>NC_087375.1:18383627-18983627 GCF_031761385.1 Necator americanus
TACGAACTCAACTCAGGTCCGAGCTCGCTATGTTTTGCAGAGGGGCGATGAACGATCCAAAATTGAGATGGCCAGCAGTGTTGGCCGAAGCTGCAAAGCCGGAAATGGGGTTCCCATGCCCGCCGAGACTTTGCTAATCCCAAGAGGGGATAGCTACTTTCTGGAACCCAAATGGAACAACTATTGCATCGAGAAGAGGGTTGGAGAAAATTATCCACGACTTCTGCTGTGATCTCTTTTACAATCAGATGCACTTTCTTCGGCAGATACACCTGCGCTTTGCTGATGACATTCGTCGTGATAATAACCAAAGCCAAACAGAACAATGTTGACTGAATTCGAAGAAACGTATGGAAGCATCGGTCTTCGGCTGAATTTAAAAAAAAAAAACTATGCTCATGCAAGTCGGATAGGGCTCAAATGCCTCAGCGGAACGAGCACATCCGAATGCACCAGCTGCGTTTATCTGGAAAAGACAAAGAACGACTGTCTCGTGTTCACCTCTTCGAAACCACCCTACTTAACTTACGCCTGAGAAACCTGTGCACTTCGCAAGCAGGAAAGGGTACAGTCAATGTCATTCAAAGCTCAATCAAAAGTGGGTGCTAGGAGCATCCTGCTTCAAACATGCGAGTGACGGGATTCAGAGTCTTATCCTATGTCAGCGACCCAAGTTTAGATACACTGCAAATATGCCAAGAGAGGCAAAATAAGGTAGGCCGAGACGAGATGCGCTTCAAAGACAACCACTGGACCAGAGCCGTGAGCGACTGGGCTATTAAACGGACTAGAGGAAGATTGCAGACACAATGGTTAAACTTTTCCACAAAGTCATTCAGGGAAACGTTTTGCGTCATTAGCGTCCCATGCAAAAGGAGAAATGGGTGGCTCCTGCACTTTATCGAGACATGGAGGCCTTACTAGCGCCTGCTCGAGCAAATCTATGAACAACGGAAGACAAGGTGGTCAAAATAATCTTTACATTTTGAAAACATTGCACGAAGCATTAGTTTTAAAATAAAAAATTTTTTTCCTTAAGGAAAAAAAAAAAAAAAAAAAAAAAAATTTTTTTTCTCCTAACTTATTATATATGTAATATGGATTATATGTTCCAATATTGAGATTTGATCAGCAACCCAAGTACTGAGCTATGACGATGATTTGAAGGTTGTGACTTCGGACATACTAGACAATTTGTCAAAATAAATCGTATCGACTAACAATGCCATCATGGTATTTATTCCCAGTGGTGCTGTTTCCACTCATTAGAAACATTGCTGATAGGCGTTCGTCAGTTTTCATCTTATACACATAAATCCACGCTGTCAACGTCATTGCCATGTTCAACATAACCGGTCTCAGCAACTTTGACACCTGTAAGCAAGACAGAAGGATCTGACTATTTTTTGCTCTACAAGATCACTTACTTCTCCGAACTGAGCCAGCAGGCGGCATGTGAACCTCTCACATTGACATGTCTTCTTCATGTTCCGAGAAAAACGCACAAAAAGATCGACGACTGGTTGAGGCCAAGCACTTCGAAAAATCGCACATAACCGTCACTCGGTTACTGATGATAATCAGTATCAATCCTTCATGTCGAAAAGTCGTGAGTTACACATGTTAGTACAGGATACATGTAGTTCCCGATAATATCAATCATGTTATTATATGAGAATGGGCTTAATCGGTCACGTGTGGCTATGTATGTGAAGAAATCCCAAAAAGCAGTGAGACAGTGCCAATTACGTGAAATAGGTGTGCCGGCGCCCCAAAAGGAAACAGTCGGATCAGAGGGCAATGAATTTGTGCGCAGGTGCCAGAAAGCGCTAAAATGGAGTTAGACAGGTCCCACGATCCACAGTTGGTGCTTCAAAAAATACTGAGAGGATTCCCATGGCGCGTGTAACTGAAGTTAGTTTCGATTTCTACCACAAATGTGTATTGTCTCCTGTGTTGGAACGCTCCGCTGCATGACCTTGTAGAGGGTGTGTTTGACTTAATCAGCCGCTCGTAAAAACCTTCCTGCCACGGAGCATATGGCGTAATTATCTTCCACACAATTTCTTTTACGGCTATTGACTGCGCAAGCGAAGTGTCGTTGATCACAGGTTGTACAGCGTCATGGAGCATCAGATATAGTAGCAAGAAATCGGGTCCATTGTTGGATGTCATACTAGCTGGCTCTTCGAGCAAAAAATCTTCTCAACGCATGCAGGAGCTGATCTGTGGACATATCTGGTACTATTCGAGATGAACCAATCGCGTGGTTGTGCAGATTAGATTGATTCCGTAGACTTTCACCACTTCGTCAATGCGTTTGGTGGAAAGTGGTCCGAAGTTATCGATCCCAATGTGTTCAAATGGTTGTGTGCGTCGAACTCGTCGTCCTGGCAGGTCGTCCATGTCTGGGTAACTGTATGGGAGGTTGTTCATCGTCTGACAAGGAATGCAGTGTTGGATGATGGTACGCGCCATCTGACGTAATTTTGGTATCCAGAATCGTTACCTTACTCGGGCGTACGTTAGGAGAGGTACGTTTTTGTAGCGAGTAGCACTGGGTGACGAGTGTTGATTTAGAAGGTTAATGTTTCCTAATCACCTTTGCCATCGAAGAAGACCTTGACAGTCCTCTTAGAGTTTTAGTTGCTTCAAAACTTAAAGCTTCATAGGGGGAAGATTAACTTTCCGATGATCGCGGAGAAGAATACTTGTTGCACTTTCTCTTTTGAGAGCATTAATATATGGGAGTGACTCCATTGTTTCTATTTCTGAATTGTTTGTTTTGACTCGATCACGAAGTTCTGTGCTCACTTTAACGACTGTTGCCTTGATAAAGCGCATAACGTATACAACGACATTCGTTGAGTGAGCCGGCTGTGACGTTTCCAATCTAGAAAGTCGTAGGATGCTCCTTTCGTCTCGACCTTCATGAGGTAGATCTGATCTTCGTTGATGTCCTTTGGTAGGTTAAATAGTCTGCATTCTTTGAGCCAATCTTCTATATAACAACTCAGAAAGACAGGTCTTGTCCACAGACAGGATTCGAAATCCGTTTTTGTCAGTCCTTTTGTTGGGCAGTCCGCGGGACTCTCTCTAGTGTTGACGTATTCATACCGTACTGATGGGTCGAATTCATCAACCAGTTTCCGAATTTCGCAGACTGTTCTACACCGGAACTCCGGCTGAAATTTGGGCAGGCACTGCTGCTGTCCAGCTGGGAGCGATCTTAGAATCGGAGTAGATTGTCACGTCCTGGATGTTAGTGCGTTCCCTGATGGCTTTGTAAATTGAGTGTGCTAGTCGTACTACCATTATGAGCGCTTGAGCTCCAGCTTGGGCATAGTCGGATTCTCCTTGATAGAGTGAATTTTCGACTTTCCAGCGGTCAGATTGGATCCAGAAGCTAAAGCGACATAGGCGCATGTTGCCATACCATTTGTGCTTGCATCTGAGAATTCTTTTGAAGAACACCAGGAGCAATGGAAAGACATCGTTCGTGAGGTAGAACCGTACCCTAGTCATAGTCAGCGTTCCAGATCTGTTGGAGAAATCCCTTTCCATGAAACGTAATAGGTATTAACCATCCCAATAGATCATATACGACTGAAATCTGTTCGGAGATACTTCTCTTGGTAATCTTGTTCTTTGGTGGATATCTACAGACCAGATCAAGGTCATCAATCGAGCTCGACGGTATTCCCAAGATTTTTTTGCCTTGGATTCTTACTCAAGTCTTTCTCAGCTATTTGTTGTTGCAGATAATCGTCGTTTGATAGAAATTCTCTGAGATTCATCTTAATGTCTTCGGAAATCATCCTTGACTTCTTATAGAGCAGCAATGCGCCTTCCGTTGAATTCGACGTTAGAATGACATTGTCCACGTACGTGTTGATTTCGATTTCTCGAGCGATGTAGTTGTTCTGTGCATGGTTCTCCAAGTGGTACTTGATTTTCCCTGCCAGGAGAAACGGTGAGCATATGAGGCCAAACGTGACGCGGCTTAATCGATATGTCACCATTTTGCTTGGAATCACTGGTGAGTTCTGGTTTTTCAACCATAGGAACCGAGTAACGTCCCTATCCTGCAGATGATCTTGCGGGAATGCTTTTTCAACGTCGCTGGTGATCGCGATATTTCCAATTCTGAATCGTAGGAGAATGTCGCAAAGCCTAGGGAGCATTACAGATCCTGAATGAAGTACTTCATTGAGCGATGGGAAGTTCCCCGGTGCGCAAAAGCGTCGAAAACGAGTCGTAGTTTGGTAGTGCTTCTGTGTGGGGTTATGACAGCTCTGCGAGCCAGGTAGTGTACAACATCTCCATCAGATTTCATGGTTTCGTCAACCTCTTCTATGATTCTTTGGTTCAGCTGATTGTGAATCATCTCATGATATTGCTGAACTACTGAAGGTCTCGTTCTACTGCCATGAGAGACTGCAGTCGTAGCACCGCGAGTCCTATGTTGTCTGGGAGCTGCACAAATTCTTTTCCATATGAGGCCCATCTTGTTTTCGTTCGATCGTTTTCTCGAAGGTTTTTCAAACTGCTGTGTCTGTTATTTGGTCTTTTTTGGACAGTGGAGAAATCTTCTCAAGACTCTAGAGAGTCTTTGTTTGAAGAAGTTTTGAGGGTACTGACTGCCGTTCCATCGTTGATTTCATTCGATTCTATGTCGATGCCATTTTCACTAACTGTTGTGCCCTTGTTCGATCGACCCGCAACCAGGTAGCCCAGCTTCGAAAGGATGAAGCGTAGTCCAGGAGGTAGCATGTGTTGCAGTGCAAATTCGTTTTTGATCAGCGAAAATAGATCTGTACAACCAAATAGAATTTGAGGACGAATATCTTGTGAATGTGGACTAATGGAGAGCTGGATGCCGTCATCGCAAAGGAATCGTTTGTCCTCCAGGCAAAGGTTATTGCGCTGCAGCGTTTCCGTGATTTTTGCGATCATGGTTACGGTAAAGGTATGGAGGCCTCCGTTGGCGTCCCATATTTTCAGCACAGCGATTCTACACGTTTTCACTATCGGCGTGCTTGATCCAGAAGTGTTAATGGAGAGTTGCTTACAATCCACGTCTTTCAGTTGCAGTCGATCAGTCAGTTAGTTGCTGATGAACGATCTGTCAGCCCCTGTGTCAGGCATTACGTAGACTTTCTAGGGCTGTGGTTGCCGGGTTTACTTGGGTGTGCCAGCCTTCCACTCTCGTTCACGTTTAATATAACGATTTATTACAAGACGCGAAATTGACAACAAAGCGCTAGAGAAGTCAATGGGAGAACCGCTATCGTCCTCCTCATACAACACAAGTGCTCTCCCTAGACCATTACCAAAGCTCCGCCTATTAGAATGATGACGAAGCGTTGGGGACTACATGACGTGGGCCACAACACTCCCGGGGCGCAATAAAATGAAAACACCTGAACTAGTAAATGTGCCATTCTAGGTTAATATTGCACTGTAAGCCGTTTACCAATTAACAAATACAAGGAAAAGTGCAGACTATCAGATTACGCGAAATGATGCCCACGTGTTAGTTTTTTTTTGGTTGTGCCGCCCATTGACAGATGGTTTGCGGTCTCTGCAACTGGTTCTTTATTCGGCTCCTCTCTATTGACGTTAATGGAATTGAGCGAAAATTGAAAGGCATGTCAGCTTGTGACAGAGATAAGTGCACGTAATATGAAATGTACTTGAAGAAGAGATCATCACCGAAATGACAGAACTATGGCAGGCTGCTAATCAACCGAGAATTCTCAGCTGTTAGTGTAGCTTTTGTGAGTTGTGGACTGTGATTTCGCGCTTACATCATCAAGTACGAGTTAGCGAACAAATCTTGCATTGAACTTTCATGAGTTCTGGTAAGTGGGTTATAAAACCTGTCGTACTACGTAGAATATTTTTCTCATGTTTTGTATTCATGGCGCGAAAAAGTGAAACAAGGCTGAAGAGTGTTGAAGTACGTGTCAATATAACGTTCAAAGTCTAAAAGTCCTACAAAAAACATCAAAATGTTATCAACGAGCAAATCAATAGGATGTCTTAAGCGAGCAAATCAGGAGGAATCTTGTGTACTGGGGCGAAATGAACCTTAAAGAGACAAACGCTTACTATTCACACCTCGAACGCTTCTGTGGAGGACGCTCTGGTCTCGCTCTGACGGAACAAAGAATCGCATGATGTGGGCCGCCACAGGTGCGACATTTATGCTGACATTGGCCGTGGGCAGGAGCGAGGCAGTTGATGCACTTATTCAGGTGATCTAGCAATAGCATCACTGAATACAGTGCAACTGGAGGATCGATGACCGTCTTCATTGTTGTTTTCACAGAAAATACAGAAGAGGCGGGGTGGTAATTGGGCGAGAAGAGTGTCGATCTTGCTCTCTAGTGAAAGCAGTTTGTCCTCTATGTAGTGAAGGAGAGACGGTCTGGGCTACTGTTTCGTTGAGTCATTGACTGCTCTCTGGAGGCAAGCTTTGAGGGCGCCGCCAAGACATGCGAACAGTGTGCACAAAGCAGCTCGACGATTGCAGTAATCACTTTGATGAGGGCTACGATAACGGAAGGACCGAAAGCGTAGATCAAAAGAAAAACTATAGCGAAGGCTGCTATCACACTCAGTGATATTTTCCAATGCTGTACGAAAGCCATCATGAGCGGGCTCATATCTGGGATTGAGAAGCCGTCCCACAAGCTGCCATTCACCTTTTTACTTGCGCTATCAAAAATTTCGTTGTCCGTCATACTGCTATGATACAGTAATTTTCCCGCTAGAAGAATATCGTGCGTTTGTGCCCCACACTGATATCGAGCAGCGATCTTGTGCATGCGCGTGGTTGTTTCCGAGCTTGAGATGGTTTGCTTCACTTTTTGTTGAGCACTTGAGGAGAAATGTTTGATGTGAGCAGTCTAGTGCCAATTCACGAGGCTTTTCGGAGTAGCAGTAGACGGTTGTTTTGGCCGCCTCTGTGCAACTGTAGCAGCCTGTGACGTTCGTTGCATTTATGGTGCAGGAAGGATCTATGGCTATCAAATCATTTGAATTTCTTTTCGGGAAGTAATTGCCACCGTTACTTCTGCTTCATGGGAGTCGATCGAAACTGTGTCTGCTGCTGAAATATTGTAGTGCACTGTGGAGAGCGGTAGAACCGCAGTAGAATTTCGCATTGCTCTGAAAGTGTGTTGAGGGCATAGACATCGGGCTGCATTCGAATTCGTTGAACATGCGCACATGATTCTGTTTCTACATGAGTTGAATCTCCGCAAAGCAGCGTCTGCGCTAGGGCATTCGACTGCCACTTTGAACCTATCGTCTAGAATCATGTGAGTTTTCAGCGATTCTGCAAACCTTCTGTTGGCGGCAGCCGCAAAGAGGTACTGCAGAGAGAAAACTCCCATGTTCCATCCAGTCACATTCTGCTGGACGTAAGGATAGAGTTGAACAGATTGAGATGTTTCTTTGCCAGCGGATGTGGGTCGAACTCTCAAGTGAACCTCGGGGCTCCATGAAGGACACCTGTATATTTGGTATACAACGTTATCGAGAGGCATGTGAGCAACTCGATAAAACAGACATCCTGCAAGCGGAAGACCTAGGCATCCACATATGATACCTCCACATGTCTCGCTGCATTTAGAGTAGCCGGGATATACTTCTGCTTCACGCAGTTCGGGAACGCTATCATTTGCTCGAAGATTGAAACACGTGTCCCCAAGACAGGAGCCCATGAAAGGGCATCGTTTTTTAGAAAATACTCTTGGCGACGTGTCTCTTGAGAAGAGCGTTTCTTTGTTGCACTTATGACGTGTCCTCTCCAGACTTATTTCAAGGTTCCCGATGGTTTGATTTCGGTATTTTAGATACACGCATACCTCTCTGTGAAGCTTATTGAATAGAAATTCTCGCTCATACTCGATCGTGCACATATTTGAATCGTTACAAACAAGCTCCGTGCTGTGACGCGTATGGGGGTGTTGACAAGCGTGAGTTTCTGAGGGCACTGTTGTTAGAGCAAGTAGCGCAACCACAACGAACTTTGATGGTCGCATGTCCACATGAGTGCGAACCGCTGGACTCTGGTTGCGCAATTTCGTTATGGGATGGGTGCTGCACTTCGGTACTATTTTCTTCACGACCATGGAGCACAATACCACGAGAAGTATTGCTGTCGCTACAATGCAGACTGCTGTGAAAATGGCTCCAAAGGGCCAGCAATGAGGATTCCCTAGCAACGACAAAGTGAATATCGTTTTGTCGTCACAGAACTTGCTACGCCGGCACATTTTGCCTTGCCGTCCACTGGCTTCAGCATGACTGTGAAGTGTCACGTTCACATGACTATGGTGAGCTGATGGGGGTAGTACAAATGTACTGGTGTCATTGACGGTTCGGTTACGGCAGGCATCATTGAGGCAGAGTGTGTATGTATCAGAAGGTGGTTTCACCGAGACTTTCCCTTCTGCACATAGTATGTGCGATGCGTTGCTCGTGTGGGCCAAAGCCAGAACGAGAAGTGGGTATAGGAATCTCGTCGCTATGGTATTTGAGGTAGCTACTATGTGAGAATGTGAGAGCTCCTCTTCATTGGGAAATTCGTCATGGTACTTTTTGTTTTGCTTCGCCTTTCTGGGAGGAAGAATTCTTGTCGGCAGCTGCTGCTGTTTTTGGCCTGTGGATCTTTTGTTGCCATCATTCTCATATATCTTGCTGCTTATTTCGAGAGGAGTAAGTTTCGAAATAGGTCGCTGGATAGTTTTACCTGATGAAGTAAGGACTTTAGCTGTCCGGATCAGTCCATCTGAACTTTTGACAAATTCGACGACTCGGCCAAAAGGCCAATTACTTCTAGTTACAATTCCATCTTGCTGTATGAGCACGATTTCTCCTATCTCTGGCTGCGAGCGCGATGTATTTTTCTGCTGTTTATGCACAGCTTTGTGCGCGTCCCGCAACTCGGTTAGGTACTCATTGTGCCATCTGTTCCAGAAGGAGTTCGCAACCTCCTCTGCAAATTTAAGTGCTTCTTTCGCCTGTTCGACAGTATCTATTGTAGCATCATTGTAGGTGGGATCATCTAGCTCTTGTTACTGGTTTCAGGTAAGGCGAATTTGAGGTTGCCTTGGAGGAAGTCTACGGGTCGTAGAGGTATACTGGATATGTCCTGTGGATCAAGGACTGTTAGCGGACGGGTGTTAACCACCGCTTCTATACATGTCAGCACTGTCAACAATTTGGTGTATGTTAACCTTTTGCGACCAATGGTCTTGTTGAGACATCTTTTCACGGTTCCGACGAGTCGCTCCCAGACACCTCCAATCCATGGTGATGCCGGAGGATTGAAAACTCATTTGGTACCTTTTGTTGCCGAGTAGGACATTACCGAGTGTCGGTTATCTTAGCTTCGCTGGAACAGCGTGTCTATTACTTTGACTCCTAGCACAAAAGTTTGTGCCACAATCGGATCTGATGATGTTTGGCACTCCTCTGCGGTTTATGAAGCGCAAGAAGCTGTCGAGGAAGGCAGATGCTCTCTACAAGCTCGAGGTGAACCGCTCGTGTCGTAAGGCATGTATACAGGGCAATGTAGACTTTACCGTCGGCGTCGGTTGTAAATGGGCCTAGATAGTCACAGCCCACATTTTGGAATGTCTTCGAAATAACGCTCCGGTCTCCAGGTAATGGGGCCATGTCCGGTTTCGCGAAGGGTAGACCTTGTTCTTTTCTGCATAGCGTACATTTGTGAAGAATCGACCGAATTTTCGTCGAAGGTTTGGGGATCCAAAACTGCATTCTTATTAAAGACAACGTATGTTGCCGTCCGCAATGCATGTTGGTGTCGTGCATCTCGTTCACTATGAGGCGTACCTACTCAGAATCGTTGGGAATGTAGATGGGTTGTTTGGTGTCACGTGGGAAGGCAGCATTTTCAGCCTTGATTGAACCCTAATTAGATGGTTCTCGTCACAGAAAATCCTCTTGTCTTTGTGCTTTGATTGTAGAACGTTGATGTCTATGTGTTCTACTTCTTTGCGGAGTATTATGTTTTCACTGAGCTTCATCTCTTCCGCTGTTATTTCTCTGCTGGAGTCGAAACAGCGTACAATTTCTGTAGTGATGTGTTTGTTTCTGCGCACACTCACCAAAAAAACCCAGCGAGAAAGCGCCTTCATAGCACGCGTGAGTGTTTTTAACGCGTGTGAGTAATGTCTGGAGCGCCTCAAGTCCATGATGCCGTCGGACTTCGCCACGTGCGCTTTGAGTGCAGGTGCGCAGGTCTCTGAGTCTCTCATTAGCCCTCGATTTTCTTCTTCCGCTAGCCATGGACTCATCACTCATTGGCTCGACTGGCCACTTTGTTCTCGGCAGTGAAAACCACGGCGGACCTGTAAGCCAGGAGCTGTTTTCAAATTGCTCTTTCGAAGTTGGTCGTGTTGCCAAGTCAGCGAGATTTTTCTCTGAGTCTGTGTGGAAGTACTCCACCGATATTGCGAGGTCTCAGATGGACTGTTAGATTTTTCGAATTCTGTCAACCTGATTTTCTACAAATAGAGGAAGTTTGCGTGAAGACTGCCTCCATGCGAGAGCAATTTTGCTGTCGCTTACTATGTGGACGTATTTTAAACGATGACGGTATTTTGTGACTATGGTCTTTGCTAGGCGTACAGATATCAGGATAGCTAAAAGTTCCAGTCTTGGAATAGGAAGTTGCCTCTGTTGTGGAACGAGCAAGAAGAACGACACGAGAAAATGACACGAAAGCATTGTTTTGGCGCACAACAAGCCTTTCGTGTCATTTTCCGGCGGATGGGATACGTAACTGCAGCATGATATGACCACCTGACTTGCGTCTTCGAAAACCCAGAGTGTAGCATTCCCAGTGTCTTTGCTGTTGCTACCAATACTGCGTGGGATCGTGACGACGGTACCTGAGATGTCCAAGCACAATTCGTTCCATTCGTGCAAGAATTCAGGATCGAGTGGCTTGTTCCAGCCTGCTTTCAGCATCACAGCGTCTCTCATTAGCATTCTTGCTCTGAGCGATAACGGTGCAGCAAGGCCAAGGAGGTCGTACAATTTATATACCTCACTTACAAGCTTTCGTTTTGTCATGTGCCTTTTGGGCAAAAATGGAATCGTAAGGGATAGGCGGTCAGTGATGGTGTCGTATTTTACATCTAACAGTTTGTTGGGCTTTGCCATACACCTGGCTTGTTGAGGTATGCCGGCATTCACTTCTGTCGAGTTGCTACTGAACTCTCTTAGATTCATGCCAATGTTGGCGAACAATGCTCTGGAGCTCTCAATCTTGGCTAGAGCTTCCTGTATTGTGCTAGCATTGAGGAAAACGTTGTCAACGTAAATGTTGTCTAGAATTTCCTTGGCTAGTGGCAGATCGCTGTTCGTGAGAAATGCTGTTAGTGACATGTTTAGAACGCTTGGTGAAGATCTTATTCCAAACGGAAGAGGTATGAAACGGTAGTGTGCGATGTTGTCGTGGGTAGGAGGCTTGTCTGGGTCCGTCAGCCATACAAACCGTAGAAGGTCGCGGTGTTCAGGAATGATCCTTATTTGTGTGAATGCTGCCTGGATATCCCCAGCAACGAGGATGCTACACCAGCGGCATGTCATGAGTATGTCTTGAATCTTATTGACGAAGCTTTCCCCTGTATGCACTACGTCATTCAGTGGGGGTTTTCCACTTGATTTCGACGAGGCATCAAATACGATTCGCAAGGGTGTGGGTTTTTCGCTTCTCCACACTCCTGTGTGCGGAATATAGTATGTGATGTTGTCAAGAGAGCTTTGCTCTGGGGATGGGACTTCCTCGATTACGTCGTTGCTCTTGTATTCGTCAAGAATTTTTATGTACCATGTCCTTTGTTCTGGATGACTGACATGAAACTTGAAGAGAGAACGCAGTCTTGAGACTGCGACTTTGAAGTTGCTGTCCAACTCGACAACGTTATCCTTCAATGGAAGGGGCGCGACAATTCTTCCGTCTTCGATCATGATTCGCTTTGCGTAGCTATCCAGGTAGTCGTACGCTGTGTCATCTTTTCTGTACTCATCTGTGGAAATCCCCATACCCTCCAACTCGTACATTTGTCGGAGCTCTTGCTTGACATCAGCAAGTGTTTCGGGGCAAGCTACCACTACATGTTCAGCTAGGAGTGTCTGCCCGACTGTGTCGGATTTTCCGAACAAGGCAGGCCCGAACACTGTGTTTTGAGCCAAAAGACCGGATGGCAGCTTTGTCGGAGGTGAGTCTAGCATTACAATGTTCTCGTATGCCTCGACCCCTATCAAAATATGGGGTTTGATCAGTTCTCCGTTTGTTGCCGTGTTGGAGAGGAATATATTGTTTCTCTTGAGAAACTGCACATCGGAACATGTAAGAGCGGCTGACGGAAACGCTTTTGTCAATACTGGCTTGGTACCGAGAGTCAGAGATACACTCTCACCAAATCTTGTTCTGAACTCTGCGGTCACCTTTTGTGCTATATACGTTTCCTCGATACCTCCGATACCATACATCGTGCATTGATATGGCTCGCTGTGCACGAGTGCAAGGTTGTCGGCCAGGGTCGCTTCTATCAAATTGCATTGAGCCCCCGAATCTAGAAAGAGAAGAACGTTTTCGTAGGCGCCCGTCTTATTGTTTTTCACTTGTGCCTCTACCGTCATGAGGACCAGCTGTTTCTGATGGCTATCTTCTTTGGCTAGATTGGAAGAACTTATCAGGGACTGTGACTCGTTTCTTTGCTCTGCAGCTGGCTGTCCTTCGCTCGCAACCATGCTGCTGGATTGATTACGGTAATTGTTTTTATGCCGTTTCTCTTTTTCCTGGCTGTTTGCGTGATCACTCAGCTGTTCCTTCGACCTGGACACTTCCTCAGGTGTTACGGGCGTTCGCCTGTCGGTGTCCATGGTGCAGAGCGTAGTATGATGATCCCGATTACAATTGGAACAGTTTTGTCGCGTGCAATCTCGACTTCTGCGTTCTTTTGAGAAGCACTTCCAACACACCTGTTGTCCTCTCAGCGCTTGCCTGCGATCAAGTGGTAATCTTACTGCGCGGCAGTTCTCGCTTTGGTGGTTTGTTCGCTGACAAAATATGCAATTTACAGTTCTGCTCACATTTGCGCGCGTAAGCTGCTCTGAGGTGTCCACACGTCGATGTGACGACGTGAGCGAAGAGTATCGATTTTCGAATAAGGCTCTAGAGGAGACATTATCTTGAAGTTCTTCCAACAAAGTGCCCACGGTTAGTCTTGATCCACTTGTGATTGTCTTCATACAGTCTTTGATGATTTCGTACGAAAATTTTGCTAGAATTGTGTCAATCCATAGAGGGTCATGCTTTTTCCGAATGTCATAGCCAGTGGCTATCATTTGGAAAACAAGGTCTTTCACCTGATCCAGGGTTGCTACGCAGCTAGCTGCTCTTGAAGTTGCTTGAGGTATGTTCATGAGCCTTTGCACTATCTTCGACCCGTTGTTTCCTTTGTTACCGTACTTTTTCTGCAGTACATCGACAATAAGTCTGTAGTTGAAGCTACGCATAGGTATACTCCTTATTGCCTGCTGAGCCTTTCCTCTGATTGAGTCCTTTAGGTAGAGTATTTTCTCGAGGTCATTCAGCTGCGAATTCTGATCAATTATTAGGGAGAACGTACCCCAGAACTCCTCCCAAGATTCGTTTTGACCATCGAAATGGGGCAGCTTGAGTTGTGGGTACTTCACTCTGAGTGCTGGCGACAGCTCAAGATGTTGCTCTGCACTAGTGTGATAGGTTGTTGGATTCTGTGCTGAACGTTTTTGATCAGCGTTTGATAGTAGGCTGCATGGATCAAGGTCTTCATATTCATCATCTTCACAAGACTGCAAGCCTATTTCGCTTTGGTTGGGATCTTGTGAGTGCAGGTTTTTCAGATCTATAATGGCGACTTGTGTGCTTATTTCATGCAGTCTGGTTTCAGCGCCACTACCATGCATTCTCCGTCTTGCATGAGAACGCGAAAGTTTGCTTTTTGCTTCAACTCTTCCATCTCTGAGAGCATTTCCTTTTTCTCAGGCTTAGTTGCCTCTTTGTAGGTCTGCATGATAGATTGATAGACTTCCTTCAGCGCGGTAAGCTTTTTCTCAACGTTGTCAAGCGCAATTTGCAGCTCACACCTTCTTTGTTCGCAGTAGACGCGAAGTGCTTGCTCCTCTGAGGGAGGTTGATTTGGCCCAGCGGTCTCCTTACAGAGTTCTACCACTGACTTTAGGCCGCTGTACTCGTCTTCGAGACTTTGTAACAAGAGCGTGATTTTGCTCGTTTTGCTAGGGTTGAGGTAAGATGCTCGTTTTTCGGAATCAGCGGTTCTTGACCTTAATATGAGGGAGAACAGGCTGATTTGTGTGCTGCCACGCGGGCTAACTGAAGGTATCGGCCGATGCACCAGAAAAAATTGTGCCAGCCTTCGACTCTCGTTCACGTTTAATATAACGATTTATTACAAGTCGCGAAATTGACAACAAAGCGCTAGAGAAGTCAATGGGAGGACCGCTACCGTCCTCCTCACACAACACAAGTGCTTTCCCTAGACCATTACCAAAGCTCCGCCTATTAGAATGATGACGAAGCGTTGGGGACTACGTGACGTGGGCCACAACATTGTGCTTGTCTTACCATAATCAGGGGTTCTGCGATGTCGTTGACGAGCAAGACTGTGTCCGACTTCGGATTCTCGATGTTCGTTTAGCCAAAAACGTATGAAGTCCGGCTTTAGCCGGACTTCATACGTTTTTGGCATAGTTCAGACTGGTTACAAATAACGCGATAAAAGTTGCGAAGGGGATAAAGTGGAAAACAAGTTATTTTAATGCAAACAGCTACCTAAAATTTTGATCTTCTCAAAAAATCAACTTACTGTCAGTACCATTAACTCTGAACACGAGAAATTTTTGTGTTATTATTTTATATAAAAGATAAGGTCATTTATCAATTAGCTCGCACATACTCCGTTGATGGGAACTGTGATCTTATACCGTACTGTCAGTCGATGGTGTGGTGCGGTGTAGCGCTGTTTTCACTGAGGCAATCAATGATCAATCCCTTCCAGAAGTGAGATTTCTCCATTTAGCGTTAAAGACTTTAAAAAAACAAAGTTCCCATTCAACCATGATGAATTTTCTTACTATTACTCAAAAAAGCAATCTCGATGCTGTTGTAAAGATAAAGAAAAGACATCTACGGCCAGAAACAGGGATAGAATTAGTGCAAAGTAGGCTCCGTGAGTCTCCGAATAACGACGCTAAAAGTGAATTTCATGCAACGGAACTTTTGCAGTGTAACTCTCCTTGTTTTTTTTTTTTATCGAACGTAGTTGAGAAAAATGCTTATTTGTTCCTCGGATTTTTTTTAACAAGAGAGTACCTTTTGAGAATAACAAAACACTTTTAAAGATTATAATTCGCACTTAACGGTTTTCTTTGATGCCCTATCAAAATACAACTCCAAATTTTGTATCCGCGCTTTCCTAATCTGCAGCGAGAAAAAATGCGAAATCGTGGATGTTCTGCAGCATGTCAAATCTGTATGACTTCGAACAAAGTTCTATAACAGCTCAGGTCGTAGTTACCAGAAATCAATTCAGCTGACTATTTTTTTTATAGAAGATCATTTTCGCTATTAGAACATATTTTTACTTTTTTCTGTTGATTGGTTCTCTCAAAAGTTAGATGGGAAGTAGTTGAAAAATTTTCTGAAATTCTCAATTTTTCCTCAAGCTTCTCAGCTTACAAAAAACCAGAACGTTTCTAAAGAAGTTGACTAAAACGTTTTGTAAAGCAAATCTTTCAATACAAAACGTACTTCTGTCATTTGTCGCCCTTTCTGCAACCCGTTATTCATCTTTACTTCTACCAACCAAAATGCAACCAGTTTTGCAGTCATTTCCAATCAGGGCCTATATTAACCGCTAAAATTACCTCTAAATTACATTCAAATGCGGTTAATAATGCTATCAGTACAATCTCCTAGTCCTCCCTTCTTGAAACCTCAGATATGGGAAATGTATTTATGTTTTCTTGTTATGCCAACGAGGTTCTGGTTAAACTTTATTATTGGCTTGACGTTTCGAGAAATTCGTGCTTGTAAAAGGCCTGAAAATGGTCCAACGTTCTTGGCTACCTGCAGAGTTCACAGCCGCGCGGGCGGCGGCATCTCGGCCGGCTGTTTTGTGGTTACTGAGCGCGTGATTGTGGGCGCGCAATAACCGTCAAGTGCAGACCCGTGCGGGCGGCGCCGCCCGCGCGGCTGTGAACTCTGCAGGCAGCCTTTGATGGCATGCATATCCCATCAAAAGTTCCTCTTCTCCTTGCCAATCCTCGATGACGTTTTTAAGGCATCACCCCACCAAATCTAGGGTGATGCGGATTTCAGGTGGAGAGTTCGTATACAGGGTTGTAGATTATGGAGAGGAGGGTGATTCCGTCCATTTGTTCCTAAATGCCGTAAAAAACGGCCCGGAGGATGCGGCGCGTGCACAAGGCTGGCGCGTTCCAATCGAACTCGTTGTAGAAAATAGCGTGCCAGAGCGCTCGAAGCCGCATCTTCGGGCAGTTTTTTGCGACAATTAGGAAGAAATAGACGGAATCGCTCTTCTCTCCATAATCTACGACTCCGTATAAGCATAACCCACCTGAAACCCGCACCACCCCAGATTCGTGGGGTAATGCCTTTATGTACATTACGCAGAAACTCCAAACGTGAAAGCAATCTGCTCAGACTCACCGACTAGCAAGGCTGGTGAACCACCGCGCTCTTAAAGATTGTCATAAAAGTGGAGGAGATCTACGCACTTTGCAATATCCTTAAGTACTGATCTTAAGATAACGTTAAGAAATCTTATAGCTCACTGAGTGTTACAAACGGCAAGAATTCATTTGTAACTGGTAAGCACTCATTTTTGTTATTCATGGCTAGATTCCTGACCGAAATCCAGAATGCTTCCAATGCCTTACAAAAAATTTCACAGGGGATAGAGAACGGAAGGGATCACTAGAACTAGCCATAAGCATAGCTAGTTAAAACGGTTAGACGAGGTCAAAATCTAACACCCAATCTCGAACTACAAACAAGACAGTGAAGATCCCATGCGAAGGTAGAGTTCCTTTGTGCATCCCCTTCGTCTCTAACTCCTTAACAGCCGCTATACACCGGAGTCGCAGTTTCAAGATGATGTATTGATTTGTGATGATGCATTGGTGAACATCGCAACGATCACAGCATCAAGCGACAGTTAGTTCACAATAGATTCTACGATAGGTAATGTGTGTCAGAGTGTTATGTGGTTTGTCCATTCGGTAAGGCTGGAGATTGCACGAAAATCGGAGTTATCCACCAAATAGAATGTTTAACGTGGAACGCCATTCATATTAGAGAAAGTGGACGGATGCTGCACCTACGCATCAAGGATCATTAAGATGGTAAAACCTCTGCGATAAAAATGAGAGGCATGATGGAAATAAGAATGAAATAAAATGCACGATATTAGCGCACGAGAAGGAAATATCTGCTACGAAGGCATTGGAAGCATTCTGGATTTCCGTCAGGAACCCAGCCATGAATAACAAAAACGAGTGTTTATCAATTACCAATGAATTCTTGCAGTTCGTAGCAGTCTGTGAGTTATAAGATTGTCCGCCATGCAGTTCTTCAGCGTTACCCAGACATCAGTATTTAAGGATACTGCACCGTGCGTAGATGTCATTCGCTTTGGTGACAATCTTTAACAGCGCGGTGGTTCACCAGCCCCGCTAGTCTGTGAGACTAATCGGTCTGCTTTCCTTTTGAAGATCTTGCGTATTGTACTTGGAACAATCTCGAGACTTGGCAAGGGGAGAGGAGGAGTTTGATTGGATATGCATAGCATCAAAGACCTCGAACCATTTTCAGGAATTTGATAAAGACGTGTTTGTCGAAATGTCATGCCTATGATAAAGTTTCACCTTAATCTCGATGGCATAACCAGAAAACGTAAGTACGCTGTCAATATTGAAAAATTGCCGAAAATCTTCTTCTCGATAAGTTCCTTCCGCTTCGCAAAAATCAAGACATCATCGGGCATCGGGTGCGGGACAAAAGGTACCCGTGAAAACCGGCTGATCGCTCCTGTCCTCCTTTCAGCACCGCACTCCTCCGCCTAATTACGGCTGCCCCTCCACGACCGCCTGAGATCACCTACACCCCGCCTCCCTCGCTCTCTAATCAACGCCGCACGCGATATTCGCGACGAGACGAAGCGGTGGATAGTGCGAATTTAGAAAGGAGGGGGAGTGAAAAACGAATTGCCACGGCGAATTCTGATGTACGGATATAGTAAACTAAGCGCGTATTATTGGGAATAAAAGAGAAGAAGTAGATCCTTCTATCCAATGTAACTTTACATAAGTAAAAATTATCTCAAAAAGATGTTCCAGGGAAAAGAATAACATGCATATATTTCCACACATCTCATAATTTAACACATTTCATGTCCCAAGTCTTCTATATAAACTAGCAGTACATAAGTATGTTTTTGTCACGATGCCGTTCAGCGAATTCGTGTTCAACTTCAACTGCAGCAGCTATAATAACAGCAACTTTATGCGCTTATTACTTTGCATACATTCTTTAAACTTCTTTCTACATTTTACCTTTTCAAATTTTACTTATATATAATCTTTATATAGAGCGCATGTCAAATATTTCAGCACTTGCTTGAACGTTTTATACAGTTTTATATAATAGAACTTTGTATGATTCTTCAAACAGCGTTTTATCGCTCCGTTTCTATCTATTTTCTGCATAAAATCAATATGACAGGTTAGGCGTATTAGCGAACAGAGATCTTTGTATCTTCGAAATATACCTTTAGGTACAGTGTATGTCTGCGAGGCATTATTCGCGTCTCGTTAATCGTTGGATGCCAGTTTTATCCAGCTAGATAAACAAAAAGAAATCCTTAGAAAGCGAAGAAAAAAGTAAAGAAGATAGCATAACACCGATCAGTGGGACATTTTTTGAAACATCTCTTGCATTCCCAGAGATGAATGAGTGCTTTTCACCTAACAAGTCGAGACAGGATAATTTCATTTTTCACTCACATTTCAAAATGGCATGTCCCTTATACAAACCTCTTTCATTCTTTCCTTCTTTTACATTAACTTAGAAGCACACTTTATGTAGACCTTCGAACAACATCTAATACCAGATACTTTCCTTTCCGTTCGATTTTAAAAGCGCATCATAAGAGCTGTAGACGCGGCGAAAAAATCGTCGTAAAAGCGGTAGACGCGGCGAAATGGGGGCCGAGGGTGGCGTGGACGGGGCTTCATGAAGACGTAGCACAAGAGGAGCAATCAGGCTACTGTAGCGATTATGACGGTATGAGGAGATGCGCGGTGCAATTAACGACGCTCATTAGCCTCCTGGATACACGGCGGCACATCATACGGGTATCTCTTGACCGTTCCCCTCGGGCATCGTCATCAAGCTATTCATCGTCTGTAACCACTGCAATAATTGTTCGTAGGAAGTAGGAAGTAGTGTGAGAATGTTTTCAGAATGCGTTCTGCATCGGTGTTAGTCGTTTTTAAGGTCGAGGGTCGAAACTCCTTCTGGATTTCACCATTTTGCAAAATTGGAAAAATCCCAGAGGGAATCGAACTCTTGACCGTTCGTTTTCATTGTCAGCAAGTAAAATTGTGTGAAGATAGAGGGAAATAGTATGAAAATGGCTTCATAACGCGTTCACAGTTGTTTTTTTCCATTTCCCAAAAATAGTGATGCCGGCAGAGATCGAACCCTCGAACTTTCGTTATCACTGTCAAAAGAAAGCTTGTTTTGTCGGATAAACGCTGAGAACTTCCTCCTCTTTTCAGCTCATAGTTTTATAGTTATATATATATATATATATATATATAACCATATATATATATACATATATATATACATTATATATATACATTATATATATATATATATATATATATATATATATATATATATATATAGGGTCGTGTCCTATCACCACGCTTGACTCTGCGTTAGCATCTTATCTGGTTATATGCACTCCCCTTTCCATCCACTTTCCCCCAATAGGACGCGCACCGCGACCATAAGAAAAATAGGCACTACGGTTTGTGCTTCTTCAAAATAAAGTACAGAAAATACACTCTTTACAGAAGCTTCAAAGAAATATACAGAATTACTGGAGGTAGTTTTCAAGTAGGTTTTCGCCAACTATACGCTTAACCCTCTTGAAAGGCATGGATTTGTTACAGCCAAACACTCCCCTGGCTTAAATAGAAGACTAGACAGTAATTCTGTATATTTCTTTGAAGCTTCTGTAAAGAGTGTATTTTCTGTACTTTATTTTGAAGAAGTACAAACCGTAGTGCCTATTTTTCTTATGGTCGCGGTGTGCGTCCTATTGGGGGAAAGTGGATGGAAAGGGGAGTGCATATAACCAGATAAGATGCTAACGCAGAGTCAAGCGTGGTGATAGGACACGACCCTCTCGAATACAACTTCCTAGCCTTTCTTAAATTTTGAGGGGACAAAGATTAAAATTTTCCGAGTTTTTTTTTGGATTTGTCCCATGTAAATTTTGAGAGAACCAGACGGTCCAGAAAGGTGAAATTCTGCACATAGGGGTTTTCTTAGACCTTCCCTGCGAATATATGGGTGATCTTTCAAAACGCCGCCCCATTTTTTAGAACGAAAAAATCCCTAAAATCCCTATTTTCGCTCACGCGCCGAAAAGAGTGATTTTGAATAAAAT
Organism: Necator americanus; assembly: GCF_031761385.1. Taxonomy (NCBI): domain Eukaryota; kingdom Metazoa; phylum Nematoda; class Chromadorea; order Rhabditida; family Ancylostomatidae; genus Necator; species Necator americanus. The sequence goes on from NC_087375.1 coordinate 18,404,447, forward strand.
AGAATAACTCGAAGTAACTTAGAGCAAAGCAAAACATCTCCCAGTGTGTTGTAGCCGAGGATTTTCTGTAACAGATGCTGCATCAAACGCTCTTTAGGGCCTCGCCGTTTCTTCGAATTTTTGATGGGACAGATGGGAAAAGTGCCATTGTTCCCCATCAAAAATGCCATTTTTCCCATCTCTTTCCCATCAAAATTCCAAAAAGACTAGGAGGCGAAAAAATACAGCAAAATGACCTTTTCTAGGGCAAATCTTCTTCTCCTAGAAGCTACGTTTTCTTTTAGTCCTCTTATGATGAAGTTATTCGCGATCTCCCAGACCTAACAGTGAACGGTGTGCACAGAATCTGAGTTTTTTTGGTAATTAAATTTTGTTAAATTTACTTTTAAACTGTTGTTAACTGCGTGAAATTAAGCCGTGTTTCTTACGGCGTCTTCTGTTGCAATGAGCACCCACTGCGCCCCGCCCCGCCTGCAATTCGTCGAGAACCCATACGGACGAATCGCCGGCGGGACGGGGCACAAACGTTCCGCATTGCAACAGAAGTCGTCGACAGAACAGCGCTCCGGTCGTCCGCTTACACTGTATAGCCAATACCCGGCTGAAACCCGTACCACTCCACATTCGTTGGGGTGATGCCTTTAAAGAAAGCAATGAAAGGAAATCAGATATTGTATTAGCAATAAGGAGCGTTTTTAGTTTTAGTGATATTAATAGCAACAGGTCAATTAATCCAAATATGACCACTTTCAACATAGGGCTAAACATACAACTAATTTCTCCGAGTTCCAATCCCCCTCAACCCTGTCTTCATTCTGGAAGACAGTCAGTGGCTGCGCTGCAGTGATACGCTCGCAGTCAATTTGAGTATTCGAAAACTGCGCAGCTTTCAACGCAACAGATTATCTCATACTGTGTGAGTATAGGATAATTGTAATTTGGCTTTTATCCGGAATGCAAGGTAGAAAGCTTTATTCTGGTCGAAGCTTTGGTTAAGTAAGCAAGTCTTTATGTAGCGAAAAAAAAAACGCCACATCTCTTTGTTTGAAAACTTTTCGTTATCGTTCAGTCCCTACCGAAGATATCGCGATAACCGCAACCCAGTGATAGTTCTACTACAGTAGCCTACGGGACGTACCTCTCGGGACCCAGAATTCTCAAGTATATTGCTGTCTGAAATCCGCTGGCTTTGATGCGTGCTGTTTTTCTCCGACAGATTTACAGTAGACATAGGCTATGGCAGGAACCTCGCCTGGGTCTACATGCAACTTGAAAGTCACGCACTAGCTGCGCTTCAACTGTACGCTTCGGCTGCCGGCATAGTTCACAGCCGCACGGGCGGCGCCGCCCACACGAGTCTGCACTTGATGGTTATTGAGCACCCGCAATCGCGCGCTTAATAACTTAAAGGCATCACCCCACGAATCTGAGATGGTGCAGATTTCAGGTAGAGTATTCGTATACGGGATGGGAGACTATGGAGAGGAAAGTGATTCCGTCCATTTCTTGCTAATTGCCGTAAAAAACGGCCCGGAAGATGCAGCGCCGCATAAGACTGGCGCGCTCCAATCGAACCTCTTGTGCAAAATGGTGCGCCAACACGAATGAAGTCGTATCTTCCGGGTCGTTTTTTTACGGCAATTAGGAAGAAATGGACGGAATCACCCCCCTCTCCATAGTCTCCCATCCTGTACACGAATACTCCACCTGAAATCTGCACCACTTCAGATTCGTGGGGTGATGCCTTTTCACCTCCTAGGCTCTCTGCAGAGTTTACGGATGGGAACCCTAAACATGGAAAGTGTTCATGGCAGTGTTCGGTCGATAACCACCGAACGCCAGTGGTAGGTGGTTATCGACCGAACACTGCCGTGCGACAACGCGGATGTGGATAATCACCGATTTTCAGCGGCATACGCGCGCTACGCCATCGCTCCAGTGAACTCTGTTGGAAGCCGCTGCGCCCTGTAGGCGCTTGCACCAGAAATCCGAGGATTTCAGTCGGACCTTAGCAACCGTTGTGCAACTCGGAGAATTCCTTAGAACACGGGATTAATGTTGCTGGAATTCTTTGCAACATTAAAACGGCAAGGGAAAGTGTAGTTGGGGAGGCATTCAGTGGCGTACTTATTTCTCGACGCTCTAACTTACTTTTTTCTCTTAGAAAGTTTGGTTCACATGTCAGAGATCCTCCAAGAGTAATGCTTAGGTCTTAAAGCCCCCGCTGATTTAATTATTTACTTTGGTGACGGTCTGAATTTTCGCACATGTCCAACCATAATTTTTGAACAGGTTAGTCACCCAAGCATGTTCAAACTTGTCGCTAGTTGTCATTTGCCGCCAAGAAAAGACCATTATTGCATGTGTATGCATCTTTTTCTTTGCGTCCCTTCTTGATTTCCTTGTTTGTGTGTTTACCGCTTCAGGTTTATTTACCAGTTTATCGATCTATTCCCAAACGTAAGCACCCGAACATCTGTCAATCAATAAGAGAAATCAAATTGCTTGCTTATCCCACAAGATTTGAGTGTGCGAGATTCGTGCGATGTCCTTAGTATATTTGTCCAAACAAATACTGCCAACTTTTTCAGCTGCTACTTTTTTCAAGGTCCCTGTCATTTGAGTTTTTTCGTTTTGGGGTTTAGTTTCCTTCTCTTACCTTTGCTCTTTGTTTGCGTTGAAATTTAATTGTTAATTGAGTCTGGCAGTAATTTTTGTTGCGTCTCATCTGACCACTGACTTGGAAAGATGTGCTTTGTATAAAATACCTCATAAGCATGTTTCAGCACTTCCGTAACCAGTCGGCTTCTATCTATACCGTTATGTTTCATCCCGTCATTGTACTGAAGAATGCAGCCGATTTGGCGAGCGTAATTGCTAGTTTATTGTGAGTTTTCTAAGTATACGACCAAGATTAACAATTTCTTCTTTTTATTGTATGCAACCCAAAGTTCTAGCTCGAAGAATCGAGATTCTCGCCGATCGCGTGAGAAACTGCGAACCATTAGAAGGAGAAGAAATGGAGTGTCTCTCGCTAACAATCGTCCCAAAATGCGTGTATCATCAATTGTCTCGTCATCGAGGACTAGTTCTATTTTTGGTATATATATTTTTTAATTGCTAATTGTGGGTACCAAATCAATGTTCGAGAAATGAAAACAGTGGTTTTGCTTTTCTCCGCTTGACCCTTTATTTGAACAACTTTCAAATTGTTCTTTACATAGTGTCTCTGACATAGCTTGAGCGCGACAGAAGTATCTATATGTAGGGTGATAATTAGCCCCACATACTAGAATTTTACTACGTACTCTCTGAAAGTAACCGACCATGCATTACCCAAAAAATCCATGTTGTCGCTGAGATGTAGGCCAAAAGGGATATTTGTCATGATCTGGACAAAGGCGCCGTTCATTTTGTTGATGTATCCTTGTGTTTTTGATCATGATAGTTAGGACTTTTGACTAAGGATCTGTTCAAACTGCAAAGCAGGATACTATTCAGAGTCTTTTCAAGGGGTTAGAATCCGTGGTTTAATATGGCGTGGCTGATATGTATAGAGTCGAAATGTTCTAGCTGTGCGTTTTGTGACCGCACCTAGTTTTTTTTCATTACCGCACCTAGTTTTTCTTCTTTACCGCACCTTTTTTAACTTAATTTAGTGAAGGTATAATGACTCAATCATCAGATGCTATTAATATGCTTCAAGTCTTCCTTCAGAAGGTACCTCACCGAGTACGAGTACGGTTGGATCAATTAGTAATGAGAACACGCATTCCTTTGAGAACAGCGATGCGGCCAATGCAAATGTGGAGGATGGTCTTAACGAAGACACCTTGTCACTTCGAACACTGCCTATTTCAAATGGTATCGTTCTCTAGCACTTCTGCACGTAGGCAATTAAGATGAAATATTTACAACTTTTTATATAGGTTCCACATTCTCTTCTTTATAGGCAGCCTGCCACGAAACTGACGTTGTTGGGTTCTCAGAACAAATAGATAGGAGTAGGGGCGCAGCTCGCGAATATGAGCGTGATCACTTTTAATTCCTACCATACATGCGATACTCGGACCGATGCTCCGACCCCCTTCACTTTAGGACGGTTGCCGAAGGGAACCCCTTCACTTCTGGAGGGTTGGCGATGGATCCTCATCACTTCAGCTGCACTCTATGAGCTGGACCTCCTTCATCTGGGGAGGGTCCGGTTCCTCCCTATCGCACCATAATTCCTACTCGTAATTCAGATGGTGTGTGACACAGCCTTGGCTGTACCCATTTTTCCAACGACGCAACTTACTACGTATAGTAGAACGATGGCAACCCGCAACTCATCTGCAATTGTGCAGGTTGGGAGGTTATTTAAGTTCCATTAGATGAATTGCAGACGCAGGACGACGACCGAAATGCTAGCGTTGTAACTCCTAATAGGTTGCATCGTAGGAAGGCCGGCACAGTCGAGGCTCTTTTCCACCCCTTCTTCTGGGTTACTAGCTGAGTTGAGCATAATGACGCTCAGAGTCGTGTCCTACATCATTATCTATTGGTGGGAATATCTTGATACTGTCAATTTTATGTGTGCCTAAAATTTGGTGTCGTTGTGTTTTTATAGACTTATTGCCACCTTAAATTCTAAAGCTCGCTCCGTTCTCAAGAAAAAAGTCTTATTTTTATCTTTGCTTTATTGTTAATCTCTTGGGCTGCCACCAAAATCCTCGAGGAGTATAGAACCTACAGATTCGAAATTCTGCAAGCCTATGCAGATTTCTTGGCTTGGTGTAACGCAGTCGTTTAGAGGTCCGTTGTTAACACACGGTCGAAGGTTCGAAACCACCCTAGTGTAAACAAAGCCTTTCATCCCTCCGGGGTCGATTAATTGCCATCAGAATTGTCTGAGAGGATAAAACCACTGACTAGAACTTGGTCACAGAAAACACGTCTAAACGGTGCTGTTTTACGTCTTAAGGCACGTGTACGTTTCATTTTTTTTTGTTTCATTTTAGGTGGATGAGGTATCAGAGCTGTATCCTTTGTGGGTGTTGTTGGAATGTGTTGTGGAACAGTAGAGAGGGTTTCGTAAGCATTCTGCTCCTTCTTTTGTGTCGAGGACTGCTCTTCAGCGGTCTCTGTGCAAGACATCTTTTTCAGCTTGGTTATTAGATCTTGAAGCACAGGTGATTTTTGTTTTATTTGAACGTTCGCTCCAAACGAGCGGTGTATTCTTGGCAAACCGGGCGGTTTTCTGGGAGATACACTTGGGATTATTCTTGGTGGCGGATACAAGCCAACGACGTTTGGATTTCTCAAGACTATTGCGGTTTCTTCTTCTTTCTTCGATTCTTTTTTAGAGTTCTCCTTTTTCGTAGTTGTTGGACGAAAAATATCTGAATCAAACGGGCAGATCATGTTCACCCACTCGCAGCCGTGTAGCCTACCCGAGATTCCCTCAGTGGACCTCGCTAACACGCGCGCAAGCACAGAAGGACGATTTGGCAGTGTTCGGAAGCCTTATCTACAAGGTGTGGAGAGTGTCGGTGTTGGTATTGAGAAGAAAATCACTGCGAGTGTCCACATTTCACTGACACCACTTGGGAATCATCATCTGGACCTGAAACGAAGAGCAGCCCAACACTCTCCCGAGTATCATCGACGCTGTCATCAGACTCACTTGTGGCCTTGTTTCCGTTTGATTCAGATATTTTTCGTCCAACAACTATGAAAGAAGGGAACTCTAAAAAAGAATCGAAGAAAAAAGAAAAAACCGCAATAGCCCCGAGAAATCCAAACATCGTTGTCTTGTATCCTCCACCAAGAATAATCCCAAGTGCAGAAAACCGCCCTGTTTGCCAAGAATCCACAGCTCGTTTGGAGCGAACGTTCAAACAAACCAAAATCACCTGTGGTTCAAGATCTAATAAACAAGCTGAAAAAGATGTCTTGCACAGAGACCGCTAAAGAGAAGTCCTCGACACAAAAGAAGGAGCAGACTCCACTTGACATCATCCGATGGCGCCCGCAAGTCACTGCATTGGCCGACACGCGTTCCAAACCTCAACGATTAGTTCCAGTAAAACGCGTTGGCGCATCCCAAGTGGATTGATATGCCAGTGACTTTATCCTATATACTTAGGCTAAAATTTCTTTGCCGGGACCTCAACGTCACAAGTAGCATTTGTAAGAAATCGGAGAGGTGATGAGACTCCTTGTACAGGGTAAAAGTGACAAGCCCTTCCTACATAGTTCGTGCATGCTGTGAATAACTGCAGTAAAAGTAGCAAAATACTGAACGTTATAGGCAACATGTGTCGTTGAACTCGGTCTCCGGCCACAATACATTCGCATTCTGGTAATCTGTGTTTTAATAACATTACTTGGTACCTGTAGAATTTTCAAAACTGTCTTTTTTGTCTCTCGTTTTTACTGTACACCCTCAAGGGATGAATTATTCGGAGCTTAAAGGCATCACCCCACGAATCTGGGGTGGTACGGGTTTCAAGCAGGTAATACTTATACAGGGTCGTAGATTGTGGGGAATAGGGTGAATCCGTTCATTTCTGCCTGTATCAGTGTAAACAGACGACCCGGAACTGCTTCTTACGACGGCTTCTGTTGCAGTGCGCAACAGTTGCGCCCCGCCCCTCCCCCGATTCGTCCGAATGGGTTTCCGACGAATCCTAGGCGGCACAAACAGCGTTCTTGGATCAGAGAAGAGATGAACGGAGTCACCTTCTTCCCCACAATCTACGTCATAAGCACGGCACACTGCTTCTTTTCGTTTTCAATACATGAAAAAAGGGGCAGAAATCCAATTTCTGCCACCTGGAGCCTTCGAACAAAAAGAAAACTCTTGAACTAGCAGAAAAGGATTTTCGTGGCACTGACATCCATGAAAGATGCAAATGATGTACAGTTAATAAAGGATAAAGTTTCTAGCGTTAATCAATCCGCTTGGGATGCGCCCTCACGTTCACTTCAATTCGGAATCTTTTGAGGCTCACGAATGTGTAACTGGCTTACACAATGACTTGCGGTGTCTCAGCGGATGTGAGAAGTCAGTGTTTTTATCCTCTCAGACAAGTCTGGTACGAATTTATAGACCTGGAGAGATGGAAGGCTTGGTGAGCACTAGGGCAGATTCGAACCTCCGATCGATCGTGCAGGAAGCGGAACATCTAACCGCTACACCACGCCCGCCTTGTGGGTGATGCCTTTAAATGAAACCTACCAGTTTCCTTCCCTGTGAAAATCAGTATGGCACGACAGCCAGAAAATTCTACAATCATCACAAAAACCTTGTCGATCTATACTGAATCCGGGGCCACCATCTTCGTTTGCTAAACCCTCGTATCGGTACCTGTAAGGACCGAAGATGCTGACAATAGTGTTACACTGTTCGACGACTAGAACAACGTAGGGGTGCTGAAGAAGCTGACAATTCATCGCTTTCGATGTCGCCAGTGATAGCAACGGAAGAAGCTGCGGTGCACGAGGAGTATAAAGACAGCCTAACATTAAATTTAGCTGAAATGTATTGCCCTGATCTTGTATGCGGCGAGAGTGCGGCAGAAACCCACAAGCGCATACTCGACGAATGGACCAAGTGCAGAGACGACGTTGAAACCGATGAAAGTTCAGTGCTCGTCGTTAGCGAAGACATTCGAAAGTTCGTTGTAGTATTTCTACGTATCTTTAGACTATTTTACTTTGATTGAGCTATTTACAGCGACAGCTGCTATGGTTCTGTACCAGCACCATCTTTCAATATCGGGATATCTGAAAGTGACTTCAGCGAATGTGAAACATCTTTCCAGTCCTGTAAGTTCTTGAAGCATACGTTTCAAAACTTAATGTTTTACATCACGTATATTTTTGTGTTTTGTACAGAAATGTGGTCCATCATTGGTTCTACCTGGGTTCAGTATCTTCTCCTCTAATGAGCGCTTATTATATGTTTCCGCTAGGTTAGACCAGGTCGAGGATAAGTGGTGTTGCTGCGCAGAATCGTTGTGCAATCAAAGAGTGTCTCTTCAATGACATTTTGCTTCTTCCAAGGTCACATAGTGCTATAAAACTGCGTTGCAACATTTTTTTTTTCAGGAAATACAGTGTGTTTAAGGACACTATTACAAGTTTTTTTACATCCTGCTTTCTTAAATGTCAAAAAAGATATGGCTTACAACGCTACGTGGCTTGTGCTCAGCGTGGCTATCGCCAGAACCGCTTTCTTTCTCTGTGAGGTAGTTAATATGTAGTCGCGCTTTATTTGTGATCTTTTCATATTCGTGATGCTGTCTTACTCTGCTACTTTGTGTAATCTAACGCGACAGCTGGTTGCGTCTGCTGCAACGAATACCCTTCCTTTTTTTCATATCAATACCCGCTTTTTGAACTATGTAGAAATGTAATGGATGGGTTAATCTTACGCGTAAACTCTCAGTAATTATTAGTATGAAACTCTATTTAATTCTTACCTGGAGTAAAATTTGTTTTATAATGGAGACCTTCGCGTGATTCGATGCATTGACCTGTGTCATCCCGCTTGCTCCACAACGCTGTCTTTTCGTTTGGCATTCTTTTAAGTATTTGGAGAACCTATATGAAAAGTGGTGTTGGTTTTCTCCTTTTATTCTAAACTTTAGTGATGTTGAGTGAGATCGAAATCACGGTAGCATTTGATGTTATATTCTCAACTGTTCCACATACTATTCCTTAAATAAGCGCATAATGCGATTACCCGTCATTAGGTGCTTGTGGTCGGTGCTTTATTTGCTCACCTCTCAACTCACTTTAAACGTGTCCGTCCGTCAAGTCTGTTAGTGGCTACTCGGTGTAGCCGACACTGCTTCTATCGGCTACGTTACGCATCATCGCGATATATTTGCGATAGCATTCCTCAGAAGCGAATTCATTGGTTGAATTCGGGGAGTTGTCGGTGCAAATCTTCGCTGGTTAAGAGACATCAACAACATGGGAAATTATATGTAGAACGTTGGATCTTCCGTAGAATCTCTGAAACTTCCAAATTTTCCTTTCCTCTCTTTGTTAAACGGGATAAACTTCACTTGTTTAATTGGATACACGCAAAAAAAGAGAGTGCACATCTGCTACACGGCTGCAAGCAGCACGGCTTGAGTCGTCACTCTACGTTAGAGAGTGTTCCACTCTTTAGTGATTTTGCGCGAATTGTTTTCGTGCTTTTGAAAAGATAGCTGTTTCAAAGAACTACAAGACATATGACAAGTTACTGTGTGCTTCACACTGCTTTCTTTTTTCCACTAGATAAACTACGACAGTAAAGGTTTCAAAAGTCCAGGTAGACATTGTATCAAACTTATTCTTCACAATGAGATTTTTTGCCGCTTCGTTTTTCTACCTTTTTTTTTGCCTTCTCTACGTTTCAATCATTTTTAATAGTTATAGTTCCTGTGAAGTTAATGATTTTTGATTTGCCTGGCCTCGTTTATGCAGATTTCGCCCTTCATAATGTTGTTAGTCCGGTCACAAGTGCACTTGGTAAAATGATTCTCCTATTAGATTAAGTGTTAATATTAATTAGATCAAATTGCCACTCAGTTGCCTATGTTTTTTTTTGCAATCCGACTGCGTCGAAATTTTGGCTTCAAGAGATGGGTCGATTTTATGATGTACCAGATCGTATGTATCAACTTACGCAGTGTTCGTTCGAAGAAGTATATATTTGGTTTTTTTCAGAAAAAAACAAATGGTCTAATCAGTAATCTATTCTCTTCTGACTTCTATAGCTTCCCCTCGTAGTTTGATCATCTTACTGAACTCTTTTCGGTAGAATCGCCGGGTAGATAAAAGTTGTGATTTTCTACTACTCTATCATTGATTGTATCTTCTCTGTATGCAGCGTAAAGTTTCAAACTGCTTCGCCAGCCCCTTCGCCTCGTGTGGCTTCGAAAATTACATGCCCAGAAATGCCCTTTTGTCGTCTCGGTATTTAATTGTTTCGATCTAAACCTAAGTGATCCATAAAGGCGATTGAAAGAAGAGCAAAACAGCTTCCGAACAATTTACCAAACTTCACTAGCTCATTGATTCTTCACAAAATTGTATAGCTGCCGATAAATATCGGCAGCTATAGAATGGCGATGTGTATGCCGCAAAGCGCCCTTTCCACTTGACATATACTCTCTTTCATACCTCGACATGCTCCAGTCGAACGCATGTACGGCCGCCCGCTCAAACACAGTTGGTAGCACCCTACACACATGTGCATATGCGGACTTACTTCTAAACCTAACAACCATAAGAGAAATCTTTAAAAGGACCTGGAACTTTCCAATGTGGTTTTATTTCTCTTCAGGGTGGGTATTAGCTATTCTTACTTGGTGAGTTAACGGTGTTCTCTTGTAATTTTCCGGAAAACGAGATGCACGCCGACCATACGGTTTCATTGCAAATGAGCGCATCTACAATGTATCATTTCGTGGCCGCCTTTCTTCAACTAACGGTCGGAAAATCGAGTGACTCTGCTTTCATCAAGTTCGCACTCACCTTTTGTTAGTTCTTATCTTGCAAGAAATGACGCATTTCTTAGCAGAGAAACCATTCTGAAGATATCATTGATGCTTGATACCTTGTTATTACATATGCGTTAGCAAAATTCTTCGCTAGCTTGCTTGTCGTTTCCTGAAGAAAAGCATTCTTAGTCGTTAAAAATTACTCTTCATAGTCTCTATTGAGTTAAGGGTCAGAGTCAAGTCCAACGCCAATTCCTGCTTCTTTACTATTAGAGTTAGGTTTACTTGCAAACCTTCAGTGCTTTACAAAACGACACCAGTAACTGTTTATGCGTTTACTTTTGTTGCCTACTTCGATGAATTTAATATCTTGTCTTTCCTTTCCTTTTTTTCTGGAATAGAACCCACGGTTCTCTGTGCGCTGTCGTCGACGTATGTTGTTTTGATCACCAGTGAAAGGATATTCACTTTAAATGGCTCGGTGCTCCTGCCCAAGCAGTGATGTCAAATTATTCCTCCTCATTGGTCCACTTTTTATCTTCAATGGAGCTAATTCAGACTGTTCTCGTTCATTCTATGAAGTTTTTATCCCGGATGTTCCCTCAAGTGGAGGTCCCACATCTTCCTCTGGGCTAAAATCGTAGGGGTTGCCGCCTCACATTTTTGTTTCGATGACTGAATATGACATCTCATAGCTTTTTTGTCTTCAGAAGGTCCCTTAAACCTGGATTCAACTCACATCTGGCGACATTTTTCATTAGCACGTGTTTCAAAAAAGGAAGACAAAAAGATTGCAAGACGTTATGGCTAACTGCAAAAGAATACCATTTGTACAGTAAATTTTTACTTGCATTCTATTTTGTGCTAGCACAGGCGCTGCTGTGTTATACTGCACGATGTGGTGAGATTTCGGAGCACTACCAGGTCACTGCCGCCTGTCGTCTATACATCATTTGCTGTGTCATTGCTGTGCACTCATACGACACATAGCTTCTGTTATTTCCATTGATTTCAGTTCATTTATTCACCTACTTTCCATTTAACACAACTGGTTAAACTTTGTGAGAGTGCCTGGGAGAAACAGTCTGAATTTTTATTATTTTTGACAATAATCATATAGAATAACTCTTCTCAAAGACGAAGAAATGTGTTGAAGCCTTTTATTGAGCAGTTTCTCCGTTTCTTCAAGATTGATGGCAGAGACTGCTACTTTGCTAATGAAATTTGGTTTAGCGAATTGGCATTCATTGTATCATTATGGCTGGCATCCGCAACTGGCTTTTTTGATTTTGATGATTGTGATTTGATTTTGATCTCTTTTCTCGCTCCCCTTTCTGACTTAGGCATCTCTGAGATTAGGGTTTTTTACATTTATTTTCTTTTTCGAAGTTGACCGCCTAAGGTAAACAGTGTCACTTTCTAATTTCTTCTGTTTCTGTCGGTAAAAGTGTAGATATGCACCGTATAACCACTGATATATTAGGTCTACCGGAAAGTTCTGTCCGTTTTTGGAATGAAACAAAATATTTTTTTTACTGTCAATAAACTTTATTGGATAATATAATTACCATTATTATTAATGGCCCGTTGCCAGCGTGAAGCGTGAGGACAATTTGTGTATCCCATTTCCAAAAAATGTTCCATTTTTTGATGCGAAAAATTGAACCAGTGCTTGCTTGACATCTTCTTCATTTTTTAGCTTTTTGCGATTCAAAGATTTTGTTAGGACAAAAAAAAACTGATATTGAAAGGGTGCTAAGTCCGAGTAATGTGGTGGATGCAACAGGATTTCCCAGCCTAGTTTTGCAATTTTTTGACGAGTCCCCAAACCAGCATGTGGCTTGGCATTAACATGACGCAGTATGTCCTTTCTATTGAACATCGCTGGTCTCTTTTTTGGACTGCTGTCTTTAAATTATCCAGTAGCTGACAATACTTTTCCGAATCTAGCTTTTCGTTCAGTTTTAAAAGCTCACAATGTCCTCGAATGTCCCGGGTGCGCATAAAGAGGGTCTCACTGGAATTTCGAGCATGCCCCGGTCATGCCTCCTCAGAGGAATTAGCGATGATGTGTATCCTAAAGAGATTCACTTTTGTTGGCACCTAAGTAGTTGACTCTGCTTACCTACCGTTAATCATACGCTGCATCATCGGCTAGGATATTGGAAATTGTTTTGGAGAATCAGACACATACGCTGCAATTTTGTGATGTGAAGTGAACTTGTAATCGTACCAGAAGCAAGAGAAATCCTCACGTGAAATATGAGATAAAGATGTATCTAATAGATTCGAATTACGTATATAAAAATTTTCGTTAAAACAGAACATTCCAGCTTTCAAAAGTAACGGTAATGAGAATTATCGTTATCCTATAACTCCCAAGCTTTTTTTTTAGCCAAATTTATACAAAAAAACCTACAAAGGGACCTTCTGATTTCTTGGAACTTACAGGAAGAAAAAGAGTTCAAATTTGATAAGATTTCTAGACTTTCTGAAAGTAATATACAGACAAACTGACTCCCTTTATTTATTAGAACACCGTACAAAATCCCATGTACTTCTATCTGACTCTATTATTCTTTGACTTATTCGGTAATTTCGACAAATCACACCACTCTTCTTTCATATTTCCTTGCAACTGCACAGTTCTTTGCGTCTCTATGGCCAGAAGAGCATCTTGGACGGTTGCCTGCGTTTCTATGAACGACTGGAGCGTGACTTCGTCGAGGTATGTTCGCGTATCCGCCGGCATATCCACTGGACACGTTATGTCTCGGGGCACTCGCAGAGAATCCTCCGGGACCCTCTTTACCGTTCCCCGAATGTCCCACCATGTACACAACATTAACTATTCAGAGTCAAATTTTGTTTAGAGATGGAAGGGCTATCAGAAAGCTATCTTATCAGAAACTTTACCTTCACCAAACACTTTCACTGAATTTCTATATGCTTTTGTAGCATTTCTTCCTTGTTGAAATTCGTATAGAATACGGTGGCGTAATTTAACTTTGTCAGTAGTCATGGGTACATTATCGCTTCACACTAAAGACTAACGTGAATCAACTGTGTTTTATTTATTTTGCTACGTCAATATGTATACATTTAGCGATAAAGATAGACAACCGAACATGCACCAAACAAAAATGTGCTTACCTGTCGAAACTTGTTGTAACAGAAGCAGAGGAACTTTCCGGTAGACCTAATAACAGTTCATGTGGTACGCTAATGTCATAACATTCGGCTCATAGTTTTCTGTTCTACTTTTCGCATCTGTCGCAGTGAAGGGATGTTAATGATGTTCGTGAGAGAACACTTGTCTCATTCCCTATGCTTTGCAATTTTTTATATGCTATTTTTCACTGTTCCAACGAATTCTGAAAATCTTGGTACCTCTGATGAACGTCATGACCGTGAACCTCTAAATTGCACCGCCGCCAAATATTTGAATTATAGGCAAGAAAACTGTGAGTGAAATCTTACAACACCGTAGAACATGAAGTACTATTCAATCTAGTGCGTTGCCCTCGTATAGATTCGCAGCACGATTTTTCGAATGCAAGCAGATCCGTGCTTTTATGCAGCTTTGTTCTGCTAGTGGTCTCCATCCCCACTTCTCACACAGAAAACCTCACAAAAATTCTGTCTTTGTAAATGTCTTGAAGTGGCCAACTATGACAGACATTCATGCATTCGTCTATCGGCAGTCTCACCACGGTACTTGTGACGCATTTCACAAGTGTGTTGTTAACAACAACTTGATAGCTGTGATCTTTAGGTTCTAAGCATAACGGCGAAATTTACGCTACCAGTCCTTTTAGACTTGTTGAGAAAAAGACATCAAAGATGTAATTACAGAAATCCCATCACAATTTTGCACACGTGTTACCATCGTTTTGCTTCTTAACTACTGGAAATCCCTAAAGATACAAATGCAGTAATTAATAATTAAGGCCACAAATTAAAGGGCAGAGAGCAGATAATTGTTTAGCGTATTAACACGTTAACACCAGAAGAATCGAGTACATAGTTGGCATGCGAGCTGTCAGGTGGGACTATCCAGAATTACCGACGACTTTCTGTTATAGAGCTAGCAGCAAGACGGAGCTAAATTTTTGCAAACCTAATTTGATCTAGTATTATTTGAGGGTTTTTTTGGAAGAGAACTTTTTATTTGAAGTGTGAAAATAATCTTAGTTGCCAAAACCACGCTTTTGTGCAAAAAAAAGTTTGAATTTCTTTCAGTGAGGTCACTTGGAAACTAGCATCAGTTCTCATTTATTGCAAACGTGGATATCACCTCTTAATAATAGCGAAGAATTCTAATCTATTCATTAAATGCCGTCGTCAACTAACTGTAGGTTGAAATGAGCGATTAAACAAACCTCCAAGTTTGATCTCGAGAAATCAAGTTTTTCGGCAATTTGGTTGACGAGTTAAAGTATAAGCGAACAAAACAGCTCTCTAAGGAAATCTACTAGCAACCCGTCTCCAACTTCTACTACATTTACGGGTTTTTATCAACCTGAAGGTTGGCACCGGGGAAATCATGGAAAACAGTGAGTGGGATACAAAAATTTAATGAACTGTATTTTGCAAAAGTCTAACTACCTGACAACTGATTTTACCTTTTAACATTTCGTTTACCCCAAGTATCATATGTCCGGCGGTGTTTGAGAAAGAAAGTGTTTTCTAGAGTCCCACGTTAAAGCAGCGCTCACGAAGATTTCCTATGATGGGGTGGAATGAAAGCGCGTGAGGTGGATTTCATCACTCTTGTCAATGTGAAATTGCATCGTCTCATAACTTCAGCACTAATTCACTTCATGTTTTATGATTCTATTTATTTTTTCATTTCTCTTCTCTTTTTCTGTAGGTGTGAAGAGTTTCTTCGTCGGATAAACTGAACGGTCTGTGCTACTGATCCATCCGTCTTCTGGATTTGTAAGGGGTGTGTTATGTTTCCGGTGTGATAAGGCGAACTATGTCTTGAGCCTTACATACTAGTGGAGGAATCCAATGTAGAAAAGAATTCTCGTCGTATGCTGTTTCTTAGCTCGAATTAGTGACTGGATTGATAAGTTTCCCCTTTGCAATCGATTTGTGTTTGTATATAAAGGACCAAAATGATAAAAGGGAACGTTTATGTATATAAATACTGCTTTTGTCCATTATATTCTATGTAGAAACCCTGCTATTAGATAATTACGGTGCGCATCACTGCTCTTCACAGGATAAACATTTCGGGGGATTCCTACATGTTTTATTCACAACTTGGATAATAACATTTTATTCCCTCAAACAATCAGTTCTGCTAGTTGTTTCCCTTACTAGTTGTTTCTACTTTTAAAATATTCGACGAAGGGGAGTATCGAATGTGAAAGTGTTTTTGAGTGTTTCATATTGGCAACTAAAGTAGATACAGTAATTTTTCGCCGAAAAAAAAACGAAAAAAAGCGGATCTGTTTTTTTTTTCTCTATAAGGTGCATACTGCTCTATATCATTACGCGTGAACTCATCCTAGCCATTTTGATGAGACCTATCTATCTAGCTTATTCAAATTACTAGGATCGGACTCTGAGGTAATTCCGGTTTGAGGATATCTGACATATGGTGCTCTCTATTTGTTTCAAATATAGTTGTGCCAATGTTGCACTATGGAGAAGAAAGAGGAAAAAAACAATGGATCAGTGTTTTCTTCGTTTTCTGGTGAAGAATTACCGTGTATATTGTGTGTGTAACCAGTATCATCTTAGTAATGTGGTTTGCAGTGTCATCTTCATATGGAAATTTATTTTCACATATTGACAATCAATGTATTTGCACCCAATTCATGCCTGTCGCAAGACTCACTTTTATTTATTCTTTGGATACTTCATGCTATTAGAGGGAAGATTTCTTTTTTTTATATTCGTATACTCAATAGTTATGCAGTATCCAAGTTGGTGCAAAAATGAAATGCAGAAATTTGGTATTTTGGGCTAAGGACAAGTAGTTCTACTGACCCATTCAAACACTGCTCAAGATTCAATATGTAGTTGATAGTCACGTTGCACTTGTTGTTTTCTAAAGGTCTGCTTACATTTTCATAAACTCTTTGCATTCATTTAGTTATGACAGTTTTTGAAACTTTTAATATATATTTATTCGTAGATATGTTGGTGAGATTGCAGGTATCCCTTCCCAAAATCAAATAGCAGACTAACTCAGTTTTTTGCTACAATTCATAACTTGTACATTTCCAACACCCTTCAACAGTCATGACCAGGTATTCAACATCAAGCAGCATCCGTATTTAGAAGTAAGGAAAGTTTTTTCACGTCAGAGTTATTGTTTAAAACGAGAGTATTGAAGGTCATGGGGCAGTGTGGTATTCCTCTCCATTTCGCTGCATATTTCCTTGTTCAGTCATAAAACTGTCAACATCTTTACGCTCAGACGGACAAGTTGACGCAGATGACGCAGTTTTCCTCCTCCAGATTTCGCATGAACTTAAAGGAATTTAGTACTAAATCTAATGTGGCGCAGCTTGGGTGAACCGGAAACATACCACTGCTATTAGGTAGTTAAAATGTCTCCTTCATGTGCAAATGATGACATGCTGTAACGACCTTGATGTGCATGCAAAACAAACGGTGCTCTCCAGTTTTGTAAGCGGCATCACTTCTGGCCAACTCCTAAAAAAAACGTTGAGAAAACATCGAGGGAACACTAGCGCTCGTTTGTACATAGATGTTTCTTCGTGCCTATTGTTGTTTTGAAAAGCCGCTGTTTTGTGGGGTTCTAAAAGCAGCCTTCGTAATAGCTAACTTCAATCGTATTCATTCAACTTTTTCGCACTTTTTCTTTTTCGCATTTAAACATTACACATTCATGACAAATGTAAACTCAAAGTGAATAAGTTAATGCTAAATTCTCTGCGCCAATTATACGATAACGAATTCACTTAGTAATTGCTACATATACTTGTCGCCTCTTTTTAGAAATAATGTGATTACTGCATTTTCAAGTGTGTATGGGTACACTTCAACGGCCATTATCTGATAATGAATGTTTTCCAACAACTCTGCAAAGCTTTGTTAAGTAAACCCTGCGAACGTTTTATTCGAAGCTGGAGATGATTGGGATGCATAATCTAGAAGTCGAGTTCTTTCAATATCTTCGGAGCAGTTGTTAGGATATTGAGGTAACGGGAGAAAATGTGATCGAATTTTCTCTCATTTTGAAGAGCGTCGTGTGTTTCCTTGGATGCAGATTAAATGTGGACTTGTATTCGAGGCCTGGTTACGGTAACGATCAATTCAAATTCAAATGTCGATTAAGACGCCCTCAGGTCGGAATTTGACGAATGGACACCAAAAAGAAATTTTCGGCTCTTAGCTTCTATAGCCCTCCGAGAAGCGAAATTTTACTTACCTGCATCCTTGTTTGGCGTCTTTAAGCTGTGTTGAAGCTGAGTATGTTTCAAACCGCGGTGCCTTTCGAGATATTTTCGTCTCACGTAGAGTAAATTCATACGCTTTCTTGCCACCACCTTCGTGGTTACATCTCCGAACAGCAAAACTACATCACAAATCATAGCATGCAGCATTTGAAACCTGACAAGATTTTAAGATGACATTCGCAATTCTTTAAAGCAAATACATTCACAGCGCAATTCATAGTCCAGGATCGGGTGAAACGTAAATATTGTGGAAAGAGTCTGTAGAGCCTAGTCATGCGTTGCTACGCTGCTCAACAGGTTTAGATAGTTTCCTTATTATATTCTTTTTTTAGTCAAAGTCCCATCCACACATTTTCTTTATTTTCTTTATTGATACTGTTGAGTCGAAATTTCTGGATGAATGTCTAGAGACGTATATGCAAAGAGCATAAGTTGATTTCGATTAGTAGCTACCTGTCACCGAGAATGAGCTGCAGAGGCTATCGAACACTGTCGCAAGAGTACCACTTCTGCTCTTTTTTAATAGCCTTTATTATCGAGAAGAAAATATAAAAATAAGAAGCCGTACGTGTAACTCATAAGTTGTAGTATTCTTTCCTTTTAAAGACCAGCCACAAATCTTGCTTCGATTTTGACACTGTATTTTTTGACTCACCTTCTGTATATGTATTAAATTAAATAAATGCGTAGCCATCCGACATTTCAATACTGAGGAATAAATTTCTAGGCTCTCCCATTGTTCCTGGAAAGCTGCAATAAAGAAAGGTTCTACCTAGAGTTCATACGTAGTCTGAGTGAGAAGTGAAGGTTGCGATAAAAAGGCGGAAAACCATACACCTGTAAATTATTAGCTGTGGGATTGTGAATGAGAGACTTCTCTGGTTAGTCTTTATGTCTACGTGCTTTTCCTGCATGCTGTTATGTTGCCGCAAGCTAATTTTGCATTTGCAGTTCGATGTGGTCTTCTCTAAAGCTAAGGGATTTTCTAATTATTACAATGTAAAATGTTGGGTAGCTTGAAAACTTCCATTAATGGGAAGTCATCATTTCAAAAAAGAAGAAACAGTATGCTTGTAAGCGTACTGTTCCTATTGATTAATGCACGAGTATGACTCCGAGAGCAGTGACTTGTACTACAGAGTCAGTTGAATTTGATTTGAATCGATTAAAACATCTCGTTATTCCGAGACGAGGTCCAAGACTGTTTAGAACACTAGCGATGTTGTTATCCTATGATATGAGCACTGGTTTAAGACTAACTGAAAATTGAAGATAATTGTCTTGTCATTATTTTGTTTCTGTGCAAACGTTGACTTGGTTCATTTCCGCTTTCACTTTGTCCCTTATATTTTTTTTTCCGATTTTTCATATAGCTTATAGCCTCTCGCAATAATTTACAGAGATCCACGGAATCTGGTGTTGGCATCCATGGGAGTTCTCGGGGCGAGGAGTCCTGGATTTTTGAATTCTCTCGCGCCGTATCACATTTGTTTCGCATACTAGAAATCTTTTCTAAACTCTAGTACCGAAATCCAGATATTAGTTTCTCGTTTTGTGTTTAAAAAATCTGCAAAAGCAGAGTGCTTTAGAGCGGAGAAATTATAAAAAGAAATTTTCTTTGGAACCAAGTTCTTAAATTTGTACCACAGGCATCTTGGACGAAACGTTCCTGTTTCTGAATGTTGCTATCAAATTTAATAAACTCTTCTTCCTATTTTTTAAATGAAAAGTTTCAAGCCACAAGTTACAAATATCCAGGAAAATTGTGAATACATGAGGACGGAAACTTATTAACACCAGTATATACTTCATTTTAATTTATTTATAAGACTGGACCCTTCTTCAAGTTCTCCAGGTTATATCATGAGTTGGGTTTTCATATGGAGAAGGACGCTTAACCTGGAGACTCGTCGCTAATGCAGGTTAACGACTTCAGTTTGTACAATGGTGCTCAAAAACTAAACGACATGATTGCTTTTAAAAAAACCAAGATCATCATTCAACTCATAGCCTTGCCGTAACATTCATCAAGGCAATTCCGCATTTTCTCCAATGAGACGGGTTATACAGAAGCATCCGCAGGTTGAGAACTTCCTATTGACGCTTACATTGATCACTTTTTGAAACGGTGTCAATATTTTGAATCCTAAGAATTGTTTTTATCCGGACTTTGTTCCCAATACATACTTCTGGGGAACAGGTGTGAGCGCGATTCAGCACCAGCAGATTCTCTTCACAAAGCATTGCATGCAGCGATTGCCGTTTTATGATGCATTGGTTCGTTGAGGTGCCGCGTGCTCGTGCTCCCAAGCAGGATTTCATAATGAAACTCTACATTGGTCACGTCGCTGACACTTTGGATTTAGAACAGTATTTCTAGATAACTATTTGTGCTGGTAGGAGCAAGACCTCACATTTCTGACTACAGGTTCCAGTGATGTCACATCCACCAATCAACCGCTGATATCCAGCATTTGGTATTGTATTGTATTGTTTTTGAGTTACTAAATATTTCGTTTTTCGCTTCATATTTTCATTCCAGAAAGAGGATACCTATTTGAGATCATAATCATAAGGAGTTTCTTTGTAAATCGTTAGGTTGTCTTTTAAGTAGCTTTCATAAAGCGATAATCACGCATGGATCCGTTTTGTAACGATACTACATTTTGCTGCTGACATATGCCTGTAGTGTGGAGGTTGCAACTACAAGGTCTTTGTCGAAAATTGAGTGTCACCTGAATCTTTTCAATTAGGAATCGAAAAAAAATAACATTTCTTGAAGATTTCGATAAGAAAGTGATGCATCCCTTCGTTCGTTCGATTTTTGTGGAGTTATCTCCAGCCATGATATACATATGGTCATATTTCAAAAATTTCCTTATTCTTCATATTTCCTGTTTCTTTGTTTAAACTACCTTATAGGATGTTTAAACACGGGTTTGCAAACAAAATAAAGATCAGTTTTGATATTTACTACCTACCGTTATTCCCTTCACCAGCCACTCTAAATGCTCTGTACCTTAGCTGTTATGACTTGTTATGACTGGTATGACTCCATTGTTTTTCTCTCATGCGCGCAGTCGCTGCTTGTTTGTCGACATGATTAAAGTTGTAGTATGAAAAATTTAGGTATGGACCGCAAAATTGTACCTAATCAAAAAGATCGGGTATGCACAGGTTCTGTCGGAGAGAAGATCATCGTTCGCACTAGTAGCACGCGAGGATCAGTGCGTGAAACCTTAACAAAAGCGATTCGGTCCACCCTTCGCCGTACATCCACCGAAAAATCGCAGACTCCAAATGATGTCTCTGGAATCACTCATAAAAGCCTCGTCGAGCTAAAGGGATTCAACGAGAAAAAATCATCTCACGACAAACTCCCTCCACGAGACACAATGTCTCAAAGTATGATTAACCAAACAACATGTTCTTATTGTCAGGAATGCTCGCTACACGCGTCACCAAGTCTTTCCACTCTTCGGGATTTTAATATGATAGATTACGATGATGCCAGGTCAATGATATCGACAGCTTCCACTAGCAGAATTAATACAAAGAATTTGTATCCGAAGCGATATAAAACACACAATTTGCGGAGCTTCTTGAATTCACCAGGTTCGTTAAATATTTGTCTTTAGTCACTTTTTCCATAACTGCTGCTGATCATATTTTTTTCATTAGGGTTGTATTCTTGGTTTTTTTTATAAGTGCTAATGAAACGCATATCTCTGCATGAGATTGGAAGGAACTATCAGTTTGCAATATTATGCGTAGTTATCTTTAGCAAGCGACTTTCTACCCCGCGTTCTAATAACCTTATGGTGAGCGTGGGAACGCAACCAGAGCAGTGATGTTTTCAGCATTCCTTAGTTCCACTAAATGCTTGTTGTGGAAATTAAAAATGAGTGATTGCTTTCCCATTCTTGAGAGTGCCTTAAACTCGGCTTTCTCCTAGTCCACACTGTTACGACAGCGTAAAATTTCGAAGTTCCTTGAATTTTAGCATAATGACTGCATTTTATGGATTGTCAATGTGAAACAAAGGCCAAGATTGTTGGCAGATTTTATAACGACTAACGTTTCGGCGTCGTCGTCTTCGTCAGAGCCTGGAAAGTCAGAACTTTTGCAACATATCCTCTCAAATTCCTCATCTAGAACAAGTCATCAGCCTCTAAGATATTTCTATCTTAAACAAGAAAGAAAGGAGCTCTGAGCTGTGCTTACCTCAGTAGCCGCGTTGCCGTGATGCCAGCGGACCTCCGCATGGTAGAATGTTAATTTCAATGTAAAAGCAATTTATAGTTTGTAGACTCCAAATAATTCGGTGGATGATAGGTTGAATCCGTTATGAGTCAAGTTGAAGTACAAAATTTGAGTAACACTACTACAATTACTGCTTATTGATACGCGTCGGATAAACCATTTTCCGTTACAGTACGATGCATCTGCATCATTCAATATCATCTGGATATGTAGCAGGGTGCTCGGCTTATAGTGTTTCTTTTCTTCTTTACTTCTGTATACAGTATTAAGCACTCGCCGCTATGAAATGAAGTCTCTTGAGATCCTTGTCCTGCTTTATTCTTATGTCGTTTAGATCTAGTCTGAGAGACTCAGTTTGTGTGTGTTTTATCAGACTTCTCTCATGGTCCTCTCTTCCTCTCTAAAGTTACAGTTACAAGTTACAGTTTTCATTACAATCACAATAATACATTCGAAATTACATTGAAATTCGACACGAAAAGGTCATTTCTTACGATCGGACTGCAGTGCTTCCCAAGGCTGATCTGATATGAATAACTACCAATTTTCTGAAGTAATATTTTCTTCTCGGGCTCCCTACTCTAGAACATTTGTAATATGGAGATTTCTTAGTAGAAATGTCTTTTATGGTTAACGAAAGGAATACTTCAGAAAGAACGAGCCAGTATCATACATATTTTACAGATTTTACATATGACAGTATTACACACAGTAAAATACATATTCGTATTTTTTTCTTTTTTGGATCTTTACCCCGCGTTTTTACGTCGGTCGAAAGGCTCTCGAGTGACTTTTGTAGTGACAAAAATTTTCAATGAAAAAAGTTAGAACTATGTTTATCTTCGAAAAGCAGTTAGTTGGTTCACCAGGTAGCACGTTTCTTAAAAGTTTAAAGAAATCCTTTCGACTGTTTCGAAAAACATTAGCAATTTTATGCTTGGAATGCTCGAAAAAGTCTTTCAAAAGGTTCTAAGAGCTGGATTGCAACCACTTCACTCTTTAAACTGTCCATTGTCTGAGTCGTGAACAAAGTACATAGTTGTCATTCCATCTTATTTTCTGCCTAGTTAATCTAGTTATTCTGATTTCATCTTTTGAATGTATTGAGCATAATTTTGCGATCTTCGGTCTAGTTTTTGTGCTGCATTCTGATCGCATTGATTTCATCATCATTCCTCTCTATTTGAAGATCCACATCAAAGATTGAATTCGATCATATTCTTACGACCGTAAAATATCACCTATCCTCCAGAGGGTCTGTCGTTTCACATCAGTCGGTTTTGTCTGAAGCTTAGGCGCTCGGCGGTGGACATATATTATGATTGCCTGACGAATGGTTCATCGTAAACGCCTCTTCCTAAGTGGCGCGCGCATTGTTCCTGAGTGTTCTGCATCGTTCGGCGCCTGCTTATTCTACTAACTGTGGGTGCTCAGAAAAGGCCGCGGCTCGCAACCAGCAAGGTTCGAAGCGCGACTCATTTCTATTATTATGAGTATATTCAAAAAAGGTATGCCTCCATTTTGTTCGTCGAAGAATGAAATTCCTTGTATATAAATATATAAATAAATATATATATATATATATATATATATATATATATATATATATACTATTCTTTAAAGCTTCTGATGTGAAAACGACGAATTTCTTCTAACCTCGTTGGCTCACTTCTGCCAATAGAACTGGGTCTAAATATCCATGATAGGTTTTTGTAGCTTATGAGATGCATTTTGATCATTGTTAGGGATTATCATCTTTGATTGCATTTAGGAATATTTAAATAATTTGTAGGTTTGAGGATAACCGTCAGTAAAGTGATTTGCCATTGCAACTTCAAGTTTTGAAAGATCCTTAAAAAACTTCCTATGATCACCAACATAACAAATGGAGATCCCGTAGGCTAGCAGCAAACGTCAAACTTCCGTTTATTGGTTCCAATATGAAGTATAGTCCAGTATGAACACCATCATTACATTTCTTTGAATGAAATATATTTTCGATTTAAATAAGTTTTTAATCTTCAACAAATTTAAAATCCACTGTACTTACACACTATCCTATGTTCTTATATGACAACGAATATTATTTCCCTATGAAAAGCTAACGATTCAATTCGTCCATGATAGATTGCTGCACGCTTATGCTGAAGATTTTATGGCAGAATTTTTTAATGACTACGTGCCGTTGAATTAGAAAAGGTTAGGTGAAGTTCTTGTTCGGGATATGTCGTCAAGTTGGATGAAGAGATTCTAGATTTTAGAAAAGCTCTATCTACATCTTTTTGGGAAAGACATTTGACGACATTCCATTCTCCCTTTTTTCGAGAGCAAATGTCCCACTTCTCCCTCTAAAAGACCTTATGATTTGTGAAGACCCTGACCATTGCTGCTTCATCAAACCTCAACTGGGGTCATGCAGGGCATGGATTGTTTTGCGATCGAACGGATGGATGAGTGAGCACTGTCTTTGTAGCTCGTTCTTTCCTCTCTGTAGCTGTGTATGGCCGGTCTGTGCTCTCCCCACATCCCATGTTCCATGCGAACTAGATGGCGTGGTTCGCACCTGCGATGACCATCGCGAGTTAGTCTCCTGCAGCATCAGCAGTGGCCAATTACCTTCCCAAGATTTATCTCACATCTCATGCTCTGCAGCAATATTTTTGGGCTATCGTTTCCTGGAGGTTCGTTCTTGCTTTGATTTCAAATAACATACTTGCTCTATGTTTTATTTTTATGTACTCATATATTCTGTCGTTTTACAAAACAATGTTCTCTCGAACTACTAGCTGTTCTCATACCTAACTGTTTTTTTTCTGTCAAGAGTCCGTGTTCCAAGCATTGAAATATTACCGTCTCAAATGTGATCGATGGCTAGTTAAGTATGCTTTTCAAATGCTGATTAATAATTCATTTTCCGCAGAAAATGAATAATCTAGAACCACGTTAGCATATGGGCTCCGTTCAAGCGCTGTTGATCAATTAAATGATTGTGAATACTAAATCTAGTTGGAGGTGATACGCTTGTATTCTGTCAGGGAGACATTACGACATTATAGTAGTATGTTCGCTAATGTACTAAGGGAAATCTAACTGCCCAATTTACAAACTTGGTCATCTGCGATTGTGGACGTGGGAATGTTCCGATCGGTTGTTTTTGGATTCTTTTGGCATTACGTGCACTCGTAATGCATATGAGGTGTTCTTGTCGATTTTGCACCACTTTGTGAGACATTAAACGTACATAATTGCACATGCACTCCAGACCTCCAAAAATATGTCTTCCTTTAGATGTAGTGCGAAGGTTAAGTGCTTAGTGTGAGTAGTGCAGGTTCCGGATTGCTGAAATTTTTGTGGTTCTTATTGTACTATCGGAGTTCCGCATCGTACACCATCGCATATTGTTTTGCGTTATCTGACCCCGATCGTAAACCGTTGGTTTTCATCATACATCCAAGGACATAAGCGTTGGACAAGAAGTTCTTATGCAAAGATATTACGAAAACATCTTGGAATTTATGTAGACATGCTGCGATGTGGTCATTGTATGAACGTTTCCGATTTGCGTTGTCGCGACTCCAAGCAGCATCTCCCTGTTTATTCTAAAGATTTGGGTCTTTTTGTGGTCCACTGACGTCTAGAGAAACATCTTCGCATCACACTTTTTACAACGGACCATCTGGACGAAAGGAACTGAGAAAAAGTTGCTTTCTCTCTGACCGAATGGGCACCGCATTCACTCATTCCTAGCCAAGTGTTCAGTTTCTATGGCTTGCGCAATGTGAAATAATTGATAGAATTACTCACGCATTGGTGTTCGAAACATGGATAATTTCTCTATGTAGTCTCATGGTCAGGCCAGCAACAATTACGGGACGGGAGTTACTGTGTGACGTTAATGATGGTGATGCTTGTCAAGGTTAGGGGGTGAACGATTGTGGGATTGTGCATTGGTCACCAGACTTTCTTCGTGGTCAATACTGCAAGGTCTGTATTGTTTATTTTGTATCCGAAGTAAAAAATTATAATCAGAATTATTTTTTGATTATTTTATAATCAAAAAAATATAAAATAATCCTATAGTGTGGAAGAATCTTGACGGTTATCTCTATACGATCTGCACTTTATAATGTTTTGCACTTTATAATGTACCTCGAGTTAGGATATATCTGTGTGAAAGGTTTGTTCCGATTGTTATTTTGAAATATTTCGTGCTTTTTGATGTAAAGAAGAAATTTTAAAAGAAAGCGCAGCAACGAGAACGTGGTTAGGTATTTTTCGCTAATGTTAGTAGGGTGATGCTCTTTTTTTCGTTCTCACGTCGTCAACGGTTGTCTTATTGAAAACATGTGACCCTGCTTATAACTGTGGAAGGTTGTATAACCCGAAATTGTAATTACAAGCCCGTTTGCGCTCCGGTCTAGCCAGGCACATGGAACTACAATTTCCGCGACAATTTCTTAATTGATGTGCCTTTATATTCGTGGTGCGGTGTTCTGAAACCTAGTTCGTCCACATACTGGACCGAATGAGAGTTAAAGGCATCACTTCACGAATCTGAGGTGGTACGGATTTCAGGTGGAGATTCGTATACGGGATGGGGGACTATGGAGAGGGGGTGATTCCGTCTATTTCTTCCTAATTGCCGTAAAAAACGGCCCGGAAGATACGGCTTCAGGCGTTCTGGCGCACTATTTTCTACAAGGAATTCGACTGGAGCGCGCAAGCCTTGTGCGGCGCCGCATCATCCGGGCCGTTTTTTACGACAATTAGGAAGAAATGGACGGAATCACCCCCACTTGAAATCTGCACCACCTCAGATTCGTGGGGTGATGCCTTTAAAGGCAGCGTATCACGAAGTTTCCGATTTTGGCATCTCTGCACCAGTAGATCGAAGTAGGAGTGTAATTCGCAAAAATGAGAGGGATCACATTTCATTTCGTTTACAAATCCACAAACACGCGGCTTATTATGGCCACTCCGTTGTCATCTATTGTCCACGATTCAACTACAACTCAAATAGGCACCAAAAACTGCCCCACCTTTACAATCGAAGTCGAGTTGCGGATTGCTCGAAGTTTGATACCCTTTGCAAATTGCTTCATTGGGAAGAGGAAAACAAGTAGAGCTACTATACATGCGTTTTTCTCTTTTTGGCGGGTGGAGGAAGAATGTAGGAGGAATCTGTAGGCGCTATCCACGTGAGCTATATGTACTCCCACCACCCATCTATGTCTTATCCACATATTGAGCTATAATACAGACGATCAAAATCAGATAAGTAAGATATGTGTGTATGTATGTGTGTGTATGTGTGTATGTCACGAAATTCGAAAATGGGGGCGCGACGGGTCCATCGGCGTCGAGTTGGTGCCCCTGCGCCACATATCCATAAGATGGAGTGCGACGGGTCCACCGGTGTCGGATTGGTGCCCCGGCGCCAGATATCCGCAAAATAAGGTGCGACGGGTCCACCGGTGTCGAATTGGTGCGCCGGCTACAGATAGCTATAAAATGGGGTGCGACGGGTGCACCGGCGTGGGATCGGTGCCCAATAACTTCGTATGGATGCTGCGAAAGGTAAATTAGACGTTGTACCGTTTCACATCCATGGCCATTGCAGGTGTCGCATCCTCTAGGAATCTTCCATGTGTCTATTTCCTTTCACGTTTGCCTCAACTTGGTAGCATGTCTTCTTCAGAAAGAGGAAACACCCCGCACAAACGGCTGCTTAAATAGTACCCAACAGTTTACATGATTTGATGTGGAACTTATTTTTATCAGTATGATGATGTTGTTTACGTCTTTTTATGTTAAAACATCATTCTATGACAACTGTTGGGGGAAATCAGGAGGAACACCCATACTTCGAGTAATGCTTTCAATTTGTATCTATATTATTATTGTATCGAAGGAGTGTTTGGAGCTGATGATCGAATATTCTCCAAATGTAGAATGGACGTGTTTAGAAGGAAAACTCTGTAACCTTCTGCCTTAATTTATAATAAAAAAAAAAGAGAAGGAAAGCGTTGTTAAAAAACACAAATCTAATTTTACGGAAAGCGCCACTACTATTAACTTTCATTGATCAGTGAAGAGAAGCTAAGACCACAGAAAGTCGGAAGTCCGGCTTTAGCCGGACATTCAGACTGGTATAATATAATATAATATGTAATGCATACACCATAGTACCCTAAGTAATAGGGTCTCTTTTTTTCTTGCAAATATACATAGTCTCTTATTTTTGTTTGTTGTGTGAAAAATGGCGAGTGCACACATCTGCTTTGACAAAGTAATTATGAGCTAGTGATGTGATGATATTCGGACGGAAACAAGATGTGAAGTTTCTATTGAGAAGTCAGCAGGTGCTCACTTTTGGATTTTTCAGTTTTTTGCAATTTGTATATACTCCCATTTATCACTTTATGCTCACTTCAATCTTGCTATCTTCTGTTTTTCACGGTGATGATTGGGTGCTAGGCTTTTATAGAATATCTTGGCCCTATTAACACTTAACAGTTGTACATACTTCATAGCAGCGCCCCACATTTTTTGATGATCACATGATAAGGAATGATAGGATCAGGTGAAAATAGTCGAAGTTGTGTTGAGCAGTAGTGGTGATAAGTAATTAGAAAGCTCGTTCGTGATGTAAAAAGTGATCTGAACTTTACTTCAGTTCAGAGCCCACCCTAATTTGAATGGGTTCATGCCGATCATAATCACGTATTCTTGGAACAGTGCGCTATTTAAGCTACATTTTGACCAGGCCTCTTAAAGGCATCACCCCACGAATCTGAGGTGGTGCAGATTTCAGGTGGAGTATTCGTATACGGGATGGGAGACTACGGAGAGGGAGGTGATTCCGTCCATTTATTGCTAATTGCCGTAAAAAATGGCCCGGAAAATGCGGCGCCGCACAAGACTGGCGCGCTCCAATCGAACCTCTTGTACAAAATGGTGCGCCAAAACGAATGAAGCCGTATCTTCCGAGCCGTTTTTTACGGCAATTAGGAAGAAATGGACGGAATCACCCTCCTCTTCGTAGTCTCCCATCCTTTATACGAATACTCCACCTGAAATCAGCACCGCCTCAGATTCGTGGGGTGATGCCTTTAAAGCTGGGTTTAGTGTACTGGTAAGAGGTCACCTAGTGAATGAAGTCAGTGGTTCAATACCTTCAAAGTCCCAGAAAGTCTCCCATCCCTCGGGATTTATTGGAGAACACCACACTGACTAGAAATGTTGGGTGGTAGTTGCTAGTCGTTGTATAGCCAAGATTGGTATTGATCTCTGTTAACAGCTACTGCTTCGGCGTTATCACCTTCGTCAGAGCCTGGAACAATCGAAGCTATCAGTAATTTATCCTCCTTCCACAATCACATTGCAGCAGTGCTAAACATAACATAACATAGCCTATCTCGTGAATGGGCTGCTTAGTAAAATAGGAAAGGAAAGATACCAACATTGTTTCACTCAAGAATGTCCCACCAGCGACTTTTGCAGAAACAATTCACAATGAAAACGTAAGAGTAGACTCAGTCGAGTAAGTTCACATTAGAATGAACGCAATCCCTTCTCCAATAGACTTTTCAGATTAAGAAAAAATTGAGAGGCAGCTTATCATGAAATTTTCGATATTTGGATTTCTCGTGGATAGTTCAGGATTCGGGATGTAGATTACTAACATGAGCCTGACCATGCTCAATTCCTCTAATCTTCCTGAAAAACTCCGTAGGAAACGGCTTTAGTTCCAATGCGGTACGCTAGAACGCGCCAACCACGAGCAAGCAGTCGAAAATAAATGAAATCTTCTTAGCGGCCTATTCAAGTAATAAGCTGCTGAGGAGACCAGAGCGTGTGCAGTGATTCTTTCGTTCTAACTGAGGAGGAACTGAGGCCGTTTACCAGTTCGATTGAAGGCAGCATTCCACGGATATGACTTGGTGAGGGAATCCAGGGGAAAAGCTAGAGATGGGTTTACGGATTGCAGAATTAGAGGTGGTTATGCTCGTCTCTCCGTGATTGTCGTCAGAAACGGCTTGGGAACTGCTTTGGTTAGTACGAGGTAAGTTAGAACGCTATTCTATGCACACGGTTCCCTTAGCAGCCTATTCATTGGTTTTGCTTGAATAGGCTGGAGAGAAGACATCACTGATCTTCGACCAATCGCACTTGGATGCGCCTCGTGCACGTGGTTGGAGCATTGCGGCTGAAATTGTATTGAAAACGTCGTCTTCCATTTCTTCCGTTTCTTGCCACGATCAAGGAATGGTGAGCGGAACCATCCCTGATCTCGCAATTTGCAACCCTAACTAAAGATTTTCCCGCGGATTCCTTCAAAACGTCAGATTCGTGGTACTCGTAATCTACACCCCAAACTCTACATTGTTTTCGAGAATTTGAAACATTGAAAATTCTACGCGGCATTGTTTGCATATATGACGTAGGTTGTGCTTACTTCAGTCGTGTTTTCTTGTTCGAACCACTGCCCCTCGTCATCAAAGTCATATTGCCGTTCGTCAGGCTAACGCCTTCGATTCTGTCGGCGCTGTTGTGATGCTGCAGCTAACAGTTGGCTATGAGTACAGCATGAGTATCTATACCAAGTCCAACAATGTTCGGTGTTTTTCGGGGCCATAACTCACCTGCTGCTCAGCGCGTGGTCTGTCCAGCTGCCCTCTCTAAATTTAAAACGTAGTTTTTGGCGGCCGTAATAGCCAACGTACACACAACGCCATCTCGTACTCTGGCATGGCGAAATTAGGCTGAGAAACTGAACTATTCGACTACGAACGCTCTGCATTTCACCGAAACGAACGAAATGTGTCTTTTCTGTGTAACTTGTTACGTTTGCGAATCCGTTCTTGATGGGGTGTACTTTCGCAACTTCTTCATTCATTGCCACACTCGTGAAGGTGAGTCATAAACGGCCGTTTGCATACTCAACAGACATCTTCGTTTGCATCACATACGTAGAAAGGAGAAGGAAAGTTGGATATCCCAGTTAAGATTTTGAAATTTCTTTTACTACAATAATGGCTCCGTCATATCGTCGTTCTTTTTTTGTCCAACATGCGGAACATATTTGATATGTAATAACCAAAACTATGAATTAGTATGGTTGACTATTTTTAGTACAATAGTTGGTTGGTAGTTTGACGTTTTATTGCTTAGCTATAGTAATCACGTATTGAGGTGCACTCTTCGGAGACCAGTTTAAAGGATAGTGATAGTTTTTGAGGGTGCCGTTGGATGTAGAAGTGCTTAGTATTGTGAAGGAACTGTTTTTTCAGTACGTTTGCGTCGTCGCGATTCGTCCAAAAACGATGCTGTGGAGGCCGGATTCGAACCATCGACTGCTGTTCCACGCTGTCACTCAACTCACTGTCTAGCCTTCGTCAATTCACAATTTCAGGTAAAACTGGGTTTCCAGTTGGTGTAAAGGAATTGTCACCACAATCAAACTTTTACGTTCAGTTGACTGGATTTTTTATTTTCTAATGGATCTGTCTAGAAAATGCATATGTTTTCTCTCCGGAATGAATTAGCTCTTGCATTCATAGAAGCCTCAAGATTCTCAAGAAGACACGTTGTGATACATGCTGCGCTGGATTCCTCTAATAGCTCAACTTTTTTTGCTTGGAATTAAAAGACAGTTGGTTTTCCTTCTGGGTGCTCACTTTGTTATCTTTAGAGTCTTGCTTTGGCTTAGAACTGAATAGACTTGGAAAGAAGATGCCTTGTTAAATTTCTCAGCAGCACTTTACATGTAGTCCTGGAATCGATTCTACGCTGTGCATAATCAAAAAGCTGTGTGCTGCATTTTTATAAAGCGCAACTGTGCAATGCTAATCTGTTCTATGTAGTTCACAATATTTTTGTAACATAGCATTCGTAGGTATGATAATAAAAAGCGGGGCTGTAGCGAGAGTAGGGAGGACGCACGTAAAAATTTTCCAAATGAAAGGAGAATTTTGACAAAACATCTCCACGTGTGCATTCAAAAATTACTAAGCAAGAAGTGATCGTTTAAAAGAATCCTTCGACAAAATACATACGTGGTATGTTCGATTTCTTTTTCGGATACCTGCATCATCATGTCCATCAGAAATACTAAGAAACAGTTCCGTTTTTCAGGACGTATTAGAAAAAATTGAACGGTACCACGCTGATACTCATAATCTACACCCATATTTCTACATTTGCGCCAATATCGTCAGTTTCGTAATATGCTGCCTTTAAATTCAGAATCCGAGCGTAGCTATTTGTACTTGAATGAAACGTTCAAAATTTCGGCAGAGTATATGTAGTTGATCAGATGCGGAGATTGTATTGAGAACTACATTGTGTTTGAGCGTGGAAGAGAGGCGTTTTTTTCTTTCTGGAGAACGCTAAACTGCTTTGTTCATTAATATCGGTTTTTAATCGTTCGCAGAAAATGAATGTAGTTTCTTCTTGATCAGGTTGTCAGGAACTGGCTTTGCAGTTCTGCATTTCACTGAGTGATTTTCCTGTCCCCTTTTAGGCCAGCGATTTAAATGTTTCTCATAGTCGACGTGCTGGGAGAGAGTTTGAGATACCTCCAACGGCGGTTGTCGGTCCTCGCCAATGTATTCGCGCAACTCACGTCACTGAGGAACGCGGAACGAATCGTAACCACTCACCAAACGACATCGAGCGGTACAGACACAGTCTTCAGCATCTAAACGGTAAGTTTTCACGACCTTCTCCGTTGAATCCTTATTTGTTCATTCGTTTCTTTATTACTCTTAATGGCGTCCCAAAGGAATATGCCAAAGACAGACTTAAACAAATATAGTAAATACGTAGTGAGAAGACACAATGAGACAGAAAAAAGGACTCAGCGAGCAATTAGCAGTGAGTTCCGTATACGATCCTGACTTAGGCAATTTGGCACTCAGGACACAACCAGATTTAGGAAGGAAAGTTGGGTATCTATAATTATATAATACAATTATGGTATAATTATGCTATGCAAAGTATGAGCAAACTGCATATATCAATGGTATCGATTCAACATCAACCAGCAAACTGCCCTCTCTCATGGAAGTCGTACAAACGTAGATGCAGGTGCAAACGGATATGTTAGCTTTGTTTTGAATTTTTTTAAATGGTTATTTCATATCCATTGGAAGTTTTCACTCAAGGACATCACTCCACTAATCTGAGGTGGTACGGATTTCAGGTGAAGTATCCGTATACGCGATGGGAGACTATAGAGAGGGGGATGATTCCGTCCATTTCTTCCTAAATGCCGTAAAAACGGCCTGGAAGATACGGCTTCAGGCGTTCTGGCGCACTATTTTCTACAAGGAGTTCGACTGGAGCGCCCCAGCCTTGTGCGGAGCCGCATCTTCCGGGCCATTTTTTTTACGGCAATTAGGAAGAAATGGACGGAATCACCCCCCTCTCCATAGTCTCCCATCCCGTATACGAATACTCTACCTGAAATCTGCACCCTCAGATTCGTGCGGTGATGCTTTTAACCAATAATAAATAATTCTTGTCCTTGTTGTGGAAAAAGTGGAACAAAAGTGAAGCATTACTGCTACCTCTTTTTTAATTTGAAAGTATTTCCGCTGTGAACCTTAAAGCGGCATTATTATAATCTAAAAAAAGGCACCGACGAAATGATTGTCGTAATAACTCTTTGCCGCTTTCTCAGTGTTGTGAATCTTCGTTCCTTTCTGAACAGCTGCTCGATTTCGATCGGACTATACCCGACATAGTTAATAGTTGTCACTACTATCTAACTTATCACAACTTGGGAAAGACGCCTATTTTATCACAAAAAGGATCCTAAACTTCGAATACAAAGAAAATACTGTTTGCTTCATCTTAATTTTGAAGTGTAGCGAAAGGACTTCTCGTGAGTTGGTGAATGCTCATGAATAAATTGTTGGTTAAAATTTTTGCCAACTTTTCCAAAGACAATGCATTGCAGTTTAGTTTGGTTCCTAAGCGCTTTCCTCTAGTATACTAGAGGAAAGTATAAAGATCACACTCGAAGTAGTGCGGACTACCCCTTAGAGGTAACGTTAGAAACAACGTAAGGGCAGCATACCACTAATCTGGGGTGGTATTTCAGGTGGAGTATCCGTTTACTGGGTCGTAGATTACGAGACCGGAGTGGCTAAGCTCGCTGAATCACTGCGAGCAGCCGGGCACTGAATGCTGTTTTGTACGATGCCTTCTATTGCAGCACACACTTGCACGCGCAGCGTCCCTTACTGCCTATCGGGGTAGTCCGGATTGATTTTCGACGAATCGCAGGGCGGAGGCGGCGCAAGGGGTGGAGCGTTGTAGTAGATGGCGTCGTACAAAACAGCATTCTGGAGGCGGCTGTTTGGAATAATGCAGGGAGAGATGAGCGGAACTACCCCTCCACAATCTACGACCCCGTTTACGTATACTCCACCCCAAATTCATGGTGCCTTTAACGGCAACAGAAGTCTTCCAAGTTCTCTTAACCAGTGGTTAAGGTTCACGCATCTTTTTTCAGTTTCACAACGGGAACATGAACTGTCCCCTTTGAACTCGGTAAAAGGAGGTTTCATTTTGGCCGACGAGAACTTTCTTCACTAGCGATGAAATGAAAGCCACGTGAAGTGATCTCCATAACTCTTCTGAATGTGAAGAGCTGCCGCATCGGGAAAGTAAGGCCTCTGATTCGTGGGCTCCGTATGTAGGTTACAGTATGGTGAGATACAGCAACGGCAATTTTTTTCCTCCTGGGAAAGCTGTCCCTGGTACTCTTCTCAAGAGGGCTTGTGGTTGACGTCTCTAGGTCCTCGCATTCATCAGCGCTAGAGGTACTTGAATTCTACACGTGCATTTACTTTAGAAGGCGTTTTCGCTCTAAAACGTACAACAAGTACTCAGATAGCTAAAACTCCAACTATGCAAAAATGCTTTCATTTCATTTTTTCTCCTCTATAAAATTTGATTTTTGTCATTCTAAATGTCAGGGACGAGCCTTGTGCATTCTGCGAAGTACACGGGACTTTTGTATAAGCGCTGTATAGCCACCGCTTATACAAAAGTCCCGTGTACACATTTCTTCCAGAATTATTAGTATCAAGTATTTATGGAGGAGTGGAGTTCATTTTGAAATGAATCAACTTTTGAAAACATCGTTGGAAATCGCGGGAAATTTCTAAAAAAAAAAAAGTTATTGTAATAGTTTTCAATCTTTGTGCTGTAAGGCACGAGAAGTATGTATGCAAGGGCTCTGTCTTCACTATTACCCTTTTTCCACGGGGCAGCCGAAAATATGTACCGCTTTTTGTACTACTGCCCTTTGTTGTGTTCGAACATCTGCCACATCGCTAGGTTTTCTTCATATGCGTAGCATATGAACATACTCCACTCGAACAGATGTCAATTTTCATCATTCTTGGCTTGTACTCATCTAATACTTTATTGCTTCTGACTCGTATGAGCTTATTATCGTAATTCGTTGCTAGAATGTGATCTACTAGATATAGAGCGTTTGGAGAGGATTTGCCCCCACCATTCCGTGAGTCTTTGAATCTCCGTCTAAAGAAAACTAGAGCACAGGCTTCATCAATCACAACTATTACAATTGAAGCTTCTTAAATAGCTGCAAATGTTTGAAAATCATTTGCATTAGAAATCTCAAGTGATACAAACATGTGCAGATCTCTTTGTAGGCGGTTTTGGAAGGTGCACTCCAAAAATTACATCTAGTGAATGAATTGTCCTAGCGTTTGAAAAAATAGCGCTCTGTTGAAAAGGTGCAGAACTTGTTGGAATGAACGAGTAGTGGTTGAAACTGCACCACATTCATAACAGTCATCTACGTGGCTCAGTATTGCTTCATTTGCAAAACATGAAGAACAGTTTTGCTGTAGTGCAAGAGCGCAGAATTTGACTGTGAAATTCACAGCTGGCTGTACAGTTGGGAATCGCTGGCGCAAAACACCTGCTATTCACAAAGTGTCTTTTTTACGGAACTGATAAGTGATTCAGCTTGTGAAAGAGTGGGATTTTTTACATTTTCTTAAATGTTTATGTGAATGTAAGTGCGAAGCATTCCTCTTCCTTTATCTCTTTTGTGCTACAGACTCCATTCTTGAATACGTACACGGAAATAGATCGTGCTCCCTCGTGTCGTACAAACTGCATTGAATTCAAATTGATGTGCGCATTCATGAATTACTGCAGTCGTCTTTCGTTTACGGTAGATTCTATGCATTTTAGTGTCCTATTTAAGTAGATACAATTCAGGAAAACAGTACGTAGAAAGTCTCCTAGATGCTGACAGATATCAAGGATAATTATAGTTGTGGTGTTCCTGGAAGCAGGACGGATTTTCTTATTTCCTCATGATTCGTTCACGGTAAACATGGTTTCTTAGAAGTGTTACCTTTCTGTTACGGTAGGATGATTATATTCTTACCAATTAATGATGAAATGCGTACATATTAGTTTTTTTTAAAGTCTTGTAGTCTTGTAGAACTCGTAGGATGTACTTACCAGATATGACAGTACAGAAATGATCTAGTGTGGGTTTTTAGTATAGTTTTTTCTAAGATGAGAATCCTGTTTATTGTTGATCTTTTAGCCAATTTATTTCGGCGTTGATCTTACTCTGGAAAATGAAACGAGCAATGAATCGACTACTTCGAACGCTGCGCCACTTTTGAAAATATGACAACAAATATGTATGTAGCTCAAAAAAAACTTCAGAGAAATGGGCCACTTCAACTCATCATCTTTATATTGACATCACAGTTTCGATGAAGCGTTGAGTATCGATGTGAGTAGACCACATAATGTTCAAGTTGTACCGCTGGTAGTTGTTGCACATTGCACAGAATTATACACCTCCTTCCTTCTCTCTTTTTGTCACGTTTTTTGGTTGGATCCCGCTTGAGAACATCTCACGACATGTCAAAAACTATTGTATTCATCTTATCGAGTTCTTCAGGATTTTGTAATTTACGACGTAAGATTCGCGATTTATACCTTCGGTAGCTCATAATCCGCTGACATCCAGTTTTTTAAATCTCATTTTCTCAGTTGTTTCTCACTCGAGATGTTTTCTTATTCAGTTTGTGATGGACCCACTTACCAAGTTTCTTCACCTTCTCGAATGTGTCCGGTGCCCAAAGAAGCAGTAGCAACGTTTGCGATAAACTCTTCCGCAATTTGTCGCAAAGATTTTCTTCTTCTATCGGTTTCCCGCACTCTTATTATCTCTTTCTTAGCCAGAGTTTCGGATCCCCTCGTTTTCATTTTGAATTTCCATGATACTGTGAAATAGTCTGAAGAACTTTTTTTTTATTTCATTCTCATTTAAAACATTGAACTATCAATTAGGTTGGCATTGAATAATTAATTATATTCGAAAAGATTTTACTCTGATGCACACTAAAACGTAAGAATTTATTTTGTACTTAGCAGGACTCACTACTAAAATCATGCAGGAAACTTTCTTGAAAATGGTATACAATATTCAGACACCTGAAATTTTTTCCGCAACCTTGCACTTACTACATACTTATCTGAGACGTACTGGTGAGCTGATGACGAATGGAGTCCTTATCAAAAAAGAGGGATCATAAATTTTTGTTCTCATGCTCATTTCCAACAATCTTGGGCGAAAAAAAAAGATGGTAATAAGAAATATATTCAGCAGTAAATAATTAAATTCTTACAAACCATGTAACATTCTTCCCTCTCAAGTGCATTTGTGATAAAGCAGATGCAAAAAAACAAGCTTTTATCGAAAATTTTTTCTCAATTTCTCATTTCTCTAAACGTTCGTAGTCTTGCAGTGTTCAACTAGTTCCTTCAACCGCGGATATGTTGTACTGCCTAAATGTGTTCGTTTCAATAAAGCCAGGACAGTACGAATCTGGCGTGGTGAGGAAATCCGCGCGAAAAGCTGTTCGGAAGTTCGGAGTCCGAGATGGTTCCCGCATTTCTCCCTAATCGTCTCCGGTCCCTTCAGCAGCCTCTTCGTTGGTTTTACTTGAATAGGTTGGTTAGGATACCTCAATGGTTTTCGGCCACTTGCAAGGGGACGAGGAGCGTGCACAATGAAATCGACGAAAATGTTTCAACTGAAATCTTCCTAAGGAAACGGATTTGACGCTGTTCTTTATGACAATTACGGTGAGATGAGCGAACCTCACCGGATTACGTAATCTGCAACCACATCTCTAGCTTTTTACGCGAATTCCCTCACCACGTCAGATTCGAGGTATGCTACCCTTGAATTTTTCCCAGGAATTTAGTAGTACCTGCGCAAAGTGCATGGAAAAAGGAGTTCTTCTTTCCATGTGAATTTGTACAAATTTTTGTTTAGCGGAAGATAACCGATGAGATTAAGTTATAGTGGGTTGGTTCGTAACTTCAATCGAGGTGTATACAGGCTAGCAAATCGAAACTGCATACTCAAAACAATTGTGGCAGGTGTAGGTGATGCTATTTTTATACATGTCTATTGCCAGGTTTTTCTTGTATTTCTGTGATTGTTTTTTCTGGCTGCTCCATTTAGCGCCATCAAGATTCTAGCATACTTCCAGTAAGAGATAATCTCACTAAATTCCAAAGAATCTGGAACTTTGGAGGAGCTGCCGATTAGAAGGCGAAGAAAAGAGTGCTTACCTTTCTTAGCAAAAAAAAAGAGGGAAAGCGGCGAAATTACTTAGTTCTTTTCACTGTTCTGCTATTATCCTTCGCAGCCTTGCAAGCACGTTGAGTTCAGCGCATTGAAAGAAGTAGAAACGAAATGTAATTGGAGCTCACTAATAATTAAGGTATAACACAACTGTAACTTTCTCACATTTGTTTCATCAATTTGGAAATTCCTCACAACAGTCCTTCAAATCTAGAATATGATATGAAGTTAGAATACATACACGTTATCGTGTTTATTGCATTGGGATTTAGTGCGAAAATGGAGCTCAGCAGCGCTGCAAGAAAAAAAAAATTAGGAGAAGCCATAGAATACTGGTTGGATAACTACTCAGAATTTGGGTGACTTGGAATCCCGCAATGTTTTTTGAAATTGAATTATGGTTGTATTTGCTTTGGAATCACCGCAGTAAGAACAAGGGCTACTGTCACTGAGCAAATGCTCACATTTAAGCAGTCTTGTTTTTTAAAAGTGTACGCTGCGTGTTACAATGGATGCTAATAGACGTGTAGCTTTTCAGTTACACTGTTCACTGTTTTTTATCTACTGAAAAGGAAGATAATTGATGAGTTCTGGTAGAAGTGTCATGTGGTCGAACGGTTGTTCAGCAGTGCAACTAATCCTGATTGTTTTGATTATTTCATTCTTCAATGTAATATTTATTCGTGAGATACTCGTTACTTCCCAGCATACTTCTGCTCTACACTGCAGCGACCGCTATCATTAGCTTATTGCGCCTTTTCATAAACATCCCCTACATCGTTTTTCAACTATTGGTACGCTATGATGATCTGTTCCATGAAGAAACGGCATTCCCGCAAGCCTCCGTAGCATCCATTAGACGGATGTCCGGTGATTTGTTCTCCATATTCGATGAAATATGGGGTAGCTCCGAATTTACATATGCAAATTCACATATGCGTGCAGGTTTTCGTCGCTCTCGAAATAACCGCTCTTTACAGCGATTTGTCCTAAGTGTTTCCTTCTTTTGGGTGTATCACCTGGGTTTTGTAGTGTTCTGTAATATTTAAAGTGTTTTTCAGCTGCAACTTTGTACAACCTGTCTGCGATTTCATATAGCGACTCTCCGCTTGTAAGCGGTATGAACTACAATTTCACCGACGAGCAGTGTGTGACTCCTCAGAGGTGAGTTTTTTTCTTTTTTTAGCAGTGTAGCGAGTGTTTTTCCTACGCAAAAAAGACATTGAAGCTCCCAAAAGGCTAGTTTAATAGAGTAACGGGCCGCGTTAGCATTCTAGATGTTTTTTCGCATCACAGATGCCCCGAGTGGTGGCTGCTCCCCATTGTTGTCGAAGTAGGGTGTAGCTCACACAAGTAGCTTTCACTTCTCTTCTAATTGTTTGGCTTTTTTCGGGTATCTCAGTTGAATTTGACATTGGATGCATGCGCGTATAGGACAATGACGAGCGTGATGTGACAGATCTGTCACAGAGTACTTGTCAATTCAATACATCATCCTATGTCTGGGTTGCACTGCTGTAATTCAAAAGTCATTCGCTGCTTTAGCAGCTCACTT
This sequence comes from Necator americanus, assembly GCF_031761385.1. Lineage (NCBI taxonomy): Eukaryota > Metazoa > Nematoda > Chromadorea > Rhabditida > Ancylostomatidae > Necator > Necator americanus. Next base: position 18,444,863 of record NC_087375.1, read on the forward strand.
CGCTGTTGAAAACTTTACTGACTTAATTCAACGGAATTCTGCAGTATTACTGTAAGGATTTTCTATGTTGCGCGCAGCATTCTTAATGCGCAGGAGCAGAGTGGTAGCTTTTACCTACAGGAAATAACGTCGCGTCCATAGCTGTTACCGTCAAGTTGTACTGTCTTTTGTTTTTTGCAAGGCTTGAGATGACTTGTACTTTTCTTGCTGTTTGGAGATAATATCCACTACGTCTACTTCTTGTAGTTTTTGACTGCGGATCCTGAAATCGGATTCATATTTTGCTTTGATGAGCTGATTTCCAAATGTGCATTCGAAGGACAAGTAAAGATCATGAAATAAATGAACATTTCAATCATGTCAACCATTTTAATCCCCACTTTCACCATTGTTTGATCCTCGGACAGAGGTGTACTCCTCTGAAAGTAACTTTCTGTTAATGCTTTCTAAACTTTTAGTTCTGATGATTCCACTGTAATTCCTATACGAAGGGAATTTATTGCAGCACATCTGTATCTGCGACTGCAATAACTTGTTTTCTCCAAAGCTTGTTCTCCAAAAACAGACTCATCTTCTCTGTCTTTCCAAACAACATTTCTCTCAGTTAAAACTTAAAGTTAAAGTATTTTTGAAGTGCAAATTTCATCTTAGTTAATAATAAAGTACATTTCGATCCTAGGGATCGCAATTAACTACGGACAGGTGTCAATGAAAAAAGTATGCATTTTTCAAACGATCTCATAATCTTCCATCCAAAACGTTCATTTCATCATTGTGGACCTTTTGGGCATTCAATGCGTCTCAGTGTTCCGATCAATGCTGTGCCCATCCCGGGGTGATTTTATTAGGACTACTTAGGCGAGTGTAGCGCGACGTCAGTAGGGCCCGTTTTCGTGAGCACACAAGCTACTATTTTCCTCAGCAACATGTGCATTGTCTAACTGTGATCACTCAGACCGCGATTCATAGACCCATAAAGTGGACATGTGTTTCTAAGCACAGATGTTTCGGCTCGAATGCGATTGTTGTGCCTTGAGAACTGGTAGACACAACTAGCCTCGGCTTCGAAGCAAACGAGGCCCAAACTCCTTCCCGTCAGCCGAACAACTGTTTCCATCAAAATGTTTACCCCGTGTCCGGCTTGATTTTTTCTGGCCGGAGAAACTTATTTTTTGGTGTGGTGCCTGGCATACCGTTTTTTTTTTTTATTTCGTCATCTACGGTTCTCGCTTGACACTAATCCATTTTAAAAGGCTTGACAACCGTCTGAACCCTCTTCATTAGCAAACCCCTCAAAATTCTCCTATATATATATATATATGGTAGATTTTATAAATTCGTTTAGTAAATATGATGTGGAGAAACAACATTCCACTTTGTTTCCTGTTTTTTGGTCGTAAAAGGGTCTGCATTGTTCATGCGTGTTATACTTTTGAATAATGCGATCAAAGATTGTTGAAATCTTCCATCTTCCCTTTCCTACATGCATATTTTCTAATCAATGGAAATTCTAGGGATGGAACACGGGATGCTAGTCTTTGTTTGAAATGTTTTCTGAAAGCCGTTTCATGAATTAGGGCAAAGATAATCGAGAAATTTGTTATAGTTCTTGTGACGTTGATCTTTCTTTATATTGCAAAGAGGGAAGATTCATGTTTTGCATCGAAATTGTAAGAGGTAAACTGGAAACAACAGCCAACTGCTTATAAAAATAAAGAAATCATGTATGCGTGTTTGGTTTTTATTCTTTTCGTTTATTTGTTGGGAGCAGCTAGAAATGTTGCAGAATTTCTTTATCTCCAATTGAAATCCAATTGTAAGAGCTTCGGGACTTATAGCGTAGAGAAGAACATTAGATTGTGCTTTTTGACGTTGTAGCAATACGGAAGTGCGCAGAAAATCGATTTCAAGCATGACCTTTATGCGTAAGCGGCTATGATAATATGATCTCAGCAGTAAACCGAGCTTTTCCAGCACGACTGTGGCAGTGGCGATGAGATTGCACTCTAGAGATCTTTTTGCTATCTCTGCTTTCGTTAACGATTTTTCCCTATTCATAGGTTGTGGTTTTTGAGGACATAGAGGCCGAGTCTGTTCATTGGACAACCGCAATGAACGGCGAATCTATTGGAGTGCGCAATTAGCGGGGTCCATCCTCAGCCGCTGGATGGTGCCACTCTTCCCATATCTTGCCCTCATCTCCACCCATCTGCTGTTTCTCTCGTCATTTGTGGTGTTTCTAACAATGTCGTTTGGATGTCGTAGAGAAACGTTAGCATCTCCTTAATGTCGATGCGAGCTGTCCTTCCATTTTGTTTCCTGAATTACACAAGTGTCTGGTCACGTTTCACTTTTTCTGCTCTCATAAACTTCGAAATAGAGCGGCACTTTTGTCTCTGCCGCTTTCGTCGTTCTGCCACATTTTGTTTATTTGGGAACAAAGACGGCACCATTCCCAGTGTGGCCTGACTAAAGCAAGCAACAATGAGACGAGCTCGGCAGAGGTAGTTTAACCTTGCTTCGTCCTTTTCTCGGTGGAGTCGAGTTTTATAGATGCCAAATTGACGAAACCTCGTCTGCAAAATCAATAGTAGCTCAACACTTGCGAAAAAAGGAAAAAAAAAATTAATTCCCATTCTATTCTATTGGAGGCTGTTTTGGTGATTTTTTGAAGCCTTGAAATTTTCTGGACTGTTGTTTCAACGTTTAAAAACCTCTTTTGACCACCACACTGTGATCAGCTTTCAATTCCCCGCCCTGTTGAAGTAATCTTTAATTTTGTGTTGCTGTTCCTCGCCCAAATGACTGAAAGAAACATGGATATTGCTGCATCATTTTCAAGACTGATTTTTGTCTTTCATATAATATCGAACTCACCATCTTATTTTTCATTTGACTTTATCCGATTTGCCACTTTGCTTCCAGCTAAAATCTATTTGCTTTTTGTTGTTTCTTCGGCCTAAAACTGCATTTCTAAGGGTATCTTTAAGACGAAAATTTATGATTTTTTCGGTTTCTAGCTGCAGGTATTTTTCTTTCTTGAGGACGGTGTTGTAATATCCTTGAGAATTTGTAGCTTTTGCTGACTGAGCAAACGCTCTGTTGACCTTTAACACAACATATCCATTTCAAGTGCTCTCGTGGTTTCTCTTCCGCCAGGCCCTGTCGTATGAGGATTACTCAGGTTATTGAAGAGAAGAAGATGGTTCGTACTCAGTCTTTCCAAGCTGCTTACCATTGTTCATCTGTCGTTTCTTCAGCGAATAGTCGTAATACTATGATCTCTGTGCTTCTGTCGATTTTCCTTGCCGTTTGTCCTTACGCGATGCAATGAGCATTTCGTTTTAAATAAGCACACTTTTCTTTGCTGCCAGAATCTGGGACTGCTGTTAATAACGAACGGAAAGCTCTTCTGACCATTAACTTCCACCGTTATTGTCAACTTCCATGTCATCGAGAAACTGGATGCGACCGTCGTGCTCTTGCAATGATTCACTTTTCACAATCTCAGATGCAGAGTGTTCTGAGGTGGAAGCGGATTCAGGGCGATGGAGGAGAAGGTAAAACTTTCTGGACGGTTCCCTAGAATTTTGTGTTTAAAATTTGTGTGGTTTTCCCTAGAATTTTGTGTTTTGTGTTCTGTAGAAGGCACACTGGCTTAAGTTAATCGTGTTTTTCTTATTTTCTTCTTCTTTTGTTCAGCGGAGATAATTTGCGTAAGTCAGAAATTGTTGGAATAGCTGGATATCTGTAAACAAATTTGTTTTCCATCAGGTGTTTTCTTCTCACCATTAGAAAAATCCATGAATGTCTTCGCACATATTTAGCAGCAAACGATGGAAACCAAATTCTTGTGGAAAAGTTACACTGTCAAAAAAAAAAAAAAAAAAAAAAAAAAACTGGATGGTAACAACTTCGGCTGTCTTTTTGTCTTGCCACTGCAGAATTGAGTCGTGTGGTACATACTTTACTTATTGCCCTGCACTCAGAAACCTAGTACTGCACAAGTCCAAGGTCAAGGATGCAAGTCGTGCGTCGCGTCGTAAGCGGCGTCTTCTTACTATAGATTGGAGAACTAGAGCGAAACGCTATTCGATTCATCCGTCAACCCCCATTAAAAGCTGTCTCGGATCTTTAGCTCCGTCTTCGTATAAAGCGACAAATACAACAAATTCTCGTGCTGATCTGTTTCCAATATTTTTTGTTTACTTGCAATGCATTATCTTCCATTTTTACTTTTCTCTATCTTGTCACCGTCCCTTCTTGTGTCGAGTTTGATAATAAAGAAGAGGATGAACATTTTGGGTAAAGGAATTGACGATGTTGTCGACAGATCTGTGAGTATCTGATTCTTCCATGACTGTTAGAAATATATGGACATTCCCTTGCGTTAAAACAGATAGCGCAATTGTGGAGCGATTTCCGTCAGAGCATATCTTCAAGTTCCTTGATTTTCCGATTGTTTGTTGTTATCTCAGTAGTTTTCCTAACATTCTATTTCAGATTGTTTAGGTTACCATAGTTCGCCTACGTTCGCCTTCATAACGGGCGAAGTCAATTAAGAAGCGAATCTCATATCCTTTGAATGACTGGCATTGAGAGGGTAGAAGGTGTGATCTGCTAGTTTTTGAAGTCAGCCAAAAGTTATGTGATAACTAAAAAAACTCTAAACATCCAATTCCAGTTTGCAGTGCCAGCAGTCACGCTAAAAACGGGCTGTGTGCCACCTCTCACACTTAAGTACCAGGAAAGTGATTATTAAAATAAGGATAAAGCTTTAGTCACAACTATTGGTTTTGCTGGAACACCAAAGTCAAGTGTATGTAGGATAGCTCCAATTATTTACGAGTTAAGAAGCAAACGGCATTGGCGCGTTGCAGCTGCTTTTAATTTTACCTGGCAGGCTTGCCTTCTTCAAAGTTGTTCTAATATATAGAAATTTTTTATTTAGCAGAGAACTCAGAAACATTACGTCTTGCTATGCTATCGAAAGCGGGGATTGTGTTTGTCTAACGAAAACAATCTTTTAAAAGTGAAGAACATAGATGCGATAGTTGGAGCCGGTGCTCTGATCCCCTTCACTTTTGAACGGTTGGGGAAGGGACCTCCTTCACTTTGCACCCGACTTTGCACTGCACCCCGTGAGCACTTTCACCTGAGGAGGGTTCGGCTTCTCCTTATCGCACCTATGGTGAAGAAGTAGAATTCTTACATAACTACCTTTTTATTTCTTTATTAGTGCTCCTGGGAGTACTTGTGAGGCATGAGGTTGTGGAAACTAGTTAGTCTTATCAAATTCATGTGTTTAACAGTGAACGTTCAGAAAATAGCTAATCTAACTTTATATTTGAAAAAAAAAACTGTGCACAAGGAGTTGACTCAAAATTTTACTTGAGTTAGCGAGATAACGGAACCTTCGCAAAGCTTACACGGAAAAAGTGATTGGAGATGAAGTACTCAGGTGCACTTGCATCTTAAAAAATCTATGGGGTGATATCCAGCTAAATGCTTCTGTTTTTAAAAAGTTTACACTTCGTCTCTGGACTGGGTTACATTACGATTCGTGTTTGTTTACTTTGTCGTTCACATTTAAGTAACCTGAGATTCTAAAGCACCCCCTCGTTCCTGAAACGTTCTGCTAAGCTGGCTACTCTGTGCAAACTTAAGCTATTTTAGTACTTCATTCACACTGAATTTCTCTTCCATGTTCATCGCATCGTAAAATTGGTGCATTAGCGTACATACACAGTGAGTAGGTTGAGCTTGCTTTCTGATTTCCTCGTTTTCTTTCAAGTTCTTTTTTTTTACAAAACGTTAATTCCTAAGCCTTCCCTTGAAATCGTATGTAAAGGCAAGAAATGAAAGTAAGTGTTAGCCGGAGAAAACATCTGCCAGGTGATATGTAAAAATGAGAGCAGGTTTTGAAAAGTGCTATTTTTGTGGGGTCATTTTAAACACGAATTCAGTACTATGAGGAGTGATTTGAAAACGTTTCAGTCAGCGACGCAGTGTACAGAATGCGAGCACCCGCCATCAGCAAATGTTTTTCGATGGCGCAGCGATGACCAGCACTCCCATCAATAAGGTCTGTTTTTACGTCTGGCTTTCATTTCAGCTAGTTTCTCATGTTATTTTTGGTCAATGACGCTGATAAGTCGGAAGATTCATTACTGGGTTTTCTCTGCATTGAAGAATCTAGGTGATAATAAAATGATTCACGAAAGTACACTGTTTGCCAGTCAGTGATGTTTTTGGAAATATTCATTCACTGTTATCGTTATTTATCTGTCTGCCAACTTAGCTCGTTTTTCTTTTTCTTCCCGTCACTTCTATTAGCCGCAGCGAACCATCCGCTTCTGACTCATGTCAGAGTCGAGTTCTTGAGTGTAACCCATCTCTTCCTTTTTATACTTACTGCATTGAATTTGCTCGTGTTCTATATGCTCTTAATGTTCCTTCCAATTTGCGTGGCCCATAGTGTGGAATTGTAATTTTCTTCCGGCGTAACTGCCGTTTTATGTCGGTGTTTGTCGTGAAATTGAGGAAGCAGCGTTTTTTTCCTGTCCGCGTCGACCACGGTCGTGTAATCTATTCAATCTCTCCTGTTTGCCCATGCTGCCCAATTACGTGCGTTCGAATCTGAGAATGCAGCGCTGACACCAACCAATGCACTGGGGTATTTCCACTTATGTCTCTCTTACCAGAATTTCTAGGTTTTTTGTCGAGCACATGAAGTTATAGAAGTTTATGTGCGAAACTTTTTATTCTTCAACATTCCACTCTTTGTCGAGAAGTTTAAAAGGACAGGAGTACAGTTGTTGCTCCTACATAGTAATCTCTGTGATATTATCGTACTTCCAAATCATATTTTGTCATCTAGAAGTTTTCAAGGATTCTGCAGGACTTGCAGCGGCTGATGCAGGTATCAATAAACTCACCGACATCGAGTTCATTTTGTACTCGGTTGCGAAATTCTTTCGTTTGCAACACATTTCTTCCGAATTCAGTCCGGGAAGTGTAAAAATTACAAAGATAAGAGTGTATTTTTTTTGCCGTGGACGAAGACCTACATACACGACTACGATTTTAAAAAGATTTATGATTTTTTTGTGAACAGATTTTGAAAGTAGGAACTTGCACGCATAGGCATCATCAAAAATCTTTGATAATATAAAGAGTTAGCAGTGTTCGATGCAGTTGCCCGCGTTGATGAACTAGTGATTCAATGTCGCTCAAAACTTTGGAAATTTCTCGATTTGCTTCTTGAACTACCGTACGATTTGCTCAGCGATATTGAGGCTGAAACATAAACATATGATGCAACAAGGATTACGATTTCGAATACGTATTTTTATGGGTTTGACTCAGCGCTTTGTGTTTGGCTAGGCTAATCGTGTCCGCACAATCAACATCTTTCTTGCGTTTATATCAGTGCTATCGTTTCGATTCGCTCTTTACTTCTTCTTGCACTTTCTCTCTGAACAGTTGATTTACGGGTTCAATTTGCAAACTTTGTTTTCTTAGCACAGAAACGATTGTTTTGATTCAATTTATTGCCGGACTACCATACTTGTTCAACTAGAAGATCTTTCTGCTAACTGGTTTCGCAGTTGTAATAATCGTGGGTGGTGCGTTACTTAGGACACGAACAAGCAGTGAAGTTAGAGCACTCGTATTATGCTTGTTAATGAACATCGCCAACCTCCAGACAATTAATTGCTTTTTGGACTATAAAAGAAATATAATATGGATAGGTTTTCGATTGTTTTCCTCCTGCGAAACTCATTTAAGGGGCCAAAACTTTGGTAATTTATCCTTTAGCTTGTGGCTGTGCATACACGCTTTCCTTAATATTTCGTCTGCTGACTGCACTATGATAAGCACCACACTGTTAACTTTTTTTTACCATATTTACGATGGCACGCCTTTTTGCCTAGCCGCCACCTTAAAAAGCCGCTCGTAATGAACTCCAACTATGTATATTCGAAACTCATTCAATTTTCGAGACATTGAATGTAATTTTTTCATCTGAGGCACTGTTTACGGGATGTTTTTTTTTTGAAATTACACAGTAATTAAGATTAAATTTTCACATTTTTTCGTTCTCCTTGATGGGAAAAGTTCTTCAGGTGTTAACAGAATTATGGCAGTCCTCTAGTATGATTGAATTTTCTCTTCATATTGTGTCATATTTTGCGAAGAGATTTCGTGCTTGTGGCCACATTTTTTTCTTTTTTGCGAATTGTATATTGAAATGCCACCCCGTGTTTTCCAATCTTTCAAAAATCTTTTTTTTTTGTAAGAAGGTTTTTTTGATGACCTCAGACTGACAAATGCATTAAACATTGTTTTTATTACTTATTGCGGCTGAGTTTGCATTGAATGGACAGAACATGCGTACTGCATTTGTTATTTAATTTCTTCTGCTATATTTCCCATACGCATGTCGATATTTTCTTTTTCATCACTAAAACTTTATGTCAATATTCTGGCGAATTTTTGAGATACTTTCCTTGCTTCGACCAATATCAACATACATGGTTTAGCGAAAGTTCATTAGAATGCTACCTTCACGTCAAGCTTTGGACGCTTTTTTAATACTCTACACATTTTGTGTAGTCCTAAGGTTTCTAATCGTGTCTCCATCCGCTAGTCGCAAGTGCATGCAAAACAGTTTTATTTGGTAGTGAGGTTCTAAAGAATAAGCAGTTTCTTTTTTTGTTTTTCAAATCTTCCCTTAAGCATAAGTTTTTCGTGGACATCCTTCCCTCACATTGGGTGCAGTTTTGTTTTTCATCGTTGTGTGCAGCTTCGATCAAGTGTTCAGAATTGCTCGCGCGTACAATCCGTAGCCCTCTCATTCTTTCACCAGCCAGTTTTTGTGTTTCTCGTGTTTGTGGCTATAATCACTGTTTGTTACCTCTAAATCCCTGTAGCAAAGGCTAAACCACGAGTGCTATGCTCTCTCTTCACAATGACTCCGTGACGGTTAAACTTTTTTGTTGTCTACCTGTCACAGAAATGGGACACGCATGTAGCCGCGTGAACTTCTACGATCTGCAAGTAAAACAGCACCTATGAAGTGTGGCGCTCTTTTGAGAGGACCTGTTTCCAGAACATTTGAAGTACTCGCTTCATTAATTAGACAATTTTTCAGCTGATCCAATTTTCTTGCCACAAATTTTCGCATCTTTTGTTGTCGTCTGTGCTTTGGAAATTTAAGGGGTCTCACTCCGAATTACAGGAGCCTTCGTAACTGCAATTATAATCCGGCCTTGTTTGCGCACAGCGGTCGATTACTATTGATTTTCTTCTTTCTCCCATGGAAAACGTCGAGATGTTTGCACGATGTGCAGTTCCAGTGCTGAGGTGTATTGAGCTGCTTTCTAGAATTAGTAGAAATCCAAACTTTTATTTGATACTTTAATCTTTTTGAGTGCTTTGGATTGAATTGCTTCAAGTCAACCTTTTCGAACAATACTGTGTTCCTCACACACAATACAGTTTTTTTTTGTTTTCTAACCACTCAGCAGTTTTTTTGGGAGACCCAAATTCTTTATCGGAGCGAATCATTTCATCGAAAGCCAGTGTTGAAATATCAATGACATTATTCTTTCTTTCGTGCACTTCTAACGTGCTGGTTTCGTTAATTAGCTAGCAATACGCCACAGACTAACTTAAGAGCAGCGAAAAGAATCGCTATGCAATCCAAAGCCCATTTAACCATTAGGGGCGATCGTTTGTGAGAACGTGTTCATCAATCAACCCCATTCAGCGCCGTCAATTTTGAAACAGCAAGTCCTCATTAACTGCTTAAAAGGAGTTGAGGTTGTAGCTACATATAATCTCAATTGCTTTCCTCCCTCCTCGTTCCTTCCCATTCCATCACCTGTGCGGTGTTAGTTGTCGATTCATCGAACGTCTCAACATTGTTTCAATAAATTAGATTTGAAAAGAGGTAGATCTGCTTTGCTAGATTTTTTTTTCCACGCACTCGCTCTGCTTTGCCTCTTTATCCACCTATTTCTTCACTTCAGTCTGTAATGTTTTAGGACAATGTCCTTACTGTGTACATATTTCAACAAATGATTTGGATAACCCAGCATGGGAATTTTCTTTTTGACTGGAATTTGTACTAATTGTAACGAATCTTTCGGTAGCAGGGAACAGTGCCTTTTTTGCTGAACACTTTAACGACACATACATATTTATGCTTAGCCCACTTTTGCATAAATACCAGCGAACAGTTGTTTATTATTTTTTGCATCAGTCCTGAGAAGTTCCTCTGCTTAATGGTATGCAAAACGTCCTTTTTTTTCAAAGCAGTAATTACATGTCGTGGTATTTCTATCTGGATTTTTTCAGACGTGTCCATCACGTCATTCAGTACAATTCCGCTATTTTAGGAAAGACTGTAGCAGAAGGCGCGTGCGTACGTGTGTATGTGCTAGTTAGATATGATAATTGGAAATAACAAGAGAAGCCGGAACGTCACCGTTTTTTTTTTTTCTTTTTCTTCTTTAGTTAATGATTCTTACACTGGAGAAACAGAAGGGTGAAGGTGAATGCCATTTCAGTCAAACTACAAAAATGAAAGCTTTCACTTGTTCGCCTCGTTATTCATTATTTCTTATTTCTTGATGAAACGTATAAAGTCAGCTCCTCTCACAAAGTGTGGATTTGAAGATTTTACTAGTTCACTCTTACTTTTAAGATTTTCACTAGTTTTCTTTCCTTTCGTCTATCACTTCTTTCTGATTCTCTTTAATCTTCTCACTTACTTTCCATTAACTAAAAAAATGTCATTGAATGAAATTAGAGGATGGATAGAAACGTTTCTGCAGCTGCCGCTGAGATGTGCTGTTTTTCCAATATTTTTCTTGCAAGGTGTCTGTATGTGTTTCATACATATGTGTTCACTGCAATTGATACTATGGTACATATGTTGTCTCTACGAAATCACGTTTTGAGTTTTGTTCTTGGCAGTTCTTTTTCAGTACGACTTAGAAAGCTGCGGCGGAAATCAATTTATTGAATGCTACTTCCCAGGATGTACATCACTTTTGTTTTCCAATGTTGAAATGTTTGGAGAGTGGGAAATCCGCATATGGCCACCCGCCGCACGAGTTGAACTAGCGAGGTCGAATTAAACTGCATAAAGTTGACCATAGACATCTCTTATTGACACGTAATACTTATTTTACATCACGAAATCGAAAATACTTGGTGCAAAAGAGGCCACACATTTCAGGAAAAGAATTCAATCTCTCGCGCATCCCTCATACTGGCTGTACCAAGCTTTCTCCTAGTCATATCTCTCGCATAAAGTCATAGCCACTTGAATTTGAATTTCTTTAATACTATTACTCTTGATCATTTAATACATTGAAAGAAACCCGAAAAAAAAAGAGACCTAATTCGATCGAGAGATGACCGATGGCCTGCTAGCCATTATATTGAAGTTCGAAAAAAAAAGATAAGTAATAATGATACGTTGAACGTCCTAGCGGAATACGCTTGCAAATAAAATTCCTTTTATATCTAAATCTTCGAATTTTTTAAACCTGCCTTCGTATTTTTTGGTCAAGTATAGAATATGGGAGGTAGTGGAGTTGAAAAGGCCCCCCCCAAAAAAACGGGGGGAGAAAAAAAAAAAAAAAAAAAAAAAAAAAAAAAAAAAAAAAAAAAAAAAAAAAAAAAAAAAAAAAAAAAAAAAAGTTATTATAGAAATTACATTAAATCTACTTGCGCGCCTTGTGTACTTTGTTCTTTATCACTGATTTATAAAATTTCTTCAAGTATCCTCCTGATTTGTTCGATTTTCTCTTCAATTCCATATACGGTTGAGTAGTTCGTTGCATTTTTATACATAACATTGTCATGTTTTGCGTTGTGGTCACTGCTCTTCTGGTTGCGTTATTTTTAGAGAAGTTGCGTAAACAAAATTCGTCAAAATTTGTTCAGAATGGAAAAGGACAATAGTTTGATCCCCGAACATAGATTTGGTCAGCGGTTGCCGGTAAATGGCACTCACTTAATATTCGTCCTTCAGCATTAATCCTCCACTCGCACGTTACTACAGCTACTGGATCATATTACGACAGCGTACGCTACGTAGACCGTAAAACATGAGTGCCTGTTAGCCATATGCCGTTGTCACGATATGGACTGAACCCTGCATACCCATGATGGTCAGGCGCTAGTTCCAGAGCGGATCCGCGCTTTTTAACTGCTATAATTCGCTGTAGCAATTGTCGACCATTGGCTTTACGGATGAGGTATCTAAAGCGCGTCATTCAGTAGCCGACGGCCTTTAGATCCACTGTAGCAGAGAAGTGATAGGTTTCACAACTTATCTGTGATGGTCATCATTTGATGTTGCCGATGTGACCTTGTCAACTTCTTCGTTTTTGCGGTTCCATCTGTTTTATCATTTCGAGTGCTCCGCACTGCCTTCTTTTCTACGCACATGTAATAGTCTCCCATACATTTGGTGTTTTGGCACTCTATGGCGTAGGTGGTCGAGATCGTGGTCGGGCCGCGTTCCGGTTTTCCACTTCCAGCATTCATTGCATGGGAGATGCAGTTCGCTGCCTTTGGGCTCGACTACACGTTTTTACACCAGCCTTAACTCCTTTAATGATGCCTTCTCGACCCATTTTATTCCAGCCGATATCGCTCATTCTTCACAGACGACGTTGTCGGTAATTTATGCGGAATGACCTGCATCTCGGCGTTATCTGAGTTTTGATTCATCTCTCTTCAGGAGCGGCTGCATTTAACACTACCTATTTATACCGAGCGACTTGCTCTACATTGTTGTTTCTCTCCGTGAGGAAGTTAATTCTCTTTTTTATGCCTATTTTTATTTTTCCTCATTGGTAGGAATTCTTATGTGTAATGGCTAAATCCTTTCTCTTTTCTAATGATAGCTGTGGTAGTTTTTCAGACGAAATTGGCTGGAATCAGAGAGTGTTTATCTATCTCTTTCAGAATTAAAGCTGCTGTCCTTCGTTCTCTTTAATCAGTTGTACATCGTACACCAGTAATTTTGAAGATTCCCCTGTAAACAGTGATTTTTCAAAGAACTTTTTTGTTTGCATTCTTATTTTTCTTCTGGAATTCTTCCTTGTAATTCTCTTTTTGGGTAGCATGTTACCCTTTGATAAAACACATATTTCTCAGCGGAAAACAAAAATGATTGCTATCTTGTATCTCTCATGCTGTCACGATGGTGAGAACTCTGGTAGACAAATCAGTCCTCTTCTAGAGACGAGCTGTCCAGCTGTCTTGTCAACAACACTTTCATTTCCATGATAGATGTTTGAAGGAAGATCGACACGCCATCACTTTTTTCACTCTTGGTTCCTACTAAGTCCATTTGTTTTCTCACTTTTCCGATTGCTCTAATTTTCAAGTGGACAACCCTTCTCTGATTGTCTCACGTCTTTTTTTTTTTCTTATAATGTGTAAGTAGTCCGTTTCTCACTTGAACAATGAGAATCCGCAATCGTATTCTTGTGAATTAGCTGACTGATTGATCAGCGGGACTGTCTGTTTTATGAAAGCGGTTGAACTACCTTTTGCGAAGAACGTTTCGTTTGTTCTTCTACCCGTCGCCTCAATATTGACGCATTCTCGATGCGTGCACCTCGCAACTAACCGCATTGCTTCTCTCCTCCCCAGCTGCTCGCTTGTGTTCTCTCCATTTAGTTTTTCCAACCATAAGTCAGAAGATGTTCAGTTCGTTGGAACGACTATCCGCTTCGACTAGTTCATTATTTCTAATGAGGTTTAGATTTTCGTGTTCTAAGCCTTTTAGCTTACCGCCTCTTTCCTTTTTTAACTACATTCGTTGGTTTGGAGAGGACCACTTGCGAGGAGCATCTGCTCAAAAGCTCTTATTCATCCAAAGACTCATTTTATTGGGGTCATCGTCAAGAAACCTTTCATAGCTTGTTTGAACAGTGAATACACGTTTCACTCTTCTTGTATGTGCTGCATTTTTTTCCTGAGTATTGACGGACCATTATACATTTAATTTTAATGTAATCCGCAAGAATAACAGCCTTTAATGTTCCCATAAAATGTTTCTCACGTTAAACGACGTAATACATTTTTTACGTTTCCTTCTTTTTCGAACTGTTGAGATTTTACACATTGATCATGATCTTAGGAATAATTAGCCCAATACATCCAAGTGTAACTTAGAAACGCTAACATATATCGACGTTTGTTGCTCCAAGTTTTTGTTTAGAGGAGACATTCACTGCGGTATATTGCCACCGGTTATGTTATTCACTAAAGACTTACTTCCGTTATGTCCGTCCACAACGTACGTAAAATGCAACAATCATACTGCGATTTTGAGTATGCTTAAAATAATTAGTTTAACTATGATTCTTCATCTTAACTAAATGGTTTACGTGTGATTATGGTGTTGAATTAAAAAAAACCACTTGTGTATCTTGATTTCGTGTAATTGTGTACATCTTTGTGTACATCAACATGGTTATCTTTCTGGTAACATTGGTGAAGGTTCACGGGATTGTATTGCTTCTCCTTTCAGTAGCGATTATAGCAGATTCGGAGAATAATTACCTTTAGTAGGCTCATAGTGACCGTTCTACGCGACTTTTTTTGCTTAGGGTTAGTATTCAAAATGAAAATTTAAGAAAAGAAAAAAATTCCGGAAATATATGTAAGCTCTTTTTCTGAGTTGATGTCTAGGAGAAGAATATACTGGAAGAAAATTATTCTAACAAAAAAATATTCTGTGATTTACCGGAAGTCATTTATTTAGGCTCTTTCGGTATTAGTTAGCATGATATTTCTTTCGTTTCAGTTAGTTCGCTTTATTTCTTCCGTTACATTCAGTGAAGATACTGAAGATTTATCAAGAAGAATTTCGTGGACATTTGCTATGTAAAAAAATGATAAGAAGTTATGACTTTTCACCGGTGAACTAAACAATCACTGTTGAAAAACTGATCACGAAAATGTAACAAAAGAATGATGAGCAAAGTGATTTGTTACTCCCCGAAGTAGTCGCAATACTCTTGCTACGCACCTTAATCTCCCTTTTTAATGGTTTTTTTTTTCGACTAAATTGAATTCGGCTTCCAAATTTCTTTTAAGGAATTCTGCTTCCGTTTTGCAATTGTTCCAAGCCAACGTTCTTGATTATATTGAATGCAGTGTTTTAGATATTTTGAATTAGTTCGGTAGTTTTTGGTAGTTTTCGATTTACTTACATGCGAGAAGAATTGAATTTTAGTTCATTGAGATGTTTGACAAGTTAGAAAGATGATAAAATTTTACCAAATTACCTTTTTTACATATTTTGATATTTTTTTTACTTCCATCCATTTTCTTACGTTGCAGCGCAGGTGCATACTTTCTTGTTCCTTATGGAATCGAAAGCTGCTGCAAGTTAGCTCATGAAGTTGACTTTTGCTGAAAATCTTCTATTTCGCTTCTTTCTTGACTGTTTTTCTTAAAGAGACTAGGCTTGTTTATGTTTGGCAGTTCACTGATGAAGGCTCCTCAATGTTGCTATAAAACAATAGTTGTTATTATAGGTTGCGAAACTCGCTACAACTTTTTTCTACATTAAAGCCAATTACTTCTTTCCGTGCCTTCTCCAGGCACCTCCCCGTTCACATTCTCATAACTACTTTCCCTTTTGTTGAAGTGCCTCGTTGTTACTGACATCTCCGTGCGATTCCGAATGAATCAAAGAAATAAAGCATTGAAAAGCAATGCATTTTAACGGATTTATCGTGATATAGATGTCTTCCTCTGTAAATGTGTATTCTTTACGAACATTCAGCTCTTTCTTGCTAACTTTGAATTTATGCACTTTGTCTCACTATCATAAGCAAAATTCATATTAATAGGGCAGCTTGAGAAGATTCTCACCTCTCCTATGTCGTCTCATGTGCTGTATAATCTGATCATCTTAGAAATCGTGTTATCGTCGACGAAATCTGCTCTCTCTTTCAGCGAATTCGAGACGACTTTCGACCGTTTACGACTGGCGCGACCTAGTGCATTAGCACCTATTCTCTGTCAACATATTCTTTATTACAATTGCAATAAAATAAATTGTGACCTCTAATCTATGCAGGATTAGAAAACCATATTCCGTGCTGGTCATGCATTGTTGTTGTGGGATGAATAGACTGTACTATAAGGTAAAAGAACGGTTAGGTGGAACCAGCTCGGGATCAGTGACGATCCGCGACCAAACAATTGGCACCTTATCAAGGTCGAACACGAACAGAAAACCTGAGGTATCGTTTCGTGAGGGAACTTCTTTCGATTCTTTTCTGTTCTGTAGTGAAGGGACTAGATAGGACGGGGACTGTCCCGCTACGGTGTGGTTTTGCAGAAATCAAATTGTGAATACATATTCTTTACTGCAACTGGTTGCCAGCTTAGCTGTGCTTGAAACTAATTTCTAGGTCTTCGGTAAAAAATGTACACGTTTGGTTTTTTTTTTTTTTTTTTTTGAAGTGGTACTTGGTATCCATCATAATACATATTCGAAAGCTATAATTCAGATCGCTGTTGCACCGCAACCCCAAACGCAGAGGTCAAGGCATCGTCACCAACGAGAATCTGATGTTGACAGAAATCAGTGAGTTGGTTTGCTCAGTATTTTTAAATCTCCGAATGTCTCCGTTCGCTGTCGCCCGTCCGTTCCTTTCTCATTTCCAGTACAAAAATGGTGACCGACCGTCACTTTATTTCTTTTCTCTACTACTTTGGTTCTCTTGAAATCTTGTGGATCGAAGTTCCAATTGTTACTGACGTTTACTTTAAGCTGTTATTAATAACTTTTCTATTACTATTTCTATCAAGAAACCACTGATCACTACAGTCTTTTTGATATCTCAGACCATTGGCAAATACAACGGAACGAAGAGGTAGCAGTTCTGGATTGATTCTACCTGCTTATCAAGCTTACTTCCGCAATGGAGGCGAGGAACGCTTGGGTGAGCTCTTATCCTTCTTTCTTTCCGCTGAGTCTATTGCTGTCAATTATGAAATCTTTTCTTGCCTCTTTCTCTCTTTCTGTGCCATATTTAGCTGCAAATAAAGAAGAAATGATGATCAGAGGAGCATTACTAGCTCTCCTAGGAAGAGCTCTTCGTGTGATTCTTCTATATTCTGCAGTTACAGGACTCAAACTCAACTAAATTAAATGCTTTCAAACGCCGATGTTTTTTGGATGAAACAGAGCTTGATAATAATGGAAGTTAACGTTTTTTCTACCTCCACTTGTCTTCCCATTCCGACATTCTTCACTATTACTTTATAAGTTGTACTTTCCGGGGAGTTAATACAGGAAGTAGGCAGTTCCTTTCGTTAATGCTCTTTGTTTGACTCAACTGAAGCGAACCGTGGACACCTCACTGTGCACAGATTCAAGTGCCTCAGCTTTCGCTTTTATTTCAACTTCATTAACAAGCTGACTTACCTGCGTATCGGAGGAAACATAGTCAAGTTTCGTTTCGTCAATTTAGTCAGTTTTTCATTCGCCGCTAATGAAATATCAGTCCGTGCAACACGATCGAATTAATCAAAACTCATTTAGCAGACAAATTGAAATTGACTGGGTTGACTTGTGTGCTAATTTTTTTTTGTCGACTAATTGTTTACGTCTTAGATGCATATCATTCGTCAAAATATCTTCGTTAATAAGAAACGTTCGGAGATTAATTCAGCATTTCCTCACCACAATGATAAATAGAATGGTTACCGTTTCAAAGCGATCCCATTTTACAGTGGACGGTCCTCCACCATCTCCGAAAGATTCACGAGTGACGCAATTAGAACAGCGAGTACGAGAGCTCGAAGCGATGGTAGTCGGGCAAGCCACTGCTAACAACACTGCCGTCGTTATTCCAGTGACACCTACGCAACAATCGAAACGTAGGTCCTTCAGATGCTTCAGAATTTTTTTTCTAGTAAGCGCTCTTCACCACTGCACTACGTTCACTACCTACTGTGCTGCATTGGTCAAATTTTATGAGATTCTTTACAAGTAACTTTCCATCAAACTAAGCATGCACTCATTAAAAGGGTAGTTGTGTATATGTACTTTTCTAAAAAAAAACAGTTGTATAAGTGCGTACGACCATCTTGGGTCCAATCCTAACGTCGGGAGGCATTAAGTCGTGTTTGGAAAAACACATTTTGTGTGTATTCTCGTGGAAATATTCATCTATTTGTTGCTACCTCTCGCTGGTATTACTTTTTTGGTTCTTTTCTGGCGAGCAATCAGATAGCTTTGCTCATCGTTGTAAAGGTGTACACAAAGAATTAACACTCTTCTTTCTTTAATATGTTTTACATAAGAGTCTTCTCAACAAGCAGCTTTTAAGTTTACGTTTGTGAAGCTGTGGATCATGACCCTGATTTTTTATGAACGAAAAAGAAAAAAAAAAAACAGCAAGCTGCACGGTTTGATTTTCTGTAGCTACCAACCGAGTAGGATGAACTAAGTAAGATAGAAGAAATGAATGTCAATATCAAATTTCATTTGTGCACCAGCATTTATGGGAACACAACTGAGCTACTCTTTTTCCTAATTCGACGATCTGTCATAACTTTTGTCATTGAAAAATCTTGCTTGTTCTTTTTTTTTTCAACGGCGATTATTCATATCCGATGTCCATTTACTGCGTAACATGCGCGAAAATGCAGCAGTGTTCGAGTTATTGGAGAAATCGTTCATAGGCTTATTCACTCTAAACGCTACAATTGGTTAATTATTTCGGATGGCTCGAAATAAAGTTATATTCATTCATTTTTTTCCGCTAGTTTCTAGTCAAAAGAAAGAGCTAATTTAATAATATAGTTTGACTGTGTTTTAATTTAATGATGCTGAATAATTATTTACAAGATTATTTTGCAAGTCTGCATTTTTTTAATCCACTCGTGTTCACTTCAGGTTATTCTCGATTTTTCTTACAGGGTCATTTCAGTTTCTAAAATGTTTTCTGTTGGATTAGCTTATCTATATAGCTGCCCTCTGTCATTTTTTTCTTGTATTTCTGTTCTCAAATTGAATAAAACGCAAATCTTGGGGACGTAAACACTGCTGCTGTATCTGTTCATCAAAGACGCTGTTTACAAAATTGCATTGGATACGCGAAAGATTTTAAATGTGTGATAAATCCACAGCATTTCGGTCATCATCATAGGGCGCAGCGATCGTAAACACCAACAATGGGTTTTCAAAGATACCGACGATTTTTATGGTAGCCTCGGTCTGTACCCACATGTCTTTATTGCCTTAAAACGAAGTTGATCTCAATAGGGTTAATCATCGCAATTCAAGTCGTGGTAATGGGAATTTCGAGAATTCTTGCTTACGCATTTTTAAATCAAGTTTTTGAATAAAATGCTGTAAGGGGGAATTGGTGTTGTGGTCACAAAAAGGTCCACTAAGCCATTCTACCACGTTCTCATCGTACAAAGGAGTACGGGTGTCTTATATTTATTCACCCTATTCCACGTTTCGCTTTTGGTCTTCTGCGAAGTTGAGCTCGCTGATAATCAGGAGAAGACAAGTGTCAACAATATCACAGAAAAACACTAATGCCGTTTCATATATAGAATCCTTCCTTATTAGTCATGGGATGAAAATTGTTTTTAGACACGATGGTTGTCAGTGTGGACTTTTTTGTGGCGTTGCTCCCAGTTCGTTCCCAGAACTCTAAGACTAGTTTTTACATTTCTCTGATGCATGTTTAAAACATGCCTCAAGTTTTTATGGTGCGCTTTCAAAACTGATTTTGATTCCTCCTCCGCTCCTACATACCTTAGCCAGGTCAAGTTTTCCAGTGTGAAAAATCAATTTTATATTGGAACACACAGCTAATAATATAGTAATCACCACTGAAACATTCACCTATCTGCTGTACAAATTTTTATGAAGCTGTTCTAAAGAGAGCGAGGCGTCCATTCAAAAAGCTTTGAGATTATAGCAGTTTTCGATTTTTCTGCGCAGATACCTCTCTGAATTCTAACCGTCGAGGATATGTCCAATCTTCCACGAGTTTAGCAAAGAGCTATTTTTCCTTTTTTGCATACTTCGATTAACATCGGAAGATTTTCACATAGAATTCAATGATCACACCCTACTACATAGGTGGATAACATTTTGAAATCCTATAGCCGAAAACACCATCATACCCCAACACACAGGGAAGACTTGCTACCTCCACTGACGGTGGTACTTGAGTAGATCCGTGGGTTCTGTAATGTTGGCTCTAACTTTCGAAAAAAAAAATCGCTGGCAACTTTTCAACGTCGATTTCACGGCCTTCTTCATTTCAAAAGTGCCAAATCAAAACTTCCTTTCAATAACATATTCAACAAAAGGGGGACTCTTGCCAAAAGGTATCTTTAATACGAGTATTTGCTTCTTTATCATTACTTCAATTGTTTAATTTACTTTTAGCTCAGCTGCAGTCCTAATACCATTTTCAGTTAACGAGACAATATCGTTTAAATACGTTTCACAGATGAACACCTGGAGGCCTCTTCTTTCTTTTTTTACCTGTTTTTTTTTTGTCAACGAGAATAAATGCATACATCCGGAGGCGGTCGGGCGAAACTGGAACTGGTGGTTCTGAAGAATTCTTCAAAAAGTTCTTTTTTTTCTTGTGGGAAAGCACTATTTGGTTGATTGTGTGCGCACTAGCAATCGCGGAAAATTCCGAGAACGGGTTCGGAAGCTGAATAAGGAGGTGATAAACAATTTTGCAGCATTTTTCCAATTTACTTATGTTCAGTTTTCTTTGGATGTTCTAATTCTTGAAATCTTTTAGAGACGGTGTGATTGCTGTCCATTATGTTAAATACGCTATGAAACTTTGAACTGATGCACTAATAATTGCACGTTATAGAAAAGTCGATTTTTCAAAAAATTGGTTGTATTACTTCCTAAGAAAGTCTTATTTTTATGGAAGAATACAGATAGTTCTAGATATGAGAAAAAACCTTGATTTTTGCGAACTGCTCTATTACTTGCTGCATGACTTATTTCATTCTTTCAACTATTTGCTTCAGATGGTCACGGTCGTTCCTCACACGCCCCACCACCTACCCAGCTTATCATTTCAAATTCAACGCCATCTACTTCTGTCACACAGCAACTCATGGCGAAAGAAGTTGTCAGCAAAGAAGTAGAAATTGAACGACTTCAGGTATTTCAGCTGAAAAATTCGAAATATTTGAAAACCTCTTGAAGGAGTCATTTTACGTGCAGGCGAAACTAAGGAAGGCATACGCTCAAATGGAGCGCCAGCAAGCAGACTACGACGAAGAAGTGCGCAAATTTAAGAAGGACTCTGAATTGGCCAAAGAAGAACTTGTCCGCGTTGTGAATAAGTTCGTGCAGTTCGAGTCGTTTCCCACATTCTTGTCTGACACCCATTTACGCTGTTTCACGATGCAGTTTCTGCAGATTGAATGATCTCGAAGCCGAATCGAATAAGTACCACGAAAAGGCAAAAACTCTCGACAGTGGACAGTTGAACGCAATTGCGGAAATGCAGGAAAAGCTTAGGATCCAGGTGAGAGTTTGTGGCGCCAACCGTTATCATTATCATGCGCTTGTTGAGTATCAGCGTAAGAAAGCCTACGAGGAAATTTTTACAGGAAAAGGAACTTTCTCGGTTGCGAAGTGAATTAAACGAGAAAGAGAAGATAGCGGAGCGCTACGACGAAATGAAAAAGGAGCTAGACTATTTAGAGTTGCAAAACGATACACTCAATCAGACACTCGACTCCAAGGAAAATACTGTTAAAGAGCTGGAACGACATATAGCTGTAAGTTCTGCCATGGATATTTCACTTCAAAATCTCATGCGTTTCCTTAGTTATAGTCGATGCGCATGGAGGCCACTCTGTATCAACAATCGTGCTCCTCAGGATCAACTCCTCTTGCTGACGAAACGGAGTCATTAGCTGATATACGCCCACCATTTACTCCAGCTCGTCCTTATACTAAGGTAATGTTCGCAAAGATTTTTTTTAACCATCCTACTCCCATAAGTTATCAGCTTCTAACGCTATCCGTTAAACGAGTCTGCTTCCTGGTGAGTGAGTGCAGTAATCATTTTGGCTCCTCTCAATTTCATCATTCTCACACCTGTTTCACCATTAGAATTAATTGTGTTTTATATACTTGAATGTATGTATTTGAGATTTGTGTAAATTTGGTGTTTTTTTTTTTCAATCTCACTGCAAATGGCGAATCTCCTTGTTTGCCATCATTTTCTTGGGCATTCGTGGTCAAAACTGTGACTAACTATGACTGCAAGTATTTTTTCCAGGCCCATTCAACTTTAGGAGCGAATTTAAGTCCCCAACCACGCCCCAAGAATGGAGGAGGTTTAACTAAAAGTCTCTCCAATTACGCAATTGACGCTAATTGCAACCGTAGAGACGACGTGTCTGCAGCTATGAGCAGGAGTTTGAGGTACATCATCGCTTCTGCATTTTCAAAATGGTCTTTTTTTCAGAATTTATGGCTGACAAATCTTTCATTACATGTTTTATGGGTCACCTTTTTCATCCTTTAGGTCAACCCAGAAGAAGTTGGTAGATAGCCGTTTGCTCGTGAAATGTCTCAAAGAGACCGTGGAAAGATTGGCAAGGGGTGAGAATCCCGACATAAGTCGTCTCCTCGGGATAAAGAGTGAGTGTTTTCTTCAAGCAGCCCTTTGAGATCTTAGCAATCCGTTCGTATCAATCCATGAAAGATAGCATAATATTTATTTACTTTAGAATGTGATGCTCTTATTTTGTAGGAAATTACAATGCAAAGATTCCGGTTCGTGAATTCTAATTTAACGACGCGAGCGCCGAAGTCTAACAAAGAACTTAAATTTATGTTTGCTTAATCGCTAGGATTAGTACCAGCTAGTGAAATATGATTCAGAAAAGCCGCTTATAGAACTTGTCTGAACTGAATATAACATGTCATTCGTTGGAGACAAACTGAAACTTGCATACGTATTTAATGTAATGTAAGTGGTCCAAGAAATGTGTTTGCGTAGGTCGAATCCTTGAAAAGCCAATCACATTTTCGTGAGAACATGCTTTGGTCGATGATTGTGAAGTATGTAAAGGCATCACCCCACGAATCTGAGGTGGTACGGATTTCAGATGGAGTATTCGTATACGGGATCGTAGATTATTGAGAGAAGGGTGATTCCGTTTATTTCTTCCTAATTGCCTTAGAAAACGGCCCGAAAGATACGGCTTCGAGCGTTCCGGCGCACTATTTTCTACAATGAGTCCGATTGGAGCGTGCCAGCCTTGTGCGCGCGCCGCATCTTCCGGGCCGTTTTTTACGGGAATTAGGAAGAAATACATATTTTGATCAAGTGAGACAAAAGTAGCGAGTATTTTTGAATCACTAGATGGAAATATCTTTGTGATATATGCGTTAAGAAATACTGAGAGCTACAAAGATGTAAATTATTCAAATCGTCGGTTTTTTCTCAATTCGTGATCTGCTTTCAAGCAATGTATCTGTTTTCTTTTATGAGCATCATTCTTTGCAGTGTGCATACTCGAGATGTTGTTTTTTTCTCTCTGCGTTCTATGTTCTATTTCTTGCTCCATGCGCTCTAATTATTTGGTTTCTGTTTCTTCCTTTTTAGCTTTCCATTTTTAGCTGATTCCATGTCCGAGAGCGAAGCAGAGCAGGTTGCGTTTGATTCAACAGCAATGACAATGGGTGTGGCGGAAAAAATGGTGACTTTTCGCTCCAGCTTTTTTAAATCCTTCTGCTTTGATTATAAACCGAGCTAAACAGGAACTATTAATAATAGTAACTTTGGCTGAACATCTATAGACGTCGAAGCAGCCGGGGTTCTTAAATCACAACACTTCCGAATCTTCATATTTTTGAAGTTCGTCCAGAGCTACATATACCATCGAAATGCAGTAATCGACTCTTCTTCATCTCGCAAATATTCTTTCTATATTACTTGATTTACTTGTACGAGCAGCGTATACTTCTTGTTCAAAAGTTTCTTATTCTTCAAAATTGTTTGATGTTGTAAATTCATCTTATTTTATAGCTCCATCTAGTTTTCAAAACTGATATAAGCAATATTTTCAAGATGCGCCGTCAAGAAGAAAGTATGGCAAAACTGGAACAGGATCTAGATGCGATTCGTTACCTGGTGCAAGACTGCTACCAGTCCAAAATGGGTGACACACTCAATGGACGCGATGATGCGTGCCGCATACAGTGATACTGCCATGGTTGATGAACGATTCTCCTCCGTAAGTACAGCTTTTTTCTTTAATATTGATCATGTACAGTGATTCTGTTTGTGTGTTTTATTGAAGAATACGTGTAAGTGTTGCGTTCCTTCGCATGCCTTATACGAAGGTGTGCTTGTTCCTAGCTAATATTTTTGTACCATAGGGCAAATTGTTTATTCCTGGCTCAATAGCGGCACAACACTGTCATTTGCAGTAGCTCAATAATATTGTTTTATGTACAAATAGTGGTTAGAATAATTCTAATGAACTAGTAAATTACTTATTGTTCTGAGGATCACTTACTTTGTCTGTGTGCGAATTTTTACTCGTCTGGTACCGTTATTTTCTTGTTTCTGGAGGTGTCACCTCCTCTTTGGAGACCATATCGCTGTCAATGAAGATATTTGTTATTTCCTGTTTTTTTAAAGATATACGGTATCTACGAAAAAAGAAAGCTTTCATTCTACTTCTTTGTAATACGGATACCAATAAGAAAAATCGGATGTTAGTTTGGGTGTTGCTGCTATGCAATGGAACGTATCTGCATCCCTGGAACAAGTCACTGTCTTAGCGGTAAGAAATAGGTCCAAAGATGGAATAAATAACAAGACTTTGACGCATTAAAAAGAACATTGGACTTTGATACTTCTTCTCCGTCAAACAGAATACAATTTTTAACAGTGAAATATGAGACCTACTAGGTGAATCCTCTGACTTCTCTGCACTCTTTGTCCTTTTTTGAGTACTTTCTGAAAAATAAATGATTTCATGAGATCACCGTTATTTTTCCTACGAAATAATTTGGTATTCGACTCAAGGAAATGAAATTGGAAATAATATTTACTTTCCCTGGAAACTTATTTTGTCACAAACAACTTTGTGGTAGTGATGAATGAGGTTTAAAGGATCACTTACTCTGCGATTTGATTGATACGCTGTGCGTTCTCCGTTGACTTCTAGACATCGATGACGAATGCGGTTTCATTTCGACCTTCTCAGAGCTTTTGCTTTCTGGGAATTAAATATTGTTGTTTCAGCTCATAAAGCTAGGAGTCGAAAGAAGAAGGATGTATTCGATAATGGTGCTCGCACAGCGAGTAACCTTGCCAAGAATCAGAGTTCTCAGAAACTATAAATTCGGTTTTTCCATTATGTGAAAGCAATGCTGAGAAGCCTCAAACGGAAATTGCAACAAAATAGGGATTCTCAAGAATCCACCCATAGGTCAGTGTGTTAACTCCGTGCAGCTTTTTAAACCTTCTTTATAACGCTAGAGCTAGTGTATGGAACTCGTACTTACCTGATTTCGCTTTCGCTGTGCAGCAAAGAAGCTGTCCACTTTTGCTCTTTTTGCCTGAACGAGTTTTCTGCATTCCAGTCCTATCAAGATTTCATATTTTAGAATTTCGTCTATTCTTACATCATACATAAAAATCCACATAAATAAGTCATACAAATAATGCACCAAGGATGATTTCTCTGGCGTATCAACCCACTTGGGATGCGCCAACGGGTTTTATATCAATTCGTACTTCATTGGTGTTTCGGAATGCGTGTTTGCCTATGCAATGACTTCCGAGGGCTAGCTGACCAGCAAGTCAGTGTCTTTATCCTCACGGACAAGTGTGCTACCAATTTATCAACCTCGAAGGGATGAAAGGCTTGTAGGAAGTAAGGCCGTTTCGAGCCGTCTGTAGCCGAGCTGTAGCCATAGCGGACCTCTTACTGACTGCGTTACATCCCCCATATATATATATATATATATATATATATATATATATATATATATATATATATATATATATATATATATATATATATATATATATATATATATATATATATATATATATATATAATGCTGCTGCAACATGCTGCTCCGTCCTCCGGCTGAAATATTGTCCCGCAAGCTCAATTCTACCATGAAACGGTTTATTTACCGAAGTTTAAGGTAAACTCTCGGTAGTTCACCGGTAAATTCACCGGGTCGTATTGGTCTTTTTGTTGTAGGCGAGTTGCACCGATTATTTGTTACTTTCAGATGGGTTTTAAACCATTAATTGAAAACAGAGGAATTACTAACGACTATAAATACGACATAAGTAAACGTAAAAGACGTCAAGGCAAAGATCAAACGGAGCATTAAAGGCATCACCCCACGAATCTGAGGTGGTACGGATTTCAGGTGGAGTATTCGTATACGGGATAGTATATTATGCAGAGGGTGGTGATTCTGTCCATTTCTTCCTAATTGCAGTAAAAAACGGCCCGGAAGAGCAGCTTGCACAAGGCTGGCACGCTCCAATCGAACTTCTTGTAGAAAATAGCGCGCCGCAACGCCCGAAGCCGTATCTTCCAGGCCGTTTTTTTTTTAACGGCAGTTAGGAAGAAATGGACGGAATCACCTTTCTCTCCATAATCCACGATCCCGTATACGACTACTCCACCTGAAATCCATACCACCTTCTTGGGGTGATGCCTTTAAGGCAGCAATCACGTGCATAGAGGAGTGAGTATCATAAAATAGTAAGAACAAAAATAAAGCAAAGTTTTAGTAAGGCGACATTCTAATAGAATGGCTATGGAATGCTGCGAGTCTTGATGCGCAAAAATGCTGTGAATGAGGAGTGAACACTCTGATTTACACACTGTTCTTCCATACTATATGCTATACTGTTAAATGCAGTGGGAACGTTGGCTACTTCTCCTCGTGTACTCTTTACTTGAACGGTTCTTCTCTTTTGTTCAAATGGCATTTTGTACATCTTCTTACGATTCGTGCTCTCGTGGTATTTTGAAACTTTCTGCTCCTTTGTCGCGGGAACGTCGGCTGCTTTAGATCGCGCTTCCGCGATATTTTTCTTGTCAACCCGATTAAAGCAAAGGACACTAAATAATGTTTCGGACGACTTACGACCTGAACCGGACGTTTGCTGACTGATGTGAGGGTCTCCTTCAACGCCAGCTTTGACTATCATCTTCGTCGCATACGCTTCAACATGAAGTTGTGAGGAAGGTATCTTCTCCAAGGTCTTTGTTGGTGATTAGAACACATAGGACAGCCACTGCGTGATGACGGAGAATGGTGAAAATCATCTACGATTCCTACATTGTTCTTTTCGACGGCCATGTCTACCTGACTCTTTATTATTTGATGGACATGCCCTTTCAGAGGTTCATCCGTCCGATAAAAAATCTCCCGCCAGTTCTTCTCAACACTCTACCTAGGTTCTTTGCACGTTACCTGTTGTAGTACAAGGTTCTCAAACAGTGAAATTCCACCAAGACCGTGTTGTTGTGCAAGAATGGAGCTCCACATGATATAGACAGCTTTCGCTCAACCTGCTTACTATCCATTTTCTATAAGCTCTACATGCGTGGTCTTTAACAAGATTGAAAAAATATTGGATGAAAGACAGCCATACGAGCAAACAGAGTTTCAAGAAAAGTTCAGCACGGTTCACTGTTTCGTCCATCGACATGTTTTGAAACTCATCGAGGTATTGTGAGATTGCTACAAGATTCCAGTATTTTTCTCCTACATTGAAGTAAAGGTTTTCGACTGAGTTGAGAACGAAGCGATCATGAAAGCCTTGGGTATCTAGGGCGCCCCTCCTCAGCACATGGAGGTACTTGAGTGAGTTGTGCTGCAACTTCACAACCGGAATTTCGCTGTTCTACAAGAATCCCGTCATCAACATGGAAAGACAGGGCCAAAAAGGTAATACAATCCCATCCAGAACGGTCACAGTCCCTCTCGAGTTATACTATGTGCACTCGGCGATTTACATCATCTGCGGCAATTGCATAATTTGCGCCTTCGAGTATCGAGTGCACTAGCTACGTTTATTTGGCTGGTAAATGAAAATGAAGAACGATTTGTACCTCGAACTGGGCAGGAGGAAGCAAAAGGCTTAATTAGAGTATAAAAACATCAAAGATCTTCGACATTCCCATACCAAACCTACGCTTGAGAAACATGGGCACTTCGCAAGCAGGAAAAAGTGCGATCAGCGTCATTGAACGCCCAATAAAATGGGGGTGCTAGGAGTATCCCGCTTCAGAGAAGCGAGTGATGGAATTCAAAGTTTTTTTTCGACGTCAGCGATCGAGGGTTAGTGACGTCGCCGCAAATGATTTGTTTTAGCAAAAAGAGTTGGATTCCAAGCGATATTAAACGCAATGGACAGAGACCGCCAACCTTATAGTTAGGCTCCTTCACAAAGTTCTTAGTAAAAATGGTCAGTTATTTTCCT
This sequence comes from Necator americanus, assembly GCF_031761385.1. NCBI lineage: Eukaryota > Metazoa > Nematoda > Chromadorea > Rhabditida > Ancylostomatidae > Necator > Necator americanus. The sequence continues at coordinate 18,473,422 of NC_087375.1, forward strand.
TTTAAGGTCGTGCGTGGTGTACTTGGAACAATATCGAGGATAGGCGAGGAGAGAGGAGTTTGATGGGATATGCATGGTATCAAAGACCTCGAACCATTTTCAGGCTTTTGATAAAGACGAGTTTGTCGATACGTCAGGCCAATAAAAAAGTTTCACCTAAACCTCGTTGGCATAACGAGAAAACATAAATTTCCTCCTACCATTACACGCTTTACTATCACTTGTATCGCCTGTATGGCTGCTCTCTGGAATCTTATAAGAAATTTTTTAATATTCCTCCATCTTAAAACTTACTCCGTATTTACTCTATACTCATTCTCTAAGAGAAGAAAACAAGGTTAACGATTTGCGTGTAAATTATTCACAAAAATCACTCAATTGTTTATCAAATTATTCACGATGGGAGAGAGTTGTTGTTTACGGGCTGTTCACTTCAGGTAATTCGTTATTAGAGGAAACCTTGACTACTTTGATTCCCGTTGTTTTACTTCGAATTGATCGAGTTATTGAACGTATCCATCTGTCCCGATCTCGTGTGAAAGTCGCATCGTGGTTCTTCCTTCAGCGAAGGACACTATATAAGATTAAGACAATATGAGATTGCCTCACATGCAGTTCCTTAACGTTATCCAGACACCAGTTCTTAAGGATACTGCACAGTGCGTAGATCTCATTCGCCTTGGTGACAATCTTTAAGAACGCGGTGGTTTACCAACCCCGCTAGTCGGTGGAACTGGTCAGTTATTTTCCTTTTAAGGTCTTGCGTGGTGTACTTGGAACAATATCGAGGCTAGGCGAGGAGAGAGGAGGAGTTTGATGGGATATGCATGGTATCAAAGACCTCGAACCATTTTCAGGCTTTTGATAAAGACGAGTGTGTCGATACGTCAGACCAATAAAAAAGTTTCACCTAAACTTCGTTGGCATAACAAGAAAACATAAATAAATAAAACATAAATAAACTCTCAAATGCCGAGGTTTCAAGAAGAGAGGACTTGTAGATAGTAGGAGGAAACCCCGCCTAACTTTGTTTCACCAGCTTATCGAATAATCCTATTTTTATATTCGTCCTTTCTGTTTTACGGTACAACATGATGGCGTTAATTCTTGAATTAGAAAAAAAATAAGGGTTTTTTAATAGTAGGAAAGTAGGATTAGGACTTCCAATTCAGCCGTCCGTGTAAATTAACGACTCAGACTAAACCACTTTCATTAATAAGCAGAAGCACATGAATTTGCATGTCGCTAGCATCGGAGTATGTACCCTGCAGTAGCAAGCGACAAAGATCAAGACTGCTACTTGGTGACCTTACAAACCTTTCAGGAGCAAATATTATGCTTTACATATTATCACTCTTACTCCATTTTTGTTAGTGTTGTTCCATTGTCGGATACTTAGTACAGCTTACCTTTAGCAGGTTTCTTGCTTTTGGTGATTTTTTTCTGCTTGGACTTCCCACTATTTGTTTTCTTCTCGTTCTTCCCAAATACATTTCTTCCAGATAGCGACTGAGTTGCAGACTTTTGAGATGTGCTCTTAGATAATTTCTGCCTCTCCGATACGACCGACTTTGGTTTTGACTTTGCAGAACAAATTCTCGAGCTGCCAGATTTGCTCTCTGCTTTTCTCGATTTGATTGTTCCAACGTTCTTGGGTGCAGACTTGACTATCTTCGATTCCTTTTGACAACTACTCGATTGCTTGCTTTTGTCCGTAGCCTTCTTAGAGCTACCAAAATTTTCTTGACTATTATCCGTCTTCCTCATTGCATTCATCTGCACTTTACTGTTGTTAAGCGCGACAGTTGCTGGTACGGAGTTTTTTCTCAATCCTGATTTTGAATCACATTTTTCTGTAGGTTGAGTGCCTTGAACAGTAGAGAGATTCCGAACATCCGATGACATTCGGTTCTGGGATGATGGTGTTCGAGAAGGAGGCAAAGAGTTCTGCACACAGCGGAGACTACTTCCTTTCTGCAAAGCAACCATTTGGAGACTTTTATGCTGTAAACTTGTGTGCAATCGACTTTGTAAACTTTACATTCACTTTCACTCCATCTACGGATCGACTGTTTCTGGGGAGGAACGGTGACCTGCAGCGACAAAGATATTTGTTTTCAAGCCATTAATCGAAGAACTTGCCAAACAGAAATATTTTGAGTGTGTGGAGAAAATCGAGGAGAAAATTATTTCAAATATTAAGCTATGTAATATCGGACTTAGTCCGATATTATACCTGTGCATATGTACGTGTATGTATGAACTACACATGAAGTATGTATTTACCAGTCTGTACGTCCAGCTAAAGCAGGACTTCAGACTTCGTATGGTTCTCCCTTCATTTCCTTTCAGTTAAGAGTACGAATTTAATCAGGATCCCTCCTTCTCAGCGCTTTCTAGTGCCAGAGCACCAATTCGACGTTGTGGAACCAGTCTCACCTCACTTTATCACTTTTGGTGTTGTGCACCAATTCGACGTCGTTGAACTCGTCTCCTCGCTTTCTGGAATTTCGTGACACACAGACAAACAAACACAATTGAAAGTGGAAAAAAATCTGGGAAACAAAATGTTAAGACAACCTACTTGGTATCTGCCTGCGCGGCAGGAGACTGTTGTGAAGGGTTTACCCCTTCATCCTTTATTTCCTAAAAGATTATATTCGAATGTGAAAAGAGAGGGAAGTTTTGTTCGACGGGTAGAACTGCAAATTTGCTGAACTTGGACGATTTTGCATAAACTATTTTTAGCTTTATGAACTTTTTAACTTTATTAATTTAAACTCTAACTTTAGCTTTTGGGGATCGAGCTATATCAAATTCTAAAGACCGGCTTACAATGTTGAGTTTATCAAGATAATAGGGTATTCTCGATTGTGTTCGGGGAGTTCAAACGTATATTATAAATATTTATTGTTACATGTTTGAGACATCAAAAGTGGGGAGGGGGAAAGAGGGACTCGCATCAGCCGAGTGGCGTGGGCGAGGAGACGAGACTGCCGTCTCGCTGGCGGACTGCCTCTGGCAACACCTGATGTATGTCAGTAGTCTGCAGCTGCATCCCGACATCTCCATTCCTTCGGAAAGCTCGTCCTCGAGCGCTAAGACACGATGTAGAGAAGTAGTTGTTTCGTGAGTTGTATGACGGCATTTCGTAAATAGTCTTATTTGACGTAGAAGACATAGGTAAACATCGTCTTTAAATGAGTTAATGAACTGTCAAGCTCCAGGCGGTGGATCCAGTGAACTTGGGTTAGTTTCGACTGTCACCTGCCGCAGAATAATGAGATAGCTCGTCCTCGAGCTGTAACAAATAGAAAGTAGAGTAGGAGATGTGTACATGTGAGAAGTGGCTCTGTGACGACTCTCAAATGTGGGATGAGGCTGATGGCTGTATTCTGGTACGTTCGTATAGGTCGTCAGAGAGAACAAAAAGAAAGTAGAGTGGGCGACTGTTGATCGTTATTACATAAGTGAGTTCAATAACAAAATACACAACGGTAAAATGTGTGATTATACACGATGATAGAAATTCAGAGGGATCGCACTGTTAAAGTAACAGTGATAATAAAGGACAAGGAGATTATGAAAAGTTGTGAGTTTGTTTGCTTTCCTGTTTAATTTTGAGTTCCCCTTTTTTTATTATATGTTGTTATTGGGTTTTGTTTTCAGGTGTTCTAGTTAACACAAAGTTGGGGGATTATAAATGTTGGGCAAAGAGAAAAGAAGACAAATCGCCATGGAGGGGGGACAAACCTGAGGTGTCCCTCTCGTTTGGTGAACTATGGCTAACCAACCATGGTGAAAGGGCGGACGTGCCCAGTGATCTGAGGAAGATGTTCCTCAGAAGTACGATAAAAGCGGCAATATTCGGCGGGTTCTCCAATGTTGGAGGACTACGTGCAGAACTGGAAGAGAAGGGCTGTCTATGCCCAACTTGACATGCTGTGATGCATCAAAACCTGTTCCTTTTTATTCCCTTTTTTTCGTCCTGTATTTGCTATGTGTGTGATGAATAAAATTTGTTGACAAATAGTGTGCTGTTTGCATCGTATATATTGGGAGGTACGGTGGTGTATCAAGTAGTGAGTTATCTCTCTCAGAGAAAGTATCTACATGTAGTTACATCATTTATCGCGCGCGTCTATTTGGGTCAGTAGCGTCTATTCCGATGCGGAGACGAAACTTGAGTGGATGTTACTGTGCTCATGGTTGATTAATTACTGGTGCTTCTAAGGTCAAAACAAGAGCAGCTGCACGTTCTTACGAATTAGTTTTGGTTGTACGTCTGTTGTACATTGAAGGCTGCTGCACTATTGCTAGCTATCCTTTAGACTTATATCCTTGCCTACTGTAATAAGTGTGATTTTCGCGGAGCAACCTAGTGTGTAAGGTTGGCGCGGAGAGATTAGCCGATTCTAATGCGTCTTTAATCTCTTGTTTATTGCTCTCGCAGTGCTCAAGTGCGGAGATATTTACAGGTACCATATTTTGATTGGCCGGCCTTTTGCGAACAAGTCCAGAAGAGGGAATATAAGCTATGAGAACAAATTAAACAGATAACAATTAATAAACTGCTATCTGAAAACAATTGAAATGCTATATTATCTATTTTCGCGCATATATGACCTAAACTAACATATAAACTTAGACTTACAGTTTGCAGACATGTAAGCAGTTATATATATATATATATATATATATATATATATATATATATATATATATATATATATATATATATATATATATATATATATATATATATATATATATATATATATATATATATATATATATATTATTAGGCGTAAGAATAACCAGTTATATATAAAATATCACTAGGCTTAAGAATTTTGAAGGAACATAAATATAATTATAGTGCAAATACTAACATATATGTCTGAGATTACAGTGCAAGACATGTAATCAGTTATATGTTGTAGCATTAGGCTAATAAGCTATGTAGGAATAGGAATAAACAATTTATGTAGCAATTTAGCGCAGCAAGGAGCAAATAATCTTGTACAAAACTATTGAACATTAACTTTTGTAAAAGGAGCATCTCAATCTAACATTGTTAGCGTTCACGGCAGCAGTAAAAAGTACTAGTAAAAAACGCAGGGTTCAGGAACTTGTTCGCATGGACTGTTTATTTATTCTTTTTTTTTCTCCTAGGTATTTTTTTTCTATACATTTATATACTTCTTTTTTTTTGATAACATCTGATGTTTTAATATAAAATAATTAAAGGAAATACTCACGTGTCGTTCGTTGTAGTGTCGCAGAGTGTAGAATAGAATAGGCATGAATAGGGTAATTTTTTTTTGAAAATTTGTTTCCATTTAGAAAAAATTTTAACATTTTTGAATCTACCCGGGACCTCCATATCAAGATAATAGTGTGCACTCCTATTCTCGATTGTGTTCGGGGAGTTCAAACGTATATTATAAATATTTATTGTTACATGTTTGAGACATCAAAAGTGGGGAGGGGGAAAGAGGGACTCGCACCAGCCGGGTGGCGTGGCCGAGGAGACGAGACTGCCGTCTCGCTGGCGGACTGCCTCTGACAACACCTGATGTATGTCAGTAGTCAGCACCTGCATCCCGACAAGTTATTAATCTTGATCAACAGAGATTTTGGTTGTTTATTAAAATGAACCAACTCAGTAGTGTCGCAACAATAATAACACCGATTTCACAGTGTAACAAACTCGAAACACTAATTGGGTGAAAGAAGTTGTGTCCTAATTTCCTTCTATTTTCTAACTGGGACACATACGTACAAGAACTCTCATAAACTCTGTAAATTTAGCCCTGTTAGAGCGAAATAGAAATCAAGTTCTTGCACAGCGCTCTTTTTATTTCCTTCCACTTCTTTATCTTCATTTTTCAAGTTAGTTTCTACTAATTACTAACCTTTTCAAGGTTATTAGAAACTAGGAAGGTCGGTATAAACTTATATCTTGTTCGATGACAAATCAGTATAGGTTTTAAAACGTCGGTGAATTCTATAGCAAAAAAGAAGGTGAGCAGGTCTAGTGGATTTGCAATCAGACTCGTATTGAATTCTTATTCTCCTCTTAACATATTACTCGGTTACCAAGCAATTGGTAGCAATTTTCTAAATAATTTTAATGACCGACAGGTTTATTAAAGAAGGAAAGCCCCACCATTGTCTCAAAGGAGAAGTGCTGCGTTGTGTATTAGAATGGCGATTTTGGAATAGCATATGAGTAATAAGTAATGGTACACCCACTCCAAGGTTGTCAAAATCGAATGTGTTGTCAATGCAATACGATTATGATATGCACAGAGGGATTTTGGCACACATTTACGACGGTCAAGTCTACCGTTCTGCCTCTTTTTATATCACCCTATTTTTGAAAAGACATCAGAAACATGTGCATGCATTACCACTTTGTCTTCTGCCTTAGATAGGGAGGTGCTCCGTCGAGAACTGAATAGAACAGATCAAAATAACCAGTATAGTTATTTCGAAAGTTACATGTATCGTAGATGAGATTATCAAATGTATTACTGGAACCATCACCGGTCTTCCAGCACCGATGAAGATGTATAGGCGTCAGACAGAAAGGGATATTGAACGAACCTTTCCACTTCATCGTCTGGAACTACGCTCTGCGTAGACGTAGGTCCGAGAGCTGCAATGTGGTTCGTTGGATTTAAAGGAACGGTAAACACATAAATCCTGGCTGGCCAGGATTTGTTTCAAGCGTACACCTCAAAAATAAATGCAGTGGTAACTGTGTTACACGATCTTTATAAGGGTCTTGAGTCCACTCTCGATTTCGACGACTTAAGATTATCAATCCAAGATTGGTCTCTTAAGAGAAAACGAAGAAGGAAGAGACCTTTAGAGTTCCTCTTAACGATTACGACCTAAGACCCATGTGGAGTCATATTTTTAGAAATCCTTATCGCCGCGCTGCGAGAATAGTTTTCTCGGGAGAGAGAGAAGGCAGCAAGGTTATCAAGACGAATTCCTAAGACTTATTGAACTGAAAACTTTTTTATTCCGTTAGCAACACCTTTTAAAGGGTACCGCAAAGGACAGCAGTGACGAGAAATCTGATTCACTTATCGAACAACTTCACGACTTGAAGACCAGAACCGAAAGATTGAAGTTCATCAAGGGACCCCTCTGTCTGTAGAATTTCTAACAAGATATACTGGCTCCTCACAGAGTTTAAGTCAGGACTATTTATGAAAAAAATCCACTTGCCTTGGGGAGGTTCATTCTCCATCTCTTCTTTCTTCAGTGGTGAATGAGGAGCCGAGCTGAAATATCTTTTGGAGCTAGCAGCGCATGTGCTACGTTTTCAACGTTTAAATAACCGGAACTGTTTAGAAACTCATAAAGGAGTTGATTTTTTTTAAATCTAACTTGTTTGTAGCCTTTCAGTACACAATCCTAATTTGTACCGTAAATCACAATGGTGAAATCCACAAGTGAAAAAAAAATTCCTTATGGGATCATTCCTCTAGATCAGAATAGAGAAGAGATCAAAAGTGGCAACAATCTAGTTGGAGTTGGCTATTTAAAGCCAACATTAAGAGCCTATTGCAGGCGGAGTATCACGAAACTGATAATGTTAAGCGTCTGTGGGCAAATACAGAGTACGGGCTAAGAGTAAGAGTATGAGTGCGGAGCCTGCCCAACTCTCACTTATCGTCCTGAAAACCTACCCCTTTCCGTATACAGAATAACGGGAAAATGGTTGGCTAATCGACACATATTGCTAGAAACCAGTCTGAACGTCTGGCTGAAGCCGGACTTCAGACTCTCTGTAGTGTTTGCTACGCTCGCCTTCACCGATCAATGAAAATTAATATTAGTGCCGTTTCCCGTGAAATTAGACTTGTGTATCTCTAACAATCTTTCTTCATATTTTTTATTATAACTGAATGCGAATGATTTCATAGTCTTCTTTCTAAACACGTCAATTCTTCATTTGGAGAACATTCAACCTTCAGCTTCAAACACTCTTTACCAATATATTATAGACAGAATTTAAAATAACTTCTCGAAATATGGGTCTTCCTCCTGCTTCCCGCAACAGTTTTTTCAAAGAATGATGTTTTGGCATAAGATGACGTGAAAGACATCATCCTATTGATAAAGATAACATTCCACTTCGGATGTTGTAAACTGTTTGCTACTATTTAAGCAGCCGTTTGCATGCATGTTTCCTCCTTCTGAAGAAGGCGTGCTACCAACTTGAGGCGAACGATGAAGGAAATGGACACGCATAGGAGTCATAAAGGTGAAAGGCAAGGCAGCCAGTGACCACAGCTATGAAACGGCTGAAACCATTTACCTTTAGCGACATGCACACGAAGTTATTGAGCACCGTTTCGACGTCGCGGGGCCGTCGCAACCCATTTTATAGGTATCTGGCGCCGGCGCACCACACGTCGCACCCCCTTTCTGGAATTTCGTATATATCATGATATACAATAACAAGCTTAGTACGTGTGCGTCTGTGTGTGTGCGTGTGTTTGTCTGTGTGTCACGAAATTCGAAAAAGGGGGTGCGACGGGTTCACCGGCGTCGGATTGGTGTGCAGGCGCCAGAAAGCTACAAAATGGTGTGAGACGTGTCCTCCGGCGTCGGGTTGTTGCGCAATAACTTGGTGTGCAAGGAAGAAAGATAGATGGTTGCAGCCGTTTCATAGCCGTTGCGACTGGGCGCTTTGCTTTCTACCTTCACGACTAATCCGCGCGTCTATTTCCTCCTCAAGTTTGTAGCATGCCGTTCTCAGAAAGTGGAAACCCGCATGCAAACGACTGCTTAAATAGTAGCAAGATGTTAATGTGATCTGGCGTGGAACGTTATCTTTATCGGTGGGAAGACATTTTCCACGTCATTTTAGGCTAAAACATCTTTCTTTGATAACTGTTTGGGGAAAACAGGAGGAAAACCCATATTTCGCGTGATACTTTTAAATTTCGTCTATAATATATTGATAAGGAGTGTTTGAAGCTGAAGTTCGAATGTACTCCAAATGTAGAACTGACGCGTTTAGAAAGAAGACTATGAAATATTTTGCTTATAGTTATAATATAAAAAAGGAAGAAAGATTGTTGGAGTCCAATTTCATAGAACTAATAATACTAATATTAATTTTCGTTGATTAGTGAAGGGGAGAGAAATGAACACCATAGAAAGTCTGGTCCGGCTTTAGCCGGACGTTCAGACTGGTAATATATATATATATATATATATACTGATATATATATATATATATATATATATATATATATACCAGTCTGAGCGTCCGACTTAAGCCGGACTTGAGACTTTCTGTTTTGTTTGCTAATATTAATTTTCGTTAACTAATATTAATTTTCGTTGATTAGTGAAGGCGAGCGAAGCAAACAACACAGAAAGTCTCAAGTCCGGCTTAAGTCGGACGCTCAGACTGGTATATATATATATATATATATCAGTATATATATATATATATATATATATATATATATTACCAGTCTGAACGTCCGGCTAAAGCCGGACCAGACTTTCTATGGTGTTCATTTCTCTCCCCTTCACTAATCAACGAAAATTAATATTAGTATTATTAGTTCTATGAAATTGGACTCCAACAATCTTTCTTCCTTTTTTATATTATAACTATAAGCAAAATATTTCATAGTCTTCTTTCTAAACGCGTCAGTTCTACATTTGGAGTACATTCGAACTTCAGCTTCAAACACTCCTTATCAATATATTATAGACGAAATTTAAAAGTATCACGCGAAATATGGGTTTTTCTCCTGTTTTCTATAAGCAGTTATCAAAGAATGATGTTTCGGCATAAAATGACATGAAGGACATCATCTTACTGATAAAGATAACGTTCCACGTCAGACCACATAAACATCTTGCTACTATTTAAGCACCCGTTTGCATGCGTGTTTCCACTTTTGAGAGCGGCATGCTAGCACTACTTGAGGCGAACGAAGAAGGAAATGAACGCACGGAGATCTATAGGAGGTATGAGGTGACAACGCGCCGTGGCCACGGCTTTGAAACGGCTGCAACCATCTATCTTTGCGTCATGCACACGATGTTATTGCGCACTATTTCGACGCCGGTGGACCTGTCGCACCTCCTTCTATAGGTATCTGGCGCCGGCGCGCCAGTGTAACCTCTGTGGACTGTACCCGTCGCACCCCTTCTATGGGTATCTGGCGCCGATAGACCCGTCGCACCTCTTCTATGGGTATCTGGCGCCGGTGGACCCGTCGCACCCCTTCTATGGGTATCTGGCGCCGGCGCACCAATCCGACACCGCAGGACCCGTCGCAACCCATTTTACAACTATATGACCATAGCGCACCAATCCGACGCCGGGTGGACCCGTCGCACCCTCTTTTCCGAATTTCGTGACACACAGACAAACACACACACACACACACACACACACACACACACACACACACACACACACACACACACACACACACACACACACACACACACACACACACACACACACACACACACACACACACACACACACACACACACACACACACACACACACACACACACACACACACACACACACACACACACACACACACACACACACACACACACACACACACACACACACACACACACACACACACACACACACACACACACACACACACACACACACACACGGACTAAGCTCGTTATTATATATCATGATATATATCATGGTATATAATAACGGGCTTATTCTGTCACGTGTGTCTGTGTGTATGTGTGTGTGCGTGTCAGTCACGAAATCCAAAAAAAGAGGTGCAACGGGTCCACCGGCGTCGGATTGGTGCAGCAACACCAGATAGCTTTGAAATGGGTGTGATGTGTCCCACGGCGCCGGATCGGTGCGCAATAACTTTGTGCGGATGTCGCGAAAGGTAAATTAGACGTTGCAACCGTTCCATATTCATGGCCACCGCACGTGTTGCATTGCACCTCTATGAATCCTCAATGTATCTATTTCTTTGCACGTTTGCCTTAACTTGGTGCCATGCCTTCTTCAGAAAGTGGAAACACCCAGACAAACGGCTGCTTAAATAGTACCCAACAGCTTACATGATCTGATGTGAAACTTAGCTTTATCAGTACGATGATGCTGTTTACGTCATTTTATGTTAAAACACCATTCTTTGATAACTGTTGGGAACAACAGGAAGAGTACCCATACTTCGAGTAATGCTTTGGAACTGTGTCTATATTATATAGAAAACGAAGGAGTGTTTGAAGCTAAAGTTCGAATATTCTCAAAATGTAGAGCTGGCGCGTTAGAAAGAAGACTATGAAATCTTTTGCCTTCATTTTTGGTAAAAAAGAAAGAAGAAAACGTTGCTAGAAAAAGAGAATTCTGATTTTACAGAAAACGTCACTACTATGAACTTCCATTGATCAGTGAAAGGGGGTAGAGCTAAAATCACAGAAAAGCTTTAGCCGGACATTCAGACTGGTATATATATAAAAGGATAAAGGATAAAGTTTCTGGCGTTAATCAATCCGCTTGGGATGCGCCCCACGTTCACTTCAATTCAGAATTGTTTGAGGTTTACGAACGTGTATCTGGCCTATACAATGACTTGCGGTGGCTAGCCGATGTGTCAAGTCAGTGCTTTTATCCTCCCAGACAAGTCTGGTACCAATTTATCGACCCCGGAGGGATGAAAGGCTTGGTGAGCACTAGGGCCGAAACCTCCGATCGATCGTGCAGGAAGCGGAACCTCTAGCCGCTACACTATACCCACCCCCACAAACTCGATACTTTGAGAAATAAAAAAAGGCGCAATGTAGATATACCATAATACAAAAGCGGCGTAATGCTCGATCACAGCTATATGAAAACGGCTCGATAAAAAATTGTACGGAAAAGGGCATAGATCTACTTCAAAGAGCTAACCGCTACACCACCATATATAAATATATAAATATATAAATATATAAATATATAAATATATATATATATATAAACAAATGCAATACGCATGGACCTATCATGACCATGGTTATGCTATATAACAACGGACTTAGTGTGTGTGTGTGTGTGTGTGTGTGTGTGTGTGTGTGTGTGTGTGTGTGTGTGTGTGTGTGTGTGTGTGTGTGTGTGTGTGTGTGTGTGTGTGTGTGTGTGTGTGTGTGTGTGTGTGTGTGTGTGTGTGTGTGTGTGTGTGTGTGTGTGTGTGTGTGTGTGTGTGTGTGTGTGTGTGTGTGTGTGTGTGTGTGTGTGTGTGTGTGTGTGTGTGTGTGTGTGTGTGTGTGTGTGTGAAACGAAATTCCAAAAAGGGAGTGCGACGGATCCACTGGCGCTGAATTGGTGCTCCGGCGTGATAGAGCGGTAAAATTAAAAGTTCAAATGTTCGTTGTTCTTCAAATGTAGAATTGACGCGAATAAAAAAAAAACTATGGAATCTTTCGTCTAACTTTACAAAAAATAAAAAAGAAGAGAGCGTTGTTAGGAAATCCCACCCTCATTAATTTTCATTTATCAGTGATGACGGAAATGATGAAGGGAACACCACAGAAAGTCTGAAATCTAGCTTTAACCGGACGTTCAGACTTTTTGTGGTTTTTTGGTACTATAATAAAAGTGAATAGATAAGTTGTGCTTGGATTATTCCTTTTTTAACGTGTTCGACATGACGGTTTGCTTTCGCTGCTATTTCAGAAGACGCAGCGTGTTCACAGCAATCAATGTTCGCTCAGCAGTTTTATTATGAGAAATGTTGTGCGACGTGATCTAAGAATGACTACTCGTTTGAAAGAACAGATTAATAGCGATATGAATAAAACTCCTGCTTCTGTTCAAAACTTCATATGTCGTTTTTTGAGTCAAAAACTGAGGATTGACGTGAGGCCACTATGATAAGGTGAAATTAGGAAAAAAATCTCTATAATCGGACAAATTGAACGCATATCATTTCTTTCTTTGCTGGACATCCAAGGAGGATGTCCTTTACCATGCATTTGCTCCTTTCTTTGTCATACCCTACGAAACTGGCATCGCCCCTGAGTAAATACAGTCGACGTTGACTATACAAAATATAATACCATAATAGGATGATCTTATTATATTCATAATATACTTAATCATAATTGGGCGGCGTATGCGAGTCTGAGAACGAATACCTGGCCTCACTCGCACTATTGTAATCAGACGCTTGAGTATACTCTTCGGTTAAGTACAAACTGTGCACTTGCACAGTTACATGGCGAAAGTTACCCAGATATTGCAAAAAAAGTGATGTCGTCCAGCAAACTGTCACCGGCCAACCCAAATAGGTCAAATACCTACATGGAGCATGAAATCTTCGGTAACAATATCCCCTTGAAGGGTCGAAAATTATCTATCTGAGGTATTAGGATCAGTCGGTGTCGATTGGCACTTCAAAAGAGACGCCAATTCTTGCCGTTTAGTGACGAATGGATTCTTTGCAAGCTTTGTTGGATCTTTGCAAGCTGTATGAAAGAGCAACACACCTCGGCGAAGATCCGGGCAACCGACTCAGGAAATAATAGAGACTAGTAGGTAAAATAAATCATAATAAAATAATAATCATAGTGGTAGAGTAGAACCCTTAAACTTTGCATCTACCTCCTAAGTCAAAGAAGGCTGAATGCTTACTGTGAAACCGGGTTACCACAGTGGGTCAGCTGCGCGCAGTTTTCAATGAAGGTGTACATTTATAGTAAGCACTTTGGAAAGAATTTATAGTCGCTTCTTAAACTACATTACTTAATCTTCAAACTAATATTATGGTCCAATGCGGGTGAAATCAGCTTCGTTGAGGTGCGTCGTCTTCGCACATAGCTTTGCCCGAACATCTCACTTTGAATAAGTCCCAAGTTCGGCCTTCTTTCAATGATGGCATCGTAGAGTTTGATTGTGTACTGCTTTTTTAAGCAGAACCGAGATTGTTATTGATCCTTGTTCTGGCTAACGTTTCGGCGTCGTCGCCTTTTTCATAGTCTTGAAAATCAAAGGCACGTGTAATCTACTCTCTCAAACGCCTCGTCACTCCTCGAGATATGACTTAGCAAACAGATTATTCAAAGACAACGTCAGAAAAGCAGACCACCATAGCGCTCACCTTGATAGCCACAAGGTCGTGATGTTAGCGGACCACCATTTGCTAGAGTTGCGCCGCTAGTAGTAACTAATAACGATGTCCCCTCCTCTGACCCCGTAGGTCGAAACCCGAAAAGGGCCTGATACGGCGCCAGCTCGTTGGTCACAGCGATGCATTCTTCTTTACAAATCATGATTGAATTTTTGACCATGATATAAAACGCTTTCAATGTTTTTTCACGAAAGAACGTCTGATTCGCGTGTCAAGATCGCGACAGCTATCTTGGGGTGTTGTCATGACACTGTCTGCGATAAGCACTTAAAGGGTTGATGTTTTTGATTCCACGAGTCCGTTTAGGTGCTCCTTGACGCGGGTACATAGTGGTCTTCCTGTTCCGCTAATGTACTCAGCCCCACGTACTGACAGGTTACTAGATAGATGACCCCTGATACCACGCAATCACTCTGTCTCCCATTCGGACAATCGATGCAGTTAGGTGTCTCACAAAGCCATAGGCACGGTTTCGGACTAGCTGTTATATCAGGTTCGTGGGTAGTATGTCCACTACTCTCGGTGCAGGTAGGTGTCTCTCGTAGGCACGATTGCGGAGTAGCTGTTGCTACAAGTTCGCAGGTGGCATGTCTACCACTCTGACTGAGTCTTGCAGATCCGCCTGTCGTAAGCTTGCTCGCGCTGCATTGATCATGTCATCCGAAATAAAAGGAAGGCAGAAGAGGATCTTTGTTGTTTGTTCTACGTACATCACGTTGGGGCGAATTGCGGATAGGTAGACTCGCAGCTTGACTTCGTTGGTGATGGGGGTCGACCACAGGCATTTCGTTAAGGAGTTAAATGCAGAAGTGGCCTTAGCGCATCTTTGCTGAACATCTCCCTCGTAGCTGCCATTGTTCTTCAGCGTACAGCCTAGGTAACAGAACTCATCGACGAGTTCTATCGGTTGTCCGTTCACCCTGATTCCCGTTTTCAGGTCTCGAAGAGATCCAATCTGCTTGCATTTATCAGGGCGTAGACGTAGTCCATAGGCTGCAGCCAGCTTCGATACAAGGTTGACAACATGTTGAAGTTTCGTACTGCTTTCCGCGAATATAACAACATCGCCGGCGTACTCGAGGTCAGTCAAGGGGCACCCTGATGGTGCTAAGACAATGTCGGCAGGACACTGATCGACTGTTCTTTGCATAATGTCGTCGATTGCGAAATTGAACAGGAAAGGTCCTGCCACTGCCCCTTGTCTTACTCCAGTTACCACTTCAAACGGTGTTGTACATCCGGCTAGTGTTCGAACTGCAGCAGTTGTTTGTTGATTCATGTCATCAAGCAAGCGAACGAACTTTCCTGGTACTCCATCGGCGCGGAGCGCGTTGAGAAGACGACCTCGGTGAGGAGAGTCGAACGCGGCTTCAAAGTCCAGAAACGCTAGTTGCATTGGCTTCGAATTCCGCTGCCAGATTTCAATCACTCTCCTGACGATGGACACCTGGTCAATCGTAGATCGGCCAGGACGAAAGCCACCTTGCTCGTCGCGCGTTGTTTCTTCGCAATGTTTAATGAGTCGGTTCAGGATAATGCGCTCCAATACCTTGTATATAACACGTAGCAAAGAGATTCCTCGATAATTACCGATAATTGATCGATAATTGATAATACCAAGGGTCTGTTAGAATGACTTCTTGTGGAAGGCAATTATGATAGCGTGTCTCTACGAATCAGGTATCCTTTTGTCTATCCATATTGAACGGATGATCTTTATCATCTCCCAATCCGAATCCCAGATGGAGGAAGATATTTTAGCATTTCTGCGCTACTCCCGTCGTCTCCGTCTCAATACAGACTAGGACTTCCAACTCGGTCGGTGGCTCCTCGTTAACCGCATATGTCGGTCTATGAACGTGTTCGAGTTCAGAAGCTGACGGTGCTAGCCGGTTCAGCAAGGCCTTGAAGTGTTCCTTCCAAATTGGAAGGGTTGCTTCACCGACAGCTACCCCATTGCCAGTGTTGAGGACAGGGGAACATCTTTTCATTTTGCCACTGTACTGTTTTAGTAGACCATAGGCTTTCCGCGGGTTCCTGTCCTCCTGCGCCTTCTCAAACTCTATCGCTCTTGACGTCCACTCGTTATCGAAGTTGACGACGCAGCTTCCTTCTAAGACGCTTTTCCTGGTTGAAGTCACCAGCGCTGCCCGCGGCACATACAGAATTGTATGTGGATTTTGTTTCCGCAGAGGCAAAGGCAAACTTCTTCCGCGGCAATAGAACCGGGAGCGTTTTCCTTGCAGCGTTCTGGATGCACTTTGTGAAGGAATCCGCATCGCTAAGCTTCTTCCTGGTCCGTACTCCAACATAAATAGACACATATTAACGGAATTTTGTTCTGCATTCATCGTCTTTCAGACCTGCCATGTCGATTTTCGGTTGAAGAGGAACTGCTCGGTTTCTCTTGTGGAACCGTATCTTGAAGCTGAGAAGAACTGGACGGTGGTCAGAGTCGAACGCTACGTCCCAAACAGCTCTAGATTTTTGGATATCTGACTGAGGAATGTTCCTCGCCAGAACGTAGTCGAGCTGAAGCTTAAGAGTCCTCATCTTCCGCTTGCGCTGCTCTTCAGGCGTTAAAAGGGTTGACTCCTACCACGTGAGCTGATGGCGTCGATGACTCCTCTTAAACGTGGAAGCGATGATGAGGCCCGTCTGTTCGCACAAGTCGACCAGACGGTCACCGTTGTCCGACGTGCGCTCTGCTGCATAGTACCATTTTCCTAGCACATTGGATTGCTGTTCGAGTCCCATCTTCGCATTTGCGTCGATTCCGACAATGACCACCTGCTGGCTTGGTATTTTAGACATCAACGCATTGAGTTCATCATAGAAGGCGTCCTTACTGCTGTTGTTCCATAGGTGCGTGAGCACTTACGATCTAGAGTTTACGTCCTCTGCGATCCCGCAGTCGTAGAAAGGCGCATCTAGACGACGTTGAGCCAAATTCCTCCTCCAGGTTCTTGTAATCGTTCCTCACAGCTATCGCGCAACCACCTACCTTGTTCTCATCAGCATCGCCGCAGTATATGGTGTAATTTTCGATACTGATGACGGGCCGATCTCTCATGCGTGTTTCCTGCAGTGCAGCAAAAGGCACACAGAGATATCGCAGAAGTCTGGATAGAGCGGCTTGTTGGAGTTCACTCGATAGTGTTCGGCAGTTCAGCGTGACGAAACGAATGGTTGCCAAAGATTCCATGCTCCCTTCAGGCAGCTGACCTTTCAGGCTATGGGCTATGGCGGTGTGCTGGACGACAGCACCTTTTTGCAATGTATGGGAAACTTTCGCCATATAACAGTGCAGGTTATATAGCTCGTACGTTCCCAATGTGTACACTCGAACGCCTGATTGCGTTTAGTTAAAGCAGGGCCACCACGTGCAGGTAGCAATCAGACTCGTATACGCGGACTTGTTTAAAAGCATCAATCCACGAATCTGAGGTGGTACGGACTCAGGTAGAGTATTCGTATACGGAATCGCAGATTATAGAGAGTCCAGTGGGTGATTCCGTCCATTTTTTGCTAATTGGCATAAAAAACGGCTAGGAAGATGCGGCGCGTGCGCAAGGCTGCCAATCGAACCCGTTGTAGAAAATAGCGCGTCGGAACGCTCGATGCCGTATCTTCCGGATCGGTTTTTTACGGCAATTAGGAAGAAATGAACGGAATCACCCCCTCTCCTTAATTTACGATACCGTATACGAATACTCCACCTGAAATCCGTACCACCTCAGATTCGTAAGATGATGCCTTTAAGTCTCACTTTCTCCTTCACCATACCAAGAAAAAAACAAGACCAAATCAAACATTATTTGGAGCGTTTATGCACAAAGAATACAGCGACACAGGATTTGCTGCAATTGCTTTTGTTTTGAAGAATGATGGTGGTGTTGTAATGTTGTGTATTTCAGGGTGTTTTTCAGTTCTACGTGGCGTTTTTGCTGCAACTCACAAACATTGAAGGGATCAGGATATTGTTGCACGGTAACTAGTACATCGAATTTCCAATAACGAAAACGAAATATGATATTGCCTCCGAAGATGGCTCTCATTGAAACTAACATTTAACGTTTCTTTCACTTCGTATGGATCCATTGTCTTGGCAAAAACTTAAAGGCATCATCACACAAATTTGATGTGATGTGGGTTTCCGATGGTCAAAGACTATGCGGGATCGTAGGTTGCAGAAACAGGTGTGATCCCGCTCATTTCTTCCTGATCGTCGTAAAAAACGGCCTGGAAAATGCAACTTCAAGCGTTCCGGGGCGCTTTTTTCTACAGCTAGTTCTATTGGACCGCGCCAGCCTTGAGCACGCACCCCATCTTCAGAGCCGTTTTTACAGCAGTTAGGAAGAAATGGACGAAATCACTCTCTTAGCCACATTCCACGACCACGGTATGACCCACCTGAAACCCGCACCGCCCCAGTTTCGTGGGGGTGATGCCTTTAAATTAGGTGAAATACAGCTATAAAATGAAAGTATTCCAGTTACGTTGGTAATAAAAAACATTCCATTGTAGGGCAATGATCCTAAGAAAATTAATGGGGGTACAATCAGTAAGATGCACTATTTATAGTGAGAAACAGTGCATTAGTGCCTACTGTTTCGATCACAGAGTCAGTTATCGACCAGTACCAAGAACAATTTCATATGTTGTAGCTGTTTTGTAAATGCCGGTCCAATAAACTAGAAACGAGATCCAACAAAGTGTGCCAAGTTATTACTGCTTGTCTGAACAATGTTCCATACGTAACGCTCTAAAGGATAAGGGGTTTGTGTCATTTGAGAACCAGAACTCTCTGGACTCAAATCTTATAGTGTTGTTGGATCCACTTCTAGATCAGCCTTTGTAATGAAATGTTATGTCTCTTGGTTGGAATATACCTACATTTTCCATCTACGACTTTATTTGTCACTATGGATAACGCTTATGTCACCATGCAACATCCGGCTCCGTGCTCACCTACTCAACACCACCGTTTCAAAACTCATAGAAGTATCACGAGAGTACAAGATGCCGCTGTGTCTCGCCTTCTCATTCTAAGAAAGCCTTTGATACAATTGAGATGGAAGCGGTCATGGAGGCCTTGGAGAATCAAGGCGTGAGTTGTATGGCAACTTCACGACCAAAATTTCTCCATTCTACAATGATGTCATAATCGATGTGAAGAGAGGGATTCGTTATGATGACACAATTTCACCCAAAATATTCAGTACCACTCTTGAGAGCGCGTTACGATGTTTGGAATGAGATAACATGGAAGTGAAATTTGACGACCCGCATTTGCAACATTTTCGTTTCCCTAGTAACATCGCTCGTATAACATCATCAATCAGGCGGAACGGATGCTGGTCGAATTTGATCAAACTGAACCTAGACAAGACGATGTTTATGAGGAACGGACGGGTTTCAGATGGTTTCAGATGCCCCATTCATGCTAAACGGAACAAACATATGCGAATGCTTCAGCTATGTATATCTAGGTCGAGAAATCAACATACTGAAGGTCTCACCTCCGAGCTAGGCAGAAGGAAACGAACGGCTTGGGGAGCGTTCAAGACCATCGATGATGTAGTGGAGAGGGCCGAGAACATCCGGCTCCATGCTCACCTATTCACCACCCCCTATTCAAAACTCATAGAAGTATCACGAGAGTGTAAGATGCCGCTGTGTCTCACTTTCATCGATTTAAAGAAAGCCTCTGATACAGTTAAGACAGTTGAGACAGAAGGCCTTGGACAACCAAGGCGTCCCTACTCCATACATAAAGATACTTCGTGAAATGTATAGCACCTTCACGATCAAAATTTCCTCATTCTACAATGATGTCATAATCGAGGTGAAGAGAGGGGTTCGTCAGGGTGGCATATTTTCACCTAAAATATTCAGTGCCACTTTCAGGAACGCGATGCGGGGATTGAAATGGGATGACATGGGAGTGAAAGTTGACGGTCGGCATTTATACCACCTACCGTTTTTATCAGTCAGGCGGAACGGGTGCTGGCCGAATTTGATGAAACTTGTAAGAAGAGCTGTCTTCAGCTAAACCTAGACAAGACGATGCTTATGAGGAACGGATAGGTTTCTGATGCCCCATTCACGCTAAACGGAACGAATATATGCGAATGCTCCAGCTATGTATATCTAGATCGGGAAAATCAACATGCTGAACGACCTGACCTTCGAGCTGGGCAGAAGGAAACGAGCGGCTTGGGGAGCATTCGAGAACATCCAGGATGTAGTGAAAAGGAATGAGAACATCCAGCTTCGTGGTCACCTATGCAACACCACGGTCCTTCCTGCTTTGATCTAGGCTTCAGAAATGAGCATTTCGCAAACAGGAGGAAAATGCGATCACCGTCATAAAACGCGAAATCGAAAGGGTGATGCTAGGAGTAACTCCAAGTGAAGGAAGGAATCCGAACTTCACTCCTACGTCACCAATCGAAGATCAGAGACGCTGCCGCATATGCCAAGGAAAGCAAAACTAGGAAGGCCGGACACGTGATGCATTTCAATGACAATCGTTGGACCACCGCCGTGAGCGACTGGATACCACGCGACATCGAATACTTCCCTTGGAAGACCGTCGACCCGATGGTCAGACTTCTTAACGAAGTCCTTCCAAGAAAAGTACGACACTTTTCGAGTTTCTCGCGAGAAGAGATGCCACTGGACAACATTTGCACGCGGGACTACTTGGAGGTATTACTGGTGCCCGCTCGAGCAAATCGATGAACAAAAGGAGCACAGGTGATAGAGGTGAAGGAAGTGAGAAACTGCTCTCTTGTTGGCCTTTTTCTGGGACAATATAAACGCTCTCATGAAGTGTTGCTCCATAGAACATCAAACAGCTTTTCGTGTTGCAAACGGAAAAAGGCTCTAGAAATAACAAAAACTATGCGTTCTATTGATGGCGCAATCGCACAACGTTCGATCGATAATCTCCAGTTGGGATAGACACGATCATCTGACGAAATAGATAACGAATACGAAACGATCATCTCTTATGAACTCTACTAACAGCCCAACTGGATCTCCAAATGAATGATTCAACTCTGAAAGGATATTGCATTGGACATTGATATTGAATACTGATGCTGTCAATAAAGTGATCTGCATGCGAAAACAATAGCAACAAATATCATCGTAAAAGGTACAAAATATTAGGTATTACAAAGATAACAGTAGAATCGAGTCCGCCGTTTTCGATCGAATAAAGCAAAAAGAACTACAACGAAGAGTTACACGTATTCTCGAACAACACAATGAGAAAGGACTAAACGAGTAGCCAGTAAAGCAACAGCCAGATAACATATAATCAAGAAAAAGTGGAGAACTTTCTCGAGGTCTTTTCTTCCTGCTTTTTCCATAATTCCTTTCCTGTAAGAGTCTCCGAATAGGAGCTCTGTAGTCTAATATAATTTATCGCTTGGGATTTATCGTTTTTTTCGTAGCAGAGACTATTTAGATCTTGTCACGGCTTTTATTGTGTAATTCTGTATGATTAACGTTTAATGCAATCGGAATCATCGCAAAATCCCGAAATATGTCCTCGAAACAAGCTAACTAAGCAAAATTACACAAATAGAAGCAGGACAATGAATGAATTACTTTGAATTCCAATAGAAAAGCTAAACGAACCATACATCTTAGCTAAAAGGACTGTTTACTAAGTCTTCACCACTTGATCCTATTTCTCATTACTAAACCAATAGTGAACAACCACAAAAAGCAAAGAGATGAGAAGTAGAGATAGAGAAGATATCCGAACAAACTCGATAAAGGATAAAATGGACAGTGTCTGGCGTTAATCAATCCGCTTGGGATGCGCCCCCACGTTCACTTCAATTCAGAATCATTTGCGGTTTGCGAACGTGCAACTGGCCTATACAATAAATTACAGTGGCTAGCCGATGTGTCAAGTCAGTGTTTTTATCCTCCCAGACAAGTCTGTTACCAACTGATCGACTCCGGAGGGATGAGAGGCTTGGTGAGCACTAGGGCTGAAACCTCCGATCGATCGTGCAGGAAGCGGAACCTCTAGCCGCTACACTATACCCACCCCCACAAACTCGATACTTTGAGAAATAAAAAAAGGCGCAATGTAGATATACCATAATACAAAAGCGGCGTAATGCTCGATCACAGCTATATGAAAACGGCGCGATAAAAAATTGTACGGAAAAGGGCATAGATCTACTTCAAAGAGCACAGGCATAACAGTAACCGCGGAAATGAGCGAGCGAGAGCAAAACTAGCTTCTAAGCTCCTCCTGAGATCGTCTGCTACATGCTACTTTCGGAAACCACCAGAGACCCGTAATACACTCTAGGAGGATGCACGGTAGTCTGAGAAATGAGTAGAACGACCTGAAGGATAATTGATCAAGTCGTTCAGGTGTGCTTTTGTATGACTACAGGATGATGGTGGGTTCCTAGTCATCCTAAGTGGTTTCTTTAAGTGAATACCCACTTACAGAAACTGAGAAGAATGACAACAAGGACACTTTTATGACGGAGTCAATGCGTTCATGTATACAAGATAGATGGTCAGCATGTAGTCATTGCTTGGAAATGAAAAAAAATAAAGGAAATAAAAATGTGCATGCTATAATAGAACTAGAACAACAATCCATCGTGTTAAGAAAATAGTATTATTCTGCGGACCATACGTCGACAACGGTAACCGTCTTATCGACTTATGTAAAAGATGAACTTCATCATTATTTCCACGTTTTAAAGAAATCATCGGTGCCGTCCAGTTGCTAAATAGGTGTGAACACTCTAAGCAGCTGAGCAATCGGAGAATGAGGACCTTCAAATGTCAATCCGACCACGTTCTCACCAGGAGTATTCTTCGATTAAACTCGTTAAAAGATATATAATTGGACATCGCACTATTTGCTATTTGGACATGGCATTTGACTCCGTTCAACAGCCCTTCTAAGCTTCAAGCTCGAGATACAAAAGAAATTGAAATTATTTACAATCGAACTCAAAGCGGTAGATCTGGAGAATGAAGGGGGCTAAAGAAAATTCCGTCTAAGGTCAATTACTCATGCTAAAGTACGTAATATGAAAAGGCCTCAAGAAATTTCTTCATAAACATTACCAAGGTAGTGGAAAAAATAACCAGATTCTATTGTTGTGAAGAAAGCTTGGTTTTGCATCTATGGTGTCAGAATCAACGCGAAATAAGGAAGTCGTGTGGGTTTCAACAAGATCGCGAAAGAAAAGGATGTTAAGAACAGTGGAGACAAAGGAGGAGGAGAGCTCAGTTCTTTGCTGACTTTAAAGTGCCAAGATAGAGAGATATTCATCACTTCTCAACACAGCATATACCGCCGTCACCGTAGGTGAAGCCCATCTGTCAATCTCAGGGGAGCACTTCAACACAACAGAAGCGAAAGGGCCACCAGCTCCTGAACTCAAGCACATCCAAGGGCTGACGTACGGAGTTACCAAGAAAGCTCCAATGACTTCAGTCCATTATCCAATTAGTTTAGGTCTGTATTCAAAAAATGAATGACGGATTTTCTAGATGGAACGTCCTGATGAAATTAACGAAAAATTTCTTGAGTTGGACCTGCAGGTGAGACTTAGAAACCATCAACATCTTGCACCGACTACCAAAACGGCTACGGAAACCGTCTTTACTCTTCCGAGAACGAGTAAGACGAGAGCATCAGACCAGAGCATTGGATACATTCTTATAATATTTTTCGCCACCAATAGGCAGTTTAGACAAGGCGTCAAGTTTCGCAGGATATGCAACATCGACGAGTAGATTGAACGAGTCTCGGTCTGTACGAGTTTTCGGTGAAAAGTGGGGTGATTGTGTACTACTTTTTTGAGCAGAACCAAGATTGTTATTGATCCTTATTCTGGCTAACGCTCCAGGGTCGTCGCCTTCTTCAGAGCCTGGAAAATCAAAGACGCGTGTAATCTACTCTCTCAAACGCCTCGTCATCCACCAAGATATGACTTAGCAAACAGATTATTCAAAGACAACGTCAGAAAAGCAGACCACCATAGCGCTCACCTTGATAGCCACAAGGTCGTGATGTCAGCGGACCACCACTTGTTAGAGTTGCCACTAGTAGTAACTAATAACGTCTCTCCTGATCCCGCAGGTCGAAGCCCACAAAGGGTTTGATATGGCGCCAGCTCGTTGGTCAGCGATGCATTCTTGTTTACAATTCATGATTACCGCACCGCTTCGAGCGCAGTATCTTGCGCAGCATTTGTAATTATTCCTCTAAGATTTTTCTGTGCTTTTAGATAAATAAGCATTTTTCACGTTTCATTGATCACATTTGAAGGCCTTCTGGAATAGCCACCTTTTCTGAACCAGCCTACAAGATTTGTCGATAAGAAGAAATCTAAGCAACCCTTCTAAGCAAAGAAACAAAGCAAGACTCACTAAAATGTTCCCTTTCTAAAATAGCAAAGAAGTGCATTTCATTTAACAGTATGTAATTCGGTTAAAACCAACTAACCTTCCCCTACTCGCAAATCGTTGCGTCCTAATAGGAGATCTTCGTTTTCTGCACCCGATCATAATACCAGTTGAAATGCCTAAGTTAAGACAAAGAAAGTACATTATTCAATAATAACTGTGTTTGGACCGCGGATATACAATTTTGTCTGAACATGATTAATATGTTAGCTTAAACTATAGTGGCTTGACAGCTACTACTAAGTTACAGTTCTACTATTTTTCGTAATCATTTAAAACGAGAATTTAGGTGAATTATGCATCCAAAACATTTGACGACCTATAAAATTATTGCTGTGATGATACCTGCTGCGGCTATCTGCAGAGCATACTGCATCCTACTATTCGCTGTTAGGAACTGTCGGAAATGAAAAGTAACGTTGAGAACATGTTTATCAGCAGGAGATATGTAGGATTGTTCCTAGCAAAATAAGATAATAAATAGCTCTTTTATGTACACAGACTGAAGTCCAGTTAACGCTTGACTTCAGACTTCTTTTTGTTCTCGCTTCTTTCACCTTCAATGGCCGATGAAAATTAGAAGTGATACTTCCTCCAAAACTAAATTTGTCTTAATTTTTTTTTTCTGACAACGCTTTCTTCTTTCTCTTTTAAACAAACCTAAACTTTGATGAAAGATTACATACTTTTCTTCGTAAATGCGTCAGTATTACATGCGGAGACTTCATAGTTTCAAATTTCAAACTTGATTTCACACCTACATTCCTTACACCTACCTACACATCCACAATTGGAAAGCATTATTCGACGTATAAGTCTTTCTTCTCCCAGCAACTGATAGCACAAGGTGATGTGCTGAAACGAAATGACGAGAACCATCATACTGGCAAATGTAATTAGATAACTTGACATTTTATATGATCCACGCGAGATTATATAAAATGTCAAGTTCTATTTAAACAACTGTTTCACGCCTATTTCTTACTTAGGGGCTAAACGTATAGAGAAATAGACATTAGGGGTTTACATAGCGATGAGTAGCAACACACGCAGCTTCCCCGCCTATGAAAGGTTTACAACGTCTCATCACTTTTTGAAAGATTCATATGGATTCATTACTGCACGACACAACTTCACCATTGCCACATTTTATGCACTAATTTCGCCAAATGTCACCGTACTCTAGCTCAACAGCATCTCTCTTAACGCCATTGGAACCATCTATGTGCGTAAGGAGATCGCAGTATACTTTTTTACCCCTGCTGGAGTATGATGCTCCTAAGCGCTCGCGCAGCTTTGTGGTTACTAGTCTCCAAAAATCAGAAGACTACGCTAACTTCAGAAATGGCTGAGCGCCATTGAAAGGTATCTTAACTACATTCTACACGCAGTGAACGTGCGCTGTTGTCGTGTAGATTTTTATCTTGTTTACGTTTTGCGTCGCGTTGCTTTGTCCTTTTTTATGGTGCGGTTCTCCGCGACATCGGCGTCTCCAATGCATATATTAGCAAAACTTGTCAGCTGGAGAAGAAACGAGAATATGCTCCGAGCCAAGTGGCATGCAAATGTAACCTGAGTCATTGCTTGACCCGCATCTTCCCCGAGGTGTGTCGTTCTTGAACATAGGTCTGCCAAACATTCTCGATTTTCTGCGAGAGCTTGCACGGAATCAATCTATTTGTCGCTGTCAAATATCCTGCGAAACCTTACGTCTCGCTTGAACTACCTACCCTCGCCGAGCGTGCTCAGGTCCTCTTTCACCACATCAGCCCACAACTTCCGCTTTTGTCCAGGTGTACGCCAGTGCATCAACCGTCTAAGCAGCTGCTTTACCGTGCAATCAAGCTCCTCCTCCAGTGTAAACGGTGTTGCCCAAGTCTCATTCCATACATCAGGATAGGGCGAATGGCGGATGGGTGGACTTTCAGCTCGTTGGTGATGGGGTCGACCACACGCATTCCGTTAATGAGCCTAATGCGGAAATGGCCATAGCGAATCATTACTGAATATCTTTGCCGCCGTTGTTCTTCACCATACAGCCCAGATATCAGATCAGATCGATGAGTTCGATCGGTTTTCCGTCCACCCTGATTCCCGTTCGAAGTTTCAAAGAGACCCACATCTGCTTGCATTCATCAGGGCGTAGGCGTAGTCCATAGGCTGCAGCCAGCTTCGATACAAGGTTGACAACATGTTGATGATTCGTACTGCCTTCCGCGAATATAATAACATCGTCGGCGTATTCGAGATCAGTCAGGGGGCACCCTGATGATGCTAAGACGATATCGACAAGATACTGATCGACTGTTCTCCGCATGATGTCGTCGATAGCGAAGTTGAACAGGAAGGGTCCTGCCACTGCCTCTTGTCTTACTCCACTTACCACCTCAAATGGTGTTGTATACCCGGCTGGTGTTCGAACTGTAGCACTTGTGATTCATTTCATCAAGCAAGCGAACAAGCTTTCCTGGTACTCCATCGTCGCGCGTTGTTTCTTCGCGATGTTTAATGAGTCGTTCCAGGATAGTCCGTTCCAAAACCTTGTACATAACACGCAGCAAGGAGATTCCCGGATAATACCAAGGGTCTGTTAGAATGACTTCCTGTGGAAGGGGATTTGATAGCGTGTCTCCACGAGTCAGGTATCCTTTCGTCTATCCATATTAAATGGATGATCTTTGTCATTTCACGAATCCCAGATGGAGGAAGATATTTCAGCATTTCTGCGCTGATCCGGTCGTCTCCATCAGACTTTCCATTTTTCATCCATTCAAACACACGTACTCTTGTTGTACTTAAATTTCACTACTTACTAGCATTCCTTTGTAAACTTATGTGACATAATTCCAATTAGGGCGGGTGTGGCGTCGATAAGACGTCCATTGTAGCGTTTCACTGCCTACTAGCGTTCTTTTGTAAATTTATGTGACATAATTCCAATTAGAGCGGGTGTAGCGTCGGTGAGAAGTCCATTGTACGTCGATGGTTCGAAACCGCCCTAGTGCCAAACAAGCTTTTCATCCCTCCGGGTCGATAAGTTGGTACGGAACTTGTCTGGGAGGGTAAAAACAACAACTTGATCATCGGCTGACCCCCGCAAGCCATTCTACAGGGCTACGGGCTCCAAAACCTCCACGACTACGAACTGCAACGAAACGCGTTAGTGCATCCCAAGTGGACTGATACGCCAGTAGCTTTATCTGTGGAAAATTCTGTAGAAAATCTGTGGAAAATCTTCCTCACAACGTTTGTCGCTCTGAACGTTCAAAAAGAAGATAGGGTGGAGTTAATCTACTTATAAAAGATCCCTTCAAAATCCGAATAGTTGATTATCCATATATTAATTTGAAACCAAACTTGCTGTTTGCGAAAAGTTTGTAGCAATTTTGTGCCGATTTTGTTGCTACCATCGAATCATCTTTTTTGGAACTTCATTTTAATTACCTCAAAAACTTTCAACTCATTATTGCTTATTCGTTATTCCTTAATTTGCTTTCCGATGCTCATTTGACCTAGAATGTAAATCTAGCCCTATTCGACCAGAACGTGTTCCCATATCTACCGCAGATTCTGTAGTGGCGTATATGAACTTCCTGCCGAACTTGTTACACTTCGTTAACTTTTCTTAACCCCTCAGAAAAGACGTCTTTCTAAAAAGTCACAATGCAATACACTCTACAAGAACATGTGTGCAGACATCGGCAGTTATATGAAAAAGTATCTCTCTGCCCGATAATGCTAAGTCAAAATGTGGAAAGTCTATGGAACCTACATATTTGTATCTACGGCATAAAATGAAAACCAATATAAGGCTTCCTGGGCATAAAGATGAACTAAGAGTCAGCTATGTCACAGATGCTGACAAAGCTACTGCCTCTACCTTTGCATTTTGATAATGATTTTTTTGATTATATTGTCGTTTCCCAAATACCGTGGGTGAGGACTCTGCTTCAAGTTTTGGCACTGAAGTGATTCCAATTATTTCGAAATCCACAACTATTTAAAACATCTTAAACACTCAATATTTGACATATTTGATGGAGTTCTATCAATTGCATACAGAGTGCACCTTTCTTATCTGCACAGTTTAGATCATATCCTTGACATCTCAATGCTTTCAGGTGAAGCTCTGGAGATGTGGAAGGAAGCAACAGTCACATCTATTTCGAAGTCTCATGGAACAACAACTATCGATCCTACTCTCAGCACAAATGAAAGTCATGTAGAAAATGATTATGAATAAATTGTTGAATAAATTGTTGGCCTGAAAAGATCCTACATAATTCACACTGAACAACGCTGCTTTTTATTTCCAAGTCCAATCATTTGATTGACTGCATCTTTGATTAGTTTCTAGCGTGGAATCAACATAAGCAGTGGATGTCACTTGCTTGATTACACCCTTCCTTCACAGTATGACAAAGAAAGTATGACAGTCAAAGGTAGCTGTAAATGCTCAACCGAATCCCCTTACAGAGACGGAGTTCGACTGAGTAAATCCTCCTTTTCTTTTTGTTCTTGTCTACACAATCGACCAATTAAATGTGTTCAGAACTTTGCGTGCACGCTGATGATACTAAACTTTGCAGCATCTATAATGATAAAGTATTTGTGATAACGACAATACAATCGGAAGAAAAGAAGAAGTACACAACTGTAGTCGAAAAGGTGATTGAGACGTTTGTTCGTACGTTGCTGAGAGGGATGTTACTAGGAACTACAGTGATCGTCTAAAAAAAAGTGGTATGGACAGCTTAAAAGCATCATCCTATGAATCTGGGGTGGTGCGGGTTTCAGGTGGGTTATGCCTATACGGGGTCGCAGATTACGGTGAGGAAGGTGATTCCGTCCATTTCTTCCTAATTGCTGTAGAAAACGGCCCGGAAGATGCGGTGCGTGAACAAGGCGGCTCCAATCGAACTTGTTTTAGGAAATAGCGCCCCTAAACGCTCGAAGCCGCATCTTCCGGACCTTTTTTTACGGCAGTTAGAAACAAATGGACAGAATCACTCTCCTCCCCATAATCTACGACGTGGGCTGATGCCTTTAAGGAACACACGTCTGGACTCTGGCCCGCCTTTTTGCTTCGAAGTCCTCGGAAAAAATTGGGTTCAAGGCAACATACCACGAAATTGAAGATGCTGGAATCTCACAATGAAAAGATGGGGTCAACAGACGGAAAGGTCACAAGTGTGAGAGTCATCACTCCTAATTCCCCTAACCGTCCTTAATAATGGCGTGGAAAACGACCTTCGTGTACGAATTTTTCTACGAGGGGCCTCACAACGCCGTCGCCTGCTCTCGCTGCTTCAGCGAGCAAGTACAAGGAAACCAATGAGGTCTCCCCAGCTATTCAAGCAAAGCGACTGATGCTAGGGGGAATCGGCGCGTGTTCTGTGATCTACTCCCTGATTTACCCCTGCCCTATCTTTTCATGACTTTCATTGCTAACCCCATCTTTACGTTCAATTCCTCTATTTTTGCTTATTTTCTTTGCTTGTACAGTGAGTGCCAAGTGAGCTCTAGTACACCATGATACCATGACAGTATACCAGCCAGTACTTTCTGCACTGTTGGGGGTGCCTCTTTGCATGAAACTAACACATTCCTCGTTCTTTTATGTATTTTTTGAAAGATGTTGACGGAGCCTACTGGGTAGTCTCTACGGAATTTATGGAATGTTGTCCAGAGACTCGATATTTCTGCGAAGAAGTGCCCTATTAGTAATCAATAAATGTTAAATTCTCCTTGCCTAGCATACTGTGTTTAGAATGATTTTGCAATCTTTGCGGCGTGCACTTTGTTGTATAAAGAACTGTCAGGAACACTATCTGAGCATTTTGTCACAAGACAATTATAGCGGTATGAAATGGGTCAACAAATTTTAAAGGGCATCGAGCGATCCGGCGCGCTATTTTCTATAACGAGTTCGATTGGAGCGCACCAGCATTGTGCACGCGCCGCATCTTCGCCTCATCCGCATGGCCGTTTTTACGGAACTTAGAAGGAAATGCATCACCCCGTCTCCACAACCTACTATCCCGTATAAGAAATCCATACCACCTCAGATTCGTGGGGTGATGCCTTTAAGCCGCTTCATGGCATCCTAGAAAGGCTAAGCTATCAAATTAAAACGCGTCCTTATTAGCTTATTAGTGGCGGTTGAGACGAAGTTTGTTAGAAAGTTTTTAATATTATATCAGATTAAATATTAAAAAAAAGGAGGGGGGACTACGGAGTGTTTGACCACAAAGTTCCATATATTAACTTTGGCACTTGCTTGAAAACTCTAAACTGAAAATTTCAAACAATCCTTCCTATTGTTTATAATAGAGTACAATAAAAGAAAAAGTGCGCGGCGTTGATCACTGCCCATGAGGTTGCCTACGCGTACGACTTTAATTCAAAGTCGTTTAAGGTTTATGAACACGCATGCAACCTTACAGTGACTTGCGGTGGCTAGCCAATGTGTCGAGTCAGTGTTTTTATCCTCCAAGCAAGCCTGGTACCATTTTTTTAATCAATCTCAGAATGATGAGAAGCTTGGTTGGCGCTATGGCTACTGCGAACCGTTGATCACAGCGGATCCTCTTAATCTCTACATTAGCCCTCTTCCTATTACAACGAAAGAAAAGAAGCTAAACAACAGTAAAACTACAAAAATTGGAGATACCCTCTTGCTGTAATAGTTGGGTAAAAAAACCAAAAATAAAGCGATAGTTCCCTCCTGTACACTTTCTTCATTAACAACTCAGAAAAATTACCCTCTTATTGAACGATAGGAACCCAAACCAGCTTATTTTGGGAGTTTCTTAACGAAATTTCATCTTTGTAACAGTCTTATAATTCACGCCACTGCTTAAACATTTCCGCGGTAGGGGCGTTTTCCAGAATGTTTACATAATCGTATGTTAGAACTGTTAGAAAATAATGAACAGAGCTTCAGGCAATGCTTTGAATAGTGTTTCACATTTTGTGTTTTCACCCGTTGCCTGAGGCGAGCGGAGCGTGAATGGTTTCAGCCGGATATTCGCAATACTTGAATTATAAAAAGTCGTCGTGTTAGAGAATAACTTTGATGGGTAGGGCATGGGGTTCTCAGGAATCTCAATAGTTTGAATAACATATTGTGCGCATGCTTCTAAACGCTTCAGGTGCCTACGCAGTCTCGATAGGCTCGATGTCGTTATTTTGCTATCGTAAAGTTAACGACTCTACATGCGTTATCTTCTCCTTTTCGCAAAGTTTAGGAGCATCTGAGAGTCGACAACTGCTCGTTTCTCATTGATCTCACCGCTTCGATCATTGCGAAAGTTCGCAGTGTTGTTTGAGCTCCAGGTTAACATGTCGCCCAGGATCCCGCTTTCGTTCTGCTTCCCTTTCCCAGCAAAAGCTTGGAAATGCCATGAAGGTCTCATTTTTGTCGTCAAGAAATAATAAGCGGGCACTTTTTATTTTTGCAGAATCTGTCCCCGCATTTTTCGTCAGCTTCTGACAACATATACAGCGCAAAAAAACAAGCATGGCGCTGGTTGTGGATCTTTCAGTTCTCTTCCTGCACCTGTCTTCCTAAATCTCTTAATCAATTGATTTCCAATGTTTCTCCTCTATAAAGTTTTTGCCGTTGATTTCTAGAGTAGTCTTAGCTAATTAATTGATTTTTTGCTTAATTTATTTGACAAAAAAAAGACTGGGCCGAATCGAATCACGAACTGAAATTTTCAACAAAGAAACAGAATATAGAATGCGAATACTAGAATATTAAAAAAAGAAAACAAAAAGCTCTACTTGCTTTGGTAGACTTGAATAAATCTTTTCCGAGTGAGAGTGCCGTATCGTTAGCTATTTTGAACCTCGTCGTTAGTTATTTTCAAAGTACAGTTCTTTGGATATCAACAGAGAAGAACTGAGGAGGTTTCAAACCACTGTATAATGTATCACTGTCATCTAACTTCTAAGGTCTCGTTGAATATCGGCGCGAATATTCGGGGATTCAACATACCGGAGATGCATGACATCGTTTATTTTCTCCACGATGCAGTCTTCTTCTTCCATTTTGCTAACCAAAAGTCTGTTCACAATGTCTTTAATCTGCGATCGTTAGCTCTTAAAAAAAACGTTGGGCTAATCACTTCTTACATATCCACTAATTAAGCTGCGTGAAATAATTAAAGACTAACACTCTTATCAGTGTCAAGTTTCGCTGTTGGAATTGATCGCTGCAGAATGGCTTAGTCCAAGCTCCCGAATTATATGCCCACTTCCATTCTTGTGCACATATCAAGAATTTTTCAATTCCCGTCTTCTGTCCTCTTTCTATCCACAAGCCATCTTATTTTGAGGTACACATTCATTAACACATTAAACCTCCGATGCCGCGAATTGGACGATGAATAATCTTCCGCAAGCAATATTTCTGCTTCTATTTATGGCTCCTCCTACAACCTTTCAATTCTGTGGTTAGTTTTTTTTCCATATATTCGCTGTTAGTCTTCTGCAATTTTAGCCTTTTCATACAAGGAAATCTAGTATTCTCTGTCGAAAAGGAACTTCTGTGGTGCAGTAAATTGATTGACTGGATCTGAACTATCGTAATTATCTTTTGGACACTCGTACTAACGTTCCGTAGAAAATAACAGTTGAATGCTATTCGTACTCTTTCACATTATAATCATATGGAAACTGCTGCTGTTTTGTAAAGTGGCAGCAGTTTCTTCAAGATTACCATAGAATTCGTTGGCTGGCTCCACTTCTTGGTCGCGGTGAATTTAGAAATTGACTGGATCTGTAACTATCTTCACGTCGAACACGTCTTCCGAATGGTAACAGTTCGGTAAAATCTGTACCTTTCCTTCTTTTTCCTAATCTTTTTTTCTCGTAGGCAGGTTGCTATTCATAGTGAGGTTAGGTATGTAGGTGGTAGCCGAAAAGTGAAAACTTTTCAGGTGTAAACAACTGTCAAAGAATTTGCATCTAGTTTCCTTTTGCTTTTTTAAAAGTGAAGTTGTGTGCACAATTTATAGAGGATGATTCTATATACTTTAATTCTTGGTAAGGTACCTTGCAAGGATTCCGTACAGGAAGGCCGTTTCCTGCGCCGTTTTTTTCAGGACGATTAGAGGGGATTTAGCAGGGCCACGTTCATATTCGCAATCTACATCACTAACTCTATCTTTTCTTTGAGAGGCCTCAACATCGTCGATTTTGTGGTGTGCTGCTTTTAAACATCTAATCACATTAGGAAAATAACAAACAAATAATAAACAAGAACTTCTAATGCAAGACGCAAA
The DNA here is from genome assembly GCF_031761385.1 of Necator americanus. Classification (NCBI taxonomy): domain Eukaryota; kingdom Metazoa; phylum Nematoda; class Chromadorea; order Rhabditida; family Ancylostomatidae; genus Necator; species Necator americanus. Next base: position 18,507,344 of record NC_087375.1, read on the forward strand.
TCATACTTTTCTGGCTGTTATACTGGCATTATCCCAGATCGTAGACAGATGGTTTTATAACGGAGCATGTGCACCAACCTTCACTTCCACCCTTTGTTGTGGAAGAAATTTTCATTGTCGTTCGCTGCGATTAGGAATGGTGTAGATCACCTGGTTCCTCAAACTCAATAATTATTTAGCACTGTGCGGATGACCCTCAAGCAAGCGCAGTAGAGTAGGCGCCGATGCGGGTACTCCCACAATAAAGCGATAGGATTAAAGGTTGATTGTGCCTGCTCTACTTAGAAGATTATCATTGATGGACCAGGGTCAATTTTAGAATGCTACTCGAAAGAATACGAGATAACTGTTGGTCTAAACTGCAAACAAGGCATCACTTTCAGGCATCTGAACAACACATTAAGTCTCACGGTCTTAAAGCCGCTGAACAAAATAAAAGTTTCACTCAACAACGTGAAGCGTATTAATTTCAATAAAAAATGGCTTCCTTTTTCAACTCTTCCAAAATTTTTATAAATGAATCAACACTTTTTAAAGTTATTGGATGCATCGTTTTACAAGGTCAATCAATAATCTATTGCTGAATTCTTTACTTTGTATACCTTCCTTTCTTTACTGTCGTACATGAGGTCGACATGGTCTATCGGGAAGCGTTTGAACAAATTCGTTTTCTTTAGAGTCTAAAATAATGAAATGAAATGTTATCTACTTAACTGTGTAAAAGCTTCTTTCAAAGCCAGATTCTCAGTCGTTTTATTTTCTACAAATTAAAAGAGAGCGCGAATTACTTGGTGGTCTCAGAGTTAAAGATGCTAGGAGTCTACATGAGGGGCCACAACATCCTATTTTCTTTAATTAGGATGGAAGAGTAGTTTAAGTTAAAGTGAAAGTTCTTCTGGTCTTCCGTAGGACTAGAAAAGCTCCTAAAATTTTGCAAGCCTATGCAGATCTGTCTGGGTGTAACGCCATCCGGCTGGATATCCGCTGTACCCTTAAGGTCGATGGGTCGGAGTCGCCCAAGTGTCAAACTAGCCCTTCATCCCTCCGGGGTCGATACTGGAACCAGACCCCTCTGGGAGGATAAAAACACTGCCTTGATCATCGCTCAGTCATTGCATAGATCAACACACCAAACCTCAACTATGAATCGCTGTAAAATGCGTTGGGGCATCCCAAGTGGATTGAAACGGTGACTTTATCCTCTTCTATGTGCTTCTGTCTCTAAAATTTTGTTCGAAAGGAGTCAATCGAAATATACTAGAGCACAAATCAATGAAATCAATGGTCAAAAATGGCGGGTTCAATGTAAGTAGGGAGCAATGAATCTTTGCTCTTCTGGGATTCCCACGTGATGCAGGTAAACCGCTCGCTTTAGTCGTCCAGGAGCGGTTGCTGACAGAGAAGAGTTTCGCGTTCACCGTTCCTTTACTACCATCGTACTCCCTATTCTGATCTCCGCTCCAGAAATCCAGACGCTTCGCAAGCAGTCAGCTTCATTAAATCCTCCATCGAAAGGTAGTGCTTCGACTATCTTGTGAAAAAAAGACATTGGCGTTCTACCGAACGTCAACTATTTGAAATCAAGGTGGTGATGAAATTTGTCAAGGAAAAACAAAATTTGTGGGCCAGGTACATGGCACAGCAATTCCCACTGTATGTAACGTGGCTTTGTACGTGTCAACAAGGATAATGCAATAATATTGATGCTCCGACTAGCTCACCAGCGCTGCGAAACTACCTGTTAGTAGGTCTTCAAGCCACTGCTCACAACGACGCGACGCGTTAGGTCAGTTGAGGAAATGGGGCGCTCTGTTCCCACACAGCACATGCAAAGACCTGCATCATCCAACTTTTCTAGGATACGAGAGTTAAGTCAGGTTTTTCCCTCTAGAGTTGTTATGCTACGAATATTTTGGGCACAAAGTGCTCTATCCCTCTAAGATCTACGTCCAGAGAACCTACCTCAAAGTTCAACTTACTCTCCTCCAAATCTTCTTGGAGCATATGTATGCTTATAACTAGAACTACAACAGCAGCTAGTTGCCGTTTTTTTCCTAAATACAGAACAAAGGTCATCTTCAAAATTTGATAGTTTCAGCTGACCACAAATGGCCCGTATGCTTGAATAACTGCAGATATTCCAGCCACAGATGGCAGCGATCCAACTCCTACATGGGCTCCATCAGACTCCTGTACAGACGAGGCGTTTGCCAGTATTAAAGTTCCACCAGTTCTCAACACATCAGATCAGACATATGTAAATGTTAACTCCGATTTATCTTCAGCGAATCCTTAAAGGTTATAAAGAAATTTCATTCTAAAGTGGTTAACACTAGGCACAACATGACTGCGGGATAGCAGTGATTCTGGATTTGGATCAGAGTTACACATCCAAAGAGGGGTTTTCAAATGTGCAGTTCTTCATCCGTGATACTATCGCAGGATGTATGTCCAGAAGCATCGGCTATCGGACTTACATCTATCCGATGTTTAACTCTGTGAGTGTCTGTATTGCTATTATTTCACCTGATTCATTGACCGCATCTTAGTCGATCCAAACTGTTTGTTGCGCTGAAGACGTGTGCAGCCAGCAGATCGAATTAATGGACTATTTTGAATACGTTGTCAACTACGGATCTCTGGAGCCCGTCCAAAACGAGACTAAAGAAGCAAATTTTACATATGCTTTAGTGGATTTGGTAAGGAATTGACGACTTTAGCGGAAAGCGTAACTGCGAGGAAATGAAGATTCTGGAAAAATTGCTGAGGTTTATGTTAAGATGGATGTCTTGCAGATGAAACAGTTCGCTAAGCCGAGTACGAAATGCCTCTACAATACGATTGTTCTCTTGACAAATCGGATATTCGTGACCAATCAGACTTTACTAGGAAGGGTAGGTAGACGTTTACCTTTCCTGTACTTTCCTTTGCTATTCATTAGCTACCTGAGACATTTATTTTTGTTCCTCTTCTTTCATTGAAAGATTACGACATTACGACGGAAATTTTCTACAATTATACTTTCATGATAACCTAGATAGGAATTCTTACCGTTTAAGCATATTTGCTAGGTTTTGTTCAGGGAACGGCTGCCAAAATTTCAGACAGTTGCTACACAGCTTCTTTAGTTAGCGTCATATCATTATAATGATAATCCTTAAAGAAGAAGTTCTAGAATTTAATTCGTTCTTATTTGATTTAACATCACTGAAAAAGAATCCAAGCTTCTCGTTAGGCATTTTTGTGAAACGCGTAGAGTGAATTACGAATAAAAAAACCATTAGTATTTCTATTGGATTGTTGTAAATCGAGAAAGACGGGCAAAAACGGAGACCTACGCGCGAGCGGGATCGTGGCAGATGGCTCTGAAAAAGGATAGTGAATGTATGTCGCTACTTTGGGTAGTTATGGCAGCGGACTAATATTCTGACAGTTACTATCTTGACTTGAAATTGCGCTTCTACAGACTTGAACTTCTTGGAGCGTCATTATTTTGCTCCAAAAGAACATGAGCATATGTGAAGAACTACTCCCTCATTTTCAGAATTTTGACTGAAATACTGCTATTAACCCTTAAAACTTGTTTAGGACGTTGCGAACATCGTGAATTACGGCTGCATTACATTTACTATAATCGCTCTGGGCAACACTGGTATCACCCAGGAGATGATGTTTCAGTACTACTCCGTCTACACACAACGACTCTTTATTGTGCCAGGATACAATTGCATAACGAAGTTAGACGTGAGCTTTTTCAACCAGGATATTTGTATCTGGCAGCAGCAGATCATGGTCTACTCAAACGCAGTGTATGGCACCTTTTGATGCATTTGCACTAGAAACCGTACTTTGGCTTACTTTCTATACGTCAGTTGCATATTGAAATTTTTAGAAGTGCGTACGACCATGCGGTGCGGAAGGTGCTACCGACTGCCAAAATGAGCAGCTCACAAGCTGTCCGTACCCAACAAGCTCCACTACCGTACCGACCACCACAACTGAGCTTAAAACAGCGACAACTGTTTGTCTTTTTACATCTACATCTTCATGACTCTTAACAAATACACGAATCCTTCAGACGACGGCTGATCCAAGCCTGAGCGACTACTGGCATATTTTCTACCTTTTTGCGCTCTCCAACAGAACTAGCAACGACGAGTTCCAACGTGCTGTCAAGTTCATCGCGACGCCCCTACAACAGTGCATGGTGAGATCAAAAAGAATATTCGCTAAGATAAAGATTTTCTTTTTTTGCAGAAATCAAGTGTAAAGGTAACTGCCCGCTTCTTGGCGAAGAATGGGGTCGACTCTGGGTGGTTGACTCACCTCGAACACGTGAATAAATTTTTAGAAACGCTTAGTGCTGACGAGATTCTTTTGAATGCAGGTTTATAATTTTTCCTACGGCTTTTTGAATTGGATTGAGTATGGAGCTAAATATTTACAACTCGTAGTTCTAGCGGAAACAGTCGACGTCTTGGATAACACAACTCTGGTTCTTGTGAACGAGGCGGTTAGGATCCCTATACTTCAAACCTACACCGAGGATGAACCTCGTATCACGCTTATGACAGATTTCGTTTCCCAGGTTAGTTCCTACCACGATCGAATTCAAGAAGTCATTCAAGCAGTCCTGTAAACTTTTGAATACAAATTGAGAATATTGTGAAGTTCAGCTGGAATTTCCATGTCCATAATTTTTTAATTTGTTTTCCTTTGCGCATCAATTCCTGTACTAGTCATTTCGTACTTTCTTGTCATTCAAGATCATGCCGTCAGGACACCTTTCTCAAGGACATGACTCTTCGAAACACTTAGTTAGACTTACTAACTACTTACTTAGTTAAACTTACTTAGATTCATGTGCTTCAACAGATCAACAAGTGAAAACCTATCCAGTAGTGCAACTTTCCAATTAATGTTTTTTTTCTTGAAATTTTCTGTAAACGGGACAGGAATTTTTACTTTATATACCTTACAATTTGACTCCTTTTTACTCCTACAACTATCTATTCTAGCTGTATCTCTACTACATCTTTCATCTACCATTTATTTCATGGTGCGTCTCTTAAAAAAATTCCTGTCGTCCACGTTGTTACGCAGTGTTAAGCGTGCCTCTTTAACTCTAGAAGCTATGTTTCGACAGCTAGTAGGAAAGGTCTTCTATGCACTTCTCATAGCTTAAAGGCATCACTCCACGAATCTGAGGTGGTACGGATTCCAGGTCTAGTATTCGTATACGGGATAGTAGATTCTGGAGAGGGGGTGATTCCGTCCATTTCTTCCTAATTGCCGTAAAAAACGGCCTGGAAGATACTGCTTCGGGCGTTCTGGCGCACTATTTTCTACAAGAAGTTCGATTGGAGCGCGCCAGCCTTGTGCGGCGCCGCATCTTCCGGGCCGTTTCTTATGGCAATTAGGAAGAAATGTTTTTTTTTTTACCTGAAATCCGTATCACCTCAGATTCGTGGGTGATGTCTTTAACAAGCGGAAATTGGAGGATGTAACGGAAAAGTTGGCTAGTTCAGTCACTCTTTGCAAATTTTTATGCTCCGTATGGATATGTGTATGAGGTATCAAAATATTCTTCTTGTTCTCTACCTTCGAAATTTGTGTACGCTAGAGTATTTTTAACATTAATTTATGATACGGTCGCATTTTAATGTTATTTGTTAAGAGTAGTAGTTCTGTGCAGCCGTTGGTTCTTAAAAATACGATCGACAGGGACTCGTTTTGTAAAGTCAATTAGTAGCAAGCTTCAAAGCTTGCGAAAAAAATTTGAATTTCATAACAGAAACGAATTCACCGCGTAGATCATGAGGTGCCGACTCTCTCTGCTACTTTTTTCAAAATGGACATTATAAGAAAGCAAACTCGTGAGCATTGCAGAAATCCACCACAACTCGCGGTTCTGATTATAACTTATAGGAGTAAGAAGTATAGTAGAGTCAAAAGGACATGAAGCAAGTACGCGGCTTCTCTCGGGGCGCTTCGGTGGAGCGGAGCGACTAGGAAGGTGATGAAACCCTTGCCGGCATCACCCATCGCTGCAGTTTGTCACGGTCCCAACTCGGCTCCAACTGCTACCTCCACCGCGCCGTTTCGGGCGCGTACGCAAGTGAACAACAAGTGCACTCCTGATTCATGTCGTTTTGACTCGACTATATCTAAATTATACCTCAGAACTAAAAAAAAACTGATACAAACGTTGTCAGTAAAGTGGGTGATAGAAGTGTTGATGTAAATCGAATAACAACTTAGATGCTGGTAGAGTTACCGCATAATCGAAGGAAATACTCTTTGAGGGGTCATTTTTTGGTGGTGCGTATCATGAAGCACTCAGAGCGGCTGTCGGAATACATCGTCAGGAGCTGCTGGCGTAGATAATTGCGCTGCGGTGCGGTCGGCAGCGACAGCGGACCTTTCTGCTGCGCGTGCAGGATGCCCGGCCATCTACTTTCCGCAGCTGAGTCTAGGCAGACTTGACCAAAGGTTTAAAGGCATCACCCCACGAATCTGAGGTGGTGCAGATTTCAGGTGGAGTATTCGAATACGGGATGGGAGACTACGGAGAGGGAGGTGATTCCGTCTATTTCTTGCTAATTGCTGTAAGAAACGGCCCGGAAGATGCGGTGCCGCACAAGACTGGCGCGCTCCAACCGAACCTCTTGTACAAAATGGTGCGCCAAAACGAATAAAGCCGTATCTTCGGGGCCGTTTTTACGGCAATTAGGAAGAAATGGACGGAATCACCCCCCTCTCCGTAGTCTCCCATCCTGTATACGAATACTCCACCTGAAATCTGCACCACCTCAGATTCGTGGGGTGATGCCTTTAAGAGCTCCGGAATGCCATAATAACCGATGCGTCCCGTGCAGATGGTGAACATGAGCATGGACTGATGTGTAAAATTCAGGAGATACCTTACTTCTTTTCGGATCCAAAGCTTGAGAAACCAGTAGACTTGTTTGTTTGTCTTTTAAATCCTATTCGTACTCGGCTTACTTTTCTTGTGGTATGTGTTATTTCCGGACCCTTCTTAGCAAGTTTTTGATTAGGTTTATTTGCTTTTTATGTGTTTCAGATTATGTTAGATTGTTCTATTGGTGTTCGACTGATTGTTGATACTATCAATCGTCCTGGCAGGTGCGAAAACTGTGTTGTAGGCACCCAATATCCCTGCATTAATATCTTGCCGATATACGCCGTATAATCGCCAGTCAACGATTGCTTGCAGCCAAATCGACTTCTTAAACATGGGAAAATATAAATTCATATATGCACGTAAATATTATATATATATATATATATATATATATATATATATATATATATATATATATACGTATGTATCGGCGACTAACTAGTGTACAACTTGAAGCCAAGCTTTTACTTGTTCAAAAAGTAGAAATCGTGACTATTAGAATATAGATCATAAATATAGTTCTTAGGTAGTAAGAAAAAAGCGTAGATTAAGTAACGATAGTCAATCGCCGTAACAAGCTTTGAAATGTGTCAATCAGTTTGCGTCTCTCAAGGGGCCTACAGCATATACTCACCATTATGAACTTCATTTGCATTGCCTCCTTGAAATATGAAAGCCGTAGGGTGAGTACCTCACATTACGTAGTGTCATATAGCGGGTGCGACATCACAGAACATCAACGGTGATCACAGTAAACATCGCATTTTGTTGTCTTCTTAGTCAATTTGTTGGTTCTACTTTTGCATTCTGTTATTCCATCACTTTTCTGCCATTCTTGAAAGTTTAACGCATTTTCCAGTTCTCCGCTATTTCATTTCCTCATAAGCTCGTTTTATTAGTTTATCTAAGTATACATATCATGCGGGCCTTCGGTGGAGGGGATGAGCGAAGTCTAAGGATGCGCAGTGCGTCTGGATATGCGTGTTGGCGATCACTGCAGGCACGCACATCAGCTGCACCCAATTCGCTTGGGTACCTACTGAGCGCCCCCCATTCTTAGGTCCATGGCATGGGTCCCACATCTAATGAAGCGTTGCGCGTCGCAATTACAGGTTCATGCGCCAAAATCATGTTTTTAACTTTGAGACTGAGACCCGCTATGATGTCGCGACCTATGTACTCAGTGAAGTAGATTCCCATGATTTCCTTTTAACATCCAGGTCGCTCCCTTCTGTGGTGCGAAGAAATAGGAGTCTATAGTCTTCTTCTGTATATACAACAGTTTTCGTCGTAGCAAATTAATTAAAAGACACCTAAGCTCGTACACTCATCTTCTTCGTTTTAGAGATAGATTTTGTAGTTTACACAACTGCGGTCGGCTGCTTAGCCATCAAATAGGATTACTGGGTGCTCTACATTTGCTGCGGATTTTCCACTGCTTATATATGAGATATGAAACAGAAATGTGTTTTCAAGAAAAGTTTCCTTCTTCTCGGTCGTGCTCTTGTAGAAAACAACCAAACGAACTTTCATTTTCAAAATTTTGGCCATGCGTTTACACCATTGTTTCACTCAAGTGTTCTCCAAACCAATACTCCAAATAGTCTTTTGAGTTTTCACACAATTACTCTATAAATGATCTCATCTACTTTATTTCTCGCCTACTGAATTACAGGTTCTTCAAAATCATAGGCTGTTTTTGTTAAATGAAACTTAATCTACTCAATTCTATATCCTTAGGAGAGTAGACGGCACGTCGTTCATTGCTGAGAGGAAAAAAATTAACGGGTCTTTTCAGAATTTCGTGACAGCGTACAATGACCGAAACGGAGCTCTTCTGAAACAATTGCAACCGTTCTTTTTTGAAATAATAGCTTTCAATACGGTGAGACTTCGATTTTTTAAAATTCTCGAGCGCTTTATTTGTGTACCTCGAAGTGTATAGTATACACTATTACTTTTTGCTTTAAAAAGTGAGTAGTTCTACTTTAGCAAGCAGCAGCGGTTTACCGGAATCAAACTTCTATTCCTCAGAGCCACATAATCTCGGACCCGGACTACGGTGACAATCCGAAAAACATGGTCAACTTATGTTCTTTGAAAAGTTAGTTCTTCTTGGAAGTTGATAGGTCGTAATATACTTACCATGGAGAAATGGAGGCGAAAATGACTGAGCAACTTCTAGTGCATGTCATACATGTGTCTGCTTTCTCCAATATCCAAGATGGTTAACGGTCTGATCCAGCCGAGATTTGCCTATTGCTTTGACGGTTAGAAAATGAATAATAGTTCGAGGATTGCCACGTATTGTATAGAGCAGGTGATGGGGTCCAGCTCATTGGCGTAATCCTCTTACCAATGAGAAGCGATTTCCTCGATGCAACAACCACCGTACTCCAAGCAATCCACGAAAAGTTCACTTTTGGTTCACACCACAACTACACTTGCTAGTCAATTTTAGATTGCGTTTGGAAACGTGTCATAACGCTCCATTGATGGTCCAAAGTGAGAACATGTGATGGTATCCTGCCTCACCCCTTGACGTTGTGGCTGACTCATATATGCTATCCTAGTGCTTATAATTTTGCTGAATTTGGGAAAGGGGATAAGGCCTTCCCATCCTGCTTATTGATTAGATCTCTAGTGCAATGGAAGGATAGTAACACCTGAGCTCCTGTGGTTCGTCGATTAGCTCGAGCAGACACCAGTACTATTTCCATTTGTCCCGGTCGTGACTCGAAGAGTATCATATCTTTCTTTGAAGGACTTCTCCGAGAGGTCTGAGCATCGGGTCGGCGGCCTTTCTGCGGTGCGTCTGATGTCGCCGTATGCACTCGCTCATTTCTCCGGTCCAGTAATTGTCGTTGAAACGCATCACGTGTCTACCTACTCCTTTTTTTGCATATGCGGCGCCGTCTCTGATCTTTGATCGTTGACGATCTTCGATCAGAGCTAAACTACTCGAATTCTCTCTTTCACGTACGTAAAATGGAACACTCTTATCACCGTCCCCCACCATCCAATGAATAGGGTACAAGCACCTATTTCGTGGCACCCGTCTGCATATGAATATACAACACAAACAAAACAAAAGAAATGCACACTCTCCATTACGTCTTGTACGAAGAATGGTTTTGTACTCAGTACGGCAACGTCCCAATCATCCAGACAGATATGAACTTTCCTACATGTGGGTTGCGGTCGACTGAGAAATCATGTGCTCCACAAAGCCCCACAAATCCATGCTTGTTGAGTCACTTCCTTCTCGCTGACTCTTCCTCGGGAGTTACTCCAGAAACTCGCTCGGGTGTTTTTTGACATGCTTTATATCGCACAGACTCTTCGAGCCGCTTTGAAATCGATTTGTTATTTGCATTGTTGTCCTACAAAATCAAAGTTATTTTCAAAACTTCCTCCAAATTCTAGAGCCTCTCTGATGCTGAACATGTGTCCTAGTTTTATGAACATCTAATCGGGACGTATCAAGGAAAGCAAGAGTACATAGAATCCAATTAAGCATGAGATTCTCCTAAAAAGAACTTAGAGCAGTAAAATGGCACTTATGAAAGTACAGTAGCAAATAAATAACAGAAGTATAAGACGTATGGGTATACACGCCAATTCTCTCTGATGTCATATTAAGGTGACAGAAGTAGATGATAGTCTGTTACGTTGTGAATCGACAAAATTTATCATCTTACACTGGTGAGAAATACACGGGTCAAATATGAGGCTGCTTCTAAGTGGAGCGATTGATTTAGCAAACGCATCGAGATGGAATCCTCGTTTGCAGCAATCGGACTGCAACAATGGGTTAGCTGTGCTCGAAGTGCACGGAGTTAGCAGTATCAAAGTGAGACCTTTGCTAATGAATGAAGTTTGATTGCAATGAGCGAGAATCCCACTCCGATCGCAACCGTTAGATTCACCGTGCCGATCCTCTTACGCAAATGCACTACAGGTTGTTTTTGAAGTGACTAAATCAAAAATGTAACATTTTAATCTGCTAACATTTACATAGTCGCTAATTAACGAGAGAAGAATGAGAAATTGTTTACATTTCAGGCAATTTATGAGATCATAAAGTAATATGGGCTGTTACCAAAGCTACCTGGGATTATTCAGTATTCACTCACTGTGCGCATCTATACTTTGCGTAATTTTGAAATACTGGGAGTTTCAGAAACTTCCGTGCCGACGATCATGATTGTCATTATTGGAACTTGTGCTGGGGCAGTGCTGATTTTGATTGTAGCTACCATTCTCTACAGGCAAAAGTACATGTGGATGGAGAAACTGAATAGGTTCCGGAATCACCATCGCGATGACAATGCGGATGACGAGGACGAGATGTGAGTTATGCCATTGGAACTAGAACCCTTTTTTCTTTGCACATGAGTACTAGTACATATTGATGAGTTCGTTAGCAAACTTACTTTCTTAGATACTTAGAAGGCTCGTCTTCATTGGGGTGTAGGCCCAGCATCTTTTCCACTGGTTTCGTTCTCTCGTCATCCAAGATGTTCTCAAATCTTCTGAGTGACGTTGATGAATACGTACAGCGAGGACATCATCCCATCTCGTCGAGGGGGTTTAGCATCTTGGGAGCCACTCTACGGTTCTTTTAGTCCACCTATCGTCGATACTACTCGTAATGTGGCCGGCCCATCTATGCATCGTTTTTGAAATATATTCGGTCGTGGGTCGCGAAGACGGGACGTTGCTCTTTAGTCGGAGCTGGAAAGACCGGCTAGGTGTTGTGTGCGTTAAACTCCGTTAAACTTCACGAAACATCTCTCAAGGGCTCTATGGGTAGTGAGTAGCTTAATGGATGAGGCAGCAGTATCTGCCCACGTCTCCGCTGCGTAACAGAGAGCTGGAAGAACTGTGGACTCAAACACATGGACATGGAGATCTTTGGTCCGTGGCATCCCTGACGGGTGCAAATGCTGCCCACGCTGCTCTCATTCTCCTGTTCAGTTCATCTTTCAAGTTTTTCATAATCATAGAACGTCCTAGGTAGACATATGACGAAGTTCCCACGAACTGGGAGCCTCCAAGTTGTACTCCTCCGCCCTCGCAGTAGGCGTTCTTCATGATTCTTCTTTCTGTTTATTCGAAGTCCTATTCTATCCCCTGCTTCGTTCAATTCCTTGAGCATCGTTTCTGCTCCATTGGCACTTCTCGAAAAGGGAACTATGTCGTCCGCAAAACGAAAGTTCGAGAGGAATCTTCAATCAGTACGTATGTTCATTTCTCTCAACCAAGTGATTTTGCTAACCAAAATCAGTGGTGAAACTTCACCAGCGGAAACGATCGGGCTTGACACAGGAGCTGACGACACTGTAATGCACCCATAACAATTGGCTTATGTCCTCACATACGACGACGTTCACACCTTGATCGACCAGCGCTGACATTGCAACGCTGTCGAAGGCCTTCTCATAGTCGACGAAGATTAGAACAAGGGGCAGACAGCCCGGGGGTTATACCTGGTTTCATGCTGCTGTTAGTGACTGCGTACATCCGAAAGGAAAATCAGTGGTGAAACTTCACCAGCGGAAACGTTCGGAGTTGACACAGGAGTTGACGAAGGGTTAACGAACCTTGCCTTTAATTGGAAAGATAGCTTGCAACGCTCTTTTGCAGCTAGTGCTTGCTGCTGACCGCTCAATGTGCGATGCGATCAAAGCCTCGAAGTTCTTCCTCTTTTCAACAATTCTTTGGTGGTCCTTGAAATTCGATCCAAGTTTGTTGTGCGCGCTTCGAGTCACGTTCGGCACAGGCGTTCAACTCTCTGAGCGGCAGCTCGCAGTCTACATTGGGTCCGCCTCAATGTGCCAGTCATCTGGAGACAAGGAGTCCTCTAGCACGTGTATATTCGCACAAACGAGATGTTGATCAGAACCACTACAAAAGAGTGGTTCTACCGAGACACCAAGTAGACACCATCTCCGGTTGGTGAGCATGTGGTCGATCTCCGCACGAATCGTGCCATTCAGCGGTTCCCATGTACACCGACGATGATATTTCTTCATAGAAAAAGAAAGATGGAAGAGGTGAGCCGCGGACAACAGGGCGACGACTGTTGTTTCCATTCCGTTCTTCCAGCCCAAATCTTCCGATCCTGCCTCTTCCTGTCCTCTTCTGTGGCCCTTCCAAGTTTTGTTTTGAAGTCTCCGACAACGAATTTGCAGAAAAACTTCTTGTTGCGGGTCACTTCGTCACCAAGAGCAGGCGCTGAGGGCGGAGGCAAAGAATTGCCAGACGATGTGACAGGATCTCCTGAGAATCAACAAGATGCACGACAGATGAGTGCGCAACAAAACCAACCCCGACTTCATTTCGAGGCAAAACTCTCTCTCCGCGAATAACGAGCGTCATTCATCTGTCCTACGTCGCTCCTTCTGCTCTTGGTTTCTTATTGAGCAAATTGAGTAGAATTTGATATGCTATGCAGCTCCAAGAAGGCATGTAGGGCTTCTTGCATTGTAAATGCAAATGCCTATCCATGCTGAGTCGTGCACGTGTCGCCTAGGTCCAGAGTCGAAGACATCCTGAGAAAACTAAGACTTGATCGCCTCTTGCCGGTCGCTATACCGGCCGACGTCTGAGACGACAGGGGCCAGTGTGCAGGGTACTGAGCCAGTGAGTATGCTGGGGTAGCACATAGACTCTTCTCCATACTACTCATCCTGTATGGATCAGGGAGCCATCTTGCGACATTTTGTCAAGACGGTGGTGAATCTTGGTAGTGGTTTACTCCTAGCAAGACTTCGTATTCCGTGGACACCAATGTAGAAGATGTCGAACTCCTTCTCAGCTTGGGAAACCTGACAGAGAACGTGTCTCCAACTGTGCGTCGCAGTTTGACGCCCAGAGTCACCTCACGCCACTAAGTGAGGCGGTAGACCGTCTGTGGAAGTTCGTTAGCAAAACACTATTTAAATTCTATTCACTACACGCCCGTCTCTGTTGATTCTCTAGAGTTCATCAGAATTCTGCCTTTAAAAACTTCCTTATGGATGAACTTTCTATGAACTTCCTATAAACAGTCATTTTCTAGAAAATTGACATATTTTGGGAGATGTCGCCTGAAAGGGTCCAAGAAAAGGGAAAAAGGGAAAGGAAAAAATAAACGCAAAAAACCAAAGGTGGGATAATAAAAAGTAACGTCACAGCGGTGGATCGACTATCGGATCGCTTGATGGCTGTAAAAGTAGATACAGGAGAGGTGGAATTGCGAGTCGTCTCTGCTTATGCGCCACAGATGGGCTGTAGTGAAGAAGAGAAGGCGTGCTTTTGGGAAGATCTGGAGCAGTACGTCCAATCCCTGGAAAGCGAAGAAGTACTTTTAATCGGAGGAGACTTCAACGGACATGTCGGTTCCCGGAAAGACGGATTCGAGAGTTGTCATGGTGGATACGGCTATGGAGCTCGTAACGACGACGGGTTGCGAATCCTGGAGTATGCTGTTGCAAGTGACTTGATCATTGCTAACACGCAGTATCGGAAAAGAAAATCGCATTTGATCACGTACACCAGCGGCGGTCGTGAAACACAAATAGATTTCTGGATGTTACGCCGACGAGATCGCCGACTTCTGCAGGATTCAAAAGTCATCCCTACAGACCATGTCGCTGCCCAACACCATCTGCTCGTTATGGACTTGAAAATCTCCCGTCCAAGGAAGAGACATCCAAGAACTGAAACACAGCGCATCAAATGGTGGAATCTGAAGGATCGTAAGGAGGTAATTTTTGCGTCCGTGGCTCCATCTACATTTCCCCACCCTACTCGTAATGTGGAGGAAATGTGGTTGTCTACTTCCAGCGTTATACGCTTGACCGCGGAAAACACTCTGGGAAAGACGACTCTAGGTAAGCCAAAGGTATAAAAGGCTACGTGGTTTTGGAACGAGGAAGTTCAGGCGGCAATTCGTGAGAAGAAGTCCAAGTATAAGCTCTGGTGGAGGACGCGTCAGCCTGAAGATCGGGGTGCTTACCTAGCGGCGAAGAAGGAGGCTAAGAAGGCAGTCTCCAAGGCGAAGTCGGACCGCTACAAGGCTGTGTACGACATGCTTGATACCAGAGAAGGCGAGCGGGCAGTGTATCGTTTAGTCAGAGCACGTCATCGCTCAACGTTGGATATGGAGCACACCAAGATCGTTAAGGGAGCTGATGGAACCGTTCTGCGCCGCTCTGGTCAGATCCTGGAGAGGTGGCGAGAGTACTACAATCACTTGTGTAACGAAGAGTTCTGTCATCCTCCCATCCCAACCGTTCCCAGCATCGAGGGTCCTGTTCTACCAATTACTGCCGTCGAAGTCAGTGCTGCCCTCGCAAAAATGAAGTCGAACAAGGCAACCGGTCCTGATGACATACCTGTTGATATCTGGAAGCTGCTAGGAGATCGAGGGTCCATGTGGCTCGCAACTCTATTTAACAAGATCGTTGCAGAAGGACGGACTCCAGACGTTTGGCAAACTTCCGTGACCGTGCCTGTCTGGAAAGGGAAAGGAGACATTGCTGACTGCACCTCGTACAGGCCTATACGACTGCTCTGCCATACGATGAAGATTTTTGAGCGTGTCCTGGAAGCTCTTCTGAGGAAAATTGTTAGCGTTTCACTCAACCAGTGCGGTTTTGTGAAGGACTGCAGCACTATAGATGCTATCCATGCTGTCCGAATCCTCCTGGAGAAACATCGAGGGAAGAAACGTCGAGAGAAGAACCGCAGTGTGCATCTTGCTTTTCTCGATCTCGAGAAAGCTTTCGACCGTGTCCCACATGAGCTGTTATGGATGTCCATGAGGTCGCATAGAGTACCAGAAGAATATGTGCGGTGAACGAAGCTGCTTTATGCGAAGCCTACCAGCGTTGTACGATGTGCTGTTGGAACAAGCAGGCCATTCCCTGTACGAGTAGGGGTTCATCAGGGTTCATCCCTCTCACCTCTGCTGTTCATACTGTGCATGGACACGATAACGAAGGGAATTCAGAAGCAGCATCCGTAGACTCTACTCTTTGTCGACGATGTCATGCTCGCGTCGGAGTCTCGGGATGATCTTCAGAAACAAGTGCAGTCTTGGAAGGATCAGCTGCAGCAATATGGATTGCGCCTCAACACATCAAAAACTGAGTACATGGAGTGCGGACTAAGGATGGAGGATGGTTAAGACTTGATCGCCTCTTGCCGGTCGCCATACCGGCCGACGTCTGAGACGACAGGGGCCAGTGTGCAGGGTACTGAGCCAGTGAGTATGCTGGGGTAGCACATAGACTCTTCTCCATACTACTCATCCTATATGGATCAGGGAGCCATCTTGCGACATTTTGTCAAGAAGGTGGTGAATCTTGGTAGTGGTTTACTCCTAGCAAGACTTCGTATTCCGTGGACACCAATGTAGAAGATGTCGAACTCCTTCTCAGCTTGGGAAACCTGACAGAGAACGTGTCTCCAACTGTGCGTCGCAGTTTGACGCCCAGAGTCACCTCACGCCACTATGAGGCGGTAGACCGTTGTGGAGGTTCGTTAGCAAAACACTATTTAAATTCTATTCACTACACGCCCGTCTCTGTTGATTTAGAGTTCATCAGAATTCTCCTTTAAAAACTTCCTATGAACTTTCTATGAACTTCCTATAAACAGTCATTTTCTAGAATTGACTATTGGGAGATGTCGCCTGAACAAGTAATAGTTAAGAGCGAGCAACTTGGACATGGCGCGTACGGACAAGTGTACAAAGGTGAATTTCGTTCTGAGATAGTTCTGAGGATGGATCGGCGCCATAGTGTTTGGTTTCAGTATAATTTTATTCAGTTCGGTTTTCCACAAAATCTATCGCAATCATATTTTCAGGAAAACTTGTTGGTCCTTCACCGGGTATCCTTCGTTACTACAAAAGCGAGATAGCGCAGTTCACAGACTGTGATTGTGCAGTAAAAATGTTGCCAAAGTATGCGTCCGACAGCGCAAGAGCGGAATTCATGCATGAAATCGAATTGGTGACGATTCTTTCAAACAAAAAACCAAAATTCCTATTATAAAAAGCTGTTTTTCATCGATTTTACAATATTACAGGCATCAGTCCACGAATCTGAAGTGGTACGGATTTCAGGTAGAGTATTCCTATATGGGATATTAGATTATGGAGAGGGGTGATTTCGTCCATTTCTTCCTAATTGCCGTGAAAAACGGCCCGGAAAATACGGCGCGTGCACAAGGCTGGCGCGCTCCAGTCGAACTCCTTGTAGAAAATAGTGCGCAGAACGCCCGAAGCGGATAGTTAGGAAGAAATGGACGGAATCACCCCTCTCTCCATAATCGGCTATCCCGTATACGAATACTCCACCTGAAATCCGTACCACCTCAGATTCGTGGAGTGATGCCTTTAAGTCAGAATACGTTCTGTCGCCCAACTCAACGGTGAAAATATTTCCCTTTGTTCCAGATGAAAACTCTTGGCTGTCACGACAACATCGTTTGCATGCTTGGTTGTATCACAGCTGCTAACAAGTCATGTCTAGTGATTGAGTACTGTGCTAGTCGTGATCTCCTACGGTATCTAAAATTGAGAAAAACTGACTTAGAAATTGTGAGAATTCTTATGAGTATGCTACAAATGAATATGCCACTGTAAAGAATCTATTCATGAATAAACTTAGAATAAATCGATCGACGAGCAAATCGAGTGCACGAAAGAATTCTTGAATTTTGCTTGGCAAATAGCACAAGGCATGGTAAGCTGCACATTTGCCACATTCTCTATGTATAAATTTTACAAAAAAGATGAAGATAAGAAAGAAAAACTTTTTCAAGAGCTACCTGGGACAGAAGAATATCATTCATCGAGACTTGGCTGCACGAAATATTCTTATATCTGGAATGGGCGGAATGAAAAACGCAAAGATAAAGCTTCCTTCTACTTGTACATGTCTTAAGAGTTGAGGATTAATTGTCACTTGCTAAATTTTAGATAAGCGATTTTGGACTCTCTTTGTCTCTGGATTGTTCTTCTCAATTACCAGCACGTGGTCGTCTCCCGATAAAATGGTTGGCTCTCGAGTGTTTGCAACGTGAATTGTTCTCAATGAAAAGCGATGTGTAAGTACGAGACTTTTCGCAACGTTGTTAATTACTTTGAAAAATGGCGGTTATTCCTTTCTCGGAATACCCGGTAGCGGAAATTTTCTCACCAATAGATAGCATCAGTTGACATTTCTTTGCAGATTTGTCTAGAGCTGAATTTGTTTAGTTGGTCCTACGGTATAGTTCTGTTCGAAATGTACTCCATGGGTGGAAGACCATTTGAGGATATTGAGCCACTGAATCTGATCGCTCATCTAGAAGCAGGCAATAGACCGAAAAGGCCGCTGCTTGCCACTGACAAGATGTGAGTAAATTACTTCTCAGTGCTAGCATAAATCAGGCGACGTTGTTCACTTTTTTAGTGCAGAAGTGATGACCAAATGTTGGGACAAAGTACCCGGAAAACGGCCGAGTTTTGAGGAGCTGCTGGTTGTATTTGCCTCCTTACTGGAACAAGTGAGTCCAATTTGTGACAAGAAAAACCGATGGGAAAAGTAAAAACTGTTCCTCCCGTGCACGCAAAAGGGAACAGCCAAAAGATATGGGTGATGTGACCGGAAGTGATAGGAAATCTACCAGTTAAATAAGGAATAACAACAACAAACAACAACACAATTCAGATGGTGTTCATAATTACTGGGGACGGGTGAAGTATAGCGGTTAGAGGTTCCTTGCACCTCTTGCACGATCGATCGGAGGTTCGAATCCGCCCTAGTGCTCACCAAGCCTTTCATCCCTCTGGGGTCGATAAATTGGTACCAGACTTGTCTGGGAGGATAAAAGCACTGACTCCACACATCGACTAACCACCGCAAGTCATTGTATAGGCCAGTTACACGTTCGTAAACCTCAAACGATTCTCAATTGAAGTGAACGTGGGGGCACATCCCAAGTGGATTGATTAACGCCGGAAATTTTATCCTTTATCCCTATAATACTACTGCACAAGAAGGTGACCGTCTGCCTAGGTGATGAAAGGAAAACAGTCGAGAAGTTTGGAAAACACGGGGTCGTCGTCTCCACGATTTGTAATACCGCTTAGAACGTCTAAGTCGATTAATCCAATACTACAGCACTTCGGCGAGAGAGCGTCGTGCCAGAAGAGCAAAATGTGTTGCAATGGAGCAACTTATTTTCACAGCTGCGGTAATTGGGCATTCTGGCTTACATGACTCATGCGACTCTGCTTGCTTCGCACTCGGCTGCGCAGCTTAGCTCTCTCCGCAGCCAGGTTTGAATATAAGGCTTCATACTACAATCCTGACGTGGTGAGAGGATCCGCCGGAAAAGCAAGAAATGAAGTTGGTGATCGCAGGGTCCAGTATGGTTGCGTTCATGTCTCCCTAATCGTACTAAAAAAACGGCTCTTTACTACGGTTTCAGCTGTGAACCTGCAACCCTTGCGCACGCGCTGCATCCAAGATCCAACCGTCGAAGATCACTTATATCTCCCCATCAGCTTATTCAAGTGAAACTGGTGAATAGGCTGCTGAGTGGACCGAAACGTGTGCACAGAGGAGTGTTCTCACATGCCACGTAGAAACTGAAGCCCACGCCGTTCTTTTTTTTACGACGATTAAGGCGAGATGAATGGAACAACCCACAACAATCTACAATTCCTAACTTTTCTCCCGGATTACCTCACCACGCCAGATTGGTGGCATGCTGCTTAGTTGAAAAGTTGAACTAAGTCGATTACGCATTTATCCGTCCGAGTAGTTGAATTGAACTCGCTATG
The DNA here is from genome assembly GCF_031761385.1 of Necator americanus. Taxonomy (NCBI): domain Eukaryota; kingdom Metazoa; phylum Nematoda; class Chromadorea; order Rhabditida; family Ancylostomatidae; genus Necator; species Necator americanus. The sequence goes on from NC_087375.1 coordinate 18,527,098, forward strand.
GCCCCTGCTCTCTGAATAAATGCAACTATAGTATTCTAATACTCGAGAAAAATCACGATATTTATTCTAAATTTAGCGTATTATTCCAGTCAACGGAAGGATATGGCTATCTGGCGTTGATGAAAACCGCTGAGATTTACATGGCTCTCGCTGAAGTCAATCCTCCCTCCAAGCTAGAGGTGCTTACCACTATTTTTCAAAGCTCTGTCATAGACATGCGATTAATTGTGCGTTACCGCTTATAAGGTGGCTGACAGCAGCTGTCATTTTCGCCGTTCAATCTCCGACCAAGCTGATGAGGACAACACACCACTTGCAAGGTAATTATGCTCATTTCTACCAATATTTTGTTCGACTTAAATCAATCAATCAGCCCTCAGTAATTGCTAATGATGGAAGTGAAAAAATAAAGACTCGTCGAGAACCTTCTTCTTTCTGCTAGAAACCGGGGCCATTGATTATGGTTTTATTTCTGTGTTCGTTGTTAGACTTAAAGTTAAACCGTCTAAAATGGATTCCATTTCTCACGGCTGCAGGTAGTTCCTTCATAAGGTAATTTTAGAAGTAATCCACTTTGTGTCACGTTCTTTCTTTCTGTCAATCCAATACGTGTAAAGAAGTGCCTCATTGTATAAGTGTTTGAAATGTCTGGCGTTGATCAATCCGCTTGGGATGCACCACGTTCACTTCAACTCACAGTCGTCTGAGGTTTACGAACGTGTAAGTATACAATGACTTGCGGGCGCTAGTGTCAAGTCAATATCCTCCCAAACAAAACTGGTACCAACCTATCGACATTCAGGCTTATGTACTCATGTACATTGTACTGAGTAAGAATGTACCTTTTAGGAAACGGGCAATTACTTATACCACACCTGCTTCATCGATTGACTCGACCGGTGATACACCAGATTGCGATGACGAAGACGCCGAGGAAAACGGTAAGTACTGACCTTGTTCGAGTCAAATTAGTTACGGTTATTCGTCAAAGGATCTGCAGAGGAGGCTGCCTACAATTGTTATGCCCTGTCCACTTCGCACCCGTGCGAAACTGACACAGTATCGCCGGAGACTTTTGACGTCACATATGTTGCTTGGTGCAGACTGCACACATTGCGCAAACTCTTAGGAGACATACCAAAATAATGCTTCTGGTTTTGAATTCCACGTCTTTTCGATCTTCTGATGTCTAATAGGTGAGTTTTCTTTCTAATTATTGCTTTGGTTTGGGCAAAGCATAACAGGCGCAAAGACGTCCATAGAACACGTTAGTCGTTCTCGTCGTTAAACCATTCCATTAGTATAATGGATGCCTGACTCTTCGTGACTTCACTCAGATTACTGATTACCACTTGGCCGGAGCTTGCTTCGAAGTGGAAGGGGGAATTCGGCGAATAGCTCGCTGATCATAGATTGCTATGGAAGGAGCGACTTTGCCCCCATTGTGGCAGTCCCGTTAAAGTCCCGAAGCAGGCGAATGTGCACAGCCTTCATGAAGGCTAACACAACAGCCCCCCTTAGGTCCACCAACTTGCGAATGCAGATAGAAAATGTGTGCATAGAAGTTTTTGCATGCAAACTTTGTGATCGTGGATTGCTATGGAATTCATTCTCCGTTTTTTTTTTCTTTGAAAGTAACACATCATATGACCTAGTTATTTCTCGTAAACTTGTCTGGAGTAAAACGTAACTGAGGGTGGCCACTCAGTGGCGCCCTTATTTCTGGAAGTAAATAACTAAATCAGTCGGGGCCCTAAGACCCAAGCATTAGTCTTAGAGGATCTATGACATGTAAGCTAAAGTTGCTAAGAGAAAAAAGTAAGACAGATTGTCCAGATGTAAGGGTTCCAGCTCTGTCTTCCTTTTTCTTAGTAGCTTCATGTCGGTACAGATGGTATGGTACATATCATTCCGAACTGGATGCTTAAAATTGCTCGGTGTGTTTCTACAGGCGAAACAGTACATTCATATGTTACGCTAGAGAACTCTTAGTTCATCACAAGCAATTAATTTCAGTTAAGAACTTTTCTGAATGATGTCGTCCAGCTGTTGTTTCTTGGTAGTGTTCAGCGTCTGCTCTTCCTTAGCAATTCTTTAAAAGTTGATGGGTCTGCATTCAAACAAACATGCACACAACTATGTTTTTTCTTCAGCTGCAAATATGTTCTGTGGTATTAAGAAACATGTCCAGTATTTTCTCAGTGTTAAAGCTAGTAAGGGAAGTTTTTAATATAGGCCCTTTCCACTAATAAGCAGGGTTAGTTTTCAAGAATGGTAAAGGTACGAAACCCTCTATAAATTCAGTAATTATGGGCCTCAGTTCACACAATAAGGCAACTCTGTAAATACGCAGAAACAAACGGATTCTCTAGCCTCTGCGAGTGAAAACTAACACTTTTTGGGACAAACTGATCACTCTGACCTGTAGCGACTGATCTTGCTTTTGAATTCTCAAGAGCTGTTTTGTGATTTTGTTTCGGTCTCAGCTCTAGCTAAACTCTACTGCTAGAGAAGACCAGAGAGAAATTGTTGCCGCTTTTGTGCCATGTGGCAAACTTTTGCAAACCTCGCACCCACAGCTCCTTTCATGTGCATGTAGTTTTTTTTTTGCTCCTCAGTTATGGACGATTATTCAAATGTTACAGATTGTGCAGCCAACTGTGACGATAATCGTAGCGGGGAGCTGGTAAAAAAGAAGTTCGCAAACTTCTTACCGCTGATGAAACCGCTTTCTCGACTTAAGAAAAAGATTATCCGACGAGGATCCGTGCCTTACTGATGCAAACAACTCCGCTCAGTTTTACTTGTACAAATTACCAAGCATTTTGCAGGAATCTCAATGTCTTCGATACCTCTTATTTCTTCCCTTAACTCCTCCATTCTGTCATTCTTCTCTTCGAGATTGATTCTTTCTCCCTATTTATTGTAATGATGTTATGATATTGTTATATTAAATTAACTCGTGCTAGTATTTTATTAGAGGTGACATATCACGCCATAATTCAAAATCATTCGCCCTATGAATTAGCCAAATTAGGCTTTGTCAAATCATTTCTTAAAAAGTCTTAAAGTTTCTTCCTTATTGTCTATAAAGTTCAGATTATTTATTTATTAATTAAAAGAATTCAATTTTAATGTTGTAGAACGACCTATTACTCAGTGTACAGCTATCAAATACCTGCTATTTTTCTTTACAAAATGAGGGAGTATTCAAGAAATCATCCATGACAATAAGAAGTGATCAACATGTCGGCAAAAGGACCTATTACTATCGCCAGACACATATTCGTCATTCTGAAAGACACATATCATTCGGATGAATATTTGCAAGAGAGAGGGAGGGAGAGAAAGGAAAGAGGACGTTATGCAAGTAGCAACCCTTTGACGAAAAATTAGTTGGTTGGAAATGCTGATGCTGTTGCTCTCCAAAGATAAACTGCGTTCCCATCCGAGTTATTGCAGAAGACATGCGATGTTTCACTTTTTCCTATTTTACTAGTTAAAAGTTAGTCAGTACAGGTTAAACCTTCAGGAAGGTCCGTGAAAAAAGCTATTCGAGATTGGAAACAGATCATGTGACAAAAGAGAACGAATTATACAAAACAGAGAATGTCTATACGAAAAATTACGGGGAAACTGCAGGCCTCTATTCGGTATTGTTGGCGTTCTTTGCGTTGTTTAAATATACATTCGCTCACGAAAGAATGCGTCTTTCACCTGATATTGTCGTATCAAAACGACCTGAAACTCGGCCCACGTGGGAACATCGCTAGTTCTGTACCCCGAGACGAGCTGGCAGTGGTCCAAATGTTGTCATTACGCCCTATCAAGCACTAGCGCCCAACTATATTTTCATATTTTCAACCGACTATATTTTTTATCTATAGCGTATAACTGGATTTATGTTTTCTTGTTTTGCCAGCGAGATTGTGGTGAAACTTTAATTATGGCCTGACATTCTGACAACAACTTGACAACTTCGTCTTTATCAAAGAAAGAATGTTTTGAGGTTTCCGAACTACGCGTTTTACATCCAACTCCTCCGTTCTCCTTGACGAGCCACGATGTCGTTCCAATGCGAAGTGCGGTTTTGTCTTTTCCACTGAGACGATATAGCATGAAGTGAGAAGTCAAAGATTCCTTAGTTCGTAGGGTTATTTTAAATGGTTTATTTGTTGCGTCTATGAGGATTGTGTCGACGATACCGGATTCTTGGGTAAAGCGATGACCTCCGAACCCGATGACAGTCAGTGGTTTCAGTGGTCGAGTGGTTTGAGAGATAAACGCTTAGCTGCAGAATTGGTCATAAAACTGTTGTGAGCTTCCGAGTCCGTAATGACATTGGCCGTTTCAAGGATTTTAGTCCTAGGATTACGAATGTGAGCCTTTACAGTCATAAGAAGAGGGCGTTGGTGATTTGATAAAGTGGTTAAGTGGGTTTATCTGCTGGAGGGAGAGCGAGGCAATCAAGAGTGCCATGCATCTCGTCTTCCGAATCAGTGACATGGCTACCTGATTTTGGACTGGTGCTTTCTACGGCATGCAGAGGAAGGACTATAATGCGGATTAGCGCGAAATCTACGCCATAAGTTTGTGAAGAAGGAAAATGACGCCGTTGGTAGCGGCGGTATGTTCGCCCTGAATCACGTTCAGATCGACGATATGGTGAAGAGTTGCGGCGAGACTGATATGATAGTAGTCTCTGTCGCTGTATTGGTGTTTAGATGGTGAGCGTGAATAATACGATGAAGAGGAATAGCATATAGAAGTTCCATCACAGGACGACTTTCTAGAAAGGTATCGGTCACGTGGTGAGCGGCATCCATCATAACGAGAACTATTACGACTATCACGATGATAATTATCGCTAGAACTTTTAGACCTATCACGACGAAAACACGAAATAGAAGAATACGAGCAAAAAATGGAATGGTGATTACGTTGGCTGCAGCAACAGCTGGAGGCCCTACAGAAGCTGGCATGCGTCTGATTGGACACATTTCCAACAAAGCTTTAGGTTCTGAACTGTCATACGGCGAACTTTATATTGCATAGATCTTGTGCGGTGGGTCGAACGATGATTTTCCGACCCACAGAAACAGCACCTGTGCGGATCATAGAGTGGTTCTAGAGAAGGGGAGCAGATACAGTTGGTGATTGGAAATGCGGAATACGGTCGATCATAGTTAAACAGAGGACGGAGGCTATCGTCAATCATATTCTTGAATATACACATCAAAACCAGTAAGATACTCGTACAATTTCCAAATTGTGCCTGACCGGTGTTCTATCCTGTTAACCTCCAATTGACTCTCTCTTAGAAATTTGCAGCGAATGAGTTTCTTGAGTGACAACGACGTTGACGTGTTCTCAAACCGGTGAAGCAAGCTACAGGCTTGAATCTGGCACAACTTATCCATCTGCGACCAAATTTAGTGACTACCTGGATAAGCGTGTATAGAGGAGATCAACAAACACCAACGTCATAGAGTATATTATACCCCTCGTAAGGCAATCAAGAAGGAAACCTTTTGCCACCACCAAATTGCGCGTTGTGTTTGATGAGTCTTCTCATTGTAGAGGCGCACAGAGTCTCAACGATTGCCTCCACTCTGGTCACACAATCTTATTGGGTTGATTTGGTAGGAATTCTACCCCGATCCCGCTTATCATTATATCTCCTTATTGCTGATGTGAGGAAGGCTTTCCTTCAGATTCGTTTGCGAAATAAGGGATTTTTTACCATCATCACTGGTCATGGCTAAGGCCACCACCGCGACAATTACTAGGCCTCATCCGACAATAGGCCACAAAATACCGCTCTTCCAATCTATTTGCACATGAATCCTCGGAGTTCCTGTGACCCGATACTATCAACCATTCCATTAGGTCGAAAGTCGAACCACGGAATCCTCCGAATAGCGTATAAAACCCAGCTTTTATTTATTTAAATTTATGTTAAGATCAACAATATCTAAGAAGTACCACTGATGCTCCAGACTGAAGACATAGAATTAGCACACAAACTCTAATCCTTACACACTAAATTTTGGCAGGTCATTATTAGCCACTGCTAAACTCCAGATGAGTGTACCACAATTAGAGTTACTCGCTTCCTTAATAAGTGTGTATTTAGCACGCTTTCTCCATCTTCACATTCATCTCAAAATTCGCACCATCCTGCTTTTCTCTAACTAGAAGATAGCGCTCCATTGGTTCCACTCATCTCGTCCACTTAAAGGCATCACTCCACGAATCTGAGGTGGCGCAGATTTCAGGTGGAGCATTCGTATACGGGATGCGAGACTACCTAGGCGTGCATAAGACTGGCGCGCTCCAGTCAAACCTCTTGTACCAAATGGTGCGCCAAAACGAATGAAGCCGCATCTTCCGGCCGGTTTTTTACGGCGATTAGGAGGAAATGGACGGAATCATCCCCTCTTCGTAGTCTCCCATCCTGTATACGAATACTCCACCTGAAATCTGCACCACCTCAGATTCGTAGGGTGATGCCTTTAAACGGTCCGTTCAGAATCGAGTGAACGAGATCCGCACCATTTTAACCAGTTTCCACAAGGCAGACACTCAGACGAAGTTCAACTACGTGCAGTCAGACTCCAATCCAGCTGATTGTGCAACTCGTGCACTATCGACCGCTGACGTTGCCAACCACATCTGGTGGCATGGAGCATCTTTTCTGTCCACCGCACCACTCAAATAGACTTCAGAAGTGTTACAACAGTACGGGAGGGCTGATAGAAGTGTTTGAATTAAAAAGATTATTAATACAAAATATCCATACTCTGATCTCCTTCGAAGGATAAAAGTCTGATAAAGGTATAAAGGATAAAGGATAAAGTCACTGGCGTATCAATCCACTCGGGATGCGCCAACGCGTTTTTACTGGAATTCATAGTCGTTGAGGTTTTGGAACGCGTATTGGCCTTTACAATGACTTGCGGGGGCCAGCCGATGATCAAGTCAGTGTTTTTATCCTCCCAGACAAGTCTGGTACCAAGTCCCGGAGGGATGAAAGGCTTGGCTTGCGCTAGGGCGGTTTCGAACCCTCGACCGTGTGGCTACAACGGACCTTTAACCGACTACGCCACACCCGCCACGATTTGTTCCAAGATAAAGGTATATGTTGTATAAATAAAGTATCTTTGTTAACCAAAGATTCGATACTTTTTTGACCTCCATGTGTATTACAACATGAATATTTCTTTCGATCTCCTATGAAACGTTGCTATGAATACTTAAATATGGAGTAGAATTGGAGTGCTTTATTGTTTACTTTGCAATTTTGCGGTACTTAGATCACTAAGAACTTTTTTAAACACAGATGTGAATTATGTATGTATGTATAAAGACCTATAGCTGTTCTCCAATCTTCTGCTTTGTTTAACGGCCAAAAAGGTTACTTGATCCTCCAAAAACAAACATCTTTGGTTACTGCTTATTTTGCTGTGAGAAAGGCATCTTTGTTTTTTTTTTTACAATACGATATGAACACTGATATTACTACTGTGAACTAACGTCTACTTTAGTTCTAAAATCATCATACGTTAGATATCATTTTAAAAACTAAAAGTAGAGATAGCTGTCTGAATTTTTGGTTAGATGTGATTCTTTGCTGTTAGCGAGTACGTCTGAAACATCTGGCTTGCTATGAGTTATGTTTACATGGGTTAAGGCTTTACTTTCATTTATCTTGCCTACTGTGGATATGTAAAATCATGTTCATGAAGTACTTTTCGTTCCTTGATTTGTTTCATAAGCAGAAATTCTATTGAGCGTCTCTGCGAAGTTTTATGGAAGAGAATTACTTGTTAAATAGAAAATATGTACTATTTAAAGTACACGACTAGAATATGCCTTAAAATTTTTGAGTATTTTGTGTAACAAATTTTGATACCTTACGTACCTTACAAATCGCCTACTTTGAAAATACTTCGAATATGTTTTGAAAATAATACACAGTTCTTAGGAAAAGAGGGTGCCACAAAAGTTAGAGGAGTATTCATATCGTAGCAGTGGTTAACGCTTTGATTTACGAATAAAGCAGAGATAAGAGACGAACACACCATGGCTGTTCGGTGACAGCGGCACGAGTCCTGGGCAAGCGTGCCATATTTTCCTATAATAATAATGGATGTAATTCCCCAAAAATTGAATGGTTCCCCAAAGAGTGGAGTAAGAAAATTTTTCACCTTTCGTGTTTTATTCGAAACACTTTTTAGAAGTATGCCAGTTATCAGAACCATTAAACATTCCGTAGAGGCTGCGTTCTTTCCATAGCTTCGCTCCCACTTCTTGAAAAACTCATGAGAACCCCATTAGGCCATCACGAGTATTCCATTGCTCCATTCTCTCGTTCGCTACGTCAGCAGCGGGCGGCATGAGTTGATTTATTGCCATGCGTCGCAGTCTAAACAACAAATTTGGGACCGATTACGTGGGCAAAGGTGCTGTTAGGAACGTGTAAATGGCCGAAATTTTTGCCTTGTGATGACGCACTGATCCAAACCTTCCTCCATACGCTTTTCTTCATTTTGCACATTTATATTTAGTTATAAATAGGTCTTGTTTAACAAAAAGACCAGTGAAAAGACTGCCAATACATTTTTCCCAATCAGTGAACGAGATCTTGGCAAGGCGTTCAAAAGAAAATGAAATGCTAGTATTACATTAAGATTCTAATTTCAATTTCATTGCTTTGGAACCTTAGAAAATGTTGTATTACAGTTTTCTCTACCGGCAAAGATTGATACGAAAGTTCAAAATGACCTAAATCATAACTTGAATGAACCACTTTTTGTTTCAAAGTTGAGCAGTAAGAATCCCTCAAAATTGTGTCCAGAGTGAGGAAAACAAATTTGTTTTAATAAATCAAACATTTGTTCTTTTTCGTGTTAATAATGGAACTTCCTTTGTGTATAGAAAAATCCGCAGAAGCGTTCAAGTGCAAAACCTCGGCCATTCTCGATAAACTGCTATTATTGCAGAAGTTTAAATTATCCGAAATAAATTTATTAGGATGACTTGGTACCAGAGTGCATTAGAATATGTGGAACAGCGGAAATTCGAGTCCTCATTAGCTTCCTCAAGATTTTTTGAAGAATTTTTCATTTCAGTTCCCGCTCGGATTAATTTGTGAAAACGAATAAATTCGAAACGATCCTTCAAATAGTTTGTTACTGTTTCTTCGATGTCTGCCTTTAACAGTCTGGCTGGTATTCCCTTCTAGAAATCTCTAAATAAATAGAAATAACAAGCAAAGGTTTGAATCCTGGCAAAGAACAACACTTGTAATTTTAGAAACATTCTAATTTTTATATTGCCTTCAATAATTCTCAAATTTCTGAATTCGAAAAACATTATTGGAGAATCTAGTGCTGAAATTTATGTCCAAGCCTTAAAGTATGGTTTTGAGTAGACCTTGGGTTCTGAATTACAAAAACAGGAGGCAACGTTTCAATATCAGACGTGTTGACGTCCCAAACGGCTGAGAACCAAAAATCGTACAAAATTGTTTACAGCTTCAATGAGATTGTGGTTCCGCTCCGATTTAAATGGGAGCAGTTGGCATAGCAGAAACAAAAAAAAATCTTGAACTAATGGAACCAGCCCACGTCTCACTTGTCAATGAATTCGCATTAACTCAAACTCGTAAGCGACGAAAGTTATTTTTTTATAGCCAGTTTATCAAATCATGGAGTAGAGAGTGGCTTATCTTCTTTGAAATCCTTCACTTCTATAGCCAGACCTGGTTATAGCTGCTCTCGTAATTATAATACATACTTGAGAAATCTCACTCATTCAATCAGCAACCCAGTTCGTCGCTTGCTCTATCTTCTTTGCAAAAGGTGGTGTGTACTTTTGCATTCCCCACTAGTTCATGTGCGCAAGATTGACAGTCTAAAATGTCATTACTGAAACTAAGTTCTCGAAATAGAGTCTTGTCAGAATTTCATATGCATCAAGAAAAGCAGTTTCATCTTTTAAAAATTAAAGATTAATGAAGGCCCAGAAATAAATTAGCACTAGTGACCGTTACTTGGCTAATCCGCCTATGGAAGGAAGTGAAGAATCGTGTTTGGCAGCTCTTTCAGGAAAACTCCCAAAGTGCATACAGTACATAAGGGAGCAATTGCCGAAGCCTTATGAAGACAACACATATGATACTGAAGTTGTTTCTTTGGAGTCCCAGTTTTCTGAGAAATTTGATGCTTTCACATCTTTAGCATAAAGTATAGAGGAGAAGGTGCTTGGGGCTGATCATTCCGTTCGCATACGACTTCAATTCTGAACAGTTGAAGTTTAATAAGCGCAGCCTACGCATACAATGAATTCCGGAGGTCAATCCATTAATCAAATCAGCGCTTTTGTCCTTCCAGGCGCTTATGACAGCAAATACTAATCTACCTAAGAGGTATTCCAGGTTCTGTTGATCGCAGATGCTTTTGAACCATCGCATACACCATGAGTTGGCCACGTATTTTTGCGGGGACTCGTGGTGTTCTCAAAAGCATAAATAAGTTGTGCTATGCATAGAAAATTCTCTAGAGCATTGGAAATGAACAGAAAAAGTATGCGACGACTTTACGACAGAAGTGCAGGAATCGCCTGTGCATTTTGTGGTGCGCCCTCGCTGATCCCCTCTGGAGCTAACGCGGAGGGGGACTCACGTCATCTAACAGCGTATCGATCGGGGAGCACTCAACAGCTGAGCACCCGCCCCTCCCCCTACTTCGCTGAGGGTGAACACGCATGTATTCACAGAGCACATGCATTTCGTACGTTCTTCGTCATCGACTATAACGTCGACGGCCGATAACTGGTAGTCCTCGTTGTTTTTCTGCTGACTGAAATTCATTATGTTCCTCATATTCATCCACTTGAAGCTCAGCTGCTATTACCCGCATCCCGGAGTGGTTCCGGTCAGACTCATTTAGTATCGTCGAATGTGTCTCGCTCATCTATTCCTCAGCGCGCCTACCCGCTACTTTTTACTCAGGCCCTTAAAATGTTATGCGGTCTTTGAAGGATTTCAAAATCTCTTAAATGTTAAAAGTTTTCCGTAAAGGATGTGGTTACGTTGACGTCCTGTTTATTGCCGACACAACAAACGGCTCATTTGATCGTTCTATATTATCGGATTATAATGCAGATGTGCTTACTAACTCAAAGGATAAGAAGTATTCTTGACTTTGGATATTCTTGATATTTTGGACTGTGATTGATCCCCGTATTCTTAGTTGCAGCATCCCAGGATTATATTGTGCTGTGGCTCCCAAAAAATACTTCATTTCTCATAGTGATGAAATACGTTTGCTGTATGCTAACGAAAAAATGGAGCTCTTTTGCGAGGATAATAGTTAGCTTTTAAGTTGAATTCTGAGTTGTTTGAGTTTGTAATACATATAGCCACTCATTCTGACTAATATAAGCGTATTAATATGCAGAAACGACAGCCCACATGTCACTTGAAAGTAAAGCTTAGCTCGAAAAATAACCACTGAATATCTTTCAACAAACATCTTTCAATTTTGAACAATGTGGTACTACTCCTCATTTGTAAAACTGAAACTGAAACTGAAAAAAAAAACAAAGAAAAACTGAAAAAGGCGGGTCATTCAACGATAGTATCACCTGATACTGCTGCGAACGTCGATAATTTACACGCATTTCTAGCCAGCGAATAATTTAAAAATTTGACCAACTTGAAAGCATTTACCAAAACTCTCCAAAAAAAAACACAAAAAACAAAAAACTAGCCATTCTATATCTATATAACATGCGTAGTAACAATAAGTGGGTGTTACGCACTTGTTAGTGGTTTCGCTGCAACTGCTTTGACGACAGATAAACTGCTGTTAGACTTGACGAGGAGGATAAAAACTTGAGTTGATGCAATTGCTGGTTCCCGGTCATTGTATAGGCCAGCAAGCCTTCATGAACCTCATACGATTCTGAATTTGTTGGCGCATCCCAAGCAAATTCATTTGCAGCAACAAATTTATCCTGTATCCTTCAGTCGCTTGCTGTAGATTCAAACGGTTACTGAAAATATCTTGTCCCCTCAGAGTGCCGGCAGTTGGCTGCTCTCTTCTATACGGAAATTCAGCAGACAGCAAAAAAGTAGCCGCAACGACGATAACGCTTGCCTCATAATCAAACAAACAAACGGGGAGAATAGTGTGATGTGTAAATTCATGGTTTTTGGGCGACTTGCGAGAATTTCCTGAGAGCAGAATGCTTTGTGCTACCCATAAATCAGCCATGTTTCACAGGTTAATAGTGAAACATGGCTGATTGATGGTTTATTTTTCTTATTCTTGTAATAAAAAAAAGAATCGTGAACTGTGTTAACTGAACCCATGCTGAAGATCCGATTGGGAAAGTGTATCTCTTGTGGAGACGTTGATATGGAAGAAATTGCTGCAAATTTCTTCGAAGTTTTTGAAACAAATACTTGTTATGTCTTTGAAAAATTAAAAAAAAAAATCCTCGTTTTGCCTTTAAACACAGGGTGAAAGCAGTATTTAACCTTTTGCTTCTGACAAAGAAAAAAAACTTTGTCAAGATGGTTGTGTCCGAATCTCCTTTGCCTTTACAAAAACACAACCAACTAATCTCAACTCCCGCGTCATAAATTTCTCTAAACTTTGAATCTTCAACGCGAACCAAATTTCTCTCCAACAAACAGGAATAACTGCTTCATGAAAAATCATTATCGCTAAAATATTCGTGACGCCATAGATCTACAGCAATGTGCCGCCTCATTATTTACCTCATTTACCAGCAAATTCCTATGGGACGTCTACGTCCTTTATTTCCTTCTTAATAAGCCCTATTCGCAAATTTTTGTTCTCTCTTTTCACCTAATTGAAGTGCGAAGTCATACAGCCGTTGAAATTTAACATCTTCCATAGCAGTGAGGGGATTCTTGGGAATGTCCCTTCTACTCCAGCTCATATCAGAGATTCTCACAAATTAGAACAGTAATTCTCCGAACTCTTCGTTCTCGATATCTCATTAGTTTTGTTTTGTGCTCGTCAAGCGCCTCACGTAAACTGGTCTATCCCCTCTCAGGCGAAGGAAGCGCGAGCGATAGTAAGGAAGTCAATAAACGTTGTTGAATTTCACACATATGATCTTTCAGCTAAAAAACAACCCTATTGTTTCGCACTACTTCTTTTACTACTTTACATCTGTTCCAACATTCCAGAGCACCCAGCCATGTTTAGGTCACTCGTCCTATTCTTTTCTCTGTCACAAGCCAACAACTCAAAGGTAAAAGCTAAGTTAGGTTGTTTATTACGGCAGAAATATTGCTCCGAGAGAAAGGAAGGTGTTCTTTCAATTCCTTCAAGCTTTTAATCTATTTTATATATTAGTATTATTTAACTGCAAAAGGAAGACGTTTAAAATAAAATATTACCCCAGCTATACTATCGCAAGATATGAGCAGTTTTTCACTTAATCGAGTCCAATTAAACTTCGTTACCTGCTTGAAGATACTTTCGCAATTTTTTAAGACTTTAAACAGACACATGCCCACAGGCTCTATATATTTCTCCGTTTTACTCTTTTTTCCTTTTTATTCCTCTCCTCAGTCTCTTCGACGGAAAAACTGTGTTGGAAAAGATTATTTATTTATTCTTCCCGGCTGAAGAAGAAAAATATAAAACCTATTGGATTCGACCAATAATACTCAGGAACGAATTTTTCAAGCTGTGGTTTCAACAAAAAGAAAACGAGTAACGAAGTTATGCCAAGCTTATGTATGGTTCTCGTTCTTGACAATGAACATCTGCCACCGATACGAAAGTCGCTGGACACCACGATACAGCCCATCTTCAATTACACTCTTGTGCCTGATTTCGAACTCAAACCATTCTCAAAAGGTCCAAAGCAACCAAAAACTCTTTCGAGTAGTTCTTCAATCTCAGTTTTGGCCAACGCCAAGAAACAGTAAATTAGGAAGCAACTTTCCAAAATCACTTTCTGTGACTGTTCACCAATTGTTTAAAAACAATTTTCTTGGGATCCATTCCTAGTATTACAGACTCGTAGAGGTTGACTTCGTAGTGTGCCTCATCAGAAAGTTGCCATCTATAGTCTCAGTGTTTGGTACTTTTTGTTGTATGCTAACTTTTTTCGCTAATAATTACGATTAGTCTATGCTGGTATAGGAAATTAAAGTAAGGGATTTCACTTAGCTTTGGTTTAACGACGTGTGTTGCGCCCTTTTTACTACCGGGTAACACCGAGCCAAAGCCTGGCACTGCAATTGGTTTAGACACACCAAGCCTTCGTGAGAAACAGTTCCGGGGTCGTCCGTTTACGTTTATCTACAAAGAGAGATGGACGGAGTCACCCTCTTTCCACAATCTACGACCCCATATGAGCATTACCCATCCTAAACCCGTACCAGCTCAGATTCGTTGGGTGATCCCTTTGATCAACGGTCACCTGCAAAATTGTGGCATGTAGTGGTAAAAACAAGTTTTTCCGGTGGCGTTTCCTTAAAGTGAAACGGATGTTAAGACGATTTCAAGAATATCTTGCCCTACTTCGGATATTACTTGGACATATTTAAGAGAGAGTTTTAGATGACACATTTTCTCTAATGTTGCATTATGAAACTTTTTTTCTCACATAGAAAAGAAAAGCTGACAAGAAGGCATCCTTAAAACACACAAGCGCGCATACATATACACTACATGCATACAATAATATCGAGTTATATTCACAAATGCGCTGATGTGCTGTAGATCTTCCTTTTACTCAGGTAGAATCGAAAAGGACCTTCGATGTTAGCTTTCACATTTTTTTAAAACCATTTTTTATGTTGACGTTGATTATCCTAAATGTTGCGCTTCTTCTTTCTATTATTTTTTACGTCACATTTATAATTTCGGATGGATTACCACACACTTTTACACGTTGATAAAGAACGGAGATGGTGACTAAAGCAGGGAAATTCCTCCTGATATTTCATGAATCTTGCTATTTGTGTGGTGCAAACTTTTCTTGTTACTGAGTTGTTAGAGTTCGAAAAAGATGGAGATAAGTCTGCAAAAATCCGCATCTTTCCATAATTAAAAGCAATTTAAGCACAGATGTGGACACAAATAAAAACAAAGAAAGAAAGCTTTGTTGAATTGAGCGCTTCTCTCTGTTTCCGTATCTCAACTCTAATGATTAGGAGAGACTAGCTCCGTTGTAGCGTTATCAGTGCAGACAAAGTCTCACCTATTAAAGAACAATTTTAATAGAAATCTAGTAGATGCCGCAAAATCTCATAGAAGTTAGGAATTTTTTGAAATAAGTTTCCGTCGAAGACAGTCTTACACGGTTTGAGTGCTTTTCACCGCCTTTCGTCGTATTATCTCATCACTCTGTCTTTATTTTTGTCGTAATTATTTTATAACGATACTTTTTTGTCTACATCATTGAGTATAGCTGCTATACTGGGGTTCGTTCTAATTGATCAGATAATCTCATCATCCGACCTAATTAACGTTAAATAAATTTCAAATGAAGTAAGAGCTGAATAAGGGCGGTACAACGTAGTAATAACTATTCTAGAGGGTACAGCTGCGAAATAATCAAGCGGATTGCAACGCGCGGCCCTAACGAGAGGTTGTCGGCTGGATGATTAGTGGCTTCGTAATCGGTCAAAGCTCTACTGAAAAGTTCGGTTGAAGGGAAACAGAGTTTTTCTGCCCTGCGGAGAAGCTCGGTCACCTCTCGACTGGAGCTCCAAACATTCGGGCGGTACACCGCATAAAATCGTTCACCGTGATAGCTTTACACAGTGATCTGTTTCTTCTTTCAGAAGTTTCACGTTCATACTTGGCCAAATTTTCCCTCAATCTGTGGTGTGGGCTTTAACTTTACCTCTAGTTAAACTTTGTGGTGCTATGAATAGTTATGGGATCCAGTTAATTAAATGTTAAGTTTGAGTGATTTTTTCCAATTGCACTATCAGTGTATTTTTTACAGACGGTTGAATTTTGCAAGAAGTCTATCAGAAAAAAAAGAAGGAGAAGAAGGAAAAGGATTAGAGATTAAGGAGATGGGAATATTTTAGTCCAAAAAGTTTATTCTTGTTTTCAAAATAGGCATTATAAACATATCCTCTTCGAATAGGAAATTCAAAGGGGAAATGTTCTCTTGAGGAGACACTCATTTTCCTTCAAAAATCTATTTACTAAGCTTCCTATCCAAGAACGGCATAAAAATCACGTTCTAGTGAAGTTGCTGGTAATTAGTTCAGCGGCGAAGAAGATACTGAATTACATACAGTTCTCATTGAGATTGTCCCCTTTGAGCCGGGCGTGGAGAGTCGATAGAACGAAACAGGGTTCCAAATGAAGCGCTACAACTTGCTTAGAGTGTTATAATTTGGAAAGTAGTTGAAGCGTCAGTTAATTGGGAACTTTTCCGCTTTATAAATGCTAACGATCTTCAAATAGTTTAGTAACACTTCTATTCCGTTCAAACAGCATACAGCTTGATTTTTGCAGTACAGCACTTCAGAAGCGCAAAGCCTCACGATGAAACATTTAAGCTAAATATATACTTACTTGTGTGATGTAATGCTCAACGCTGAACATGGTGGAACATTCAGGATTAGTTCAAAGGAAGCTGGCAAACCCTCCGCTTGAAAAAACCGCATGTTTCTAGTACTTGTGGTCCCCTGCGCTCTGATGTCGTCGACTTAGCACTGAGGGTGAAACAGAAAAGGACATCCTTGTCAATATAGTTCCTTAGCTGCCTTCTTTATTTCTCTTATACTCCTTTTTTCTTGTGTTTATCTTTTTCAATTAACTGCACATTACCCTTCCCTTCTTCCGAACCACCAGGAATAGTTCGCTCGTTATAGTTGTACTTTTCATCTGGTTCATTCTGTTGAACTCCGTTCCTGAACATTCTTTGATGAATCTACTCTTATTGACTTCCGCTTCAAACTGTTTGCTCTTGCCTTTTGTCTAGACTGGTTACCGTCTAAGTGTTAGTGGATAGCCTTCTTATTAGAGGTCTCTTTAACAGATCCTCCCTACGTCTTTCACGAGCTCTCGCCTTTACTTAGGTTGGTCGTCCAAGCCCTCAGAACTGACTAGTGAGAAGCATTTTGGATTTGGAGAAATAGGGTGACCGCTTCAGTTTCTCTTGCCAAGGAAATAGGCGCGAAAACTTGTTCTGGTTCGGACATAATAAGATTTCCTTTTTCGTCCACAACTGAGGTCTGTAGATCTGTGAATAAATAAACAAACTACAGCTAAGGAAAGGACCATACGACCATAAATTTGGCTATTCTTTTTCAGTAGAAAATCTTGTTGGTTGTCGTACCATCAGTGTATGTACGTGTTTTTGGAATTGAGAAATATTAAACAAGGCCAAAGGGCGGGTGTGGCGCAGTCGGTTAGAGGTCCGTTGTAGTCACATGGTCTAGAGTTCGAAACCGCCCTAGTGCAAACCAAGCCTTTCATCCCTCCGGGGCCGATAAATTGGTACCAAACTTGTCTTGGAGGATAAAAACACTGACTTGATCATCGGCTGTCCCCCGCAATTCATTGTATATGCCAACACGCGTTCCAAAAACCTCAACGATTACGTGTTCCAGTAAAACGCGTTGGCCCATCCCGAGTGGATTGATACGCCAGCGACTTTATCCTTTTAAAGGCATCATCCCACGAATCTGAGGTGGTGCAGATTTCAAGTGGAGTATTCGTATAAAGGATGGGAGACTACGGAGAAGAGGGTGATTCCGTCCATTTCTTCCTAATTGCCGTAAAAAACGGCCCGGAAGATACGGCTTCATTCGTTTTGGCGCACCATTTTGTACAAGAGGTTCGATTGGAGCGCGCCAGTCTTGTGCGGCGCCACATCTTCCGGGCAGTTTTTTACGGCAATTAGCAAGAAATGGACGGAATCATCTCCCTCTCCGTAGTCTCCCATCCTGTATACGAATACTCCACATGAAATCTGCACCACCTCAGATTCGTGGGGTGATGCCTTTAAATAAGGCCAAACCTCCTGGTTTTTTTTTAAATTCATTATTAACTAATCTCCACTTCTGACGCTGAACATTCTGTAAATGGAATCTCCTTTTTTGAATGAAATTCTTGGAAGATCATTACAAAGGCAGAAATTCTCAATACCTCTCTGTTTTCCAAGTTACATTATCGTCATGAATTTCATGGAAACATTCTTCTAGCTCAGATTGCACGAATCTGAGTCGTCCTTTAAGAGATCATTCTTCTTCATAGGATTCGTCACAGGTTTCTGATTCTGTGTATTGTAACTGTGTACTACGGATCTCATGTTTCATTTTATTATTGAAACACCTATTTCATAGAGTCGGTGCGGTGCTCTCAAAATTGGACTAACTATAAACTGGAATTAGAATTACGGTAACCATTCTGTAACTGCTTGGCCCAATGTTTGTCGTCAAAACGAATCATTCTGTTCATTCATCGTCGGATTCTGTCGTTGAGTGCTGGCATTGTTAGTTTACGACTCACCATCAACCATAAATCGGCTGAAGCCTCTATTACCAGGACAGATACGAGTTGTCGCTGCTATGACAACGTTTACTTGCTTTCGCAGGCAGAGAATGTTTCGAACGATGCAGGTTTGAGTACATTTATTCACTTCTGGTGTTCGAAAGATTTTTCTCCAAGGAGTTGCATTTCCACAAGTTATATCTGTGCCTTTCGATAGGAAATTTCAATTTTCTGTCATTCCCATTCTCTCCTTACGTTGACTAATCAGAATTTTCATTTGATTGAGTTCTTAGAATTACTATCATTACATTTCTCACAGATGCAAATATAAACATTTTTCATGCAAACTTTTATTGACTGATTTCTTTTTACCCGCCCGTCTGTAAAAGTTACTTGTTTTTATTTCTCCGTAATAATCCTACTCTCTAACAATTTCGAAGTCTTAACATAATTAGAAACTTGCGGAAGCTTGCAGATAATTTCGTTTCTAACATTCTGAATTAAATAACTAGTGAGCTCAACAGTCCAGCATTTCACGATCGTTTATATGGAGGTGGAAGGAGAAAACTGAACACTTAACTCGGCGGTGCTCTCCAGAGTTGCTGGACTCGCAGCGTTCGATGTCACAGGCTCAACTTGTCCTCCGCTGTCACACCTGCTCTTTTGCCAATGTGCGCGGCCTAACATTTTGAAATTAAGCGGTTTTCAGCTAGAATTTATATTCCTATGGAGACAACTCCCAAGCCGTAGTGAGCTCCGTGTTTTCTTGTTTCTGTGTTATTGCACATCCCCGTGTTTTCAAATAAATAAATAATGTGTGGACTTGAATATGAGAAGGAGAGAGTCACTATGAAAAGATATACATTATCCACCTTCTTTTTGATTTCATTGAATTCCATTCAGAACTTTCTGGGTACTAAGACGATGTTCACGAATAGTGTAACATTTACAAATAATTACATTGGCCACAGAGAAATCGGAGAAAGATTTAGGATTTTTCTTCCTAAGTTTAGTTTTATTCTATTCATTTCTGGAGCAAATAATAATGAATAAAGTCACATGATGCATATGTAATCTTTTCGGTGATGGTCGCTTAGTCCTAGTTCCCTCCCTACTTTTACACCATCAAGTTTAATCTATCGCCGCTCTTCGATCTTCTGGTGGCTCCAAAATAGGTCACTTCCTCCCCTTGAGTTCGGTTCGGGGAAAGGGCTTACAGAACAGTTAAAGGCAGTGGACAATTTCTGTTTATCTGCATTAGCAGTTTCCAAATGTTCTTGAAAACTTCTCTTTTTTGTGTCTGTACATTTCTTTCATTTTCCAATAGTTCATTTCCTCTACACTCGTTTCAATGTATTTTACATCTATTTATTGAGAAAAGAAGAGCATCCATTGAAATTTATTCATTGAAAAACTACATATCGGTTCATCACAAGTACAGTAGATTTTGTCGCCATAATGGAAATTTACAATCCACACAGATTTCTTTCCACTTGTTTTTTTCTTCTTTCTTTTTTTTCTTCCCGGTGTCAACCCATTTGCTTGTTCATGTTTTTTCACTTCATAAATCTAACTACATGTTGTTAGAATTCAATTATTTTCTCAGACAGAAACCTATTTCTATCCACCTTTGCCCACTTATCCTACCACAAGGATGTTCGGGGCACGGAGAGTTTTGTTTGAAATTTCGTTACTCCGTAAGAGAGTTGTTTCCTACGCTTTGAACGCTTTGATTCTGATCTTGTTGTTGTCTTTTCTCCTAAAATGCACAAATTTCATGTCGCTAAGGAAGAAGAGTATTCACACCAACATTTTCTCTGCAAATCCGATGTTCTTTTACCGATCCGTTTTTTTTCGAAATTTTTCTTTTAAAATAAATTCTCTCTTGTGCATACGTCTAATGCCGTAGTCGTTCATAAGAGTATGGATGTGACACTTTTATGATGCATGTACTATTCGAAATTTCCTTGCCTCCGGATGTTATCCTTTGCTCTGTTCCAGGTCACAGTATCTCTTCGGATGTGCGTATGACGGGCTTCCGACTGGGTTGTGGCGGCAAGAAAGACAAGCTTTCGCCGCCCGGGGCAAAGCCGACAGCGCTAGTAGATGAGGTTGGTCTTTATTGTTGCATCCAGACAAAAATAACGTTAACGAAAGATAAGAAGCCGTAAAAGGGACGGAACAGGCAAAATAGTAAAGAGATGTGTGTCCTCTCAAATTCTTGTTGTTGTTTTTATTAAATGACACAGTTCCATTAAAACTCCCTAAGGACTCCAATATTCAACGATGTTGTTCTAGGTTTCGGCACCCCGCGGTTTCGGCATTCGCAGTTACTTGCACAACTTCTATCTATCCCCAACAGTAGAAGATATCGAGCAGAGCGGGGCGTGGTGAGCAGAAGTTTTCACAGATTCGCCGAAAAATAGAAATGGCAAGCACATTTCACAAAGCGAAAACACTCATATGAAGTTGTGACTCATTCTTATCAACCATCCAACGCGGAGTACTTGATGGTAGAGCTATATGGGTATGCCATTGTGAAACAGTGTAGAAAGAAACTAAAAGAAAAGAGAAGTTCCAACGGTAAGCAAACTCATTCCAACAATTATAGTCGTAAAAGTGAAGTTAATCTGCTGCGTGATCTTAAAGCTTGTACAAATTGCTCGAGAACGAGCAGACAGAGCCAAAGCAACTGGTGCATGACTTTCTTTCTCGACTGCCTTCACTACATCCAAATCATAGAACAAAACAATTTTCAAGCAGCTCTTCTATTTCTTCGCTGGAAACATGGATGTAATCAGATCGACGTTTTTCTCACTATTTGTATTTCACTGCAAAACAGAAGCAAACCAACTCGTCTGGGTTTCTCCGCGAACACCTTTTTGATACACCTTTGTGAGGATACAAGCAATGATGTCGTAATGACTCAGAAAACTTGGATTTTCCGCCAGTCTTCTCAGTGTGCAGTTTTTTTGCCTCTGTAGTCTTCCCTTTGCTGCCTTCCAGAGCGGTTTGAAACTTCAGCTGCACTCAATGTACAGTCCTAAACAGAGTCATCCGCGTAACTCTATCCGATGTAAATAAAATAGGGGCATGAAAAGGTCAGTGTGAAAAGAATATTGGAAATAAAATGTATGTGATTTATGAATTCTTCCTCACTTCGAAATTTCTCGTTTCCCAAAAGTCCTCAAGGGTGCGGGAAGTCTGTTAAGAGTTGAACAACAAGAACCCACAAAATTGAACATTTTTTTTCTCTCTCAGAAGATTGGACATCTTCTTACACCAAATGAATGCTGTACATTTATTTGATGTAAAAGGATGTTAAAAAAAAAGTCGCGTAAAAGCCTTTGCAAAGTACTAGTTGTCAATATGTACGTATGCGGTTATTTTTGCTTAAATATTGGATTTTCGTTATGTGGACAAATTTCTCCTTGATGTTGTTGAAATAGAGAACTAACTAAATAAACTAAACCATGGAAATAACTTTAATTCTTAATCGCACTGCATTAAAATACGCCGGAGAATTCTGACTACACCTCTCTCAATTAGCAGCATGCTAATTTGATTAGCATTTCTTGACAATACAGTGTTCATTCTATGTCAGGATGCTGACAGAAAACCATCAATGCCCGCATCTTTTAGCAAATGGCTCTGTTCCGGGATTCTGAAAACAACACAAATATTACTGTTGGGGGCAAAACTGCGACTGTATTCAATCCTGGCTTTTATTTCTTTCATTTATCCCACTATTGCTGTGTTGAAGTAAACAAAAAACATTCGTTAATACTTACCAAATCTGCAGTAATGGCCCAACAAATTGATGAGGAATTAATAAAGATATAATGACGAAGAACCAGCCAAGTGTTGATCATGGTTCAGGTACCTTCTCCCTCCACCACCGGCTCAACGACGTGGACTGTTCATCTGCCGTCTATGCACTGTAATAGGACTACTACTTCTGATCGGCGGAGCTGTCTCTATCGTGGTTGGCTACACATGGCCTCACGAAGGTGTCGAGCAGAGCATATACAAGATCGTAATATACGAGGTCCGTCAAAAATTTCTATCTTCTATCATTTTGTTTCTACCTTTTTTCTCACCAATACATGTTCATGGTTCAATAGTTCTATGAAAATGTAACCTGTGGAACTAGCCAAAAACAACATATTGAATTTGGATGAGAAGAAGAACAGAAGCCAAGTAAATATATGAAATAACATTTCATTTAACAGTGACATTTCGAAAACATTTCAGATTTTAATTCTGTGCTTTGTCCTTAAAGAGAAATGTTCAGGCTCATTTTACTCACTATTTTACTGCTACGTTAGTATGAAGTACCAACCTTTTTTTCAAAGAATCTATTATGAAATCATTATAAATAAATGGTATCTTACATTTCTGCCCTGCAGTGTATCATCTTCATTGGTTCATGATTCAATAGTTCTGGAGCAACAGCCATATCAAAGTTTTTCTTGAAATAAGAACTTAATCTCCATGTACGACTTTCGAAAAACATCGGCATGTTAATGTTTCAATTATTGATTTCTTTAATTGAGCAGGACACGAGGTTGTTACTATCCTTTATTCGTGACCAACGTTTCGGCAATATCGCCTTCTTCTGAGCCTGAAAAGGTGAAATTGAACTTGATTAATCCGATCAAACGCCTTATCTGCCCAAAAAAGAAAGTGCTACGTTTACTGTTGGACCTCATTGCTACCAGCAGAAGAGAACATCGTACTTTAACATCAAATGACTATCCCACCACTGCTAGAAACCTGTTGTAAGGTGACTAGCGCAATCAAATAACAGCCTTAAATAGGGTGCGAGTTCCCGCGTAATGCAGAGGCAATCCTCCTTGCGATTCATCCTTGGGTCCTTGGAGTGGATCAAAAATGCCTCCAGAGCCTTGCGCACCGCAATACTAGGTTCGCGCGCCAAAGTCGTGATCTTAACTTCGAAATCTTCTCCGTTATGACGCCGCACTCTGTGACCAACTAATGCAGTGGAGTCACATGATTTCCTTTTGCCGTCCAGGTGTTCTTTTATTCGAATACATAGTGGTCTAGTTGTTTCTCCTATGTATTCGTCACCACACTGCACCCAGGAGATCATATAAACAATGCATAAACTCATGCAGTCACTCTCGTTGTTATCTTACTGCTTTGAACTCAGGTGTAGTGTAAATACGATCATATAGGCGATTGCGAACGAGTCTTTGCCTAGGGGGAGCTCCACAATGGCAGCAAATTCACTAAGATTAGCCTTACTCAGACACCGCCGGATGGCAGCGCTAACCTCAATAAACGGTACACAAAAGGGTCTTTCTTTATACCAGATTTGTTTCGAGTTAGTGCTCTTTTTCTAATAGACCGCATAGCTGTGTAGCCCTTGCCACTTTTCCTAGCAAGCTCGATAAATTCTCACCTTTCCTCTCTTCCAGTGCAAACGGAGCTGGCCATGCCAAACATATTCCGTACTACCGACCTCGCTAAGTCTAAAACTATCAGATTATCCACTATTGACAAGGGTGAGGAATTTCGAGTCATTGCTCGTCATCTAGACGAAGACAACGAGAGTGCTTGTATGAGTTTATTCGTTGTTTATAAGATTTCCTGGGTGCAGTGTGGTGACGAATACATAGGAGAAGCAACTAGACCACTATATGTTCGAATAAAAGAACACCTGGACGGCAAAAGGAAATCATGTGACTCCACTGCATTAGTTGGTCACAGAGTGCGGCGTCATAACGGAGAAGATTTCGAAGTTAAGATCACGATTTTGGCGCGCGAACCTAGTATTGCAGCGCGCAAGGCTCTGGAGGCATTTTTGATCCACTCCAAGGACCCAAGGATGAATCGCAAGGAGGATTGCCTCTGCATTACGCGGGAACTCGCGCCCTATTTAAGGCTGATATTTGATTGCGCTAGTCACCTCACAACAGGTAGCAGTGGCAGGATAGTCATATGATCCCAAAGTACGACGTTCTCTTCTGCTGGTAGCAATGAGGTCCAACAGTAAACGTAGCACTTCCTTTATTGGGCAGATGAGGCGTTTGATCGGATTAATCAAGTTCAATTTCACCCTTTCAGGCTCTGAAGAAGGCGACATTGCCGAAGCGTTGGTCACGAATAAAGGATAGTAACAACCTCGTGTCCTGCTCAATTAAAGGAATCAATTATAAAGAACTTAATCGTTTCTCCAAAATTATTGAAATTTAAGCTCCAAAAACCAAAGCGAGAACCTAGAACTTCTCCTTTTTCAGGAACAGAAACCAGCTGGTTTTTCAGCTTAGCTTTTCTATCTATCGAAGGAGTTGACATCATAAGATTTTTCTTCATAAGCGAGGACGCACGAAACTGTCGAGTGCAGTGAATAATTTGTCGGAAACAAACTATTTGAAAAATAAATTTCAAATTTGCAGTAAATTCGCAAGATCTTTGTTTCCGATACACTGACATAAGAACACGTAGAAAAAAATTAGTGATACTCTTTCCGGGAACTTTTCAGTTTATTCCATAAGAACGGTTTTTGGATCTTTGTACGTATTCTCGCATAACAGAAAGGATCATTGTTATCACGGTTTTGGCTTCTTTTTACGCCTCAGCAGGATAATAGGAATGTTTTCTACACATGGCCTGGTTGATCTTTGATGATCTGGCTTCCACCTGCTCGAGATGGCTTTTCACGTAAAAGCAGTGACAACTTTGGAAGGCAGAAGCTTTAGCTTAGTTAGATAGTCTGTGTTCGTAAGGTATTCAAAACGACGGGTCTGCTTTCGCTAGTGTGAAGCCAGGTGAACAGTCAAGAATACCAACAATAACCAATAATCAGCACTAGATCTCGGTGTCGACATTAAAAATTGCTCATCTTCTTGAAAAAGTCGGAACAGTGGAACTTTCTATTAATCTAATTCTTTCCCGATATTTGTAGAAATGTGTAAACTTACGCCACTTTCAAAAAAAAAAAACATAAATACATAAGCGCCGGATACTTCACTCAAGTCATCCTTCAAT
Organism: Necator americanus; assembly: GCF_031761385.1. NCBI lineage: Eukaryota > Metazoa > Nematoda > Chromadorea > Rhabditida > Ancylostomatidae > Necator > Necator americanus. The sequence continues at coordinate 18,552,633 of NC_087375.1, forward strand.
ATACCTTCTCTATCTTATCTTATCTTCCCATCCCATCTATCACGGATCTTCTCGGTATTGAAAAATTCCAGTCTGTAATAGACGCAATAGTGAAAGGTGAGCAAAGAATGATGAGCCATGTCAGGAACGGTATTTTTGAAAACCTCTAAATCTGCTGTCTATGCACCGTCAGTGCTGGCGTGTGGACGCAGTGAAACATAACAGAAGTCGGTTACAAAGACCATGATATCATTGTCATGAAAAAACAGTCAGTTGTTCAATTTTTATCTTTTATAATTTTTGAATTCCAAAACCACGATTCTTCTGCGGTTATTTCTCAATGGATACTATCCAACAATCATACTAATTTTATCCTACAAGTTTGGATCAGACAGTGCGAATTAACAGAAAGAAACATAATATGTTGTGCAAGGCTTCATTTTCTTTCCAAAATGTTAGGTGTGGTACTTTGCGTAGTCTGATGTTATGAAAATAACTCGATATTTTCACGAAGATGAATGGTTTACTCAGCCGATTCGGCAACAGGTTACATATACGTGTTGCTTGGACCAAGAACTAGCCCATATTTAGTTAAGACTTATTCGCGACATTTCGCGGTATGAAGAGAAAAATGAAGCGAAAAAAGATCCCCAAAACCACCAAAAGTGCTTTAAAGGAAGAAAAAATATCAGTGCCTTTGCAACTTATTCGAAAAGTGCAGTCATGAACTTCTGTTTAGAAATGTATTCAATTAATTAGAGCTTTAATTTCAGGGTCTTCACGGTTGTGACATCGGGAGAAGATATTTCGTTAGCGCACTTTAAATGCATAAGCGTGTTCTATTCGCTGAAATCCAAAATTTCTGAAGTTACCACCCCCCCCCCCCCCCCCCAAAAAAAAAAAGCACAACTTCAAAATTTCTATTTCATATCACTAGAAGCATTCAAGGATGTAACATGATGTTTGATCCGTAAAAAAACCTCATGAAACCCCATTCGATTCATCGTCAGGGCACTCTATTTCAGGATTAAATTTCGTCCATGAGCTGCACATTTCCTTTGAGTAAACATCGCTGTTCCGAAATAAGTCAATTCTGTTGGCAGGCATGATAGTTTAAAAATACGACACAAGAGGAAATCATATAGTCATCGTCAGAGAAAAATATCATATGCCAGTAGAAATATGCACGCGTAATTTTCATGATGAGCTAATCTGGAAATCTAATATGCCTTGTGTATTCCTTGTGAACTTTGTAGCTCTGTAGTATTCCTTGTGAACTTCATTACCTTGCGAACGTACAATACACTATTGAAGTGGAGCGCACATTACACGAAATCACTTTCGGAATTCAGACCTTGACCGGTAATGCAAAATGCTCGGCGCCTGGCGCAAGTCTTCTTCAACTTCTCGCTATTTATTTATATTTGTATTATTTATTTATATTTATTTATATTTTATTTGTATTTATTGTTGTTGAGAAGAAATTTCGGGGCGTATTTAACGCAATAAGAGCAGACCACCACCATATGCTATGCACCATCGATGTTTTTTTTTTCTTCGAAACCGCTCACACAACCAAGATCTTCGTCTTGCGGAGTCGAGTGGCTTCTATAGAAGGTTAAGGACTGGATGTATCGTGAGGCGCCCACATATCATTATACGAATCGCAGAGCGCTCATGAAATCCCTACGAGTGTCAGCAGAAGTCGTAAGCGTTGACATATGTCAATGGAACTGATAAGTGCCACTTTGCCCTTTTACCAAACATTTTCTGAGAGTTTAGTAGTGACACGACGATTTCACAACTGGAGGCACGGCTAGTTATACAGGATGCCTACACATCCAACATAAAGCATATATTCATTCGTACTAGTAGTGCGGGCTTAATTTATATGGCCGCGGGAGATGTTTGTTTTCGTTCTGTCACGCCGTTGATATGCCCTACGAGGAGGCCGAATAACAATTACGAAGAGACGCGCTCACATCCACCGGCATTGTACGAAATAATACGAGAAAAGAGCGAACGGAAGCAGTAAGTGCCCACTTGTTGAGAGTCTACGATGCTTACTCTGACAAAGTGCATCCTCCTCTGATGTACTTATTAGTTTCTATTGAGCGAAAAGTAGAAAGCGTTGACTAATCCTCTTGTGAGAAGGAAATTTCGCGAATTTCGTGGAACAAAATCGTATCAACTCGAGAGTTACACGCCAACATGTTCGACGTATTGGACTTGTTATCCGCCGCAAAAAAGACAGCGAAAGTCCTCTCTGGCAATAAATTGGTTCAGTACAGTTTGTAATTTCTTTTTGTTCCTAAGATTCTCTGCCTCAGACGAAGTGTGTTCCATTTTTTTATCTTTCTTTTCTGGTGCACCATTGTGAATAAATAAATAAATAAATACACATGTGAATAAATAAGTAAATAAGTAAACTGCTATAATGATTTCGATGTCCTCGACTTCTATGGGTGGAAAGAATGTCTCACCAAGTAGCAACCGGTGCACTTCAAGCTGATATGTACTTGAAGAAACCGAAAATGTAGGAGAGAAAAAATTTTGGTCTTAAGCTATGCAATTTGATAATTTTGGAACCGTTATGTGCTACACTCAATTTTGTGGAATAATTTTAATTTTTTACAGTTTATCGACTAAAACTTTGTGTTTTCCTATTGAGTTTCACAAACGTTTTGAGAAACTTCTACTGCATGCAAAAACAATTCAAAAACTCACAAAGCAACTCTTCGAACTATCAGAATTGCATTAAATAATTGTTTTTGCAAGAATATAATAAATATAAGATATAAGTAGCATTAATAGAGATAAATTAATAGAAATAGTAGATATAGCATAATAAATATAAGATATATAAGAATATAATATTCACGTAGACTTATGTAATAACTATCTACGTTAATTTAGTGGTCAAGTATCTACATTAACTAAGAAATTGCTTGAAAAAAAAACATTGCAAAAAGATTTCCTAGCGACCATCCTTGGAAAATCATATTCTGGTGACTGAATCCGCCAGTAAAACGATAATATGTGGGGCCGAGAAATAATATACGCGCTTCTTCAGAGTCCTTCAACCATGAGTGACGATTTTTCTTTGCAACATATAATGTTGACTGTCTGTCGCGGAAGTAGACTTGAATCATCCTCTGGAAAATCTCTTGATCGAATTCTTCTCTTTATTTTGGGTTGTGTGTAAAATAAGACCAAAAAACATGCAAGTCATACTCGATTTGGTCGGTAATTGTGCATAAATCAATAAGAGTATCCACATGACTTGTCTCAGTATCATCTCTTCCGGTGGTCAGTCTTATGAAGTATTTTTTACAATGATTTTCAAATCTAATTGATGCTTAAATTATTTACGAAAAAGTGCTTTTTTCAGGATGAAGATGGAGGATACTACGTTCCACAGGACAAACTGCGAGAAATGCTTCGCGACCCAATGAGACTATGGAAGACTGCAGGTGTATCTTGTGAATATTCCCTCTATATCTCTAAGTTATCAGTCTTCAAATTCTTATCAAGGCTTCTGCGTATTCGCCTCTGGTGCTGTACTGCTTGCTGTATCGCTAATCGTGCCAACATTGGCTGCATGTATTGGATCCAAAAGACTTGCCGGTTTTATGAGTGAAGATAACTCTCCTAACGAACCACCTGTACGTATATATCCCCAGGAAAAGCCTTCCGTATCACACTCGAGGTGCGTATTTTCCACTAAAATGCAATTGGTGAATGTTTATCAAATTGTTGAACATTTCCTTCCAGCGGTCCTGTACCTGTGCTAGAAGAGATCGCTAAAGTTCAACCTGGCGAGAAAACCACCCCCACTGGACTGCTCGACTCTGACAAGGCACCCCTTGTACACTGAGCGAAGCTACATTCGTTCAGTGAGTATACTTCACTAGTGAGACAATAAAGTTGAAATAATCAAACTGGGCGCACTGAAAAATGGTTCTTAGGCAGTAGATTTACTGTCCTTTTTCTTCTGTTATTCGGTATTAATGTCGAAAAATTGTCGACTATAACTAGTCGTACAGTCGTTCAAACGTTTACATTCATGATGCAGCATCGCGTGAGCGGTTAAGTACAACCCATCGCGGCATTCAACCCCTCATTGGTGAACCGCGGATCTGTCATTATAAGGACAGTTCCTTCCTGCTTCACTACGGTTAAAATTCATAGCTACCTGTGTTTTGTAGGTTTTGTGGAGAACAATTACTTCTCTACAGCTTTTGGTCACTAGAAGTGCAGTATCTTCAACGTACAAAACCTCTCTATTGACCATTCCCCACTTTCGTTCGTTTTTTCATCTTTAAATCTCCGATTGTAGTCATAAACAGCAGTTGAAAAAGGACAAAGCTATTTATCGAAGCTCGGCTTCGAAAACATCATGCGACCGTGAGATCGTGAAAATTAAGACTTAACAGAAACGAAATAGTTCTGCACTGAATTGTCATGGGTAATCATCATATTATAACACATGGTGACGTTATCCACCAATCAGGGATTTGTCACGAGTTTTACCAACCTTGGTCAACAATCGGGGCTATAATATAGGAGAGATATAGCTACTACGCACAAAACTAGCCCCGGGGCAAGAACCCTGCTCTAAGCCATGAGGGAAGCTCGTAATGTGTGCTTTTCTTTTGAAACTATAAGGTGCTTCGTGATGGTTGACGACATACGGGTTTACGAAGTAATGTGAGAGGGAGTAAATCTCCTTTAGAAACGGTGGTCTTTTTCTGTAGAGACCGAAAGCATTGTTACAAAGTAGTTTCTGTTTCAGCCCTACTCTCTCCTATCTACCGGTCCGTGCGCTGTCGAACTAGAGCTGTCCAGATAGTGTGCTAGAGTGGCGGGCGCCCGCCTATTCCGTCGAAGACGCTCCCTCCGATCACCTCGTACGATCTCAGCGAAGATGATCTCCTGCTCCCATGTACAGTAGTTTCCGTAGTATGATGTAGCTGGGTGGATCTCGATGTCGGCGACCGACGACGAAGACTCGACATGCTCTGCCTAGATAAATTGCCGTTTCGGGTTAGAATTAGTCGCACTAGAAGCTGCCGTCGCTGCCATCGACTCAATTCGCCCTCGATGAACCCGAACGGTCGGTCGAAGGGTCGTCCTTGGTCGCCGGCTACCACCCCCAGGTCCTGCGGATAGTGCCGAGTGCGCAAGAACCGCCTCTCTCGACTAACCGACAGCTTGAGCTGACGCGGCCACATCACTTCCGACGAGAGCAAGAACAGACGCGATTAAGTGAACGTGGTTCGTCCGCTCACGACAGACAATAAATGTTTCATTGTGTTCTAACCATTGCATTTTGTCCACGTTCATAAACTACCACACAAAGAATTACTAGCATTCATTACGATGTGCCGAAAACAGCATTACGAGCATAAAAGACAAGCAGTATTTTCAACCATTCAACAGTATGATTTAAGTGAAACAACTGCTTGAGTTACCATGTTTCGAAGTGTGAAAACCGTTAAGGAACCGCTTACTTTTTTGCATGTCTCAGTTTTCTGGTGTTTTAAACACTTCAGACCTCAGAACATCAACGTGCTGAGTAGTCGCAGCAGTTGGAGATGACATGACCTTGTCAGTGGCGGTTAAATGAAAAGCCCCAGTAATCTCCACCTTAACTCTAAAACTAGTTCTGTGTTGAGTAAAATCACATAAATCAGATCGCTTCAAGATATATTCAAAATCAAATATCCAGAGAGTAGCCAGAAGACGAGTAAAGTGACGTCTGCTCTGAACAACACCATTCAAGATAAGGAAAGTCTAGAAAAAAAGATTGCAAAGGGAGAGTAAAGGCCAAGCTGACCAGCATATCATCCTAAAAAGAACAAAAAAACCAATGGTTCAAAGTAGAAAATGCAATCTCCAATGCTCTCCATGGAGTTCGCATAAAGACGAGAAACCAAACCTAAGTCTGCGCGGAATTCCAGATATTGTGACGAGTCGGAAAGATCCTTTACGGGCGTCGCTCTAAAACTGAACCACATGCGTTACGCAACTTATAATAGGATAGGAGATATGACAAGACCTTAATTCAAATAAATCAGCGATCTCAGTTCCTACCTGAAATCTATCCCTATCGTTCGTAAAAAAGCTATTCACATTTAACCTCGTTAAATCAACAAGATGGAGGAAAAATTTATCATCAACTGACAACACAAAAACGGAGCATATACCAGATTGTTGTACTCGACTGAAGTATTACACAACAAAGGTGAAAATCTTGCTACTACAAAAAAGAGACGATATATGATTTAAAACGAGGGGAAACACTTTGGACAGAGCCCAACAAGAAATATCTACAAACTATTATGTTCAAGATCACTAAAATTACAGATCGGCAGATGGTCGGTATGCCAAAGCGAGAGAAATGCGCCTGTCGCTTCAAGAATTTAACCGAATTGAAGGATGGAAGCACTTGGATTGAATGCTAAGAAGATGAGGTGCAAGACAAGGAAGTCCCCGATTGTAATAAATTATGAATAAATAGATGCAAACTGCAAATACAGCCTATAATAACAGTGGCCTTGCCTGCACCAGATGATGCTGCACTCGACGAGGCGGATTTTCAGAGGGCATAGATGGGAGGAACTGAAGAAGAATTTTGACCTGGCTCGCGACTCTGGCGTCACTTTCTTTGGCGATGAGAGCTCGCCGCCCAATTTGGTGACCCAATGTTTCCCGTGGTAACAACTCAGCTCTGCGACGTCTAAAATCAAAATGTGGATCTCAGAGAAGGAATCATAAACGATTCGAACAACTACGTAAGCAAGAACACATATTATTTCAATAAAATTTCAAAAATCTACACAAAATGACAATTTTGTAGTCACTGACAAAAAAGAGACCACTGATGAGGCGACTAGCCCGAACTAAGTTGACTTAAATAAATAAATGGACTAAGTAAACGGAAGCCAAAAGCTGAGGACAAAGGAAAAGAAAATTTCAAAGGTTTACCAACGATGCAGGTTTGAATCGAGTGCACTAGAAATAAAAAAGAAGTGTTTCAAAATCCAACACTTCCAAACAAGTAAACGCTAATGGTGCTCTCTCCAGAACAAAAACAATAGCTGCGCCCATTCACATATTTTTAAAACAGAAAGAAAACTGTTCATTTAATTCGAATATGAGATATCAATGCAAAATCCCTTTTCGCAATATTTAGAACAAAATCCAATTCCTAAAAAAATCTTGTATATTTCTTAAGCCCCCAAGAAATTGAACATTTTTGGTACAAAGAATCTTGTAGTGAATCATTGAAGTACCATCAATGCAAGAGTATGGATGAAGTTTAGTTCTAAAAAAGTCGCTTTCAAACGCTCTCGGTAAAAACTCCCAAATTCTGCTTGATGAGGCACATCTCCTTCATGTCTATGTTGCAAAATCTCGAAGAAATTCATGGGCTCACGTACATTTGAGAAAAAGGTCGTTGCTACACAAATGCAAATTTTGATAGGCAATGTAATACGTCAAAAACGAATATTGAAATGTGTGAAGGTGCACGCTCTCTACAGTTGCGACTAATATTCTCGGGAACTTGACTTTACGAACGATAATCTGCAAGGTTCGATGACCAAGAAAAGCAAGTAGCGATGGAAAGAAGACATGCAGTGCGCCTACACCCTACAACACTCACCCAGTCCATCAACTAGATTAACAAAACACTTACAAAAACAAAACAAGACGGATAGAGGAAAAATGAGCCAGGTATTCGAACATTGCCGTACGCACCGGTATAGCGGTCCAGCGAGGAACACGAACTGGCCTCCGGGCTGCCACCGCCAAACCGAGTCCCATTTGTTCGGCTTCAGGGGTACTGTGCCAGCAGAAACGACTGCAGCTGAGACTGAGGAGAAGGGGCTGGGAGCGGTTGCGGCATTCGCGACTGGCCCTACTTGCTGGAACGAATCGAACTGGCATACATATTAATTCCATTCTTCAAAAAATGGCACAGAAAATGTTAGCAAGAAAAAGCATCATTACCACAGTTCGACTGGCAGGATTACAGACAGAGCCACTTTTAAAGCTTTACGCTCTATGAATGATCGCTACAAAGTATACACCAACTAAGAAAGCACTAAAAGCGTACCAAACTCAGTCAAAAGCGCGTCAAGCTTAGTTACTCAGGTGCACATAGATGTAAGTTAATGCGACAACTGCTTCGACAAGTGTTAGAGAAAGAAACTGACATCGTTCATTTGTCAAAAAGGATACTGTGAAGGAAAGGATGCAAACACGTTTGTTAGCAGAATAGAAGCGCTGATTCTCTAACACCCAGAGAAGAGTGCAGAACTAAAGGAATGAGGGAAACCGCGAGCAAAACTGCATGCATTTCAAGCAAATAGTAAACCCATGCACTGTAGCATAAGATACACTAGTGAGTATTTGTGGGAAACAATAGAAAAAGTTCACAGGCCTATTGAGCTGCGAACCTTTTACGGCTTCTTTTGATAAGAGATTTCAAAATGAATTTGTCTCCCACCACATTTAAGCCCCTCTTGCGAGTTTTCAACTTTCCTTGTTACATCTTCCCACCTTCAAGTCCTAGGCTTTCGGTTTTTCATTACTTGTCATTTAAAGGGCAATTAAACGTTAATTGAATGTGCTAGAAAATTTTCGTTGTGAAAATGTACTTGTTTTTTTTTTCTCGAAAAAAGCAATCTGCGATGTGTCTGCAGAGATATGATCACATAGCAACCGTCATGTCTGACCTATAGGCGGAATATGCGGAAGTGCAAAAAATTCAATAAGTTAGATGTTCAGTAGATTTTGGATGGGAAATTAAGTTTAGTAAGAAGTAAAAAGGGAGAGAAGCATGGCAGCGAAAATGTGAAGGAAATTTCTTAGCTTCGGTGAAAAAAAATGGAAGTCCTTCCTTGACTGCCTGCTGGAAAAAAAAATGAAATTGAGGAAAGCTTCAGGTCAGCCTATTTGACTTATGATCAGACAATGATTTACTAACAATAGTTGCAAGAGTCGCAACGGCGAAAGGCGATGCAAACAACCTCTACGTACTTGCCGCAACGCAGATAACCGTGTTTAAGCAAACTTACTCTGCACGTTTTTCATAGAAAACAACGCAGACGCGTCGTCACTATTTATGAAATGCGGGCTGCAAACATAAATAATGCGTAATGCATTTCACAAACACTGACGACGCTTCTAATTTCATAATTCATGCATGCGCAAGTCAAGAAAGAGTGCCTCCGCATGAAAAAGAAAAACGGTTTGAACAGTACTCAAATTTCGCACTCAAAAACTAGTCTTACGTAAGTGAATGTCTTCATATAGTGTTCCAGCAACAACTAAACTGTTAAATATATTCCAGTTTTAAATTTACTAAGAATCAATCCGAGAAAACTACAAATATTTCAGTAGGGAATAAGTGGGCTACATCAAGGGTTTACTACTGCCGTTCAACAAGAGGAAACAATTGCTTAGTAACACAACACTCGATCCAAACTCACCAGTTTCTCACGTTTTGCACTCGGTTCGGATCCAGAAGAGCTAGACGGCCTTTTCAAAGTCTGCTGTTGCAGTTGGTGATGTTGAGCCTATGATCTTATTCACTCTATTTCTATTTAAAAAGTACCAAATAAAGACGAAAAAAGGAGAAAAAAACGAAAGAAAACCCTAATTAAAAGTTTAACACACAAACCGCCTGCAAAGTGTAGTTCTGAGCAAAAGTAGATGGCAGATGACGATTGTGTGCTTGACAGATCTGTGTAGCGGCGGAGAGAACAGCATTACCTGCCTCTAATGAGTAGCCTAAATTAACCGGACAATTCAACGGATAGTCAATCTATGAAGAATTACTTCAGTAGTCAAAACTTCTTGAAGGATATTTTGCTAACACTGGAGCTTATTAAAACCTCTTTGATAACTTTTTTATAGTCCGCTGACGAAAATTCCAGACCGAACGAAAATCAGTTCAGCAATGGAATTCAGCTGCAAAGCATAAAAATCTACTCACAGTAGTTCTTCACGGCGGCAAGGTTAATTTCGTGCATAGGCCTCCTAGCTGCGAATCTTAGATTCAGCAGTGATTTTGGGCACACCCTTCGAGCAACCCTGTACATCATTGATGGTCGCATAGTGAATGGTGCTTTCAGCTGCTACAAAAATAATAGTACGTTCTGGATAACAATCGCTTCATAAACTCTCTTACCTTGCCTTTGAGAGGACTACCAGAAGACACTGTAGAACCCGATGTGGCAGCCAACAAAAGCGGATGGTTTGGGGGCAACCGAGCTATCACATGTCCTGTTCCAACTGGGCGATTTTGCTTCAAAACATTTATATGTAACTAATGCATAAGAAGTTATCTACCGTCGACGAGGCGTGAAGGACCGCGTGCCTGATGGACACAAGAGAGGAATGGAGCGGTAGCACTGCGTCTAGATTGATGAAAGAACGGGTTGTTTTTGCCCTTTGGAAACAAAAACAACGCAATCTATTGTTTGTGATCCGTTTAGAGTTCAACAAAGGGTAGATCGGAAACAACTGATCGCGTCTTCTCCTCTAGAATGCAGTGACAACAAAGCTGTCTTCAAGACCGTAATCCTTCACACAATTCAGCTGCAGCCGACTAAGCACGATAAGCGATGGAAAGATGAGTTTGAATTACCTGCGCAGCGGAAGAACTTTTGTTTATGGCTAACGGATTTACATGGGTAGTTGAAGGTTTAGTGTTCTCATGAACATCGGAGGCAGCGTCCTCATGAGCAGAGGTATTCACGTCAAATACTTCTAAAAAGTTGACCTCAAAGGGTAACCTAGAAGAAAAGTGTCCAAACTAAGAAGTGAATTGAGAGCACACAGAGAAACTATTCCTCACGGATGGCGCCACCTGTACTTTGTATTATGAGAGATCTCCTTTACAAGCGTGCTGAGACAAAGAAGTAAAAAAAAAAGAGACGCTCACCATGTTGATGACGCTCCTTCAATCCGCCATACTTCTTCCAATACGCCCAACAATCTTGACAAAGACGCAACTGTAAATTTGTTGGACCCCATGCATGCCACGCGCTGCTCTCCGGGACCTAAAAGCAGGAAAGGGCAGCTCACACAACACAATGATTATACTGTGAGGCATAAATAACGAAGCGGTTTATCTGCTTCGTTTTAGAAAAAAAAAGTGCGCAAACTACGAATGGCATGCGAAATATGACACATCGTCCACAAAGAACTGCTCACCATCATATGAGGTTGGTGCGTAATTAATTTCGTAAACGAACACATACTTCAAATTGCTACATCTCAGCACAAGCACAACTTTATTAGTAGAAATAAAAACCATCAGAATCTACACATCTTTTCCAACGAATTGGTAATAATTTAAGTCTTTAGTGTAAAAACTGAGATTATAGGAATCAACAAAATTATGGAAAGCACTTCCAATATCGTCTGAATCAGGGAACTGTCGCTGACGCAAATGTGAATGGAGAGCTCGAAAAAAACTGATAGTCTGTTCGAGAAAAGTATGGGGAATACGGTAAGCGAGGGAGAACTTCTGTACCCAAATGGGCTAGTTTTTGCTAGGTGATTTGTGCAGTATGTGGCCTTGCAGCAGAAACGGCCCTCCTCTATTCACCACTGCCGGCAACAATTTTTGCAACTTTTCAAACATGCTATATGCTCTAAATCAGTAGTATCAGCAGTAGGACTCTGCTGTAATTGTCTGGTCTGGTTGCATGAAGCTGTAGTGGATTAAACCCTTACAGCACCACTAAACGATAAGCAAGAATTTTTTGGGGTGAAGATCGAGTTTAGGAAAAGTGTTTGGAAGGCATCCTTATCTACCCACACAAATCCACGTTTCCTATTATCGTAAAGAACCCACTTTTCATCTACAGTTATAATACGACTGAGAAAGGGATTTTTGACCAAATCAGGTTAGAACACGTGCCGTAACGTGCCAGACGCTGCTCTTCGGTCAGCTCGCGAGGCACCCACTTTGACGCCTGCTTCACCTTGTCAATTTCCGCCAAATGTACAACTACTGTAGTATGATGAGCGCCCAGGTCTTCTGCTAACGTCTCCGGATTTACTTCCATGGCTCTCTCCAGATCTTCATTATCAAGCGACGACCTGCGACTCGGTTTCTCTTCGGGATCAAAATCGCTGGAAGCGAATTTTTAAACCAGAGCTCCATTGTTCGTTCGCACTGTCTGACCCGAAAGCCCTGCTAAGGTTACGAGATTCTTCTGCCCAATTTAAAGTGTCCCAATTTAAATTCGTAAATCATGATGACTCGATAGCCGCGTCGGTTTATGACTTTTTAGAGCCCCGGAAAAGGCCGACTGGAAGCTATATATGTATTTGAAAGAGCAGAAAAAAACCTACAAAACGATATGTATTGTTTGCCTTTAGACGAAATAATTTAGAGTTAAAAATTGTTTTATTTACACACACCTCGAAACCGAAATTAATTTTGCAACAACCCAATAGATGCGATAGTAGGAGCCGGTGCTCCGACCCCCTTCCTTTTGAACGGTTGCCGAAGGGAACAGCAAACGGGCCCTCATCACCCCATGAGCTTGACCCCCTTTATCTGAGGAGGGTCTGGCCCCTCCCTATCGCCCCTATGCACAGTCCAACGAGCGAACACAGATAATTGTTGCGACTGACCTTGCAACCTTCACATGGCTCAATCCCCTTCACTGAAGGTCCGGTCGCCTTGGAGTGGTTTGGAATGTATACCTAATGCAACGGAATATAAACGATAAAGTAATCAGCAGAAAATGCAGTCCAAAAGAAATATAAAACTACCTGCTTAAGTTTGCTTTCATGTTCTGCATTCTTCTTTTTCTTTTGTTCAACGTAACGGTTCGTGGTCTTCCACATGTAATAATACTCGACTATGTCCCGAGGAGACTTCCAGGGCAACTAAACAGAACGGAAATTTGAACACGTGGCAAAAAATTGCAGCATTATAGTATAAAAAAGATTCTAGAGGTCAGATACGTACGAAGTCGACCCGCACGTCAGAGAAATCTTTCCCGTATTTTTCTAGAGCATCTTCAAAAAGGTTCGCTTCGGCGGCAGACCACTCTTCAATTTGATCTCTAAAATTTATCCAGCATAGAAAAACGAAACATAAAAAATGTGATCTTTACGTTCTTCCACAAGTAGCCAAACGAATAACGAACGGAAAGTAATCGAGTTAAGCGACCAACCTGCACAGTATTGGACCACCTAAACTGACTGTATTATGACCTGTAGTCTTGTCGGCTTCCAAAGGGTAATAATTCTTGTTTGGAGGAGGAACGAGATATTTCACAGCCTTAAAAAGAAAAAGTAGTGAACCATAAACAACAATGAGGAAAACCTAATAGACAAAATAAACAATTTTACACGAGAACCTGTCCTATATCATAGTCGGCTTGATGAAGCAAAGCCATGGCATGTAAAAGAGTAACATCACGAGATGCTGCTGCAGCTGTCATGTGAAGAGACGGAAGCTTGGTAGAAGAAGAAGTGTCCAGTGCACGCGAAAACGTCCCGACAGCTCTTCAATAACAGCTATTCTAATCTAATATTTTAACTCTTACAAAAGCGGCAACAATGACCTAACAACTTGTTGACTAATGAGATAACTCCCATAACAAAATAAAAAAAACTATTCGATTCTATTTCAACAGAAAAAAAACTACAAATTATCTCCGTGATAAGTAAGAGACTCGCCTCATAAGCTTGATATGGAGACAAGAGGTTTTTTTTTCGAAAAAAAAAAACATTCTAAAATTTCAGCGCAATCCCACCAATGATCGTAAACTAACGATGTTTCAATTTTAAATTTCACCAAATTTCATAACCCCTTCAATAGCATATACTTCTCACTCGACGAGCTTTCACATCAAGGCAAAATTTGTAGTTTGGAGACAGGATAGATTGTATGGGGCTAAGACCGAAACAAAAATAGAACATAGGACGAATGATGAGGAAGGCCAGGAGTGCACTACGTAAAAATCATAAGTGTTTGAGAGGAACTAATGTGTGTTAAGAGAACTTCCAGCTAAGCGGACAATTTCTGAAAGACCAAATTTCACGTGAATCGAATTTATACAAGGAGGAACCTAGCAAAAACAATTGGGTAAAAACGAAAAAAACCAAATCGCTAGAGAAATTATAAGCGCAATTGCACGATACTAACGCTGTAAACATGACAGCGAGAAAAAGTAAGAAGTTATATCCTGAAAAAAAGCACTAAAAAAGTAGAAAGATAGTTCACCTTGCAACAATCAGAAACTGGTCCATATCCCTATCTGTGAGAGAATGGTGAGGGTGGTAGACTAGCACTTCTCGCTCCGTCTCCAACGGTGCACGTTGAGCTACTCGAACATTGCTACCACTGTGTTCCTCCTCATCATCGATCATTAGCTTGTCCCTGAAATGCAACTATAGTAATCTGTGAAATTAAATGAAATGAGGTTCATACTCTGTGAACAACATATTGGCAACAATTACCCACCCATCACCATTCTCTCTGTTGTCATCGCATTCCATCGAGTCAGGAACATCAGCTTGATACTTCTCACCAACGCGAATAGCGCCTTTGTCAGCAAGTAGTGTCATCTGGCTCGGATCATATACCAGTGAGTAAAAGAATTTGTCCTGTGTTGAAAAAGAAACTTTAAATGAAGTGAATAAAAAATCCTTTAATAAGCGAACCTCTCCGTCATAACTCGACACTGTCTCAATTTCACTGAGCAAGGTAACCTGACATTTTCCGCGAATTAAGGTGGCAGGCAACGTTTCCACCTGTCTGGATAAAAATAATTCCCGTTGCCTAAATATGTGAAAGTTTACGAGGATTAAGGTAAGCCAGGTAGAATATAATGCTAGAACACAAAGAATTGACAATTAGTAGCGGGCAAAAAAATTTTCTTCTTGTGTAATAATGCAATCGGATTGAAGGCAACGTGAAACGAAACTGAGGTGGTACGAAAACCCCAGGGAACCCATAGTGATCGGGTTGCAGATTATGGAACTAAGCGCGACCCCGCTCAATTCTCCCTAGTTTAAAAAAAACCTGGGAATCGCTTCAGTTCCTAGTTTCGAGGCAAGTTAGAATGCGCCTCTATGCACACGTTTCGGTTACTTCATCAACTCAGCAGCCTATTCACCACTTTTCTTGAATAGGCTGGTGAGAAGGCATCATTGATCTTCGACCGCTCATTCGTGGAGTTGGCGCGAGCACAAGGCTAGTGCGTTCAAACTTACGAACTAGAAAAGGACGCCATCTTCAGCGCCGCTTTTAACAACGGTTTGGGGAAGTTGAGTGGAGCCGTTTTCCTTAGTCTGCAACACATCCTCTGCGAATTGCCTGGATCCGTACTACGTCAATTTCATGATACACTAGCTTACATACACAAAGCTAGTGTCAGAATCGAGCTTAATCTAGCGAATATTTGACAAACTCCGTGATCCGACCATTGACGCAGCTTTGACATACTTTTAAGGAAATAAAATATGAAACACTGTTCCCACTGCTAGAGTTATAAAGCAGAATATTTTGAATAGGTTCATGTATTATTTCCATTTTAACTGCACAATGCTCTTCAAGAACGGTACTTTCTGAATGTGCTTCCATTTTATTTTGCATTCAGGCATTATGTTTAATATTTCCAATGAGAGCAAATCGATGCAGGTGGTATGCAGTTTGTCTTTGCAGTTTTGCTTTTTTGCAGTTTTGTTTTTTTGCATGCAACTGAAAAGGCCACATTATTTAAGGTGTCATCCAGTATCTTCTAGTTGTTCATCAATTTCTGCACTTTCGACTTTCCTATTTCAGTGATAGCACAAACAGATTAGAATAACTTAGCACAATGTTGAATAATTTATACGATGATTTAGCAGTAAATTAAAAAGCGTCTTTTGTAATAAAACAATCCGCTCATGAATGATTGGAAACTGGACTGCTTGCTTAGTTAGTTTGCGGTGAAACAATTTATAGTACATGAGTGACATCATCGCTATCTGCTTACTATTAATTACAAGTAAAGTTCTTAGGGAACAAGCAAACACTTTCATACCTCACTCGGTGTCTTTGGTCATCGTTGAGTTCCTCAACACCTAGTGGCAAACCTGCCACACCCCAATCAATACGATCTTCGTCATCTTCCCTTGAGCAAATCTTATGACCTACAAATGAAACAAATCAGCTGATAAACAGCATGAAAAGTATAGGTTCTTGACAGCAAACTCATACTCATAGTCAGCGCACCTGCTTCGTCATGTTCTATCTTAGAGTCCGCTCCATTTGCCACTGTATGGCCAGTTAGTCCGTACTTGTCGGACTTAGGTTTGTCAACTTCATAGTCTATAAAAGAAACAAAGAATTATGGAGTTTTGAATTACGAGGCAAAATACTTGTTAGATAGCACTCAGATAAGATGTGATCGATCAAGTTAATAGCAATATTGAAAAGATCATCATTCAATGACTCGCATAGAAACTGTAACATTTTTCGTGGAAAGAGACAATACTGTTATCCTCTTCCTTCTCTTTTTCATTTATTTTGATCGTTTCCGAATCACAATTCCGAATATTGTTGGTAAATCTTAGGAGAAAATCCATAAGCGAACTCTTTCTAGAGAAGGATTTAGAAATACACAATATAATAGTAAAATATAGTAAGGGAAAGGGTGTTCCTGTAATAGTAAAAAAAAAACAAAGTGTGAGCTGTACCAACACGTCTACAGATGAAAGTGAAAACAGAACAACAAATTTAAAAAAAAAAAAACTACTTACACTCATCAAATCTTCTTTCAGCTTGGTCAGCGATTTTAAGAAGAGCTGCAGAAATGTCACGACGGCGATAAAACAGAGTTACTCGGGCTTCAACCTGCCCAGATGGAGTCTACAATTATAAAGGAATAGATACTTCACTCGATATAATCTGTTTCGTTAGTCACCTTGTTTAAATCCTCTATTCTGCGAATTTGATATGGTGTATTCTCAGGAGTCTCGAAGTACACATAATCTAAATACCCCATGAATGAAGTTCTTTAACGCGGGAGTGTGTTCAACTTGCAAGCAACATTTTCACAGTACGATAGAAGATGACAAAAACTAGGACGATAGTGCGCAAGTTTCTTTTCAGTCTAACAACTACATTCATAGCTTTCTAACTATTCACAACAGAACACAAGATTACAGATTTTGTTCTGACAAGATTGACAAAATTCATGCTGTAACATGAATGGAATCGAACACAAGGAGGGAGCACGAATATCGTCTAATCTTATAAAGGACACCTTTGAAGTTACAGCAAAGTAAAGAATTGGGATCCAATTTAGTCACTGTCACCACGTGAATGTTCATATAACTAATGAAAGAGAGTAAGATGCTCTTGAAATCACTTACCTCCAACTTTATACATGTTCTGGGTGTGCGACATAATTGCATGAATATTATGGAATGGGCAGGTTTAAAAACGCCTTGAAATCTAGAACTAACATTAGTTAAGAGCATCAACAGAGAAATGATCAGAATTCTCTTTATCATCGTAGATACGCCATAATGTAAAAATATGGGGTAAAATATAGTTGGGGGCACTCATTGGGGCCCCTATTTCTAGAAGCAAATCACAAAATCAATCAAGAACTAAGACCTAAGCATTGGTCTGAGAGGATTTACGACAAGTTAGCTAAGGTTACTAAGAGAAAAAAGTAAGATAGAACATCTAGAAATAGGGACTTCAACTACATTTTCTCTATATGTGAGCACATTGTTGCAATCGCATACAATCGGAACAAAACAGAACCAAGTCATCACAGCCGATATCTAGAGTGAAGAATTAAGGAAATCAAAAAGTGATCCTCATATACGTGCAAACAAATAAATTGTATCCATGTTCCATCGTTTACAATAGCACGAAAATGACAACGGCATTAACTCAAGGCAATTAACATGTTGGGTGAAGGAGTTGACGATGGCGCGCCAATCGTTGTCGTATTTAGCCGTAGAGCATGGAAAACACAAGAAGGTCAATAAAATAAGGAAATGGTGCGTTCTGTCGAAAAGTTGATACGACACTTTATGCAGATTGTGAGGGAGGGGATATTCATCAGCAGATGAGTGCAAGCTGGGTTCATGCACTATCAAAAGCACGGAAAGCAGCTGGAGATTTCTTCTGGAAAGAGCTCGGAGAAGGTCAAGAAGCTAACTGCTGTGTGTGATAGGAATGTGCAGCCTGTGCAGCTCACTTCGACAGAATGTCCAGCTCACTCTTACAGTGGTGGCGATCGATAGCAGCGCCCGGAGTACGCTCGGGTCAACTCATGCATGCGGCTACTTGCACTGTTCGTCGGTCCCTACGGGCGAACGACGAGCACGGGGACAGTTACAAGAAAAACCGAGCTCTTGCTGCGCACACGGAAAGTTCATCACAATTCTAGGGGAACAGGAAAACCTGGAGCGGATTAGAAATTCTGCGATGGAGAGTTTGCGTAACGCTCAAACTTCTGACGAAAATCCGCACAAAACTAGCACGTCTGTGTTCAGTTATAATCTTGAAAGGAGTTGCACAAGAGAGAGATGAGTGAGATGTGCTGCGTCGCGTACGCATTGCAGTATTTCGTTAACTATCAAACTTCAGCGGGATTAGATTCGCTCTGGAATTCCTTCCGCCAGAAGTTGTTAACTGTTGGGTTGAAGAATAGTTTGTGGATTTTTTCTTCAAATTTCAAAAATTACAAACCGTTTGGCAGAAAATCTTTCTGTACGAAAAAGGTGTAGCTATTTGGTTGCGGGATAATTTTTAAATTCCGTTTATCTTCGCTTCTTCGATTCATTAAAATGAAGCGTAAAGTGCAGGACAAGCCGGACATTTTCGATACTTTTTGTTTTCTTTGCATTCAATCGAGATTATAAGGTCGTCAGAGCAGAAATTGATGTTGTGTGTGGAGTAGCAATGCTTGAAAACACCACTTTCCTTTTGTCGCGTGCTTCAAAAATGAAAATTTTAGTTTTGAAGACGGATCACACATCGGTCGACCAGTTCTCCGAGGTTGAAGGCAAAATTAACTTTTTCCATTCTTTTTTGTAGCCACAAAACCGCTACAAATTAATTAATGTTGTTATCTCCTTTGCTTTTCTTCCCGTTGTTCCAACGAACTATTCCCATCATCCAATAAATTTTTCGACCATTCATGTTGTTTTCCTTCACTTTCTTTGTTTTTCTTCTGTTTTCTCCCATGGTTCTTGTTCTTTTTAAAGTTTTTCGTGGTTCATTCAATGTCCACCTTATACAGCACATATTCGCGAGCAGTTTTGGCGGCTTTAGAGGCATCACCCCACGAATCTGAGGTGGTACGGACTTCAGGTGGAGTATTCGCATACGGGATAGTACATTATGGAGAGGGGGGATTCCGTCCATTTCTTCCTAATTGTCGTGAAAAACGGCCCAGAAAGTACGGCGCGTGCACAAGGCTGGCGCGCTCCAATCAAACTCGTTTTAGAAAGTGGCGCGCCGGAACGCTCGATGCCGTATCTTCCGAGCCGTGTTTTACGGCAATTAGTAAGAAATGGACGGAATCACCCCAATCTCCGTAATCTCCCATCCCGTATACGAATACTCCACCTGAAATCCGTACCACCTCAGATTCGTGGGGTGATGCCTTTAACACATCGATTAAACGAAAAAACAGCAGCAGCTCCGTTTTATCCACTCGACACTCCACTTTTGTGGTCTGAAAAACAGGGATAAACGAAATTAAGAAATCAACGTACCACCTTTAGCACATTATGTGATAGGTTGACAGGTCTTTGTCCTGCTACAGAAGATGAGAAATCCTCATGCGAGATCCTTTTCCCATCATCATTTGTCCACTTGCATGTACTGAGGATAGACCTGGCCTGGAGCGAATGTACTGCTAATCTACATAAGTAAACGTGCAGTAGAAAACAAAAAAAAATGCGATAAATGCAGCAAATACGGAATACACGTCAACCCATTCGACCACTGAAAATGTTGGTCCAACAAATCATTAAGTCCCGCAACGAAGTGCCATTTTATTAAATTTGCGCAAAAAAAAATCAACTAAATAATATTGATGACACATTTGGAGAAACAAGGAGGCAATAATTCTATTCCTGTCTTGTTTATCCTCCCAAGGACGAATATATCGGATACAGTCGTTTTCGATCTTTAATGTGGTTACTGCATACTGAAATTAATGATGTTGTAGAACTGTTTTTTTCTCGAGGTGGAACGGTCACACTACCGTTGTTTTTGTTTTGTTACTGCAAAATCGATGTGAAAGAGTGGCGTGGTAGTGATGACTTCTTACTTCCTTTTTTTCTTACTCTTACTTTTTGACTTCTTACTTGAGCATAGAAGAAAAGTTGTTCTCCGTGAAACCTTGGCCAACAATTCAAGATTGGTTCACCAAAAGGTCTATTTCTTGCTTCCATCCGCAACAGCTTTCGGAAGCAAACTGACTTGAACTGATACATTCAAATGCGTTCGAAGGAATCGGTCACCAAGTTTCGGACGAGCTGCAATTACGGGAGGAAGATAAACAGAATGGAGACAGAATAGAACAAGTTATTTCTAAAAAAATTCTACAAATTTTCCAGTGCATAACGGTTCGTCATTTATATAATAGTAACCAACATCGTATGTATGACATAATGAAATGCGAGGACGAGGTGGTGAGCAACAAGCAGCAACTTGGAGCATTGACCTTGTGAATGCAAGGGCAACCATCAGTGATCTTAGCATAGTTTGTTTGAGAACTCCCGCTTTAGTAGTAGAAATCTTCTGCTACTAAACTTCTTCCACATTCTCTTCTACAAACAAACCAAATCTCCAAATCTTAGAAAATTCGGCCAGCGATGAGAGGAACGAGTAAATATAAAAGAATAGAGGAAATTTGTACCAAAATTCTGTTCTCGAAATAGAATCAGTTAAAACATGCTCTATAGGAACAGTGAATGCTCTATAAGAACGGTATGAATCTGTCTACTTAATAATATCGAGGGTCTGTTGGAGTACTGTCTATCCATATGTTCTCTAACAAAACTTTATTAGGTGAAATTGAAAATCTTTTACGTGTAAGCGCAGTGTCAGTAAAGCTATGTTTAAAGCTATGTTTAAAATCCTTCAAATTATTATATTTGTATTAGAAGACTGCGTGCACTATCTTCTAGAAGACACAGGCTAGCTAGCTATTCAGCTCAAAGATAAACCAAATAGAAGTAGATTATCGGCCCATGGTAAACATCATGTTGATAGACAAGAATGTCTTGTCAGTTTTGTATTTTTTCTCTTTAATTTTTTATTTAGCATACGACAGAAATGGATCAACAATATAATAGCCCTTGTTAGTTTTATAATCGCCATCTTCCACACTGTGGAGGTGTCCCAACCAGAGCTTGCCTTCGAAGAGTCGAGTTTCCACTTGCAGAGGTGGACAGTGCTGATGGTAGTGGAGCCCTATCCCTGCACTATTGATTGGTTCTTACTAAACCGGTGGTTATTCGTTGAACGCTATTCAAGGAAAGCAACAAATAATGTTCGACTTCTGTATCCAGTAGCTTTGGATCGATAAAGTACGGTTCGCAACATCATCTTTACCCATCAGCAAAGAAAGTAATGGGCAAAGAGGTAAGCTCTTGTGTTTTGATATGCGTCATATAAAACAAACGGAATGTTGCAAATAAACTATGAACGAATCGTTCGAGCGGAGCTGTAGCTACTGCTCCATCTCTCCACTTAAAGATGCGTAGAGCAAGTAAAGAACGAGAAATAAAATAGTGACACGGAGCGAGTTTATTTCCAAGAAAATAATGCTAGGGATGCATATGAAAAGTATGAAAATATCGTCAATGGATGGGTGACACAAGGTCAGGAAAGTTTTCTTTCTGCTCTAAAGTTGGATACAGTTGGACCAAAATGGCCTGATTTGTGGTGCAAATGCGTAGGCTGTTTCGCTCGCAATGGATCCCCTTCTAGTTCCGATTATACTCGAAGCAGAGCTGAGCGACGTCTCCACCTTAGTTCAAGCAAAGCCACAGCTACGCTATTGCACCAAAAATCAGATCGTAATCACCCGACTTTATGTAGGGGTGGAAAATTCCTCCAATGTTCTCCTAACATAGAACGTTCTGATATGATTGCACGCCTGTACGAAAAAATGTAGCGTCGAGTCTTCCCCGTCTAACTCCAAACGTGAAGGTGTCGCCAGTCTTTCGCAAAGGAGCTAAATAAGAACTTCGATAGTGATTAAGAGATTTTTCCGAGTATTTCTTTAATTTTCATTGCCGCTACTATAGTCGACTCAAAACGACATGAATCACGAGTGTAGTTGCGATGTGTTTGCGTACGCGCTGGAAAGCACGTACGCTGGCGCGGTGAAGGCAGCAGTTGGAACCGAGTTGGGACCGTCGCAAACTGTAGCGATGGGTGGCGCCAGAAATGGATTCACCACGCTTCTATCCGCTACGCTCCACCAACGCGTAACGACATGAAGCACGTACGCAATTGCGTACGTGCTTCATGTCGTTTTGACCCTACTGTATCTTGCTTATACTTAACACAAGCGCGCTATTGCTCCTGGAAATTATATATATATATTTCCAGGAAAAAAAAAAAAAAAATAAAAAAAAAAAAAAAAAAAAAAAAAAAAAAAAAAAAAAAAAAAAAAAAAAAAAAAAAAAAAAAAAAAAAAAAAAAAAAAAAAAAAAAAAAAAAAAAAAAAAAATAAAATATTTTTTTTTTTTATATAATAAAATATATATATATATATATATATATATATATATATATAGTAGTCTTAACGTCCGTCCGTACAAAGCCGCACTTCAGATTTCTTGGGGTTTGCTCTGGTCAATAAAAATTAAAAGTATGACAATTTCTGTAGATTTTTGTAAAAGAATTGAATTTTTCTTTCTCGAATTTTACAGCAGTATTCATTCACACTAGAATTTGAATCATTAAAAAAAATGAAAAAAATATTTGAAGTATTAGATATCCTCATCCTTTTCTCCAGCAATTAACATAGAATGTATTAACATTAAATTGCGTGAACGTCATCAGCACAGTAGTCAAATTAAGGTTCTACGTCAGATCACGGCATCTGTTAGGTCCCATTTAAAAAGCTGCTTGCATGCCCGTTTCCAATTTCTGACGGAAGGATGTTACCAATCTGGGATCCAAGCGTGCTGGAAATAGACATGTAGGAGAATAGATAGGGATGCAACGCAGCACATGCAGTTATCACGGCTATGAAACTTTTCGCAACGTCTCATTCACACATTGTTGACAAATCTGCTTGCAATTGTTCTGCAGCACTGCTGCAACAATAATTGCGCTGATTTCAATTTTTGCGCCGTCGCACCAAGCGTGCAGAACAGCGTTTCCTTGTATCAGGGCACCAATTTCACGCCATCTGACTCGTCCAAGCCCCTTTCATTGCTTTTTGGTGCTGATTTCCCAATCCGACGCCCAGAGACCTCGTATTTCGCTCCGCAAACATCCTCATACACACCCATGATGAGCATGATATCCTTTCCTTCGATTCCACTGTAACATCTACGCTTTTCTCGTGTCTGCCCCCAACAGTTAACATAGAATGGTGTGCAAAACAACGTGAAAGTCATCATCATACTGACAAAGACAAGGATCTCACTTCAAATCACGTAAATAGCTAATATGGTTCAGAAGTCGATGCATGCGTGTATATAATTTCCGAAGAAATCATCTGGCATGAGTGTAGCTTATTGAGGAGTGGGCATACTGCGGGGTACATTTCGGTGATTCTCACTCCACTTTCCATCGTTGGGTACTGTATCAGTATCAACCACTTGATAGGCTGGCAATCAGCCGCAGAGCCACAGTGAAAACCTATGTAATGGTTTATAAAACAACTGATAGGTAAGGTTACTTTTAATTATGTGTTTGTTGCTTGGTGGATTTATAACCTAGAAGCTAATCACTTTCTCATTAGAAATATTTCTTCTGAGGGTTTTCAAAGGTAGACTTCCGTTTTCTCGCACAGCTCAAAAAAAAAAAACCCTGCGGTTGAACTGCACAAACTGTAATTTATGATTCTTCTCTAGCCAATATCTTTTATGACGACTTTTCCCTCAAGTTCTACTGATGTAGCATATTTGAGAATAACAATTAAATCCGTAAATTTCGTTGCAGGGAAAACATGTTATAATGTACAAGAGCTTAATTTAAACGTGAAAAAAAGAAGAAGAATTGAATATGAAAATTTGTTATACTTTTAATTCTCGTATTAGATTGGATTCTTACCTTCTTTCTTTTTTGAAAGTTTTCTTTTTCTTCAGCACTTGCACCAAATAGTTTTTTTTTTATTTCTCTGGCAATTTTCTCCATGTGGGTTATGTCTGCTGCCCTTCGTTCTACGTGCGTTTCTTCTTGACAGTTGTCAGTTCCCACTGTTCTGGTCTTCATTTTGTTGTGGAAAGAAAAATTTGTAGTCTAAAGATGCAAAAACTTTCGTTTCTCCTTTTTTTGGTGTTCTTTTTTTGGTGTTCAAGGTGGGATCCTGAACATATTTTCGCCCCAAATAGGTGGCATCGGTGAAGGACGGAGAGTCAAATGAGCGGAATGATGTGAGAAAGCAGTGAGGCGAGTTTTACCGTGTCAAAGTGGTGCGCCAACGCCAAAATGCAGAAAGATGTGGTGGCAGAAGTCCCACAACGTCAATTCGTGCGAACACGCTGAAAACTAATGAAATTGGTGGAACGGGTTCTTCAGCGTCAGATCGATGCGTGTGTGCCATAAGGCGGAAAGATGAACTGAGACGGGTCTCACTTGATCGTTTAGCTTTCTGGAACTCAGATTGGTGCACCTGCGCGAGAAAGCAGTATGGTTGGGTGGCACACGCCCGACAGCCGAAGTTAGGCATGTTGGCACCAGAAGGTAGTGGACGTATTCCCCGGCGTTGTCTAGATGAGCCAGTACCAGAAAGTAAGAAAGTTAAGGCGGCTCCCACGACGTCACAGTGCGCCTACGCTATAGAACACCAAATTAAAGTGAAACGGGTTGCTGAATCATCGAAATGTATTCTGCAGTATATCCACTCCTCAATAAGCTACACTAATGCCAGATGATTTCTTCGGAAATTATATACACGCACGCATCCACTTCTGAACCATATTAGCTTTTACGTGATTTTTACGTTATTTTTATTTTACGTGATAGGACGTAAGATCCTTGTCTTTGTCAGTATGATGATGACTTTCACGTTGTTTTACATTATCACAACATTCAATGCTAACTGTTGGGGGCGCAGACGAGAAAAGCGTAGATGTTACAGCGGAGTAGAAGGAAAGGATATCATGTTCCTGGATGTGTATAAGGATGTGTGCGGAGCGAAATACCGGGGAACACAGAAACGGGTCCCTGGGCATCGGATTTCAGAATCGACGCCAAAAATGAAAGTGGCTTAGAGGAGTCCAATGGCGTAAAATTGGTGCCCTGATACAAGGAAACACTGTTCTGCACGCTTGGTGCGATGGCGCAAAAATTGAAATCAGCGCAATTATTGTTGCAGCAGTGCTGAGTCGAGCGGATTTGTCAGGAAGTGAACGAAACGTTGTGGAAAGTTTCATAGCCGTGACAGCTTTATGTGCTGTGTCCCATCTATTTATAGCATGTTTGTTTCAGGTTGGTAACATCCTTCCTTCATAAATTGTAAACAGGCATGCAAACAGCTGTTTATATAGTACCTGACAGATCGCGCGATCTGACGTAGAACCTAACCTAACATAACTTAACTCTGCACCTGTGGTCAAAAATCGTGTTGCTCTGCTTTGCAATCTGCCAAATTTTGCCAATTGCCGTCTCACAAATCGATATTGTGTGAAATATTTTGTCTGTTTTGTTCTTTTTACTTTTGATTGATTGATTTTTTCGTCTTTTATGTTCCTTTTTTCGTATTTTTGTTGTGTTTGCTTTATTATGTAGATTTATTATTGTATCTGTATTGTTCCTAAGTTATCGTATTGCTTTTGTTCATGTTTTAGTTTTGAAATTTGGCTTAAAACTATGTTTATTTTCACATTTGTTTTTCTAGTCTGTAAAAGAGGGAGACGAGACGAAAAAAGACAAAAAAAAAGAGCGTTGACATGGAAAAAATCATTTTTGAACCAAATTTCACATACAAGAAACAGAGTAAAAATACAAAAAACATCAAAGATAGAAAAAACCAGAAAAACAGCAAAATGTATGGAAACGAACAAAGAACTGTAGCCAATATCAACCCAATTGGCACGCACTTGGCAGAATTTGGCAGATTGGCAAGCAAACTGCTCGCAGGCCGTCCGCGAGCGGTCAAGAACCGTATGGCTGCAGCGAAACGGCTCGTGCAACAACACCGTGCTTCATGTCGTTCTGACCCGACTATATGCATAATGATATTACAGCATTGGATGCATGTCACATTCGTCATAAGACCTCAAACAACCTCTGTATGTATTTTGCGTAAGAAGTCTTAGAACATACAGAAGCATTGAGTGTAGGGTAAGACTGGCAATGAAAGATGGGAGCGAAATCATAAAATATTTATGACCCAATACCTGGAATGATCGTTGCAACGCCAATGAAAAGCATAGCTAGAAAAGAAGAAAAAAATTGAAGTGGAACACATTTTCTTCTCGTCAAAGGTTCGATGACGTGTTGACTAATTCGGCCCATAAAGAAATGCTCTGTACAATACAAAACGGGAGACACATGGATCTGCTGGTGTTGAGGGAACCAGTTAAGAGTGTACATAGTAACGATAACATGATGGGAATGGATTGGAATTGTTGACATTGCAACCTTGTCTCCTTGAATTCTTTAGTTCACAGTAAACTTTTTCGTAGCCCTACTTTAGATAACTCCGCTTCTGGTTGGGGTTGTTTGAGGTTTTATGACGAATGTAGTAGTAATAATAATATAATTATATATCCTCAATCTGTCTATGTTCTGCTTAGTTTTCTTGTGTCTTTGTTTTACCAAATTAGCCGGATGTTTGCACATTTGTTGTACCCCATTAAACTTTTCTGCCTTTGCCACGCTCCGATATCGTTCTGAGTTCACCGGGCAATAACTCTAAACTGGAAAACAAACTGACCAGCTTCACCGACAAGCGGAGTGAACTGCTGCGTTCTTACAGGTCACCCACGGCGAGAACTACTCAATTACTAATAGTATGGAAACGTCCCATAGTACAAACGCTGCAATATTTCTCTCTTTACTGTTTTACAACATTTGCTGCCCTATCAAACCAGTTCAATTGATTCTATTCGTGGTAACACTCCTACAATTGCTTGCCTGTCTTTGAAATCGACCATGCTAAAAGTGGTTGTACATCTGGCGGTCATTTCAGCGAGAACATCAGGAGCGGTTATGTTTGAAAAAAACAGTGATGAATCTGCAGTCACGATTACAACATCTAGGCTTCTTATTGTTATTTTTTAGAGGTCGTACTGTGTAGTAATACGTCAAGGATCTTGGTATTAGCAGTGATCACGAGATTATCTTAATCAGTGTTTCGAACGGGATTAGGCTTTCCCTCGATTATCATTTCATCCCAGATTCTTCTTCTTTGTTCTCTTGAATATCGCATCTGAAACTTCCAGAAAATTCTCTAAAATAACACTGATGAACTATAAGAATAGTTCTGCTGCTTTCATTAATTTATCTTTTTTTCGCAATACCCTTACAGAAGTGGGTACAGGTAAACATTCTGTTTAGAAGGACTCGGAATGAGTTGAATAGCCGGAATAAAAGACGATACAAGCAACACATTCAACTAGAATTACGACACAACACCAGATGGAAGAGCGCTGACCACAGAAGATTAAAAACCATCAGTATTTGCTTTTGTGAGCATATGCAGATCAGAATAAATCTCTAGGGTACTTCGATATTCCTTACTCAATAATACATCGATTACAGATCCTTTGTTTTTCCACTATACCTGTCCTAGTTTTGTTTTTGAGTCTTACTATGGTGGGTCTTTCTTTCTGCGTTGATGCAAATACCTTGTACTCTCTGAAGGGGTACACTCCTGGGGCAGTCGCTCCGCAAGCAGCACTAGAGCCATCTCGCTGCGTATGGACATGCACCATTACACACAGCAAGCGTCGGCGCTCAATATACATGGCGGAAAAAATTCCTTATTGGAACTATATTTTTTAGAGTGTGTAGAGGTGTCTGCGCGGCTTATTTTTATTCCTTATCTTCTAGAAACAGCCTCACTCGTAACCTCCAAGGGACGAGGTTTGGAGTTCCATCGCTAAAAAATTATATTGTGTTTAGTGTTGTTTCTTTAGGTTTAATTATTCAAGTGTGAGGCTTGTCACTTCCGTGCTGGCGATTTTGTGGAAGAACAATAAACTGTGTTCTCTTTGCTGTGGATATCGACCGATTATCCTCACTCTTCCACATGATCTATGTTCACGTATAAATCAGTACTAATTAACCGCCTTTGCCATTTCATTATACCAAACTCCAGGCACTTGTGAGAGCACTGGCAACTCTCAAGTAGAACGAAATTCGTTGCCTGTCTTGTGCACCTCTCCTCAGTGAGGCAATAGAGCTCACAGTGCACCTTGCACCGTGTTGTGAGTTCACAGTGATTGTGTTTTAGTGGCACCACTACGATGTTCGAATCAGCTATCTAAATTAACTTCTTCTACCAGAACCTGTGACACATCATCTCTGTTTGAAATATTTAGTCATATGCATTATTCTCCCTGCACTGCTCTAATCGGAGGTGGTAAGCTTGTACTTGGTTAGGATCTTCTTCGAGTGTCTAGCATGACTGCACCAGTACCACCCCGAAACGATCGGAGTTTTGACAGGATTTTCCTGAAGAGGTCAATTTATGAATAATAATGTACGTAAGAATATATCCAGGGGAAAAACGGAACAAGTCAAGTTTCTTTGTTCGATGCGCCCATGTCCGTTAATTGAGCTGGTAACCAGGAACACCCATATGTTCCAAATATGTTGAAAAGCATAACAAGTAACAGATATGTCGTGAATTGTTTTGCGTATTTTATACTGGGTACAGTGTTTTTCTAAACGAAAAACATTGCTTTCTCCTTCGGCAGTCCTCGCATTGTTCTGTTGTTATTTGCTATCGTTCTGCTTTGTTTTTCGGAACGCTTCCCATGACTGTGCTCGAATTTACGCGATGAAGCTTCCGATGCGTCGTTCACATGAATAAATAATTTTTTGTATGCACCTACTCGAAATCTACAAAGAGTTTAATGAAAGATCACATTCACGTGATTCGCCGTCATTTTTTTTTTTTGGGTGGAGACTGTTAAACAAATCCGCTTACCGCATTGGGCGGCAACCACAAATACTATGTATTTTCTACTGAAACAGACTTTCCTCTGTTGCATGTGAAACACGTCCTCCTATATTTCATCAATGCACTCGTGTCCAAGTGATCCATGTTTTTGAAGATTTTTCTCGGGATTTATTTAGTAAACTGCTCGATCAGACTGTCAGTCATGATCGCGTCAAAGTGCATGACAACATGACGTCTTTTGCATCCAAAAAAAAAACTTATGTAAATGTTGACAATGCATTCGTGAACCTTTTTGACCGGAAGGCGCGAAACTAATTTCACTCATGCAAAAACAACAGAATCACGTCTTCCGATGATTTTATAGACTAAAATTCCAAATTTCATTCTGAAACTTGTGAGACCTTTCCTGCCCTATTTATATTTTCTACTGCTATCTATTGCCTGGTTTCGGAACCCAAGTAAATATTCGAAAATCCAAACTGCCTAAAGCTTTTTTAATGGTAACGTTGAAAAGTTGAGATCAAGCACCTTAAGTCGTATTTCATGCATTTCGTCCAAAGAATTAGATGCGAATTTCAGGCTACCCATAAAACATCAACGAATCAACAATATACCTCAAGTGTGCAGATATCACTGAGGTAGTTCGTTCTCTCGATAGTTCTCTGAGCCTGTCTCCTATGTCACTTCAAGCAATGTAGAAAAAAGACAGTATTTGCACAGTTTGGAACCCGCAGCTTACACCGATCACAAAATTATCGCTGTCTCCTCTGAACACAACAAGAGAAACTGTATTCTTTGACTGTTAAATTATCTATTTTGTACAAGGCGGAGAGCTAACATTTTCCCTTTGAATCACTTTAAAAATATGAAAAGATCAGAATCCTCTTTGCAGATGGAGGCGTTCACGTCAATGGTATCTACATTGGGGACTTCAACTGCTACCCCGTTCGACCGCGTACGTTCTCTGGCAATAGGTTTTCTGGTTGAAAATTAGTCAGGCATTCAGCAGTAATTTTGGCTTGCACGACTGTAAAAACAAAAAGCGAATGATCTGGTCGGATAATTTTTCTCCTTAATTCATGGGGGTTTTTCCGCCAATTGCATTTACGGAGAGGAAAAAGCGTACGCAAATTTCGTAAAAGCTGCAAAACGGTGACCATTTCTCTTGCAAATTAGAGCAAAATTATCAATTGTAGTCTCGAACAAAAAGCTAACATGGTGTGTAGTCAAAGTTGAAATAACACTGCAGGAAACCACCTACTGGCAATGTCAGTAGTGCTTCCTGTAGATTTCGAGTTTGTGGAATGTTGGTTAAAAAATCGCTACAATTTGAAATTGACTCATTCAAATGTAGCGAGTCTGACGAGTAAGATAAAAAAAGCAAAACAGAGGAAAACAAGTGCCCCCATAGTGATTTTTTTTTGGTTTTCGGACTTGTTTAAAAGCATCAATCCACGAATCTGAGGTGGTACGGACTCAGGTGGATTATTCGTATACAGGATCGCAGATTATAGAGAGGTAGATGATTCCGTCCATTTTTTGCTAATTGGCGTAAAAAACGGCTCGGAAAATGCGGCGTGCTCCAATCGAAGTCGTTGTAGAAAACAGCGCGCCGGAAGCCGTTTTTTTACGGCAATTAGGAAGAAATCGGAATCACCTCTCTCCTTAATCTAATCTCCTTAATCGTATACGAATACTCCACCTGAAATCCGTACCACCTCAGATTCGTGAGGTGATGCCTTTACGTCTTCTCCTCAACCATACTAAGAGAAAGACAAGACTAAATCAAAAATTATTTGGAGCGTTTATGCACAAAGGATACAGCGACGCAGGATTTGCTGCAATTGCTTTTGTTTTGGAGAGTGATGGTGGTCTTGTTTTGTTGTGTATTTCACGGTGTTTTCCAGTTCTACGTGGCATTTTTGCTGACATTGAAGGGATCAGGATATTGTTGCACGGTAACTAGTACATCGAATTTCCAATTACGAAAACGAAATATGATATTGCCTTCGAAGATGGCTCTCATGGAAACTAACTTTTAACGTTTCTTTCATTTCGTATGGATCCATTGCCTTGGCAAAAACTTAAAGGCATCATCGCACAAATTTGATGTGATATGGGTTTCCGATGGTCAAAGACTATGCGGGGTCGCAGGTTGCAGAAACGGGTGTGATCCCGCTCATTTCTTCCTAATCGTCGTAAAAAAACGGCCTGTAAGATGCGGCTTCAAGCGTTCCGGGGCGCTTTTTTCTACAACGAGTTCTATTGGATCGCGCCAGCCTTGAGCACGCACCGCATCTTTCGAGCCGTTTTTACAGCAGTTAGGAAGAAATGGACAAAATCACTCTCTTAGCCACAATACATGATCCCGTATAGGTATAACCTTCCTGAAACCCGCACCACCCCAGATTCGTGGGGTGATGCCTTTAAATCAAAATACAAGAATACAGGTATATCGTGAAACTATTCCAGTTAAGTTGGTACTTTAAAAAACATTCCATTGTAGGGTGCCAAGTTATTACTGCCTGTCTGAACAATGTTCCATACGTAATGCTCTAAAGGATAAGGGTTTGTGTCTTCTGAGAACCAGAACTTTATGGACTCAAATCTAATGGTGTTGTTGGATCCACTTCTAGGTGAACCTTTGAAATGAAATGTTATGTCTGTTGGTTGGAATAGACCTACATTTTCCATCTACGACTTTATTTCTCGCTATGGATAAGCTTATGTCACTATGCAACATCCGGCTCCGTGCTCACCTACTCAACACCACCGTTTCAAAACTCATAGAAGTATCACGAGAGTATAAGATGTCGCTGAGTCTCACTTTCATAGATTTAAAGAAAGCCTTTGATACAGTTGAGACCGAAGCGGTCATGGAGGCCTTGGACAACCAATGCGTCCCCGCTCCATAGATAAAGATACTTCGTGAGTTGTATAGCAACTTCACGACCAAAATTTCCCCATTCTACAATGATGTCATAATCGAGGTGAAGAGAGGGGTTCGTCAGGGTGACACATTTTCAGCCAAAATATTCAGTGCCACTCTCGAGAACGTGACGCGAGGATTGGAATGAGATAACATAGGAGTGAATGTTGACGGCCGGCATTTTTACGATCTTCGTTTCGCTGATGACATTATATATATATATATGTATATGTATATATATATATATATATATATATATATATATATATATATATATATAACGTCAAGCTTCAATCAGGCGGAACGGATGCTGGTCGAATTTGATGAAACGTGTAAAAAGATCGGTCTTCGGCTGAACCTAGACAAGAGGATGCTTACGAGGAACGGATGGGTTTCTGATGTCCCATTCACGCTCAACGGAACGAACATATCTGAAAGCTCCAGCTATGTATATCTAGGTCCGGAAATCAACATGATGAACGACCTGACCTCCGAGCTGAGCAGAAGGAAACAAGTGGCTTGGAGAGCATTCAAGAGCATCGAGGATGTAGTGAAGAGGACCAAGAACATCCGGATCCATGCTCACCTATTCGCCACCACCGTTCTTCCTTCTACGCTTCAGAAACGTGGACGTTTCACAAGCAGGAGGAAAACGCGATCAGCGTAATAGAACGCAAAATTGAAAGGGTGCTGTTACTGATGTTAGGAGTAACCCGCTTCACGCAAATGAAAGAAGGGATTCAAAGTTCACTCATACGTCATCGATCAAAGATCGGAGACGCTGCCGCATATGTCAAGGTAAGCAAAATTAGGTGGGCCGGTCACGTGATGCGTTTTAACGACAACCGTTGGACCAGAGCCATAAGCGACTGCACACCACGCGACATCAGATGCACCACAGGAAGACCGCCGATCCGTTGGTTAGACCTCCTCACGAAGTCCTTCAAAGAAAAGTACGACGTTTTTTGAGTTCCTCGCGAGAAGTGATGCCACTGGGCAATACCTGCGCACGATCGGGACAAATGGAAATATTACTTGTGTGCCCGCTCGAGCAAATCGATGAACAACGGGAGCACAGGTGATACAGGTGATGGATAAGGCCTACACTGCTACCCCAGGATTGCTTGAAGTAAAATCCGTGGCCTTTCCAGCACTATGGGGTCCTTTGTTACGTAAATTTTCTTCTTGTTGAATACCGTCAGAAATGTTTCTCGTATCGCTCAGAAGCCAAAAGTGGCTTCAGCACTTTGACTTGGGGAGGCTTGAAATAAGAGGTGCTCAAGAAGTAGATTTCCGATAATCTTCACATGCCTTAACCTTGGTCTAATGACGACTGCTTTAGCAGTGCTCGTGGACCACTCTAAAGCATTTGTGATTTCAGGAATTAAAAAATTCAAACTTTTAAATCAGTCTTGATTCAGCTGGCGCACAGTGTTGGCGCCAAAAAACATGTGGATACGTCATTTGATTACGTGTTTGGGGCGGAAGTGAAAATAACAGCAAAAAACCAATTCAAAGGCAGCATACCGCAGAATTGACGTAGTTGCGTTTGGCGATCTATGTGCGAGAAGATAGGATTACGGGCGCGATAACGCTCGTTCGCAAAAAGGCGTGAAAAACGGCTTTCTCGATCGAGGTTTCCTAGAAGGCATCTGACCTTGCCATTCAATTTAAATGCATAATTCTATAGCAAGTACTGCATAGAAGAACAACCATTAATTGGAGGTCATTTTACAACTTAATGTGATTTTACCGCATTTTCTATTTGTTAGTTTTTGTCGCACCATTTTCTTTCAGTCATCAGTTTTGTGGGTGTTGATTGCCGGCATCGTCGTAGCCTTCTTCTTGGGAGCTGGTCTTGGAGCAAATGATGTTTCGAACACTTTCGGTACTTCAGTTGGGAGCGGAGCCGTCACAATCATACAGGTAGACAGACCATATCTGGATCGATACCATATTAATATTTGTCCTGTCTTTTGTCTTCACATCTTTAACCACCAAAATTTCATTATCTTCAAATCGGAAACACATAATAGATTGTTTTATGGGTAATGCTTAGTCTCAGCAGAAGTCATAAGCTATACTTACAAAAAAAAAAGCAACTCTCATTGACTTTCAATTCCCCATAGTCAAAAAAGTGAACTTTAGTTGTGATACCTCCCCGGCGTCAACAAGCCTTTCATCCTTCCGTGGTCTATGAATTGGTGCGAAATTTGTCTGGGAGAAGGAAAACACTGACTTGATCATTGGCTGACTCCCGTAGTTCATCTTTCCAAAACCTCACTTACTTATATACTTAGATACTTACTATTTAGACTTAATAAGTAGTAAGTATCTAAGTATACTTACTTAGATAGACTTACTTAGATACGATTACAAATTGCGGTAAAACGCGTTGGCGCATCCCAAGTGGATTAATACTCTAAAGAACTTGTTCTTTTATCTTTTATTATCTTTTATTTGTAGAAATAGGGTCAGTGAGTTCGTGAAAATTCCATTCTTTTGTAACTTCTTTCGTACAACAGTCTCAACATTTTTTTATTCCGGATTCATAGTCATTGAAAGTAGAGTTGCGACTAAATTTCAGGCCTACATAATGGCAACCATCGTCATGACGTTGGGAGCGGTGTTAGTAGGTAAATTTCACAATTCATACCCTTCAAGTAACGGTGGCGACTGCGAATAGCCAACAAATGATTTTCGATACAAACCGCTTTAGGTTTGCTTCTCGTGTATAGAACAGCTGTATGTTTCAGGATGGTCAGTTACAGACACAATGAGGAAAGGAGTGATAGATGTTCAAAATTACGCTGACGCTCCTCATGAGTTGATGTTAGGCCAGCTGGCAATTTTAGGAGGTATATTCGATTGAAAGCACTTGCTTTAGATAGCTGTCTTCAAAATTTAAGTGTTAATTCGGAACTTTATTACACACAACTCTGAGTCGTTAATTTCAGGAACAGCACTATGGCTTGCAATCACAACTGCAACAAAAATGCCAGTGTCAACAACGCATGCTGTGGTAGGATCAACCCTCGGATTCTCCCTTGTTTTGCGTGGCACTGAAGGCATTAACTGGAGCGAAATTTACACCATTAGTAAGTAATGTATGTACGTGCTGTTCGACGAAGTAGTGTGAAGCCGAAGACTGTTGTATGTAGTAGATATAGTCGGATTGAAACAACCTGAAGCTCGTAATTGCATGCGATGCACTTGAATTGGCGTGATGGAGCTGGCGGTTGAGAATGAGGTGGGACTTCCACTCACCTGCGCATTCCGATTGCAGCAACCAAGTGTCCCGCTTTGCAATCATTCGCTCCATGGCGTCCTTTCGAGCGCAGCCGCCCATGCAGTTCTAGAGGAGTTCAGATTGCTTTTGTCCGACTATAGAAGAACCACCTCATAGCTCGTTTCCTTCATTGCCCTAATCAGGAATTTCCCAGCAGATCTTAGCAAATACCAAATTTCGTTAGGAAAATTATCCTAATGTGCCAAAATGTTGTGGAGGATTGGAATCTTTCAGAGAGTGATTGAAATATTCTAGAATTAGCTGAGTTGACAATAAATTCATAGTGAACTAATATCCCCGAAGTTTTGATGTTATTTTTCACATGCTTTATAATGGAAGAAAGGAATGGAGATCATTTTGCTCTTTTTGTTGCTCATTTTTTCGTCGACTATATGAAAATTCCAATCATTCTGGTAAAAATTTCGGTGACGATTCACCTGAAAACTGAATTTGGTGAATCCAGGACGTAGTATCACTTCAATTTCGTCATACACAGCGTACTTTCTGGAGATCAAATCTTCTTTCACTTTTTTAAAATTAGGTTCAGAAAAAGGAAAGAAATGGAAAAAGAATTCTGGTAATGAAAGCTGCTGCTGCCGCATTTCGCATGGAAGACCATGGTACCCTATACATATCGGAGAGCAATGACTGCAGCAGATGCTACAGGGTGCGTCAAAATTACTGATCCAAGGCAAAGTGGGTGTAAGAAGAATAACGGAAGGATGGAAGTAAAATAACATTTACTCGTTATATAGGAAGCAAATTATTGATCACAACTTGAAGTTTCCTTCTTCACCTGTGATACAAACCTCGACGTTGGAGCAAGTCATTTGCGATGGCACGCAAGCATGGCACATCCGGCTCTTCCCAACCCTTCTGAAGCGATTTCTTTAACGTGCCGACAATGCGATGGGATTTTTCAGACAGTTGGCTCCCATATACTCCAGTCTTAGTGACACAAATGGTTCATGCCGTTAGAACATGACAGCCACTGCTGAAAGCAGATGAAATCCGTAGTCCCGGCAGTTCTGGTTAAAAGATACCTGATCGCGGGG
Organism: Necator americanus; assembly: GCF_031761385.1. NCBI lineage: Eukaryota > Metazoa > Nematoda > Chromadorea > Rhabditida > Ancylostomatidae > Necator > Necator americanus. The sequence goes on from NC_087375.1 coordinate 18,589,209, forward strand.
ATGATTTGTAAGGTGGAGTTCCGTTTTGTTGGATATTGAATGCTGGATCCTTTTTTGACGGCGCAACACATTGCTGGCTCAAAAACTCCTATTTCACGCTCGTTTGTCGCTTCTGGGTCTTTGTAAATTTTCACGCCGATTTTCTTAATAGAACATGGAGTGACCACAGATCGATGTATACATCGTCCGGAACGATCATCCTTGTTTCCAAAATTTTTGTAGCCTTGAATGGTTTGATATACAAGCGGCCGTTTTATTCCCAGACGTTGTTGAATCGAGAGATCGATGTTTTGTACCAGAATACCTTGCCAGTGGAGTTCAATGATGGAACGACGATGACTCGATACTTGGTCATGATGAAAGTAACGGAATAACTTGTGAAACTTTATTTTATGTACGACAAATAACAGGAAAAGCACACAATATACGACACATAAAGAAGCCGCTCCTGATCTAGATGAATTTTGCCGCGCGTACTCTCTATCAGTTTTCTTAGCCCACCTTATACATTCAGCAGGCTGGATTAGTTTTCTTAATTATGAAATCTTTTAGAGGAAACGTGTGTAGAATACTACGTGAGGTATTGTTGTGGTTTCGGCATTCAATCGGTTACGCGATTCAGGAATTCTCGCCCCTAACACGGAGGGAGAAGGAGTCAACTTGCAAAAAGCTATACTCCAGAGATCACCGTATTTCAAACGCACCATTACAATTGTTCCACATCATTGTTAATTATTGGGCAAAAACATGATATCTTATTCATATTACAACTTCTGCTGTTAAAGTAGCGCGACCGAAAAGTGCTGCTAAGAATGTGATTTCGGGGAGCTGTTGCGATAAAGAGGACGAAAAAAAAATCGCAACGAATGAGATTGCTGGGTCAGTAACTCCGGCATTATTTGTAATCAAAGAGAAAGACTTGCTCAGCGCATTGCATACACAGAAAAGCGGAAAATTCTAATTTTGACAATCTCCAAATTTCATCAACGAACATTTAATGTTCACCTGTATCACCTGTGCTCCCGTTGTTCACCGATTTGCTCGAGCGTGCACAAGTAATATTTCCATTTGTCCCGATCGTGCGCAAGCGTTGCCCAGTGCCATCTCTTCTCGCGAGGAACTCGAAGAACGTCGTACTTTTCTTTGAAGGATTTCGTGAAGAGGTCTAACCATCGGGTCGGCGGTCTTCCTATGGTGCGTCTGATGTCGCGTGGTATCCAGTCGCTTACGGCTCTAGTCCAACGATTGTCGTTGAATCGCATCATGTGTCCGGCCCACCTAATTTTGCTTTCCTTGGCATATGCGGCAGCGTCTCCGATCTTTGATCGATGACGTATGAGTGAACTTTGAATCCCTTCTTTCACTTGCGTGAAGGTGGTTACTCCTAGCATTAGCAACAGCACCCTTTCAATTTCGCGTTCTATTACGCTGATCGCGTTTTCCTCCTGCTTGCGAAACGCCCACGTTTCTGAAGCGTAGAAGGAAGAACGGTGGTGGTGAATAGGTGAGCATGGAGCCGGATGTTCTTGGTCCTCTTCACTACATCCTCGATGGTATTGAACGCTCCCCTAGCCGCTCGTTTCCTTCTGCCCAGCTCGGAGGTCAGGTCGTTCAAATGTTGATTTCCCGACCTAAATATACATAGCTGGAGCTTTCAGATATGTTCGTTCCGTTGAGCGTGAATGGGGCATCAGAAACCATCTGAAACCCATCCTTTCCTCAAAAACATCGTCATGTCTAGGTTGAGTTTCATCAAATTCGACCAGCACCCGTTCCGCCTGATTGAAGATGTTATACGAATGATGTCATTAGCGGAACGAAAATGTTGTAAATGCCGGTCGTCAAATTCCACTCCCATGTTATCTCATTTCAAACATCGTACCGCGTTCTCAAGAGTGGCGCTGAATATTTTGGGTGATATTGTGTCGCGCTAACGACCCCTCTCTTCGCCTCGATTATGGCATCATTGTAGAATGGAGAAATTTTGGTCGTGAAGTTGCTACACAACTCACGAAGTATCTTTATGTATGGAGTAGGGACGCCTTGGTTGTCCAAGGCCTCCAACACCGCTTAGGTCTCAATTTAAGGGGTTCTTCAAATCGTTGAAAGTGAGAAACAGCGGCATCTTGTACTCTTGCGATACTACTATGAATTTTGAAACCGTGTGTATTTGAGCAATCGTACTGAACTCTTTTCGAAACCTGGTTGCTCTTGTGAAGAGCTTGTAGATGACAGACATTAGCAGATTGGGCGGTCGTTGCCTTGCATTCCGACAGATAACAGAGTGAAGAGCCTCGCCAGTGTGTTGATGAGGACTGGCGGTGGGTACTTCAGATGTTCAGGCTTGGTTCTGTCGAGACCGGTTGAAGTTCGATTCTTCACCGACATGATGGCGTGTCGGACTTCGAAAGGAAGGTCTTCGGAATGATATGTCCATCTTCGCTCAGAGGGTGAGGAGACAAGGGGACGTGGCTGTCGAAGGGATGCTGTAGTTGATCCATCTGGTGTCCAGAGAGCAGTCATTATTGTTTTACGACTGACGAAGTTCCGGCAGGTGTAGCGAATGCATGTCCCGCCTTTACAGCTCCGGCCAACACTTCTGCTTTTCTCTCTTCGAGGTCTTCATTTATCTCCTCTCTGCAAGGCCTTGCGAGATCGGCGTGAGTTCTTGGTTGCCGGTAGCTCATGCAGCTCTACGCTGACGTATCAGCTCAAGATTTCGGAGACAGAGTCTCTTGGTGGTTTAGAAACTCTTCGTTCTTCTCGTACAATCGTGAAGATGTTCCACAAGCCGTTTATATTTGTAGCCGATGTTGTCCATGTCGGTATCTTCCCAAAAGCCAACAATCGAAGTGAAGAGCTCCCAATCGATGATGGTACTGGGAGTTCCCTTTGTGAAAGTTGCGGCTTCTTCTTCTCTCTGTGTGAAAGAAAATCTTCTTTGATGGTGTACTACGTTTTAAGCAAGATTGTTATTGATCTTTATTCTGGCTAACGTTTCGGCGTCGTCGCCTTCTTTAGAGGTTTACCCACACTTACACTGGTGGTCCGTTAACATCACAATTTTGTGGCTATCAAGGCTCTGAAGGAGGCGACGACGCCGAAACGTTAAATGAAAGTCAATAACAATCTTCGTTCTGCTTAAAAAGTAGTACACAATCAAACTCTACGATGCCAAGATTCAAAGAAGGTCGAACTTGGAATTTACTCTTCCTCGATGGTTCTATCCCGTATAAAACTTTGGTACAACAGCGACATCCCTCAAGCAGAATATGAAGAGTGCTTCTGGAATTGCGTGTTTCCATGGATGTTCTTAGTCGTCATAGTGAACTCGGAAAGCCTCTCTCTCTGTTCATTCCGTTGAAGGCCATGGATTCCGATGTGAAGTCCTTTAGGCATTCTTCGGGAGCCAATTTTGAAGTCACCAATTAGGATCTTGTAGAAGGTATGATCTTCTCTGCAGAACCTCTCATGGTCCATATAGAAAGCTGCCACTTTTTCTTCTTTGTAGCTTGATGTTAGAGCGTAATCGGCGAAAATCGTCAAAGCTGGCGTTGAACCACATCTTTTCATCCGCACACCTCCGATTAGAGTTGTAAGTTGTTCGAAAGAGTCGATGTTCCTTGCCATACTAGTGTTGACGACGCCAACTCCAACAGGACTAACTCCTCTACTGTCGCATGTTTCTAAGAGCAGTTCCTCTGCAGTATCATACAGGGCGTTCAATATGTGGCGTCGCCTCGTCTTGGTTAGTCAGATGACGTCTTACTCGAGCTTCCTGGCCTGCATCATCAGATCTTCAGTAGCCGCATCCAATGCAAGCGTTCGGGCGTTATAAGTACAGATCGCCATCCTATTCTTTTTCCGTTTCGTTAGCCTACATGACCTCTGCACCCCCATCTCTCTTGGCGCTACCGTACCAGGCTTTCCTCCGGAATCAGGAGACTCTTTTCTATTACTGTGTTTTGCATAAAAAAATAAAAACCTATGCGCAGGTTGCAAGCCTCTATTCCCATCCAATGCAATGAGTTTTGGGAGAACGTTGCGCTTTCCAGGAGTGGACAGGGGGAGCTTTGTTGTTGGAGGCGACTCTAAATCGCCCCCCTTGCACCTCCCAGTCACTTGATTACAGATTTTGGGACCGATGGGCGGGATACGGTAGTATTATGAGCCGATCCTGGCACGGCAGAAACAGGGAGTCGATCCCCTGAATCCACCTGCGTCTTAAGGCAGGTACAAGTTCGCTTTTGGTCGTCGATTGGCCCCCCTATCCGCCACCTGGGGACTCGCCAGGTAGCCTCGCAACTAACCGGCTGTCTTCTCTCTAATGAGAGAGATCCGTGAGAACATTTAATGTTAGTGGAGCATTATCATGAAGGTTGGTGGTTGAGAAATGGTTGAGGAAAATGTGAGGATGGCGAGGTGTGGAGAATCAAATAATTCAATGATGAAGAAAGCTGATCAATCAGAAAGAATTAATTGCAGAAAATTTATATTGTAAGAAAAAACTATCTAAATCAATCTAGTGTTTGATACACTCATCATTACGTAGAAAATAACCCTTAGAAAAAAAGCAAAGAAAACTGCTAGATTGTGCCACATGCAAGTTCTTATACTAGAGTCAAATACACTTTTCTAAGAATCTTTTATGGTAACTTGTTTGGTGATAAAAGGAGACGGTGATCCTTATGTTCTGGACGCTTGGAAATTTAATAAACACGCAGCGTTGGTTGTTTGAAAAACAAATTTCTGCTTAGTTAACTAATTAACTACGGCGTAATTATGTACTCGTCCCACGCAGGTTTCGCCTACATCTTCCGAACCGAACAGAACAGGACAGAACCGCAAGGCAGGAAATGAAAATGTACGCGAATTTGTGGTCGGACAAGCACGAAATTTTGACCGTCATTTGAATACGCTAAAACAGTGAAAGCTCGTTAGTCTTCCGTCCAATGCTGCATTTTTACCAAACTTCCAACTGTGCAGAAGATAAAGTTTACTGCCTAATTTTTCTGCACTCTCTACCTTCCTCTAACACACATATTCCATTATGGAATGCCCCCACCATTCAAAATTCTCAGGCGGTTTGAGTGTACCTCCCTCTTTAATTTTATAAAGACTTATGTGCTTCTAAAACCATATAAAGATATTGTACAATACGTACCACCTTTTGCTTTGAGTGACAATCTAACGCGGTGGGTCATTACACTAACTCCGCTCCTCGGTGAAATTGGGCAGTTTGTTTTCCTTTTGGGGAAAGTTGCGTACTGTCGTTGGAAGAGAGAGAGCTGAGAGATCTTTCAAAATCCCGACAGCAAACAAGAAGTTCTGTTTCCAAAGGATTTGAGCCTAAATAAGAATTAAGAATTTTTATTACAGTTGCTTCGTGGTTCGTGTCTCCCGCTCTGTCAGGAACAATCTCTGTTGTCCTTTATCTTATTGTCGACTTCGCGGTTCTACGGAGAGTCTGTTGTTTTTACATTTATTCATACAGTAATTTCGTAGTTGAGTAGAAAAATAGGAACCAACCATAAGACCTCCTGGTCAGTTGGTCCTGTGTGAAATATAAAAAATCCTTTTCCGAGTTCCGCTGCGACGGATTATAAAATCGCGACAAGAACAAGAAGAATTGTCGAATAGGAAAAAATCGTTACAGAATCAGCGCATTTATTCCTCTCGCTGAAAGCTCTAAGAAGAAATTATGATTTTTCGGATAAGAAATATGGAGATGTGGTTTCGATTTCAGTTTAATATCCTCACTTGCTCTTTTGTTGAATTGTACATAATTGTTTTCAGACGATGTTGATCTTTTCCTTATCAGAATGCACTAGGTACCCTTTACAGCAATACGTTTTGTGTCAAAATGATGAATATATGTTCAGAATCATCCATTTGAATGTGGCCTACGAGCACTTCCTATTTTCTACTTTTTCGTGATATCCTTTAATGTTTTTATGGTTACGTGGGATGGATCAAAGCGTAAGTTTAAACTTGTTTGTTCACTCACCATGTGTCCGTAGATTCTGCTCATTATTTTCAGTTCTACACTTTGACCGAATACCACTTTATGCTTGCATTTTGCTTTCGATCTGTACGGGAGTGATAGCAGCACTACTTGTTAATTTTGTCCTGAAACCAAGATTGCAACGGAAAATCCAAGGTTGCATTTCACACCTTTGTGGGAAGGAAAGGATAGGTTTTTATACTAGTAATTGGGCATTCACTGCCGTCTTCTAGCATCCACTGCTGATGAAATCGAATCAGTTCGAACGTCGTCCTTCAAGACCATCCGGCTCCACGCTCTGAGCGAAACAACTGAATGTAGCGAGGAAGGAACGATTATTCGAAGTAAGACCAGTTGGAAACGTCTCCTTCCATAAGTTTGATTCGCAAGTTCAGTACGCAAATGTAATCATGGTGTCACCAAACTATGTTCTTTCTCACTTATTTTCGTCTTTCAAAGATTTGTTTCAGTTGCTCTTTTATGCCGTCTCGGAGCACGGTACTGATCGAACAAGATATTCGTCAGCACATATTCTACAATATAATCTCCATGTTTCGTAGCTAGTGTCATCTGCGTGATACCACAATGAGATAGACGATGCGCATTTACCGAGAAGCTTAAGGGAGTCTAATTTCTAGAAAAGCACCTACTTAACAAACCTTATAAAACTGTACACGTGTGAAAGAAGTACGCTTCGTCGTACAACACTTAATAAAACAAAGTTTGAAGAAAATATGTGATGTTTTGGCGACTCCAATCATGGAGTTGACGAGTCCCCCTAGAGGCAGCTGTGCACAGTACTTATCGCGATTAAACGATGTAAGGTCTGCATCCTCACCTTTTTAATTCATTCGCATCAGTAGTCGTACTGTACCGAGTGAAGCGATGCGAGAAAACAGTTTTAATTACCATTCATCCGCAGAGGGGAGCTTCTGGCGAAGGCTAGGGTCCTTGAGCAGTCCAGGGCTGGCATCCCATTCAGTTCAAGCGAGTGATGGGACACGATCTTCTCGAACAGAACCCCCTTTCTTCTTCTTCTTCTTCTTCTTCTTCTTCTTCTTCTTCTTCTTCTTCTTCTTCTTCTTCTCCTTCTCCTCCTTCTCCTCCTCCTTCTCCTCCTCCTTCTCCTCCTCCTTCTCCTCCTCCTTCTCCTCCTCCTTCTCCTCCTCCTCCTTCTCCTCCTCCTCCTTCTCCTCCTCCTCCTTCTCCTCCTCCTTCTCCTCCTCCTTCTCCTCCTCCTTCTCCTCCTCCTTCTCCTCCTCCTTCTCCTCCTCCTTCTCCTCCTCCTTCTCCTCCTCCTTCTCCTCCTCCTCCTTCTCCTCCTCCTTCTCCTCCTCCTTCTCCTCCTCCTTCTCCTCCTCCTTCTCCTCCTCCTTCTCCTCCTCCTTCTCCTCCTCCTTCTCCTCCTCTCCTCCTCCTTCTCCTCCTCCTTCTCCTCCTCCTTCTCCTTCTCCTCCTCCTTCTCCTCCTCCTTCTCCTCCTCCTTCTCCTCCTCCTTCTCCTCCTTCTCCTCCTCCTTCTCCTTCTTCTCCTCCTTCTCCTCCTTCTCCTCCTTCTCCTCCTTCCCCTTCAACGTTCTTGCGACAGTTCTCGATTGCTGTCAATCCAACACATTGGAAATTTCGTGTGTTTCGAAAACACCAAATTTGAAAATTAGCCGTGGCACATATAGCAAATGTGAGATTCGGTAGCTGACAGAAGCGAGGAAACACCAAGAAGCAGAGAAAGTGAATTTGGGGAAATGATTTTGAAATATTGCTATTGAAACATTTTAATTTTTGCTTCATTCTGATTTTTTTCTAAAATCAATGAAATGTTTCAAAATACTGATTAAAGGGCATAGTACGATAAAAAAGAAAATTCGGGTGAATAGGTCGACTGAGAGAAGAACGACGAAAAAAAAAAGTCAAAGAAATCAACATTCTGTCCCTACAGTATGACGACTTAGGTTCGATACCCCACTGAGTCAAATTTTCGCAAACGATTTAGAAACTTGAAACCACTTCTAAAATATGAAAAGTTCAATTGTTTGTAGTTTTCAGCTGTTTAGAAGTGGATTTATTGGAATTTAATGACCAAGAAAGCTCAGATTTGGTGCGCATTGGTAGGTCTAGGAGATCGCGAATAACTTGGTCATACGAGGACCAAAAAGAAACATTTTAGGCAGTTTTTTTTCAAAGAAAAAAGTTTGCACTGCAGACCGGTCGTACCTCTATTTTTCCTATCTCCTAGTCTTGTTGGACTTTTGATGGGATCAAGATGGGAAAAATGCAATTTTCCTATCAAAGAAATTGGGAAAACTACAGGACTCTGGAAATCGGTTTATGTAGCATCTGACAGGAAAAATTCTCTCCGACAAAATACTGCAAGGTGATTTGCTCTGCGCTAAGTTACTCTGAGTCACTAAACTTTATTCAAGATAACACACTTTGGCGCGGTAGCAAAAATTAGGATTTTACCATGTTTTCCCACTCCAGAAAAATGGGACGGCGTTTTAAGAAAATCACCCATATATTCCGACAGGAGAACTAAGGAAACCCCTATGTGCAAAATTTCTCCTTTTCGGACCATCTGGTTTTCTCAAAATTTAGATGGGACAAATCCTAAAAAAGTAAAAAAGTAAAGGAGAAATCTTAAATTTTGTCCCATCAAAATTACTGAAAGACTAAGAGGTGGGAAAAACAGCAATATAGCAAATCCCAAAAACTTCCTAAATCTTCTTTTTTTTTGTTCTTTCATCGCGAAGTTATTTGCGATCTTCCAGACCTAACAATGTGCACATAATCTGAGCGATCTGGGTATTTAAAATCAATGAAATTCTTTTGCAAAAATTTGACTCAGCGGGGTGTCGAACCTGTGTCGTCCCATTTTTAAATGATCATCTCGCTGTACATTTTCAAACCAAAATGTTAGGGGTTCCACTGTCCTACTCCTGAAAACAAATATAATAATTCGTTCTTATGCAATCATTTAATATTATTTATTATTTTGTATTGCTTTTCTTAATTGTTTACTATATTGTTTATTTTATAATGTCTCCGAGCTCCGAAAAAATTTTTCGAATGCCCAGGAACACGCATACCGAGAGAACTTGGATAAATGAAGCTGTAGTAGTGGAGAGCGCTAGTTTTTTTCGGATTCGTAGATTCAGTGTACTACGTACGTTGGCTTCACTTCTATATACAAATATTGGGTTTTACCAACTTTATATTTATCACTCCAAGTGGAAGAAAACCTCAAACCTTATTTGTTGGTGAGCAATAACATATCTCTAGAAGTAAAGTACTGCAATATTTTATTTCTAGTGATATATTATTGCTATTATTATATCATCTCTAGAAGTAAAGTAGGACAGAACAACCAATAATAGAACGTATTCCGCACATGTACTGCCTTTTTATTAGTGATTGCTTTATCGCGACATCAAAAACATCCGAGATGTATGAATGCTTTAGAATTTTAAATGAGGAATCGCAGTACGTAAAACTTACCCGAGAACAACCAAAAAAAACAACGGTGGTTGGTTGTCTTTTAAATCCCCAAACAAAACTGCACAATGGCGTTGCCAGTGGTATCGCAAGGAAATCTCAAAAAACATACTGATAAATGCAACCTTGGTTCATTCTATGGGCGTAAAAAGGACAACTGCCTGTGATGTGGTTACAACAGCTACTGCAATGTGCACAGGAGATAGTGAACGTGAAAAACTAGCAATAAGCATGGCTAGTTCAAATCGTTACAGCAGATCGAAATCCGATCCGATCCCTTAATCGCTGCGATAAACCGGGCTCTTTTGTGTGAGCGGTTGCAAGATGATGTTGTGTCGTTGAGTGTTAGGTTGTTTGTCCATTCGATGAAAGTGGAGATTGCACGAAGATCGGAATAATCAGCCGGATAGAAACGGGAAGGACGTTGAGCCTGCGTATCAGGAACATTTGGCTGGTGAAAAGCGTGAAAACGTGATTTCACCCGGTTACACCATTACACCACAACAAAAATGAGAAATATGATGAAAACGAGTTTGAAATAAAGTGCGCAGTGTTAGTCCACGAGAAACAAATATCTGCTAGAAAGGAAGCGGAGGCATTCTGAATTTCCATCAAGAATCCATCCGTAACAAATTGAGTGCCCAACAATTGCTAATGATTTTATGGCGTCCGTAACACTCTGTGATCTAAGGGGCTGTTCCAGTTCCTTGACACCATCAAGACATACATACATACATACATACATACATACATACATACATACATACATACATACATACATACATACATACATACATACATACATACATACATACATACATACATACATACATACATACATACATACATACATACATACATACATACATACATACATACATACATACATACATACATACATACATACATACATACATACATACATACATACATACATACATACATACATACATACATACATACATACATACATACATACATACATACATACATACATACATACATACATACATACATACATACATACATACATACATACATACATACATACATACATACATACATACATACATACATACATACATACATACATACATACATACATACATACATACATACATACATACATACATACATACATACATACTACATACATACATACATACATACATACATACATACATACATACATACATACATACATACATACATACATACATACATACATACATACATACATACATACATACATACATACATACATACATACATACATACATACATACATACATACATACATACATACATACATACATACATACATACATACATACATACATACATACATACATACATACATACATACATACATACATACATACATACATACATACATACATACATACATACATACATACATACATACATACATACATACATACATACATACATACATACATACATACATACATACATACATACATACATACATACATACATACATACATACATACATACATACATACATACATACATACATACATACATACATACATACATACATACATACATACATACATACATACATACATACATACATACATACATACATACATACATACATACATACATACATACATACATACATACATACATACATACATACATACATACATACATACATACATACATACATACATACATACATACATACATACATACATACATACATACATACATACATACATACATACATACATACATACATACATACATACATACATACATACATACATACATACATACATACATACATACATACATACATACATACATACATACATACATACATACATACATACATACATACATTCATTCATTCATTCATTCATTCATTCATTCATTCATTCATTCATTCATTCATTCATTCATTCATTCATTCATTCACATTCCTTTACCTTCATATTCCAGAAGTCCAGCGTTTCCTCACATGGTTTCTTCCTGATAGAGATCGTATCGACGACGAGAAAACAATTCAGCTGTTTGGTCGTATTCAAATCTTCACTGCCTGCTTTGCTGGCTTTGCTGTCGGTGCAAATGATGTTGGGTACGAAAGACTGCTTAGTTTATTCTGTTTTATTCTGTGACTTACATTGAGACACCTAGATTGTCTTTAGCTTTGAACATTGAAATTTTGTCATTTGGTTAGAAATCTCTAGCGAAAACTTATAGTAACTCTATCGCTCCAGTAGCATCCTTGGTAGCAATCTACAAGGATCAAAGCACTGAACAAGAAGCGGAGGTACGGCTATTTCAGTGATCTTCTATATTATTGCAAATAAAAATGAATCGGGTAACGGAGGTATGAACGGTGTAGTGGAAACAAAACCAGTAAGTGGCTTCGTCAAGTACAAATTCTGCTATGCGAAGGTGAATGACAATCAATCTGCAGAGCAGACTTGTTTATTCCGGAAGCATATTGAGAAAGCGTAGTTTCGTATTTTGCTGATCATCATTCGTATCTGCAGTCCCTGCTGAACGCGTTCTGCGGGTTCGCACCCGACGCAAAGCAGGTAATGGTTTGGGTTTTCTATAAATCCACTGCTGGATGTCGGCTTTTTGCTTCACCGATAGGATCCTCTGAATTTCAGTGTCGCCTTGCGACGCACGTATCGTGTTTGCCGGCTGGACGCAAGAGGCGCTGCTAAAGAACACCTTCTTCGAATATAATAGCGATGTCATATTGTATAATATAGGCTCCCATCTACGTGTTGCTGTATGGTGTTTTTGCTATTTGCTTTGGAATGTGGACCCTTGGTTATCGAATCATAGGCACCGTCGGTACAGAAGTGTCCCACATAAATCCAGCAAGGTGAAATACAACATCCTTCAAAAGATCAGTAGTTTCGGAGAGTTCTAACACAACATTTAACTCGTAACTCATTCGTACCTTGCAGCGGTTTCACAATTGAACTCGGGGCGGCGTTGACGACTTTGATTGCTAGCAAATTTGGTCTACCTATAAGTACAACACAGTGCTTGGTGAACATTTCGAAAAATTTGGCATTGAATTACTCTGTGTTATTCTTTTTTTTCAGGTCGGTTCCTTGGTGCTCGTTGGCTGCATACGATCAAGGGAGAGAGTGAAATGGAGTGTTTTCCGCAATATTGTTATTGCATGGGTCTGTACAGTGCCTATGTCAAGTAAGTATAGAAGATGGATTTCTGCTGATTTTTTTCTTTCTACATACGCAGAGCGGGAAAAATGTAGTTGGTGTGCCACTCAGTGACGCTCTTAATTCCCGACGCTCTAACCTATTTTTTCTCTTAGTAACTTTAGTTTACATATCATAGATCCTCTAATAGTAATGCTTAGGTCTTAGGGCTACGATTGATTTAATTATTTACTTTGAGAAATAAGCGCGCCACTGATTGCCCCCCTCAACTACATTTTACCCCGCAAAAGTTCCCCATTGTCCTGAAAATGTCCGACAAAGCGCGAATCATTCGGGTAAGAGCTGACGCACGATATCGGCTACAAGAGTCACATAGGGATTCTAGCTGAGAATAGAGAGTTAGATGGGACGCAAGCAAATCCATTCTGCTAGATGAACTTAGCGGGTCGACGCATCCAAATAACGTAACTCAATATAAGCGAGTGTTCCTCTGCATGTACAGAACAGTGGAAAAAGTTTCTGGACTACCCCAGGAAGGCTATTTTGAGATTTCTGTTACAAAACCCTGCGTGATTCTAAAATTCTATTGCAATGCTTCTAGTTGGTTTTTGAGATATGTTTGGTTCATTCAACTCACTGCCTTGAAATATTTTCAGCACTGATATCGGCTGGGATCATGTTTCTTCTAAAATTTACTTTGTAGAAGAGAGGCATTCAACACTTATTACTTTGTATCTTTCCATAATAAATATAACATTTATTGTACTGCATGGTGATGTTATGTGTTCTACACTGTGCTGCTATACATTTTCTCTAGATGGAATTGGGCAATGACAAAATGTTCGTGCGCTGAGGTGAATACAAAAGAAAACAGAGCAGGAGTCACAGGAAGTGTATAAGCACAGTTGTTGGGTCGCTGCGACCTAATCCTCTTACGGCTTCTACCTTTGAGAGCTGCTGATCAGAATGAACTGAACATACGAGGTGCTGGCTTCGCAGATCCACTTACTGAAGTGGTTAAATGGTGGGATTACTTGACGAAATATGTAACTCTCAAAAATAAGCACGAGCGATCTTGCATTTGTCGAGCATGCCGGGATCATGCCTCGGCAGAGCAATTAGCGATGAACCGTATCCTTCCGAGATCCGAGATCCAAAGTCGTTACATCTAATAAAAATTTTGAGGAGAATTATTGTTATGTAAGGTGATCTCAGATTTCTAACCGTATCACAAGAAAAAGAAATGTGAAATGCGAAGGAAAGATGCATCCAAAACTATGAATATCCAAACTATACGAGAATTTCCGTTGAAAACGGAGAATTCCAGCTTTCAAAAATAACGAGGGTGAGGATTGTCGATATCGTGTAAGTTCCAAGCCTTTTGTGGCCGAAGTTGTTTCGATGTGAAACTTTCGAATAATGTTGGCACTTGTGGAACAGGTAAATGAACAGAAACGGTAGAAAGTGATGAAAATCTGGCCGTGTGGGTGATAATTAGATGATTAAGAGAGAGATCTTACGTATCTCCGACTTCTTCAAAGCAAAAGTGTTTACGTGATATTATTATTATACTTTTTGAAGGCAACATCTACACAAAATTCGCTTCTTCTCTCCCTCAATACCACCATACCAAATATCGTGTATTGTTGCACATTGTTTTTAAAGGCATCACCCCTCGAATCTGGGGTGGTGAGGGTTCCAGGTGGGTTATGGCTATGCGGGGTCGTATGAGGAGGATTATTGTTATGTAAGGTTATCTCAAATTCTTCCCAATTGCCGTGAAAAACGGCCCGGGAGATGCGGCTTCGAGCGTTCCGGGCGCTGTTTTTTACAACGAGTTCAATTGGAGCGAGCCAGCCCTGTGGACGCGCAGCATTTTCCGGGCCGTTTTTTACGGCAACTAGGAAGAAATGGACGGAATCACCCTCCGCTCCATAATCTACTATCCCGTATACGAATACTGCACCTGAAATCCGTACCACTTCAGATTCGTGGGGTGCTGTTTTTAATTGTTGATTCCGTAGTTTCGACAACCCTAACCATTCTTCTTTTCATATTTCCTTGCGACTGTGTAGTTCTCTGCGTCTCTATGATCAGAAGGGTATCTGGGGGATGGCTTCGTCTCTTCATACCGGGCATATGCACTGAATCCGACGGATACCTCTTTACTGTTCCCTCACTTCTTTGGACAAAACCCCATTCGGATAAACCGAGTTCCTCCCATTCTTGGAACAATAAAGAAAGACCGGAACCTTAATAAGTACTATGAATGTATATTACAAATTTATTAAGAGTGCATAAGAGTGCAGATCGTAATGTTGCAAATTTTTGCAATTTTGCGAATGAACAAAATTAGGCAAATTTCAGTTTGCTGAGGAAGTATTATAGCTGCATAAACAAGAATCCCCAAAAGGAAACTTTGTGAGAAATGCAGTAAATCAAAGTTGAAATCAGGGAAAGGAGAGCTCTTCTCGAACTGTTTTGTTTTTTGGTAATGGTTTATTTGTCGCAATTTTGCAATTTAAAGGCATCACCCCACGAATCTGAGGTGGTGCAGATTTCAGGTGGAGTATTCGTATACAGGATGGGAGACTACGAAGAGGGGAGTGATTCCGTCCATTTCTTCCTAATTACCGTAAAAAACGGCTCGGAAGATACGGCTTCATTCGTTTTGGCGCACCATTTTGTACAAGAGGTTCGATTGGAGCGCGCCAGTCCTGTGCGGCGCCGCATCTTCCGGGCCGTTTTTTACGGCAATTAGCAAGAAATGGACGGAATCACCTCCCTCTCCGTAGTCTCCCATCCCGTATACGAATACTCCACCTGAAATCTGCACCACCTCAGATTCGCGGGGTGATGCCTTTAAGTGAAACTCACTGGCCATGTACAGGTCTCCGTAATCGATAAAAGCTCAAAAAAAACATTTTTTTGAGAAGCTTTTCAACGTTTAAGAAGGGAAGGAAATATTCCTCTATTTTACTTGCAGTTTTCGTCATAAGGGATTACACAACCTCTTTGAGTGTTTGAGTTTGAGCGAATAAGTAGTTGTCAAATACCACCCAACAACAAACTAATCTCCATGTTGACTACCAGCACCGTAGTTATAGAGTGAAAAATAGCAGGAAAAACTAGCTGAATTTGCCGCCGTTGTGATTCTTGACCACTCCTTTGGTCAGAATCTCAAATGAGTGGCGAACATTGCGGTTGCTCCCACCTCACGACGTGCGATGTTTATTTTGAACGTTCACTGACCACTGAAACTGAACAAACGAACATATGTGATGTGCAACCAGCCACTCCACGTCACCTGTACGACTCAACAGTTCATTTTCGTTTCTTTTGTTATGTTCGAATTGGGTGAGAACTATGAGATGAAATTCTTTACGTACGATAAGCTCGAGCTGTTTCCATCAATGCAACTTTTCAATACGCCGGTATAGCTGTGGATTGCAAGTAGACAAAAAAAAACATTTGCGACATGCTTCAGTTAATTTTATTTCACCGTTCAATCAAAATGTGTACATAGCTGCATAATCGGGTGAACCAATGCATATGTCTCGCTCTCGTTTCTAGAATTGCGCTGATATTTTTTTGTTTCGCAAACTACATTTCAAATCCCACCTACCACTGTGAAGAACGTAACATCGAAAACTTCTCCGGATGCTGACTCTATCCATTGTTTCTTACTGAAGTAGAGAATAGAGGAAAAAATCTGACCGCCAGTCTGCATAAAATGGTAGCTATAAGTTGACTGATCCTACACATGATTCATCCTACCCATCCATTTCTAGGAGGTTGAAAAGTTCAGTCTTTTAAGGATACATTTTGCGTTTTCATGGACGAAATACGGTGTCGAGCCAAAATAGTGAATTTTCTTTCTTAATTTTCAACAACCAATCGTCTCCGATTTTTGTTCATTACTTGGTTTGCGTAGGCGAAATGTAATCAAAAATGATTACTTGACATCTGAAGGAATACATTCAATGAAATGAATGACAATGTAATGACATGCCCTTATGAACTTTACAAATAACGTGTGCACTTTTGGCAAAAATTTCATGGAAACCAGCCGAAAGAGAACTGAATTATGAAATGCAGACAAAGAACGTGAACAAATCGAAAAAATACAGGTGCAATTGAATAAATAATAGGAAAATGAGCAAATGTGCAAAATTTTACGCTCAAAACTTCAAAATGCCCACCATGAAGGAAGTGGGAAGGCATTTTTTGGCTCGT
The DNA here is from genome assembly GCF_031761385.1 of Necator americanus. NCBI lineage: Eukaryota > Metazoa > Nematoda > Chromadorea > Rhabditida > Ancylostomatidae > Necator > Necator americanus. Next base: position 18,606,113 of record NC_087375.1, read on the forward strand.
CGCCTGTCTCAAATTTCAACATGAACCATATCCAGAAGCTGTTTCATATCTTATCTAAGTCTTTATTCTTATTTCCTTTCTTCTTTTTCTTTATTTTCTCTTCTAGAATAGATAGCTGGCCATTTCACACTGCCACATCTCCGTAATCTGGTTCTTTGAAGAGATGAGCAATCGAGTTGCAGCAAAGAGTTTGAATCAACTATAAAAATACTTCCAAGGAATGATTAACACCCTTGTGTGCCTTTGCGAAGAATGTGTTTGATTTCGAAAGCATTCGTATGTCACCAAAACCATTTTTCATTCGAAAATCATTCCAATCATGTAAATTTCTGGTGTTCGTAATTAGACACTCTTCTGTCGCTTGTGACTGCTGTGAAGTCTACTCCTTCCTCTTCATTTTTCCTCTGTGGGGTTTTCACAAAGCAACAGCTTAGTCTTAGCCATACATTCCAACTTATTACTACAAAGTAATTGTTATTATTATTTCCACAGTTCTTTTCTTTCAAATATGATATTACTGGACTTGATATGATTTCTGATGATTTTGAAAATGATTTCTAGCACTTCTTTTAACAATAATATTGCTCTCTGCATGAGCTTATTAAATAAGAAAGTCAAAAGGCAAAGAGAGCTGCGGAGTCTCAGTTTATGTAGAACATTGTGTTAATTTTCTTTTCTGCGTTGCTGGAATGTAGTTGTCTTCATTAAAAACAAATAAAATTACATGAGTTTTCACGAGATACTGCTGGAGTAATTTCGCATTGAATCATTAGTACGAATACACCTCAATTGAAAGCTTTGCATTTTCAAGGACATAGCGGGAAGTAGTGGATAGATCATTCCTTGACTTTTTGCATGATAAATAAAGGAAAAAGCAATCATGGCACAACGGCCAAATAATGGGAAAATAAGAAGTGCACTCTACAAAACTCAAGAATAAGAACAGTTTTGTCAAGTATCCCGAATTGTTGAATTTTGAGAAGCTTAGGAAAAAAAGTGTTGGGAAATAACTTGAAAACAAATAAACAAAGGAAATAGGACAACTCTAGTAACCGGTTAAAAATGAGGATTCTGCCGTATTATTTATCCAACTAAGGACTTTCAAAAGGGTAACGGAGATAAACAACGTTGTACACGAGTGGATTCCGATGGGTGTTCCGTATTTCTACTTTTCTAGCCGATATTCTACAGAATTTCTTCTCATAATTTGATGTAGAGTTTTTTTCTTGAGTCAAAAGCCAATTCGTATTATTTGATGTGCTTAGCCGTATTCTCGTTTGAAAAATGAGGTGGCCAATGGTTTTAGGTTCATAAAAATTGAACTATTCATTGGAATTTTTTTTATTTTTTGGAAAAAAATTTCAGCGACATTTTCGTTGTTGCGGTTACATAGCTTGTACGTCTACTTAACTCTAATAATCTAGAAAAAAAAGTATGCTTTTCAAGATGTCATAATTTCTATTCGGGGATATAAATAGATACTGACATGAGCGAACTCCATTGACCGGTCCCAATGACAAATGTGGAATTACGTGAACGAGTTATGTACTATGTAATCGCACGGAATAACGAGGTTGCTGTTTACAATGTTCAGATTATCTCGCTGTGGAAATCGCTGCACTTTTTTCGCCATAATTCGTTGATGTCCTTAAAGGCATCATCCCACGAATCTGAGGTGGTGCAGATTTCAGGTGGAGTATTCGTATACGGGATGGGAGACTACGGAGAGGGAGGTGATTCCGTCCATTTCTTGCTGATTGCCGTAAAAAACGGCTCGGAAGATGCGGCGCCGCACAAGACTGGCGCGCTCCAATCGAACCTCTTGTACAAAATGGTGCGCCAAAACGAATGAAGCCGTATCTTCCGGGCCGTTTTTTACGGCAATTAGGAAGAAATGGACGGAATCACCCCCCCTCTCCGTAGTCTCCCATCCTGTATACGAATACTCCACCTGAAATCTGCACCACCTCAGATTCGTGGGGTGATGCCTTTAAGTATTTCGTTTTCTAATGAAATATGTTAGTCTTTTAGTGTGCAGCTTAAAATGTGACTTGATCACTAAGAGACAGCGTTGGTAAGGTCACGTACTTGTTCAGTTGTCCAATTATAAGCAAGGAGTCTGAATGTCCGACTAACGCCTGATATCAGAGTTCTGGTGGTACTCGCTTCGCTCGCCTTCACTGGCCAGTGGAAATTAAAAATAGTGACATTTCCTGTAAAGCTAAATTTCCACTTTTCTAACGTCGCTTTTCCGTTCTCTAAAGAAATTTAAGCAATGATGAAATGAAGGTGAAATGGTGCTTCCATAGTTTTGTTTCTAAATGTGTCAGTCCTACATTTGGCCTTTGGCATGCGTTCCTTCAATTTCTAAAGAAAGGATGTTACCAAGCTGATGGGGCAACGGTTCAGGGATGCAGGAGGGTGTAGGAGCGAAACGCTAAACATGCAGTTTTCACGACAATGAAACGGTTCACAACGTCTCATTAACTTCTTCAACTATTGCGCGGTAGTACAGCACAACGGCACCCCTACTCTATACCCTGCGCCCCGTCTCAACTCATTTTACCGCTTTGCCCCACCAGCACACCTACCTAATGCTGCGGGACTCGTCGCACCATATTTTACAGCCTTCTGAAAGCCGGGGTACCACTCCGATGTCGTTGGACCACGTATCACTGCTTTCTGGAATTTCGCTACACACATTCACACACAAACACGCGTGATATAAGTTATTGAGCCCGTTGTTATATAGCATGCTCATTGGTTTGTCTCGAAAGCTATCACATCATACATTCCGCTGCCCTTCACTGTCGATGAAAATGTACATAGAGGATGATTTGGAAGAGATAATGACCCATAACAAGTGTTGTTCGCCACTTGCCAAAAACTCTCATACTTCTAAGATGTATCATTGTCGCAGTTGACTATGTTTAGGACCATAGTTAGAAGGTTGTTTTTGATTCTGAATTTGACAACTTTCCAAACACTAAAACTAGTATGGCCATGTGGGACAAAGAGATCTCAGGCTTGCAAATAATGATAACAAGCAAAGTAGTGCAATTTCAATTTGCTAAAGCGAGTGCAATCGCATTGTAAACATATGTAAGGGTCCCATCTCGATCGCAACCGGCAGCTCCAACGCGCTACTTCGACTGCAGAAGAGTTATGCGACTGCACCGCTCTTCAGGTCGTTTTGACCCGACTGTAAAAGGGTATTTGTTAGGCGTGGGTCGTGTTGCCAACGCTTAGTCCTCCACTGTGCCACACAAAATGAATAGGTGACCTTTGGAGATCTATCAGAGCGGTTTGCAACAGTGTGAAGCGAAATTGAGGGAAATTCTTGGCATCTCTACGCGAATAGATAGGAGTGGAATGCAGTTCACGACTGCGAGCGTGATCTAATCCCGCTCACTTTCGCCTAGTAATCCAAAAAACATGAGAAACGGCACTGGTTGCACACGTACTATCCTCTTTGCGATAGCGGAGAATTTCGTCGTAGGTCAAAATTAACAACCCATATTATCAACTGCATCACCTTGAAACTCGGCACTGTTCTATCACCAGCAATAAGCTGTCGTTGGGAGCAGAAGTTCAACCCATGCTGCTCTTTCCTAGGTTACTGAGGGTAATTTGAGCGTGATTACGCGCCCATATGCGTGAACTACACCTCCACTTCTATCTATTCCAACATCATCACTTACGCGATACAATACTCTTGAAGTCGTGACTTCAGCACAAAATGTTTATTTAAGAATATCGAAATTTTGGAGGATTGGCATCTTCTGACTCTAGTGTTCAACAGTGCATGAATCGCCCTCTTTTTTCAATTACAGCAGTTTCAACAACGTTCCGTTGTAGTTAAGGAAACACACCTAGGTTTTCCAGCAGATTTCTTTCTACACTTGTGAAAACTGTATGCTTTTCGGTGAATAATTTACTAGTTCCACTCCATAGAACGTAATAGGAGATTCTCAAACATTCCATGTCATGAGTAGGCAATGGACAATCCTTTAGAAGCAGTTACAGAAAAAAAGATCAAAAAGGAGCTGAAAGCGCTCCTCCATGGCAATGTACCCGCACCTGCCTTCAGTGGTTTCTTTTCGACTGGACATTGTTTCTTCTGACTGCTACTTATTTAATGTTCGAGAGAATTTTAAGAGGAAAATCCTTTGAATTATCCAAAGATTTTCAAAGTTGCTTAAGTTTTTGACTGCCAGTGGCCTCAGTTCAACGGAGACTTGTTAAGAGGTCAACAACTTATCATATTATTCTTATGGGCAAAGTTCATCAACTGTTTTGGTGGCTATATTCTTGAATGAAATATTCTTGCTGATGAATTAAATATGAGAACTTTAGAGTGCCAAAAAGTCATCACAACAATCCATCTCCAGTATGTCAGCGCACTTTTTGGAGCTAAAAACGGCGTCACCAGACCATGTTCGTTGCAAATCTGCACAAGTCACTGCATATATTTGACCGAATAGTACGATACTCTGCATGAATATTAGAAAAGCAACGATAGGTGCATCGTCACCCACAGTTGTTCGTTTCTAACTCATTTTAGCGCTATTAAGTATGTGTATCAACGGAGTCTTCTCTTTCCAAACGTAAGCATTATTTATGTGACTTCTCACTTCGGTAACACTCTGACCTTTACTTCACTTCATTCTCCTGTACGTTTGCGGTCGTTGTTAAATCAGGAAGGTCTTATGGCTCTTCCACAACCGTTGATTCTTTATCGTCATAGGTGGTCCGAGCCTGTTCTATGTTAACGTCGTGAAAACACGAAGGAACATTGAGGAAAATAAGTATAACCTAGCAGGCGAAAATTGATTTTGAGTGAAATAAAAATGAAATCCCTAGTGATGAAATTACGAATATCAAACTCTATATAACTCACTTTATATGTACGCTCACATTGCAGTTGATCTTCTTCAAGCACTTACGCCATGAATGAATCAGCCGAGAAATTCTACTAATACTCTCTAGCAAATTAGCCTACATACTCAGAAAGACCTCTTTCCGCTCTTTTTTTTTACTAACACTAGCTTCGTGGAGTTCACAACGTTTCAAACTCTTCGCAAGTTCTTTCTATTCCATGTCTTTTTTTTTGCACATTCGTTTGGTGGGTTGTTACAGAATATGAGAAGTGCCTCCACGAGATCCCTTTTGCAACTTCAGAACTCTATAGCAGAGCAACGGGTGCCAAAGTAAGGATGAGCAGCCAACATAACATAAGGCGAAAGACTTCGACGGTTCGTCGGGGTCCTGTACGAGCAGGGGGTGGACTTTGAGCAAACGGGTAGCTGTTCGTGGATAGAAAAAGTTGGTGGTCTGTGAAGCTGTCAAACTTAGGCCCGGTTCATATCTAAAATAGTGAGATTTTTCAGCCTGTGTAGCCTACTCCTGAGAATCTTCGAGGTTGAACTAGACACAACTTGAAATTAATTCAACGCGCAACACTACAGAAGCAGCATTTGAAGATAGTTGAGAAGATTTCATCTAAGTTTAGAATATTCCAAATTAAAGGTGGCTCTTCTCCAAGTCCAAGTTGTCGGACAGAAAGTCCCATACTTGCTTGCCTTTATCCTTATTTCGATCCACATGATACGAAAACTTTTCTTAAAAATAATGCCAAAAGTACCCGTTTGTTTTGAAAACGACCTGTTTGTTTGTACACATTTATTTTTATCACTTAACCGTCACTGATTGTTGTCGTTGTTTTTCGGCGAAAATGGTTAGTAAAAGTTCAACTACTCAACTTGTCGTAACAACCAATATCTGGGAGCTCAATTAACCAACAGCCCAGTTGATTACTAGTCAGGTGGAAGATTTTGGGGAGCATTAATTTTCAATCTCCAAACGGTTGTTCTTAACTTCTTGTCACTGTTTTCTATCAAACATTCGGAAATATTGTTCTTCTCTCGAAGTTATCTTTTTTGACTGTAAAATGTCGAGAAAAGTTTCTGCTGTAGCTAGAAGCATGAGTGGAGAGGAAGAACATCATAACAGGTGAAATATAATATAGAAACGTGAGCGGTTGAAGAATACACTATTGTACGCAGTTTCATTATGTTTGACCGTAAACAAAATTGTGTTGGCTTTCTGAGCTATTTTTAAACAATTTGTTTCATGCTGAAGACGAACATCGAACATTAGACACTATCAATAACATGCGCTTCTATTTTTACTCTTTGTTGTCCGACTACATCTGATCACCTGTTAATCACGGATCATGGAGAAAGCGGTGGCTGCTCACAAGTTGCTCAAAATTCACCATGTTTTTCAAGCCGTCCAAATGAGATCGGCAGTATTTATCCTCATGAATAACTTATAATTTTGAAGTTCGAAGTTCAGAATTTAATTGAATTGGGTTACAACTTTAACTGCGTTTATGAGCAACTAGATGTTTTTCTGCAAACAACAACAAACTCTGAAGCTCCTTAGCCGATCATAAAATTTCATCAAGAATGGAAGAACCCAAGATAAGGCACTCGAAATTAAGAGCACTATCGAAAGTGCTGCTTTTTTGTAGACACGCCAAGTCTGCGCTCTCTAAAGAGTCAGCTGATGGCTGCCGCAATCCCTGTGTTGTCAAGCTTATTCATCATAAAAATGAGGAGATGTGGTATAGAATAAGTTCCATGAGTGGTGAGTTCTTCGAAGTTGGCAACGTTGGCTTTAATGTTTAAGTCGGTGGAATATCACTAACATCTTGATCAGAAGACGCAGATCCGTCCACGCCTCTAAATCCACCCCTTCTACCTCTCAGAGAAAATCTGCTTTTGTTGTACGACATATTTTCACTAGTCAACCGTCACTGCAGTTGTGATTCAACCCTCTGATATATATCACGATATATATATATATATATATATATATATATATCTATGGTACCATTTTTACAAAAATTGTGAACAGATCTATCTGAGTGCTGTCAGTAACTTCAGTGCATTCCAGCTGAAACTTGATTGTACAGTATAATCGTATATTTCTAATAATTTTTGACTCAGCAAAATATTTCCAACTATTCGCCAAAAGGAAAAAATTGCAACTATATTAAATTGTAATTCACTATACTTTTTGAGACACTACTGTTCCTAATATCTGTGATGACGAACAGTTTTTAGGAGTTTTTTGCGCATTCAAGAATGCTTTGCAAAAAAATGAGCGCTACTGGGTTGGGATTTGGTGAACCTCTCATTGGATTCGTTGCACTCAAGCCGTGTTTGCATGAGAAAAGATTTGCTGGTGCTTCAGACACACGCCCACGTTTGACATTTACTTTGAGAATTAGTCTTTTACTATCCTCTCCCTAGTAGATTGCTCATCTCGATTGCGGTCGCATAGAATTCGCAGCAATTTGCTTTTTTATGATTATACAGATTCTATGCATCAACATAATGTCATTTCTACAGTATTGTTATGCGCACTATGTGTTCCACGAATTCTGGTGCTGTTGCTTTAATTTGAACTCTGTTCCAGCTGTTCCGGAGTGCAAGGTAGAGTGGAAATGAAAAGAGAAATGGCATTTTCGAACTTTGCATTGTTCTAGTGTATAAACGAAGTTCGTATGTGCACACACAATGAAAACCTCACAAAGTTTTCATATAGGGGACTCAAAGTGGGGAAGAACAGCAATTTTACACAGTAATCAAATTGGCAGAAATGAAATGATAACAAGCAATAAATCAAGAGTTCCGTGGGTTTCTCTACAACAATTTTTCCGACGTTTTAATGAAATATAAAAATTTGGGCATTTTTCAGGTATAACCCCGAGCTACGTTAGCTTGCAATTTTTTCCTTTTAGCGAATAGTTGGAAATATTTTGCTTCATTCTCAACGATTTCTAAGTTTTTCGACAGATCTCAGAAAGGAATCTAACGCTAGACAAATTGTTCTGAAATTTCCGTTTTGTGGCAATATAATAGCGAGCTGCGGTGATCACCGGCACTCACCCTCTGCTTTTCAATTTTAATAGATATCATTGTAATATACGGTAGGGAGTTCCCAGAGCCCTTCGCAAAACTGTTGGTTGCTTTTGCAATATCTTTGTCATTTAAGCTGTATTTTTACTCGGAAAGTTCGACTGCCGATTAACGTTGAATTGATTTCTGGTGAGCTGCCTGCGAAGTTGTCAATCGAGTTCATTGACTGACGTTTTGGCAAATCGCCTATCAGAGAGCCTGGTCGATTTGCTCCACAATTTAAGCGATCGAATCTCTCCGCAACTATACTGTCAAAACTCTAAGCCTACTTTTCGATTACCACCGCCAACACCAAATGCTCACCGTAGCTGCTTGAAGCATACTGGTGACTACTGTATTTTTGTTCACGTGTGAACGTCTAATTCTCACTGCTTTCAGTGTTCTTGTTCGTGTGTCGCCTCTTTACTTGGAACAAAACAGTGCTAATATCCCATTCACAGTATGAAAATCTAGCAGGATGGTTTTCCATCCGCCCGTCTTATTGCCGATTCTCTTGAAGCGAATAGCGATAGAATGGTGGGAAATAGTCGAAGACTGCTGAAGGGCATGGTTAAACAACAACGGAGAAGTTCGTTTTGATTTTTAAATAGATCCAAGTGGTCACTATTAAGATGGATTTGTCCTATTTGTGAAGTGAACGTCTCTCGTTGCAAATCGTCTGCAATAGTGAGATTTGTCACTGCAATTCTGAAGCAGCGAGTGATTTCTATTCTTTTTCTTCTTTCATTTCGGCGTTTCCGCGCCTATTGGTGAGGCCCGTATCAGTACCTAGTCAATGTCAATTTACACAGTCAGATGCCTGAGGGTGGATGTCAGCGGTAATATTTTCACGTGACTCAATTCGGCGTTGTTTCGGGCATTCTTTTGGAGCGATTCTTTTGGATTCTTATTAATTCTAAGCGTGGAGACTAGCTTTGTGACAGAAACCCGGTCCGTGATCCTATTCTAATACAAGTATTATTACTTCATTATTTATTATTATAAATTATGTAATGTTATTACTTTATTATTATGTTATCTTATTATTTATTATCGCTGACGTTAATGTTATATTTAAATATAGTTTAATTCAACTGCTACATTTCATGTGACTACAAGAAAGCAGCCTGATTCACTGTGCACAAAAAGTTACTAATTTACAAACTTATTCTGCGTGACTTTTTCTTTAGACTTTGACAAAACAACTCCAGAGATTTTGTATTAAAAGTGAGCAATGTAGAATCCTTCCGCATTTCTTCCGTTCTCAAATAAACGTTGACATCTGTGAATAATAGTGATAAAATTTAATAATATAATAAAATTTTCTTTTCTCATGGTATAAATCTGCTGAATTCAGTCCTTTGCTCAGGAACCTTTTATAGTTTTGCGTTAGTTTTGGAGGCTTCTCAAATGGAAATGAAATAGAATGCAGTAATGTAATAATGCGTAGCGCTGAACCTGACTCTTAAATATCCTCTCTTGAACAGTCCTTTAGCATACAAATACTATTGATCTTGCACCGAATAGGTCTTTGGCCTCACAATTTAATTTTCACTCATATGAACGCTATTTTAGTTTGCTAATAAGGTTAAACACGGTTATCTTACAAAAGTCTTGAGATTAAATTCGACATTGCAACATATCAAGTACTAAAAATTCGCGTATGTGTCAAACTAAGATTCTTTATTTCAAAATGGAGAAGTTCCGATCGTTTTGCCTTTATAGTACCGTTTCTCAAAAACTCGCCACTGCAAAAAGTGATATTTTCGAAGAATTATTTGACGCATATCAGTTTTATTCGTCTCTGTTGTCCTCATCCTCATCCATTAACATGAAGCGGGAAAGGGGAAGTTGCTATCGGACCAGTCCTACCGCGTATTATTTGAGTTTTCAATCAGTGCGTTGACCTTGTTATTTTCAACTTTTTGTGACACTCACTTCTCAGAAGTTGAGCTGAGGTCTGCAGCCGCAATCGCATGTTCGCCGGCTTCAAATAAAAAATTGAAATTTTTCTAATATTAGTCGTGTTAATTATCAGTGCGGAATTCAATATACATTTATAACAAGGCACACAGTGATATATAAACTGCTACAGTGTTCCGGATTCACTTTGCCCACAATTTTTGCCAACAAGCACTGGTAAAAAAGCGAGAAATTAGAAAAAAAAATCAAATCAGTCATAAAAGAAAGAATTCTCTGCTCGCTTTTCTTTGTATTCCTGCTGAGTTGAAACATTTTATGAGCTCTTCTATTTCCATCTCTGTATTTGTCTGCAAAGAGGCTATGCAGCAGATATGACATATGTTCCCCAACTCGTATGCAAACCAAGGCCGGCAGGACATGTCTGTATCTGGGAAGTGTGACGCTTTGATGGTATCCCAACGATAACTCCGCTGAAACTGACAGAAACAATGAACAGAGGATCATTCTCTCCTTAGACATCACAAGACTGCTCGTCCATTTCTCTGACAATCTCTTCTTCAGATCGACTAGTTTACTTACATGCGTCATTGCCGCCACAATTTTGTTTTTATCAGCTGTTTGCCTGGAGCTTCTGGAATAGCTCACATTTTCGTAGAACGGCTGCAGCCTTGCTCTCGTCGCGTCGACTTCAAGCTGTTGGGTTTTTGCTAGCAATGAGTCATGAAAAGTGCACTGGTCTTCTAATGACGTTACTTAACAAGTAATCCGCTCCGCCCTGCCGCTGGGTGGATCCGCAGAAATGTTTACCCAATTCACTAATCGCAACGTGCGCCTATTTGTTTGACAATTGTGATATCCCTGTGACTAGTGGCTCTTGATTCTTCGCAAAATCGAAAGATCACCGAGGGGCAGGGCCTCACCTCACGAGGTTCAACTTCTTCGTCTCTGTGTCCTGATGATCGGTCGTCTTTCGTCTTTTTTTCCCTGAGTTTTCCTTCTATACGAGATCTCCATGGTTCATTGGAACTATCACAGATTTATCGCCAATTTCTCAGGAGTGGCACTTCAGAGATGTTCTTCACCACTTGCTATGCAAAACGACGCAAAATACATGGAATCGCGAAATTTCATCCATTTTCCATAGAAAGCCACTCACCATAAGAAAAATCCAGATGTTTGTTTTTTTCCTCTGCTTATGATACATTTAAAAAACTGGAGAACGGAACCTTCACTCTAGCTACGAAAAACCTGCATTACTTGGGATCTTTAAAAAAAAGAACATCAGATTGGAAAGAACATGGAACGTTGCTTAAAAATTCCTCTCCAAGTACATGGCAGGGATCAGAGAGTGAAGTGAGATTAGTGAGAGCCTGGTTTCAAGAAATGAGGTGCTAAGGCCAAATGTGTCTGGAAGAATGGTGATCATTCAATTTCCCTTTCCGTTTGACCTTGTGGGAGTAACCTGGCGCCAAAGATACGCACTTTGTGGTCTTTGTGGAACATCACTGCCCCTTTTCGACTGGGATCTTTTGTGTGGTTCTAGATAAATCATATGCCCTTCAGCTTAGAATACGCTATTTGGAGCAACATATCTGCTGTAGAAACGAAACAATGTCTTTCTACACCGGAATCAGGCGTACCTATTTCTGCTTGTCACATATTTTTCTAGCATCACATAGGTTGAAGCTCAAAAAATCGTAATTTAGAACTAGTGTGTACTGAAGAAAGTTAGCGAACTTCTATGATGGAATTGTAACCTCTTTTTTGGGGGCTGATTACTTTGCTCGTTTTCATCCGAAAGACATCCTTGAAAAATCATCCATACTCGTCAATTCAACTTCTACCAAGGAATTAACCAAAACATTTTTGGAGTGTGTGACTCGCATCAATTTTCATTTTTATATACATATTTCTAGGAGATGCCCAAATCTTTTTTAGAGTGAAGTCACGTAACTTCTCTGGAGGGCAAAGCCAAAAACTTCCAATTTAAAAAAGTTTGAATTTGATTCTCATTTCACTGAAAACGAAATTTTTTCCTCGTCCCCGTGTGTTTGTTTGCAAATGTCATTATTTTAACAGTGATACATTGAATCTTAGGAAGTTCGTCAAAAAAGCTTCCATTATCTTGTCGCAGTTACAGCTGAATTTTTTTGCTGGAAAAACCCAATCGTAAAAGAAAAAGGAGAAGCTAGAGGAGTGCAGATCGACTGTCTGTTCCACGCAGCGTGATTTTCACAGGAGAATTGTCTTACATATTAGTTCCTTGAAACTAGCCCTTTGTAGTCGCTATCTATGTAGGAGTTCAGCAGATTTTCATATAATACAATTAACACATATTATTAGTTATATATAGTACTATATTAAACTGTATTATGCGACATTAATGAGAGGGAGCCGCTCCGGTGGTTTCACAGATATATCACAAAGTTTTCACATTTAATTCTTAGCTCCTTTTGGTACTAGTGTCCTACATAGCATTTTACTGTTATTCTATGGAAGAGATTTGAAAACTAGAAGCTCGGCCAAAATCCCAAAGAGAAGCTCAAACGAATTTACTTTTCACAGCCGTTATGTTCATTTTTCAGAACAAAAATGTCTGATATTTCCTTAAACAAGACGTTCACTTGAAGTAGAGGACGACTTTCTCTCGAAGACAAATTTCTTTATTGAAAAGAAAATCATTGGCACATTTGTTCCCAGCAACTTTAGGTAATCTTTTGAACTTTTTTGCACTGGATGTGCAAATATCCTTATGCAGGTAGGAATTTTAGTAAGCTGCTGATTAGAAACATTTACCCATCGACAACATCACCACTCTTACTCGCTCAAAATATTCCATGCATTTCTATTGTGTTTGCTAACCTAACAGCATAGAACGACTCGACGCTGTGATTTATATCATATTGCTACGCTAATCGCAGAAAAAGTGCATATGAACTGTAGCACAAAGTGTCAGCGCTACAACAAAAGTTGTCAGTGAATTCCAGCCAACAATTCTTCGCACCACTACTATCAAAGCAAATTTTACGAGTTGAAAGTTTACGTTCGGCTTCAGCTGCCCTTTTATATATGGCTTACTCATCGACAGTTATCGTGTTTTTCTCAACCCCCTTTAGAGGACACTTCCCTTCCTCAAGCGTTGTACACATTCCATTCCTCTAACGGTAGATTGTTCAAAATTTCCTCTCTTCTGAAGCAGCAAATATCTCATAAATTGTTCGAATTATGATAAATTTGATTTTCTCTGTTGCACAGCCTAACTATTATCATATTGTCTAACTTCTATTTGGTATAAAGACTCCTCTTCTTAGGAACTCTCAAGATATCAGCAACTTTCAGACACACTAACGAGGAGGACTGCAGTTAGAACAAGAAGGCTTGCGTTCTAAGTTGTACTATACTTACTTATGGATCTAAATTTGAATGTAGTATGGCGTCGCATAAAATGATGCATGACGACTTGCGAAATTTTCTGGTTGTCAGAAATCCTGGTGTATCTCTGGAATTTGCCGCTCATTTTGCACACCGTAGGGACTAGTATCCACTCGTTTTCTCGCTGTGTTCATCACGTGGGGTTATGAGGCCCATTTTATCGTGTTCAATGGTGGTATGTATGTGTTTCCGTACAACTATTATTTGTTGATCAATTCCCAGAAATCACGCATTGTCGATATTGCTCATTTTCCCGTAAACTAAACCGAATAATTAGGATTAAAACAAATTGAACTAACTGGATCATAGCTTCGAAACAACTTTCAAAGCTCTATGTTTATTCTTAGGTGCGTAAACTGAGAGGGAACTTCACGTCATTCTGTTGGTTCACTTCCTTCCCTTAAGATATTATCTATATTTGTAGTAAGTGTCATTGTCTCATGTTCTCGTTTTTTCGTCATTTCTTACGCTAGTTTGGTGTTATTGCCGAAAACATGCTTGTATAAAACCATGAATTTTTTCAGACCATGGAGAATCTAGTCACAACTACTATAGAAGCAGTGGCCACGTTCGACCAGGTGAGGATCTGAACAGATAAGTTGCGATTATGCTGAACCCGAAATACGTGTATGTTACTCGAAGTGGAACTAAATGGTTTGTGAAGATTGATGATTTTGAAAATAAGAGAGTAATGTTTTCTGAAGAATTCCATAATGCCATCGTTGTTCGATTTTTTTTCTAAAGCATGAAAAACGTGTGAATATTCCAGAAATCCATATTTGCAATTCAGTTACCTGTCAAAAAGGAATGAACAATAAAATAATAGAGAGTGCGAATTCAAAAAAAAAGCAGCAGAACGCTTTAGTTCGTTTTTGATTAAATCATTTAGAATAGTATTTCCAGGGCACAGCTTAATTCACCTCGTTAACATCTTAGTACATGCATTTCCAGCGCAAAAAAGCCGCAGATTCATGAAAAGATATGCAGATTTGTCTAGTGAAAAACTAAGACTACCCGACATCATATTCACTTTCTTCTCGTAAAAGGCTCCTATACATGGCTAACATAAACTTACAAGCGTCAACGACACTATTGCTTGCTGGCTTTGTATAGGTTGTAACAAAATTTACGCAAGATTTGGATTGAATAGAGAACACAGTTATTTCTCAATTGTATTTTTAAAATTTTTTCAGACATAAAGTTCATGGGGTGGGGTTATGTATGGAATAGCACGTTGGGAAAATGACCTCCACGGCTTTGCTGGCACATGCGCACTCTTTCGTCAACCACCGGAACGAAGGAGCACACGAAAAGCAAAGCTCCCCTGCAGTAATTAGATTGCTTCAAGGATTGCATGATATTTCGCACCATTTTGTTGAAACCGCGTGTTCTTCACATCAGTTTCATCCAACTTAGGCATTAGGAACTCAGTTATGTCGGGATATCGAACACCAGTGACAGTGCCTGCTTGACCAGCCTCTTTTTTCAAAAAAAAAAAAGAAAAAAAAGAATGGCGCAATTACACCCTAAGCCCAAAATATGCACCAAACACTGGCGTGTTGTGCATAGTATTCTATACATAATCCTATCTTACGTAATTTATGTTTCAGGTGAAAAAAAATACAATTGAAGAAATGTTCTCTATTTAATTCAAATCCTGGGTAAATTTTGGGACACACTATACAAACGAAGGTATGTCTGCAGAGAAGGACTTAAGAAATAGATGGTAAGCTTTCATGAATTCTCAAAAGGTCTCAAAAGGATGGGTACTGGGAGGAGGTAAAATGTAAATCGGCAGGAAGTGAACAACTAAATCAGTCGTTGCCCTAATACCTAAGAACCAGTTTTTGAGGATCAGCCAATGTTACTAAGAGAAAAAAGTAAGATAGAGTGTCCAGAAATAAAGGTGCCAGTGAGTGCACACAACCCCGTTCACCCTCTCCCCCTAACTACACTTTATCCAAAATAGCACCAACTACCCAACTGGTGCTTTTTGCTAAGCTGTTTTTGGAGATTTGCTCCACATTGTAATTTACTTCTAGAGAAGGATATTTGGCCGAAAGACTGCTCATGTAAATGGTCCGAAAAGACCATTTACATGAGCAGTCTGCCCTAATTGTCCTTAGAATTTTCACCTGCACCCAAAGTAAGAGCAGAATTATGAAAATGATAATGATGATAAGCTGCAATTTTTTACGAATTACAAGACGAATAAATGGAATGGATCCGACGAGCCTTTAATGGGACTAGAGTCGGATGGCAGCAGAACTGTGTTCCTGGCAGTTTCGGCGGAAGTCAGTCGCAGCTTCCTAGTCAACATTACTCTTACTGACTATATGATAAATATTGCAGTCACTACCGAATTCTTTGAAATCTTCGAAACAGTCTGAATGTAGCAGGTCAATCTATTCCAAGAAAAACGTTTTGTATTGTGTAAATGTAGCCTTTCTAATATAGAATAATATAGGAAAAATATAAATTTGGAGTCTTTGTAAAAGAGATTGGGCGCTATTTGCATGCAAAGGGTTAGGGTTTTCTGCATTACAACAAATAGTTTCAAAATTCCAAATTTATGATTTTCTGCATGTGTTCTAAGTAGAAGAACTAACGCAGTTTGCTCGTTCACCGACTTTTGAGTTTGATAGAGTCCAAAATCAACAGAATTCCCCTATCACCACCTCTATATTGATCCGTCGGCACTGTAATGAAACAGGGTGTAAAGAATGCGTTATTCGTCTCTACACCTCGAATTGTGCAAAGAGTCCGATGTATATTGTTTCCATAAACACTTCCTTTCGTCTTATGTGCTATTTTTCATCTTTTTCAATTTCGCTTTTCGCTTCAAAGTTATGAATGTTAGTGAATTGTTCCAGAAGAAGAGTAGTTGCCAGTCATAGCACTCTAAACGTTGCAGCATGGGTAAGGCAGCGAAATCTACACTTTTTAGAAGTGCGTATTACGTAGAAAACCAAACAAAAGAAAGTGCAAAACTTAGAAGGAAGTATCCGTCACAGATTTGCTCAAAAGATGAGGATTTAAGTAACTTTTAAAGAGGGAACTACGCGTATTGCTTTTAAAGAATATTTCAAATTCTCTTTGTTTGCAACACTCAGCTCCTGAAAGAGTCTTCCAACTCCAAAAAAGAAATTTTGTTGGGTATCCTGTTTTCTAGCACTCTTTGCGATAATATATACCGTACTATTTTCCATTGTATAGGTACTGTGTTGTTTTTCCGCCGGATTATCCAAATAGGTTCTTTATTTCAGCAGTCTGTGCTATGGGCTCTGATAGTTGGGATCATTCTGGCGTTTCTGCTTGGAGCAGGAATGGGTGGCAACGATGTTGCAAATGCTTTCGGCACCTCAGTTGGCAGTGGAGTGCTAACTGTCTTTAGGGCCTACATTCTTGCAAGCGTCTTCGAAACATTGGGAGCTGTGTTAGTAGGTAAGCGTTTCATACGCCTCAGAGTAGCTCTAAAAAGTTCTCAGTGGCTGAATACCGTCGCTGCTTCTTTGTTCCGTCCACTTTTTAAGCTAAGAGCAGAACAAACTGATAGCGATGTCAGAGCATCATCGGAACCACTCAGGACATTGCTTTTCTTTGACAAATGTCATAGCATCAAGGACTAGGTTTTTTTGGCTATTTCGAACAAACGGAAACGTCAGCATCTTTTTTGAGGTTCCTGTCCAAAGACGAAGTCGTCACAAAAATAAAATATGTTATATTTAAGGGTGGTCGGTGACAGACACAATGCGAAAAGGTGTCATCGATACGGACCAGTACCTGAGTACCCCAAAGGCACTCATGTTAGGACAGGTTGCTATATTAGGAGGTGAGTGGCAACAAATAACAGAATGAAATAAAAGAAATGTCCATATGATCTGTAACAGCCAGAGTCAGACAAAGAGAATACTAGTGGACCAATTTTGACAGTTGTTTTTCTCGCCATCGCAAGAAAAAAAGGGTTTCAACGCCAGAAAGGAAACGATTGACCGTGACCCATCTGCACAAAGTACTAAAGAAGCCTTAAAGTAATCTCTATCAATAAAAAGGATAGAATTCCTGGTGTTAATCAATCGGCTTAGAATGCGCCAACACGTTCACTTCAACCCATAATCGTCTGAGGTCTAGGAACGTGTAACTGTAATGTAATGTACAATGACTTGCGGGGGCTAGCCGATGTGTCAAATCAGTGTTTTTATCCTCCCAGACAGGACTGGCACCAATTTATCGACACTGAGGGGATGGAAGGCTTGGCGAGCACTAGGGCGGATTCAAACCTCCGATCAATAGCACAGACAGTCGGGCCTCTTAACGACTGCGCTACACGCGCCTCATCTCTATCAGTACTAGATTTTTTACGGTATGTTAAACTGGAAAAAAATAAGAGGGAAAATGAGAGTTGAAAGAAAAAAGCATGTGGAAAACGTAGGAAGTTCCTCTGAGAATTCCCAATAAATTACATTTTCCGTGCGATTAGGAATTCTCCAACTTGTTCTTCAGTCCACTACACTTCAGAACTTGTGAAGTAACAACAAAGCCCATACGGTCCTCTGGCGCTTCGTTTTTTCTTTTTAAAATGCGCATTTTAACCAATACGCAAAAACGAAAATGATTGCCTACATACATTAATGTCTTTTGGTACTGGTAATACTTCAAATTTGCCAAGGCAGACGTTTCTTTTTTTAGCACTGATGTACAAGGCTGAAAATGCATTATTCTGTTTAATAAAATAAGCAAGAATAGGAATTGCTATAATGCTTAAAATATGCTTTGAAGAGGTAACAAACAGGAGTACAAACGTTAAATGTGGATGATCTCAGCAACTCAGTCAACGTGGATAAAAACACATTCCGTCGTACGTTGTTCTGCTTTAGGTTGTGCTGCATGGCTTTTAATAGCGACGCTTCTCAAAATGCCTGTCTCAACGACACATTCGATTGTTGGCGCAACACTCGGTTTTTCGATAGTTTTGCGAGGATTTCAGGGAATCCATTGGATGAAGATCGTTAATATAGGTATGGTGCCCGGTTTTCCCCATGTTCTGTCGCCGAATTATTCGAAACGACTTCGAACAATAATTACTGTTAATGCCTGCTTAATCTTCCTTCCAGTTATCTCGTGGTTCCTATCACCTGCATTGTCAGGAACGATATCAGTCATTCTCTACATGATTGTAGATTTTACAGTTTTAAGAAGGGTGAGATAGACTTTTTGTGCTAAAGCGAGCTAATTGATAATTGACAGAGACAAACTTTTTCAAGGACCATCCATTTGAATGTGGTCTTCGAGCGCTCCCAGTATTCTACTTTGTCTGCATTGCATTCAATGTGCTGATGGTTACATGGGATGGATCTAAGTGTTCGTCAAGTTTACTCATTTATGTTTCAATAAAATGAGGTTTTTCTAGCTTTCTGCTGCAAAATAGCGGCGAAAATTCCAAAAAAGAAATTTAGAACGATTGTAAAATTGATTTTATGAGACCATGGAAAGTTATAAAATACATTGCAGTATTGCATTTCAACGAGATCCCCGTCTGGGGAGCAGTAATAATCTCACTCTGCTGTGGGTTCATAGCGGCCATGTTTGTCCAGTTCTTTTTGAAACCGAGAATTAACAGAAAAATTCAAGGTGAGCACTACTCAGAATATTTTAAGTATTAAATATGGCATCCTCGTATATTGCTGTTCTCTTTATACAGATGAACTTGCTTCTAAACCAAAAACACAAAGCGTCACTGTCAACTCCGACTTCGAAACAGATCGTTACATAATTGGAAAAGAAGTGAAAGATATCGAAAATGGTGGTACTGCTTCTAGTGAGTCTTTTTCTAAGAAAAAAAGCTTAAATTCCATTCGGGAGATTTCCTTACGTTCTAGAAGGGTGATAAAGGTTGAAGGTTAAAGCCAATCCTGTTCAGGTGTTCGCTCCTTCTTCAGTTGGCTTCTTCCGGATGGAGAACGGGTGGAGGACGAACAAACTATTAAACTGTTCTCCATCATTCAGGTGAACTATCGATCAGATAACATGCCTGTATTTTTGAAGAACTTTCACGAGGAAATGCGTCTAGCTGTGCATTAGTTTTTTACCCTAAGATAAAAAGTAGCTTTCGCTTTTAATGACTTCCTATTGCAGGTATTCACCGCCTGTTTTGCCGGTTTTGCACATGGTGCCAACGACGTTAGGTAAGAGAAAAAAGGAGAGGAAAAGGGAGATGTTTTTTTGTGTTCAAGTAGTGATGCTAGTATGTAGTGTTGTCTTCAAACGTTGTCGACAAACTAAGGTTGAACACTTCCCACTGTTCATGTTTCAGTAACGCAATCGCACCACTCACTGCTCTCGTTGCTATTTACAAAGACAAGAATTCCCGGCAGGAGGAAGAGGTTGGAGTTTCGTGTTAGAAACTAAGCACGAGAACAACTTTCTACTTATTCTTGCGCTATCATTGGTTAATTGGTTGGATTTAGATTATTACATTCGTTAATTTTGTTTTAGGTTCCCATTTATATCCTACTCTATGGAGTTTTTGCTATTTGTGTTGGATTATGGACGTTAGGCCATCGTGTCATTAAGACCGTGGGTACTAATATGTCCGAAATAAATCCTGCAACGTGAGTTATTAGAAATTGTCTTGCTTTACTGGAAATAGATGTGTGTTTGAGCGAAGACGGTTTTCTACAGCTGCTTTAGAGGGGAGTGGAGAAGATGATGATAATTTTTTCGGGTCATTCTCCAGTATACCATATCCACTTCTGAGTAAAACTATTTGTTATTGCACACCACTGGCCAAAAGTAGTCACGCATCCGTCTAAACAGCTTCCGCTCCATGCAGTCAAGCTTCTCCATCACCGCTGACGGCGTTGCCCAAGTCTTCGATCCGCCATGATAAGACGAATTGCGGATAGGTAGACTGACAGCTTGACTTCGTTGGCGATGCGAGTCAACCACAAGCACTTCGTTAAGGACCAGAAGTGATCTTAGCACATCCTTGCTGGACATCTCCGCCGTTTTTTAGTATGCAACCCAAATAACAGAACTGATCTACAAGTTGGATTGGTTGTCCGTTAACCCTGGTTCCTGCTGAGAGTCTTGCGAAGACCCACACCTGCTTAAATGTGTCAGAGCGGAGTCATAAATCGCATGCCGTAGCTAATTTCGATGAGAGGTTAACAACATTTTGTACCTTTGCGCTGCTTGAAGCAAATATTACTACATCGTCGGCCTACTCGAGATCCAACAACGCCCAATTGTTCTTCACCTTATGTCATCGGCTACAAAGTTGAACGAAAACGGTCCCGCCGTGGTCGCTTGTCTCACTCCAGTTTTCACCTTGAACTTTGTAGTACGTCCAGTCGGTGCTTAACCTCTGCAGTTCTTCTCCTATTCATGTACTTAACTAGGAGAACAAACTTTCCTTGAATACCATCAGCGCGACGCGTGTTAAGAAGACGGACTCGGTGAGTAGGATCGAAAGCGGGTTTGAAGTCCAGAAAATGAAAATCTAACTGTTTAGAATCTAAATCTACGATTGCCGCTCCCACATTTCTGTCACTCTCCTAACAATGAAAACCTAGTCAATCGTAGCTCGACCAAGAATAAACCCGGCTTGTTCATCACGGTGGATTCTTCGCTATATTTGATGTGCCGATCCAGGATGATCCGCTCTAAGTTCTTGTTCATCACACGAAGCAAAGAGATTGCTTGATATTTCTCGGGTTCCTTGACAGATAACTTCTTGTAGAGGGGAATTATAACGGCGTGTCTCCACAAATCTGACATTCTTTCATAAGTCCACATTGAATGAATGATGTTTGTCATTTCACCAATCCCAGATGCAGTAAGATATTTCAGCATTTATGCGCTGATCCCATCGTCTCCGTCAAATTTTCCACCCTTCACTTTTTAGATTCAGACCAGAACCTCCGACGCGGTCGATGGTTTCTCGTTGAACGCGGTGTACTTATCTGTTCGGCAAAGTACTGAATTGATCCATCTAGATGGGTAGGACTGCCGTATCTTTCTCCTCAGACGCTCCTCCTAGCTCACTCTCGCTTCTCACCAATAGTGCGGGCGACATATACTACCATATCTATCTTCGATTCAGGTTGAACTCCTCGACTTCTTTTCTAAAAAACTAATTTTGAGCTGAGAAGAACTAGGCGGAGGTCGGGATCGAATGTGACGTGCCAGATAACTCTAAACTTTCGGATATCCCGCAAGACGATGTTCCTTGTCAAAATGTAGTCGAGCTTTAGTAGTACTAGCTTAGAGTTTTCCGCTCATTCGAGTCATTTTCCGCTGCCGTTGTTTTTTTGGTGCTAAAACCCACGTAAGCCGATGGCCTCGATGATCGTCTTAAACGTGGATGCGATGATGAGATTCGTCTGCTCACAAACGCCTACCGTACGGTCGCTGTTGTTTAATGTTTGCTTTGCGTGATAATACCATTTTCCAAGCATATCGGACTGTTGATCGAAACCCATCTTTCGCATCGATTCCGACGATAACCGTTTACTGGCTGGGTACGTTGGATGTCAAAGTGTTGAGTTCATCATAAAAGCGTACTTTTGATCGTCTGAGCGGTCTTTGTAAGTGCTCGAGCACTTACGAGCCAGAGCTTGTGTCCTTTGCGATCTCGCAGTCGTATAAAGGAGCTTCTTGACGACGTGGAGCCAAATCCCTCCACCAGGTTATTGTAGTCGTTCCTCACAGCTACCGCGCAGCCTCTTACTTTCTTCACATCAGCATCGCCAGAGTATGTTGTGTAGTCTTAGATGCTGATGGCGAGACATCCTTTGATGCTGGATTCCTGTAATGTAGCAAACGGGGAAATGAAGATATAGCAGCAGTCTGTACAGGGGGTTGTTGGAGTTCACGCGTCTGCGATCTGCAGTTCAGCGTTGCGAAACGGATATTTGTAGCCAAAGATTTCATATTCTCTCTAGGCATTTGACCTATAAGAGTGGGCTCGAGCGGTGTTTAGCAATGTCTGGGAAATTTGCGCTATATAAGAGTCCAAGTTATATACCTTGTACGCTTCCAAGGCGTATGCTTAGATGCCTGATTGCATTTATCAAAAGCAGGGCCACCACGAGCAGGTAACGATCAGATTTGTATACGAGGCACCTTGCGCTCAATATTCCGACATTTGTATTGAAAACTGAAAATATATGAGTTCTTTCCACTAATGGATTCCTTTTTGTTGCTGGTAGTATCATGAATTGAAAATCTGGAGTACTTTACTAGAAATTTGATTTATGCGTCTATGTCCGTCAACTAGTGGCGTTAGTGCTCAAACATAAGTGTGAAAAGGTAGAATAAATATTTGTGCTCACCTAGATCTCTGTTACTCAGCTATATAGTATTTGCTCAAAGAAGTGCAAGAAAAAATAGTGTGCAATGTAGTAACCACAAATGCAACTTGTGGCCGTCATTTTCGAAACGGGAATTCCATTTATTAAGCAATGAATTTTGCACAGTAATTTTCACTAGGTAGTCAATTCTTGATGCAATTATTTACCAAATTCGATTCATAATGCAGTTCTTTCAGTGGGTTCACAATCGAATTCGGTGCGGCTATGACAGCTTTGATATCCAGTAAGCTAGGGCTACCTATCAGCACTACACATTGCCTGGTATGCAACAGGAGTGGGAAAATACATTTTTAAAACACTTTTTTTGAGAGTTCCTTACTAACATGAACGTTGAACAAATTGTAACAGTAACCTGTAAAAACAGTTTAAATAACTTTCTCGACACCACTTATCGCTGAAATTTTTTAGGTTGGATCAGTGGTAGCTGTAGGTGTTGTGAAGTCACGTAAAAGAATAGAATGGTCTATATTTCGAAATATAGTCATATCATGGATAGTCACTTTGCCCGTTGCTGGTTGGTGGCTTTTTGGTTTTGTTTAGTTCTCGCTGAGCAGCATGCATATTTTAGGTTTGATCTCTGCTGGTATAATGCTTCTGCTCCAGCTCGCTCTTTAAGTGTGTTTTACACACACACACACACACAACTGACCTCTCGTCATAATGACCGCATTACAGGACGGTTACGACGTTCACTTTAATAAAGATAATCTCCAATTTAATACGCCTTAATATCTTCATAATGATTCCCACATCATGTGTACATATCTTAATAAATGGCTTGTATGATATCTAAGCGTGAGGTCTATGATTTACCCAAACCAAAAATTCCGTTCATCACATTTTATCCTGATCTTGTTCTGTATGCTTGAATGACAGGAGTTTCAGATGGTGTTCATAATTATTGGGGACGGGTGAAGTGTAGCGGCTAGAGGTTCCGCTACCTGCACGATCGATCGGAAGCTCGAATCCGCCCTAGTGCTCACCTAGCCTTTCATCCCTCCAGGGTCGATAAATTGGTACCAGACTTGTCTGGGAGGACAAAACCACTGACTTGACACATCGGCTAGCTACCGCAAGGCATTGTATGGGTCAATTACACGTTCGTAAACCTCAAACGACTTTGAATTGAAGTGAACGTGGGGGCGCATTCCAAGTGGATTGATTAACGCCAGAAACTTTATCCTTTATCTTAATTATTGCATTTACATATCCTGTCTAAGCTTGGAGATGGAGTGTTGAATATTTTGAAAGGCTACCACCTCGATTACATGAACGATGTCGACGAAAAAACTAAGACCAGACTTATCTTTCGATAAACTCTCTTATGCTTATATACGTGGTGCTCAACGACTACTCAAACTATCTGTCTCCTACAGCTTCTCCTGCTTCGCGCGACGTTGGAGGGTCGACACAAACCTCTCCGTATCCCGCTGCAAAGAGAAGGGAAGACTCATTTTGGATTGACAGGCTACGTTCGACTGCACTTATCCACCATGTAGACTGGGCAATCAGATCTCTACCGTTTTACCATGTTGCTACTCTTCTGTCAGGTTTCTTCACCCTTTAAGGCATGAAGGATGCGCCAGGTAGGTATAAAAAGGGATGAGGGCCCCACGGCATTGGATTGGGACGCCGGTGTCAGATAGCTGCAAAAGATGAAGACGCTGGTCCACTGACGTCGAGTTTGTGCTCCGATGCCAGTTAAAAATAAAAGGAGGTGCGACGGATACACCGGCGTGGAATTCGTGCGCCAACGCCAGGTATAAATAAGAGGAGTGCGACGGGTCCACTGGCGTCGGGTCGGTGCGCAATAATCTTGAGTGGATGTCGCGAAAGGTAAATGAGACGTTGCAACAGTTTCATATCTATGGCCATTGCATGTCTTGCATTGCATAATTGCATTGCATTGCATTGTTCACGTCATTTTATGTTAAAACATCATTCTCTGATAACTGTTGGGGAAATCAGGACGAACACCCATATTTCGAGTAAGCATTCAAATTGTATCTATACCAGTCTGAACGTTCGGCTAAAGCCGGACTTCAGACTTTCCGTGCTGTTCGTTTCGCTCCCCGTCACTGATCAACGAAAATTAATATTAGTGACCTTTTCTGTGAAGTTAGACTTGTGTATCTTTAACAGTCTTTTTTCATCTTTTTTCATTATAAATAAAGGCGAAAGGTTTCATAGTCTTCTCTCTAAACGTGTCAGTTCTACATTTGGAAAGCATTCAAACTTCAGCTTCAAATGCTTCTTACCAATATATTATAGGCAAAATTTAAAAGCATTACTCGAAATATGGGTTTTCCTACTGTTTCCCTCAAACAGTTAACAAAGAATGATAAAATGACGTGAAAGACATCATCCTACTGATAAAGATAATGACCCACAACAGATCATGTAAACTGTTTGCTACTATTTAAGCAGCCGTTTGCATACATATTTTCGCTTTCTAAGGAAGGTATGCTACCAACTTGAGGCGAACGAAGAAGGAAATAGACAGGCGGAGTCATAAAGGTGAAAAGCAACGCGCACAGTGGCCAAGGCTATGGAACGGCTGCAACATCCCATTTACCATTCGCGACATGCAAACGAAGTTATTACGCACCATTTTGACGCCCCGGGACCGTTGGAATCCATTTTATAGCCCGTTATTGTATAGCATGATCATAATTATATTGGTATTGAAGGAGTGTTTGAAGCTGATGGTTGAATATCCTCCAAATGTAGAATTGACGCGTTTAGAAGAAAATCGTAATCTTTTGCCTTAATTTAAAATAGGAAAGAGAAAAAAGTAAGGGGAGAGAAGCGAACACCACAGAAAGTCTGAAGTCCGCTTCAGAGGGACGCTCAGACTGGTCATATAAATATAGTTTGAAAGCAATACTCGAAGAATGAGTTTTCCTCCTGTTTTTCCCCAACAGTCACAGAATAATATTTCAACATAAAATGATGTGAATGACATAAAATGGTTGCAACGTCCCTTTTACCTTTGGCGAAATGCACACGAATTTACTGCGCGATACTGCTGCACTATGGTGCAGCAGCTCCATGCCGGTGGACCCGTCCCACCTCGTTTTATAGCTATCTGGCATCGGCGCACCATTCCGATGCCGGTAGACCCGTCGCCCTGACTTTTTTTTGGAATTTCGTTACACACACATGTGACACAAGCCCGTTATTTTATAGCATACAGACATACACATACACACACGCGTGACAGACTAAGCCCGTTATTATATAGCATGATCATGATCATGAAGATAGTTTTATGCTTTATATCAGTTTCCGAATAAAGTAATTAGGGAAACAGTAACATCATCCATGAGTTTCAACTTTTCTATTGCGATTGCGTCTACCGCGGTTGCTCAAAAAAGCCCTTAGAACTTTGCAAGATCGAAACTGTTTTGGAAATGTGTTCCCCGAATGGATCCTTTATAATTGTTTTTTGTTCTGTGAGTGAAGTTCTTCTCGCATATACAGTGGCTCTGTTTAGAGAAATCGGGTTTTAAGGGAATACAGGACTGAACCCATATTTTTCTTCCACTTGATAACACTTATTTACCTTTTATTTTTCTTTTGAGTAGATGCCACACTGCCTAGCGTCTATGAAACTATTCGAAATGGTGACATAACGGCGTCAAAATAACTAACTATGGATGGTGAACGGAAGAGCAAATTTGAATTTGGATCTGCTTCTTTTCTTTGGATTAAATTCTGTGACATTGGTCTTCCAGAGATGGGATGAGCTCTTTGCTTTCATCCATATTGCTATTTCATGCGTGAATCGTATAAAAATAGTTTTTCATCGTGGCCGTTTTCACCAATTACTTGTGAACATCACCCGTGAATATGAAGGCACCAAGTCCGCTGTCAAAGACAAGGGAAACCATTGTTTTTTTTTACTTCCCGCAAAGCCGGACTTCCATTTGGAATTTTAAAAAAAAGCGAAAATAAAATTAACTGTATAAACTTAATAAACTCCGGACTAAACTCCGTACTGGTAATACAAAAAAAGACTGACTTTATTGGCGTCATAACGGAAGGTCACAGATTTATTTCACGTTTTAGGCTAGAACTTTCTAGGCAACGACATGTTGAAGAATAAATATGTGAGCTTAATTCTATCATTATCGTTGACCGATCACACAAGATTGTCCAGTATACAACGACATGTTGAAGACAGTTTGTTCAGAGATACTCTTGAGATACTCTTGTTCACTAAGATCTTGTTTCCAGCAGTATGAAATATTTAAGCAGTAAAGCAGAAAGGTAGAGTATTACTCCGATTAATACTAGAATCCATTTAGGAGTAGGCATCTACGTTAACTTCTAGATACTGTGACATACTTCCGCTATCTCTTTTTGAGAAAAAAAGAGACACTTTTGGCACCAGAAAGAAGTTTGATAGTCGTACACTGTTAATGCATAGCTTACATTAAACCTTTCTCTATGTATTTATTTTGACGACTAAAGTAGGAACTGGCCGTCACCACTGGCATCTGCAAGTGTAAACAAGCACAGTCCATGAAATCAATAGTTTCAATGGCAGAAATTACGTTACCATTGCTTAACACGAACTTTGAAAAGGAGCTGGAGGACAAGGACCCGCGGAAAGCCTATGCTTCACCAAAACAGTGTGGCGGCAGAATGGAGAGATGTTCTCCAGTCCTCAACACTGCCAATGGAATGGCTGTCGGTGAACCAACCCTTCCAATTTGAAGGGATCACTTCAAAACCTTGCTGAAGCGGCAAGCGCCGTTACTTCCTGAACTCGTACACTTTGATAGACCTACATATGCGGTTAACGAAGAACAACCGACCAAATCGGAGCTTCTGGTCTGTATAGTCAGAAATGCCAAAACATCTCCTTCCGTCTGGGATTTGTGAGATGACAATGATCATCCGTTCAGTATGGATAGACGAAATGGGACCTAACTGGTGGAGAGACGCTGTCATGATTCCCCTCCACAAGAAGTTATCCGTCACAAACCCTAGGAATTATAGAGTAATCTATTTGCTACGTGCTATGTACAATTTTTTGAGCGGATTATCCTGGATCGGGCTATCAAACATCGCGAAGAAACCACCGTGATGAACAATCCGGCTTCCGTCCTGATCGATCTATGGTTGACCAGCTGTTCATCGCCAATAGGTAGGTCGTAATACAGCAGTGGTGTTTGAAGCCAAGCTTTTCTGGACTTTGAAGCCGCCTCTGACTATACTCATTGAAGCCATCTTCTCAACGCGCCCCGCACCGATGGAGTAACAGGAACGTTCGTCCGCTTGTTTGAAGCCATAAATCAATTGCTGCAGTCCGACCACCACCCAGTTATACAACACCGTTTGAGGTGGTGACTGAAGTAAGACAAGGGACACTGGCAGGACCCTTCCCGTTC
This sequence comes from Necator americanus, assembly GCF_031761385.1. Classification (NCBI taxonomy): domain Eukaryota; kingdom Metazoa; phylum Nematoda; class Chromadorea; order Rhabditida; family Ancylostomatidae; genus Necator; species Necator americanus. The sequence goes on from NC_087375.1 coordinate 18,634,208, forward strand.
ACCTTTTCCATCGATGACATCATCCGAAGAACAGTCGATCAGTGTTCTGCCGACGTCTTGGCACAATCCTCTTGACTGATCCCGAGTTACGCTAACGATATTGTAATAATCGCGGAAAGCAGTGCGAAACTTCAACCTGTTTTTAACCTTGTAACGAAACCGGCTGGAGCCTATGGACTACATCTACGCTCTGATTAAAGGCATCACCCCACGAATCTGGGGTGGTGCGGATTTCAGGTGAAGAGTTCCTAAACTGGGTCGTATATTATGGAGGGGAGGGAGATTCCGTCCATTTCTTCCTAATTGCCGTAAAAAACGGCCTGGAAGATGCGGCGCGTGCACAAGACTGGCGCGCTCCAATCGAACTCATTGTAGAAAATAGAGCACCGGAACGCTCGAAGCTGTATCTTCAGGGCCATTTTTTACCGCAATTAGGAAGAAATTGACGGAATCACTCTTCTCTCCATAATCTACGACTCCGTAGGAATAGCCCACCTGAAATCCGCACCACCCCAGATTCGTGGAATGATGTTTTTAATTCAGGCAGATATGGGTCTCTTCGAGACCTCAAACGGAAACCAGGATGAACGAACAAGCGACCGAACTCATCGATGAGTTCTGTTGCCTGGGCAGCATGCTGAAGAGGAATTTCAGCTACGAGAAAGATATTCACCAAAGATGCGCCAAGACAAATTCCGCATTCAACTCCTTAACGAAGTGCTGTAGTCGACCCCCATCGAAGTCCAGCTGCGAGTCTACTTATCGGCAATTCGTCTCATCCTGATGCACGGATTGGAGGCTTGGACAGCACTGTCTACGGTGACGGAGTGGCTAAGTTGCACGGGAAGGAAGTGCTTAGACTGCTGCTCGACTATTTTTGGCCTAAGGTATGCCACAATGAAAAGCTTTTCGCGGAAGTCGATGTGTTCTACCGGCGAGTGAATGATATGTGGAAGATATCAACATCTCGCACCGCCATCGAAAGTGGCTACAGAAAATCGTCTTTGCTTCTTTGGTCAATATTAAGGAGACCAGCAGCTCGCCTTGTTCAACGAGTTCCGAGGAGTTTGTCGGATTCAAGCTAGAAGAGGTTAATTGGCCGAAAATGTTCTGGGCTGAGGTAGTGAAAGAGGAAATGAGGACATTCGTCAAGGATAGGCAGCTCAGGCGAGACGTAATGTTTTGCAGGACATCGAATAGCGAAGAATGGATAGCTTCTGTGCGAGCTCTAACGGGAGCACTCTCGAACACTATAGATTCAAATACGTCCAAGGACGATCCACCTCGCGAAAATGCGGGTAATCGCGTCAGACGATGACATCAGCCCACCGTTCAAAGGCAGCATCATTGCTGAACTCTCACGAAACAAACAAAATCTCTTTTCTTTTTACTGAGAGTACCAGGCAATAAACTGAATGGTATTTGCCTTACCAAATATTTAAGTGAAAAGAAAGAGGTATACTATGTGTGTACCTTCTCTCCACAAAAAGATAAGGTTAGGAATGTAGATTGCAAGTTTGCATTACACGTTCCACGCCCAATTTCTAGTATTCGTTCTGAGAAACGGTGTGGTAAACGACCTTGCTGTAGGAATTTCCCTACAGGTCACCTGTAGCGCGCCGCCCTCATGGAAGAAAAGCCTCTGCGAGTGAGCAATCAATAATCAATATTTTTCTCCGGACAAATATTCTAGTAAAATCAATGTATGGTTGCTTGTATGCTGAGGGAACCGGCGCAATATTCAAAAATGACGGAGCAAAGTGTCTCGTAGGAAAATTCGTACTAGAAGGATGTTTAACAGGGCGATTAGGGAGAGGCAAGAATGCTCATACTTGTGATCTACATCCTTATTTCTATCTTTTTATTTAAAAAAAAGCCTCCAACATCGTCAATTTTGTGGTGCACTCCCTTTTATTTGGGAGACCATCTCAATCCATGCCACACTTACAGTCCAAAGTGATGGTTCGTGCAAGAGTGCCCTCTCTGTACGATAGTTGTGTGTTTCGCTACATCTCACTGACGCTTGTGATTTCGACTCTCAGGTTTTTTTCTTGCTATGAAATTTGCTCATGTAAGAGTCCATACATGGCTGAATCCTCGAAGAATGACCGTCAGTAGATGATTCTGATGTTTGTTCGCCACGCTAGTGAACATGGTCTTGGAGCGTCGCCAAGTGCAACCTCTTTTGCAGTTTTGTCACGTATTTCCTTCAGTTTCACGTCTGCTTGTTCGTCCGACCCGTTCTGGTTTTTCCAATGCGATGACCATGTGAAGAAGTCAGTTAGACCCACTTGGGACCACCAATAAATACCTATGTGATGTAACAAGTAATTAGCTTAGTTTAATGCAGGCACATAAATGATGTACTGCGAGAGGAATGCACTCAGTCGACACTTCGATGTCAGTTGTTGTTGGTCGGAATTTCGGCCATCGGTCGCATTGAAAAAGCATTCAACTTCTGTTCGATAAATAACGACACGCACCATACCATACTTTCATACGTCTGACTTTTAGTGCGAATGCGTAAACGCGCTAAAAAGGCGCAGTGGGACTCTCGCTCAGCTCCTCTTCAAATCTGATTGTAGCTAGCGAGGATCGCACGGCGAATGCCACCGCTTAGGCAGTGACATCGCAAGTCACTCAGTTTTATCTCGGATAAAAACGCTTTCACGAATATCATCGCCATCTTCTTTTCATTAGATATGCTAAAATTGCTTGCAAGCTGTAACATTTTATATTCACTTTTCAAGACACTTGTAGGCCCAAAACATTCAAAAAATGCAGATTCCAAAATATTGGTCCAAATCAGAGAAGGAGAAAAACAACGTTTTTCTGTCTAAATGTGCAACTTTGCTTGATTCTACACGCTCGTCGTTATAGGATTTCAGAGAAAACATTCTTCACAACATGAACTCTTCTAGCAATCAGTACATCACGGGACATTTAACTACGAATATCGGAAACAGCAAAATCATCTGTTGCTATTTCTGATATTCGTACTTGAATGTTTCTTGATATTCATTTATGAGGTGCATTTCTCGCAGCGTGTTTTTAATTTGTTAAACCATCGAATCCATACTCCAGAAGAAGTACCTCGTAGAACCGTATTTCAGCCCCAAAGTTGCCGAAAAAATAGCGTAACCAACATTTGAACACACAACTGAGTACAAAGCCTACATTGTGGAGCTACATCATGACTTCAAAATAAGTTTTGAAGTCATGGTGTAGGGCAAATTGTAGAGCAAATTTTCATATGTAAGAATTAGAACTTCGGAACCTGCAGTACTGCTCAAAAGAATATCTGCAGATAATTCAGCTTTAAAGGCATCACCCCACGAGTCTGGGGCGGTGCGAATTTCAGGTGGAGAATTCCTATACAGGGTCGTAGATTATGGAGAGGTGGGTGATTCCGTTCATTTCTTGCTAACTGGCGTTAAAGAAAACGGCCCGGAAGATGCGGCTCGTGAACAAGGCTGGCGCGCTCCAATCGAACTCGTTGTGGAAAATAGCGCGCCGGAATGCTCGAAGCCGTATTTTCAGGGCCATTTTTTACGACAATTATAAAGAAATAGACGGAATCACTTTCTGCCCATAATCTACGACTCCGTCTAGGCATAACCTACCTGAAACCCGCACCACCCAGATTCGTGGGGTGATGCCTTTAAAGGCATCACCCCACGAATCTGAGGTGGTGCTGATTTCAGGTGGAGTATTCGTATACGGGATGGAAGACTAAGGAGAGGGAAATGATTCCGTCCATTTCTTCCTAACTGCTGTAAAAAACGGCTCGAAGATGCGGCGCCGCACAAAGCTGGCGCGCTCCAATTGACCTCCCTGTGGAAAATAGTGCGCCAAAACGCCTGAAGCCGTATCTTCCAGGTCGTTTTTTACGGTAATTAGGAAGAAATGGACGGAATCATTCCCCTCTCCTTAGTCTCCCATCCCGTATACGAATACTCCACCTGAAATCTGCGCCAGCTCAGATTCGTGGGGTGATGCCTTTAAGCACATGTTTTTCAGCGTTCATTTAAAAAAAAACTGATCTAACCAGTTCTCATTTCAGGGCTCTTCTTGTATTTCAAACTTTTCTATTTTCTCTACTCAACCAAGGTTCACTGGATTCACATTAAAGTGGTTTAGTAACCACTGGCATATTTCGAATAAGTTCTCACTTTTGTTTTTGAGAACCTTCCAAAATATTTTCCCTTTTAGGAACTCTTCATAACACGGACGCTTCACAGCATGGAAACATTTGCTAGCGGATTAGTCACAGTGTGCATTACAATAGACCACTACTATCAGATTGAAATCTCTGATTATTTGACTTTTTTTTTCTTGGGTATTGTACTCGAGGGCTGCAGTGCATGGTTCTGTAACTAAGTCGTAACACTTTCTTGCAATGCAACAAAGCCATTGTTACATCAACAGGCGCTCTTTCCAATCTCCCTTTTTAGTTTCAGCTTCAAACTCCCTTATAATTTCTTTTTGTTAAGATGATTTCGACCTCGTTTTCCTCATTCCACGTCAGATCGGGGGTGGCAAAGAGTGCATTTGTCCTTTCGTGTGACCAACACGGCCAACGTTGTCAGTATGCGCTATTCTCAAAAAAACTAGCGCCCAACGGAAAAATTACATCTGAGCAAAGGGCAACCTAAGGTGCGTCGATTTTTTTTTGTACGCGGAAAAACACGAAAAAAATTCTAAAATTGATTATTATTATTAGTACTTGGCAACGAAGCCTCAACATTAAGTCCTTTGTGCACATAGTTAGGAGAGGTCATCTTGCCAGTAACCACTGCCAGTTGAAGATCGCAATCTTCCCTACGACTAGAGAAGAAAGAACTACGCCAACAAAAGAAAAAAGCGATTTGTTGAGCTGTCAGTCTTCGCAGACCGTCAATTGTGCTGCTAGCTAGAGTTAGGCTGAGCATAGCAATGAAGATTCTATCTGGTAGATTCTAGGTTTTTGATTATGTGGAACCGTTAGTCCTCGGAGCTGTGCTCGTTTTCCATATCCCTCGGACTGCCGATTTTGTGCAGATATCCCATCGACAATGTTACGAAAAAAACGTTGCCGCGCAAATTTGTTTATTCACATCTATTCATGAGGCCGCGCAAAAAAGAAAACGATGAAATTGATTTGGAAAAGTTAACACTTCTTCCTAAACATTAACTATAAGATATTTTTCGAACTTTCTCATGTCCTTGAACTCTTAAATTGAGATTAGGAAATAAAACAAAATTTTCAACAAAACAGTGTGCCCATATTGTCGAACTTTGAGTTAAGATTTGTAAAATGGACGGAAAGCCAAATCATGTAGAGAGTCACCATTTCTTTTGACTTTAACTCGATTGCTCAAGTTCTGTAACATAGAAGTTCAAAGAGTTACCAACTCGAGTTATCTTGGCTACATTTACTAATTCTACTTTCATGTTGAGCTGCTCTGCTCTTCGGTTCCCATTACTCACTTAATTCCCTCGAAGGTTGTAAGAATACTATGGTACAGTAATTAAATTAATGTTGTGCTCAGTTGTGTGCATTAACATCTTGCTCACGGGAAAATCATCGCACTGGGAGCAGGAGTTCACGGCATATTATAAGTCTCGCTCGTCACTCTATTCGATTGCATGACCTGGACGAGTTGCGCTGGTAAATCGAGAAGGCTTGCGAACCAGTTCCCCATACATACCGCTTTCCACCTTCCAGTCTACTGCTGTCAAAGGCATCGCCACTATCTACTATCTATTCACAAAAGACAAAGTGGAACCCACGGACTCGTATGGATAGAAGAATCCGATTTTGTTCTAGTCTTTGGGAATTAGAAGCGCGTGATTTGACTTCCCTTGGTTCCACAACATACAGGTATGAACAGTTAAACCACGCGCCTTTGGTCTGTTTACAGAAAAAAGTCGCTGACCTTCAACAGAGAAAACTTATCACTTTTTTCTATACGTAGTATAAAACAAATGATGCAATCCTTAATTACGCTTCTTTCCAGCGTTTGGCTTCTCTACGTACTTTGTCAAATAACAAACCAAGTGATTATCTATGAATGCGGAGGCACTCGGACAGGGCTCGACAACGGCGGACACACCAGATAATGAGACGATCCAGATGCATAAAAATACTTTGGACCTCTAGGCATTGCCTCCATTAAGTCTCACATGAAGAACACAACTTCCCTACCGCTGCAATTTTGATAATGTCCCTACGTCAATCAGAAGGTATGAACTGTTAACTTTGGAAAGAGGATTTGTTCCTCGCTCTCGCTCAAAAAATAGTGCACTTATCGGTTACTCCTTCTGTCTGCTCCGCTATCGCTCCATCATGTTTTTCTTACTTAGTGACGTAGAGTAATGAGACAGCGAAGGCCATTTGCAGAGCCTTGAAAGAGGGAACAAAGGGCGCGATCCAAAGGAGCTCTGTGGGTGGGTTTCTGGTGATCATCGTATGATTCTTCTTCTGTTTTCAGAGTCATTCATCAATCATTCAGAATTTATTTATTATTTCAGAAAATAAAATGTCAACCAGAGCAGAAGCGTCCGCTGCCGCAGACGCGCCGCGCTCACGAACAACTACACGTGTGTATAGTTTTAAGAAATACAATTCATCTGGCAACACACAGTTAAAGATGATGCTTCTCACAAAAACCACAACAAAACTTGGATGTAGGATATTTATTCATTTTAGTTAGGACAAACTGAGAACACTTACATAACAATTGTTTCTAATATTTCGGTTACAGGTGTTAGATGTCCTGAATAGACCAATACCACAAATCATCTGAAGTCGGCGCCAAATGTCTCGGCTTGACGCGTTACGTCCTCGTTCTGTTGCAACTATCAAGAATCTAATCATGTCCATTTATGAAAGATTTGAGATGAAGACCACTGCCAACAGATCAAAATCTTAGAGGTGTACGAGCAGAAAAGCAAACTACAAATTAACGAAGAAAGATTTTGCCAAGAGTGCGATCCTATTCAGGCACTATTGCCAGAGAAAGGACGAGAAAGTACCTAAAACAAATAAAACAGATTTAAGGAGCTAGTCGAAGCCATCGTCCTACACATGGTGTCGCTGACTGAAGAGGCAGGACGGCATTTACCTCCACTGATAACGTAACAGTCGCTCTGATTGTCATTTGAAGGGTAAAATACAACTATCCGTTGAGTATTGGCTGACGGTTATTATTTTTGTTTCCAAGTAGTCACGGTATGATACATGAAGTTGAGTCAACTGCAACGGGAATAAAGTGGTACCAACACAGAACCTGAACTCTCGTTCGGTTAATGAATAGATACCCACTTGTAGGACTCGGAGTGAACAGGCGGTAGTTCTCAACAAATGAAAGTCCGTAGTGCATGAAAAAAAAACTGGAATTTATTATCTGATGTTATTTTCGATATAACTCAATCCCTTTCTAATGTTGGCGAGTGTGCGAGATCTGGTGTTTGTAAGTCAACCAGAGCAGAAGTGTCCGCTGCCGCAGACGTGCCGCGCTCATCCGGTTAACACGACCAACTACTGTGTATGTAAAATATTATCAAAATGAAATGAAGCGCAGTGCAGTTGCATAAGCGGCCAGCAAAGTTTCCACCACGATCCCAACCGCCAAGTTCCACCGCACCGCCTACGCATCTGCACCGTGCTTCATTTTCCTTTTGACCCGACCATGTTCGAATTCTCTTACACATATCTTCAAAGTTTTAGTGGATATCAGAAATCAACATATTCCTTGACGTTTTGATACGAACACGCCTTTTCCAGTAGCTATAAGAAGGAAAAGAACTCTCGATAACTCACACTAATTTCATTCAATTGACGTTGGCGTTTTTCATGCTCCCAACTGGCCTTTCCGGGCAGGCCTCGGAGAAGAACGTTTGTAACGAGTTTCTGTCGAATGCAAGTTCACCGAGGCCAAAATCTTCATGCACCCGTCCCCGCAACATGGAAATAACGAACGTCCAACTGGAATTCCTACCTACGTCAGTTTCGGCGCTTTTTCAACATGAGTTGCATTTGTCCTTATCGGTAGTATTAGCTAAGAATCATTATATTAATTAATCGTTATTTGAAAACTATACTCGATGGATATTACTTTCTTTGGTGCCTCAATCATCAAACCATTGAAACTGTAGCAAAGCCGCTCTATAGTACGTCATGTGTGCTTTTTTATTAAGATTAATTTTATTATTATTATTAATTTTATTAATACATATATATGATGTACTCTAAATTTTCACTGTTAGATGCTTCCTACTCTTTCTACGTTAAATGGACGCAAACTGGAATTAAAATCAACTGAGAGGACTCTTGGGCGGCGCAAAACCATTAGAATATTGTCGCATACACATGAACACGCCCCTGCTCGAATTGTTCGAGTATTCGGACATTTGAAGTAAAGAAATTAATCGTCCGGTCGGATATTCGGGACCTACCAAAAAGTACTTTATTCCACAAATATCCAAGAGATAGATACCTTTTTAACAACCGAGGAGTTCTCGTTGTCGGATTTTCTGTCTCATTTTCCTTATTTCAACAAACTCAGCATGCAAGGTAGAGAAAGGAGGAGAGGAATCTACGCAAACTAAATTTACATGAGTCGCAGCTTATGGAATTGCATCATAATCGACATAGTGGTGCTAATAATGCATGAAAACATGGTGTTCATCGCCTAACTTCCTAAACAACTTGTTCCAGATGGCTGAGAATAAGAGTAGACGTAAAGGTCATCAGCATTAAACCATCGGCAAAAAATTGAGGAGGAATTCAGAACGGATCTTTTCTCTTTTTCTATTCGAATGTGGGGTATTTTGTTCTTTTTTCAGGTTTTGCCACCTCTCTCTACATACCTTTCGGGATAGCCGTTGCCACAAGTATTAATGTTCGAGTGCATTCAGTGAACATGTAGACATTTACTAGGGCAAAGGAGAAGAGGCAAAGGACGTTTCTTGCAACTTATGTATTACATCCTTTATAGGGTAGTAAAATAAGTGAGGACGATGTCCACTCAAAGAATCGGGTTGCCTAGTTGATGCCGCATTGAGATTAGCTGGGAGTTAGAAAGCAAGCGAGCAATATGAGTCTTTGACACCTCTGAATTAACTTTGATTACTCATTTCCAACTCTAGGAAAAGAAAACCCTATCAATTCTACATTCCTCTTATTCACTTACTCACAAATATCTTTCAAGATTATGAACCGAGAAGCTAATAGGATTCTCTGACATGACCTGATTGTTTCTTCGAATCCCTGGACTGGCGTGTGGAATGCCGTTTGTTCAGTCTACGACGCACGGAACCATTGTTTACTTTCCAGCAGAACATGTGACTTATGTAAAAAAGAAATGCACCAACGTAGAAGTGTCTGTAAAAAAATCAAGCAGCCACCCCTCAACCATCGACGTTATTGGCAGCTGCTACACAGCAGATCGTTGAGATGAAATCTTGGTTCTTTCTTCGCAGGCGGCAGCGGATGATAAGATCCTGTTTTAGGTGTGTCACCACTCTTTTTCAACCGATATGTGTACACACAAGATCACTGTTGCACATTTAGCACTTTCTTAACACCTTTCATCGTTAATGGGAACATTCGGGGAGAACCCCGCTGGAGCATTATCAGTCTGATGAATGGGCTACCATTCCGAAAAACCTTACCGACCAAGTCGACTCATCAGGAGGTTTTCTCTGAAAGAGAACAGTGCAAAAGGCCCTGTTTTGACTAGTTTTTCTAAAGATAATCTCGTTATCTTATCAACGACGAGACGTCGAACGGTCAAATAAGTCAAATAATCCTCTATAACGCGCTTCTAACTGAGACAGTGTTTAGTCTTCTGATTTAATCTCTTAAACCTTCAAACCCAAAAAGAAAACATTCGTAAGCTTTACTTATACAGTCCCTATAGGTGCCGAGTGCTGGAAATTCGAGACGACTTCAAGGGAAGAGTGAATAAATGCCGACTCTTTAGAAGGATGTTATTTATTTAGTAAGAAATAGATAAGAAAATTAATATTATGTTTAATAACATATTATACTAGTAATATTATATTTATTTATTTTTTATTTTAAGAACAAGATACTAGCGACAATATCTACACAGACACATAAGGCTCATGTACTTCTGTGAGCAGAGAAAAACGAAAGTATTCCGTCAATTATATATTTTCTCAGTAAACCACAAGCACTGTATGAAGTTGAAGATTGCTAAGAAGGTTTTCGCTATCCACATAAAACAATTGGAATGGAGAAAAGGGAACAAATGACCGCACACGGGTTTCTTCGAAGCGAATATTCAGGAACCAAATAGATACCAAAGAGAAAAGCTGAAAGACTGGTGTCAAAAAGTAATGGTCATGTTCCGTCTCCTCCATCTCCTACCCTACTCCAACAAAATGGATCAAACCAGAAAATGAACGAAGTAAGCATTTAAAACTCAGCAAATCGAGGATCGCCAGGGCAGAGAATTGTTCGAATTACCACCAAAGCGTCATCGGTTCTGCCCTCTACTTCTCCACAAGAACCCGTAACGAACCTCGTAGCTAAAAGATCCAAAAAAAACTCAGGATTTTGTTTGCTGGACAGACAAGATTTTTCATTTGAAATTAAATCATTAGCGATTTCACCTTTTCAGAGGCTGAAAAATGCAAAGTTGCCGAAATGTTAGCCAGAAATAAAAATTAATGCATGCACGACCCGGCTAACTAGAGCCAGGAAATACTGCATAATGACTCACCGTATTGAGCATAGGTTGCCGTTTTTCAACAGATTCCTGATATGCAATTTCTCCGTGCTGAACGACACACATCCTTTTAAGAATTTTTAAAATAGGAACGAATTCTGTAGCTTGACATAAACAGCATAAAAGATGCTACTTGATCAGAAAAAAAAATCAAAATATCAAAAAAATAATAATTTCTAGGAAACAGGGAAGGTTCTGCAACGGCGAAGCTCTAACTTTATTTCGTTTACTAATGACAATTACTCCCAGGAGTCATGCTTTCATCACTTTGGCACTTCATACGGTAAAGAAAAGTGTGGAGGTATTTCCAGAGGTGCTCTTCGCTTGGTAATACAGAAATTCCTCCATCTACAACGTCAAATGCGTTAGGCAATCGTATAGTAGAGCATGCATTGTTCACATTTCTAAGCACAACAAATTCCAATTTAAAGATTTCTGTTGATAAGATTAACTAGGTGTAGTCGGACTCTCAGGCGGTGTTCAACTCGATGAGCATAGGTGCGATACGGAAATTCCTCCATCTACAACGTCAAAGGCGTTCAGCCAATGGGTGCAGCTCAAGTGAAGGGCGTCCATTCGATAGTCTCCAAAAGTGAAGGGGTACATTTCTAAGCACAACAAATTCCAATTTAAAGATTTCTGTTGATAAGATTAACTAGGCGTAGTCGGACTCTCAGACGGTGTTCAACTATGTCGATGAGCGCGACGGGTCTTGCGAATCCAGCGAATTCCTCTACTTGGCGCATACTTCCTCTTTCCTCTGCCCTGACGCAATGCATTTTTTCCAATCCAATGATAACTTTGTGCTATTCCCAGAACTATAAGCAAAGTTGTTTGCAAAACTAGAGGAATTCGATTTTGGCTGCATACAATTCTAACTGGTTCCACCCACCTTGTTAAAGGCATCACCCCACGAATCTGAGGTGGTGCAGATTTCAGGTGGAGTATTCTTATAAGGGATAGTAGATCAGGGAGAGGAGGATGATTACGTCCATTTCTTTCTAATTGCCGTAAGAAATGGCCCGGAAGATGCGGCGCCGCACAAGGCTGTCGCGCTCCAGCCGAACTCCCTGTAGAAAATAGTGTGCCAGAACGCCTGAAGCCTATCTTCCGGGCAGTTTTTTACGACAATTAGGAAGAAATGGACGGAATCACCCTCCTCTCCATAATCTACTATTCCTTATAAGAATACTCCACCTGAAATCCGCACCACCCCAGATTCGTGGATTGATGCCTTTAACATCATTAGCGCGTTGCGCTTTAAAGGCGCCACCCCACATGTCTGAGGTGGTACGGATTTCAGGTGGAGTATTCGTACACGGGATCGTAGATTATGGAGAGGTGGGTGATCCCGTCCATTTCTAGCTAATCCCGTATGCGAATACTCCACTTGAAATCCGTACCATCTCAGTAATCGTTATGAAGACGATCCGCCCAGTTTAATGTCTTTCGATCAGCAAACACCTGACACCTATTGGCATGGTGGAAACCGCAATAGTTTGGAGAAGCATTCTGTGAGCACGATTTTCAATTCACCTGTCAATAGGATCGAATGTAGGAACGGGCATTACCTTAGACCTCAATGAAGAAACAAGAAAGTAGTAAACTCTGGAATCGTCTGGAATGTGCGACTACGACTATAATCATGAGTCGATATCGATCTGCGTAAAATATGAAGGAAAGAAACGTTTAAGAGATGAGCAGTAGGAAAGTCACAGCAAATGAACTAAAAAGGTACAGCAAAAGGCTGAATGGCTCTTAATCTTTTTCGAAATAATGCATGAAGGCAGAAGACTATCAATCTAGAAGATGCATTCTTTTTCTCCCTTTTCTATTTTACTTGGATGTTTCTCAGGAGACTAAGCAGGAGATTAAATATTGGAAGCGGATTGAGTCACTTGAAGGCAATAGTAATAATAGTAAGTGCTAGAGGTGTTTGACGACGGATTCAACACACAAAAATTCAACACACCACTACCGAGGATGAGAAATGATGAAATTCCAACAAAGGTTGTCTTGCACCTCATCCTCCTCACCCTCTTATTTTACAGCAGTTGGTAGAAATAAGTTTTTAAGTAAAAAAAAATCCGGACGAAATTTTATAGTTAACAACGTTGACCGCCTAAATGGCTGCTATTTCTTTACGTGTAACTGAAGTGCGTAGACGGAGTCCGGACGTAGATAAATTTTTAGAGTGGAGATAGGTTGGTGCAAAAGTTACGTCAGTTTCCCAGTTGACTGTTATCGTGTGAGATTAACATTAATTTTTTGAAATACAAATTAATGTTATGTATTATTTCAACTTATATTTCCCACCTAACTTATATTTTCTTGACAGCGGCGCAATGCTCTTGTTCATCTCAACTCTATCGCAACCCATGGAAGTGATCTTACTAAAAGAACAAATTCAGGCCATATTCTTATACGAGTTCAAATTGAGTCGTAATGCAACGGAAACTTCCAATATCAAAAACACCTAAGTAGCTGGATTAATGGTGCCTCATTAGAGGATTAAAAGTTACAAAAATCATCGCTTTCAATTATCATCTTCTCTTCTTTTACGTAACAGTAACGAATCATTTCATGAGAGGATTGCGACATGTGATAGGAAGTTGAGGGTAAAATGTAGTTGGGGAGAGGGGGTTGGCACTGAGACGCGACAGAATCGAACTGCTTTCCTATTGTACTCTGTTTCATCGTGGTGGGTACTTCGACTGTGCCAGTACAAGTGGAGTGTGGAGCACAAATGAATAGCTGGGTCAGTCGGGACCCTAAAACTTAGATTTGGTGGGTTTTTTTGGATAGTGTTATGGGGGTGATCCGTCTATGCCGAAAGGGTAAGGCTGGCGCGCTCCAATCGAACTACGCGCAGAAAATAGCGCGCCAGATCGCTCGAAGCCGTATCGTCCGGGCCGTTTTTTACGGCAATTAGGCAGAAATGGACGGAATCCCCCTCCCCCTCCATAATGTACTATCCCGTATAAGAATACTTCACCTGAAATCCGTACCGCCTCAGATTCGTGGGGTGATGCCTTTAAGCATGAGTCCTAGGAGATCCACGACATGTAGGAAGGTACCAAGAAAAAGAAAGACAGAGCTGGAACTAGTACTGTTTTAACCAGTAACTTTAGCTTACGTGCCATAGATTTCCTAAGACTAATCCTTAAGTCTTAGGGCTCCGATTGATTTAGTTACTAACTTCCAGAAATATGAACGCCACCGAGTGGCCAGTGCCTGTTGGGTTAGTCTTTATGAAAACTGTGCACATTCGCCTGCTTCGCAACTTTAACGGGATTTCCACAGTTGAAGCAAGGCCGCTCCCTCAACAGCAACCCACGATCGGCGAGCCATTCGTTAAATTCCTCCTTGGACTTCAATGCCGGTAAGGGTAGCAATCAGAGTGAAGTCACGAAGACTCAGCAAGTCAGAGGCAGCCATTGCAAATCAAATGGTTTGACGACGAGAACGGTTAACGTGCTCTACGGAAGTTTTTGCGCCTGTTGTGCTCCAGACTTTTCTCACGCTATGAGTGCAGGTCAGTAGATGCTATTTACAGTACTGGCACAGTCAAAGTACCCACCAGGATGACACAAAGTACGGTAGTAGGCAGTTCAATTCTGTAGCGTCAGAGTGTTCCCCCAACTACATTTTGCCCGAAGCGGATTGTATACGACAATTGGCCAAGCTTGCGTAAAAAAAATTATGGTTACTGTCAGGTGGTTTGCTGTCGGTTTGACATACTGCAGACTTCTGAAACCGAGCGAAAGCACTGCGCCTGAGAACCATCTTCAAAAAGTTGATGAGACACTGAAAACTGCAACACATACAGTCGCATTCGTCGACGGAAAGCGCCCAAGTCTTCTCCCAACCACAAGCTTCACAACCAACGCTTTAAAAATTGATCTTGATTGATCGATCAAAAATTGACTAGGCTACTATGTTTTGTCTTGTTCTCCATGTTCATCTAGCTTCCCAACAAATCTCTGGTTCTTCAAGCGTTTGGATGACTTCTCACAAGGAAAACACTTCCAAAACCAGCAAGATGCAGAAGATGCCTTCCTAGACTTTGTTAGCTTCCGGAACAAGGACTTCTAAACTGCAGCAATAAACAAACTTATTTCTCTTCGGCAAAAATGTGTTAGTTGTTGGTTCTTCTTTTGATTAACAAACATGTGTTTCATAACAGTTATAATGATTTGAAATTAACAGTCCAAATACGACATTACTTTTGCAAAACCTGACCTTCATTGGTCTGAACCGAAAATTAGTTGCGCTAGAAGTAAACGAGAACACATAGCATACAAAAAATAAGCACAATATATGTGAACATCATTCTGAAGGTCACGATGCTTACGAGGGACTAAGTAAAAGAGAATGGGGATATTGCATAAACTACATAATAATGGAATACACTGTAAGAAAATGGAAATGTAGAAAAAATCCGAGATAACTGTGGAGATGAGATGACAATCTAGGAGAAAGGACAGAGAAACCAGCGAGTGAGTGCGATGTGCAAAACGGAAGAAAAGAATGCGCACGTTCACCTACAGAAGAATACCGACTACATAACTTACCCAACAATGTATTAAAGGCAAGAAACGAGAGAAGATGTAATGGATGGGTTAAACTCAAATGACATCATTTAGTGTCTGAAAGTGCACAATGCATGCGTTACAGTTTACGGTATCGTCATAGTAACTCTGGTGAGAAATGAGCTGTGTGTATAACTTCTACTGTCAGTCGACATGAGCATCATCAGTAACCTCTTGTTATGTTAGAGACATGCCCCATAGTTCTTTTCATCTATGGGTTAAACAGTGACGTGGGACTGCGAGAGTTTATTAGCACGAAGCGCAGAAATGAGCCATGGTTGGCGCGGAATGTGTCGAAACGGAGGGATCGCGACGCTACAACAACGCACGCTCTTACTCTGCCTTGCACGTACTCCTCATCTCTGTTCATCACCGGCTGAATTCATTCGACAAGACGTTGTTTCGGTGAATACAAATCAGGTGGAAATGAGCGGTGTGTACATAAAAAGCCAAGGTGACCGAACGTGACAGAAACTGATCAAAATTTCTAGGAATCACCATGAGACAAATCAATGCTCCAGACTGCCAAGACAACGGTAATTGGAGAGAGAAACAAGTTATCATCATTTCGGTGACAGTGTTATAGAACATTTACAGTTCCGTCGTTGGGCAGATTTTAATGATGGAGCGAATGCTCCGTTCTCGATCGCACTTTGGAACATCTTTGTCAAAGTTTCTCAGACTAACTCGGCGCCGAATGTATCCAACCGGATGACCACAACGCGCAAGCGCTAATGGGAAACCAGAAAGGATGAGAGAGTGTTCGAGCACAGCAAGGAAACAGCGCGCGCTAGGATAGACGCGTCGCGGGCACTCCGTTGAAGACATTCGGCGCCGAGTATAGCAAGGCCAAGCGAACACAGGACGCTTGAAGGATCAATTAAACATAACAGTATGTGCACATATCTCTAAGAAGCTATCAATATATCAGAATCAATCATAAGCAGATGCAGTCACAAAATCTAGTTTGACCAGGATACTTTTCCAGGAGGGTTTTTTATGACCAGTAATCCGCCCAGTAAAACAAAATCAACCGACTTGAATAATAAAATGATAAGTTTCGCTAAGCGCAAAAGAGGTGACTCGTTACAATGGTTTCGTTGAATACGCTTTTCCTCCAGCGGCTCGTGTGTAGGTTTAATCAAATTAATGATGAGATTACTGAGGATGGTGATTCGCAGCTCGAATGATAATCCAGTATTCGCCTTCTCGTAAGGTGGACACTTTCCAGAAACACTACTAGATTACGTATAAACCTATGGGTCTCGTTTTTTTTCTGTAGAACGCCGTTCGATGGTCGGAGAAGAAATGGGAGGGGCGGCGACGAAAAGGGCAAAGAGCGTGTGGTCGCAGCGCGACACGCGACGTCGCAGGATGACGCGATGCCGCCGCGCGCGGCCTCTGCGTCTTCTGCCAAGTGCGCTCTATTTCGCGTGGTCGCATGCTGGGCGCTCGTGGCACTTCGACCGCCCCATCGGCATCGCACTCCTGTGGCTTCCACTTGTCGTCTTCGCTTTTTCCTCGCACATTTAGCGTTCGCCTCCACCTTAGTAGATCGCCTAATCTGTTCCCCGATTGGATCTCGGAGGGATAGTCGTGGCTGCGCACGTTGAAAAACCTTTCTTGTGATGCCCCTTCCGCTGCGCTATTCCGGATTCATATGCGAAGATCGCGACAGCAGCTACATACACACAAACAGTCGCCATGTTGATTATCGATCATCATGGTGTGGTTTTAATTCGAATCAGTATGCTGTCGAGTAGTTTCATAACGTCACGTGGTAATTAACTCACACTTTTCATTCGCTTCTTCCTCACCAACGTTTCTCACTTTTTATCGAACACCTGCTTCTCACTGTTTCATCATCCACTGTTCATTGTTTGTGTCTTTCCTAAGTGCCCACCTTTTTTCCTTCCGCAGTTATCTTTCAAGGTCATCTTACGCGTTCGTTTGCTGTCATTAATCGCCATCTGCTGTTCTCGTGATAGGAGTTGTTTACTAAATTTTGCATATTTCTGTTTATTTCTTTCAATATATCACCTCATTTTCAGTTCAAAACTGAGCGATACGTACTGAAACTCTTGGGTGTGGTACCCATAGAGCGGGACACATCACATCATACCTTATTTTGCTACATTTTTATTGTTTTTCAACCAAGATGGATCCGTCGGACTCTCGTAAAAGGTGCGTTTTCGCGTGTGCATACATAAGATTTACTCTTTTATTTTGTTACCAATGATAACTCTTTAATGTATTGATTGCGTTGGGTTGTTATCTGTCGGGCTGTTGTACTTTGCGCGTTGTGGTCGAGTTTTTCTGTTTCGCTTCCACAAGATTTATGGATCATCTTTATCTACCGTTTTAGGAATGCAGGTTCCATTATTTTTTGAAGTTACTTTTCTTATGTGTTTACTTCACTGGTATAACAGTCTGTGACGTTGAGTTATGAAATGTCTTTTGAGACAAATTAAATTTGTGATTCTTCGATGCATTCTTTCGAGCTGCATGAATTGCGAAACTTCACTTAGTGATCGTTATCTGATTTGGGTCGCTTATCTTATTCAGTTAGAGGATTTTTTCTTCCTTCCTAAAGTTCTTTGTTTCCACAGATAAATGCAATCGCAAAATATATCTTGTCAGGTGAAAAAAAAAAACAGCAGCAGAGCCCTATTTCCCGTTGAGTTCATTTTTGATGCTGTAAAAAATTGGAAAGTTTGGTCCGTACTGATGACTCATGGGTGACGTCACAACATTAGCAAATTGTTTCGTTTTTCATTTTTTTTTTTTTTTGCTAAGTCGAAAGGGTGCCAGCTAACGCCAGTTATTCCGCTAAGGCATAGATGCGATAATAGGACCCGATGCTCCGATCCCCTTCATTTTTGGATGGTTGGCGAAGGGACCCGTTCACTTTTGGACGATTGGAGGAGAGACCCCCTTCACTTTTGGACGGTTGGAGGAGGGACTTCATCACCTTTGGACCGTTGGCCAAAGAACCTTCTTCACTTCTGGACGATCACTTGAGCCTTTCCCCATGAGCTAGACCCCCTTCACCTGAGGAGGGTCTTTCTCCTCCCTAAGGCACCTATGTGCTAAGGTCAAAAGAATTCCTGGACTCTTCTTTTCTCGTCACATTCTTCCGGGTATGAAGTCTACTATTGTCTTCCATATACTTATTGTGCACATATACCTACTTCTACTCGCAAGTTTTCGCTTGTTTGCTTAAGTAATGCAGATTATGAGAGTTTTTATGTTTCTTGCACCGCAAAGTAGTTGTTTGAGTGCACACTTCACGCAAGAGGTTATCGATAGAAGTGCAAACGTAGGTCGCTGATTTGTTCGTAGTAGTTTTGGTGATTTTATATATTCGACCACTACTAGTATTCTCAACCTCGAACTAAGATAAGAGGAACTACGTTTCATGTGTCTGTAAATATTACAACCAAATAAGGACGTGTCGACATTTTATTAGGTATCACTCTGATAAATAAAATGATCCTCTTCATTCTTCTATAATCTCGATATACTCACCAATGTGCTTCTTTTCTACACTCTCCCTGCGAAAGTCTTCTTCTTCCAGCAAATGCCCTTGTTGTACGTTATCTTTATCGGTTGTGAGAAGTGAATTACCACCTAATGTTTCCCTACACCTTTTTATGTGCTAAACATTAGTGAAGGCTTTCTTCGTGGAGAAAAAAAATTGATTTTTGCTTTTATTATTCCCTTCACACCTCCTTCCTCCTCCTTCACAGGAACTCAATGATGAATATTGTATCTTAGTGTTTATTCTGTGAAGACACCTGTTATTAGTGGCACTTAACATATAACAAGGTCTGGAGAGTTATTTTTATAAACAAAAAAAAAAGAGAAACTCGGAGGTGAAATCTACCGCCGAGTTAGCCGACTTGTTCCTTCGTAGCTCGCACGCTTATAATGTCTCCTTTTATCCATGTATTTTTTTGTTGAATGTGCCTTGTTTGTGTCTTCTGTTTTATTTATTTCTTCTACGATGTCACAGTGTTACAATGCGTCGTTCTTCTATATCTGTCCACAGCAGTAGTGTTGGTATTGGAATTTAGAGGAATATAGTGCACTGAACCGCTACCAGTTATGTGAGCAGATGGAGAAGCGAAACATTATGAAAGTGTGCTCTTTATAATGAACCTTATTTCATAACTCAAAAATCACTTTGATTTTGCTTTTTTTTTAGAGGAAGTAACATTGCTTGTGCTCGTAACTTCCCATTGCTGTCACCTGGTGCTTTAATATACGCAGCAGGGAAGATGGAGGTGTTCACAACTGGGGGATTTATTGACACCTTGGCGAATGTTTCAATATCCCTATGTTTATCGCGGCTGTTATTTCTATCACACCTAACAAATGCTTTTCAAGTAAATGTACGCTTTTCGTTTGGCTCATTTCAAGTTCACTTCCATTTGTTGTTGGATCAATTGAATTTTTGTGATTTGCAAAAGGAAGTGAGATTCAATCTAAACATCCAATCATGTAACTACCAATTCTTTTGCTTTTAGGACTTAAAGCTTGAAGTTAGCTTGAAGAATTTAAAGTGTAAACTTTTTAAACTCACATTTCTTTTAGTTGTATAAATGAATTTCTAAAACTCGGTTAAAATAAAATCCAAAAATCGAAACAGGAAAGATAGTAGTGCTGTAGATAAGCGTGAAGAGTGCAATATTGATAGAAGACTTAGCAGGATTTATGTAAGTCAGAAATTGTGAAGGGTATAATTTCGTATTGAGTAACTAGAAAATGACTGCTACCGAACTGTACACGTTCTTAAATTTTTCAAAATATTTCCCGGCTTTATTATCCACATGACTAGTTTTTTTTTCATACTTTGACATGTTTCTAGCGGCGCTGGGCTTTGTTTTCTAAGTGCAGGCGATAGATTTACTTGTCAGAGGTTTCGGATAAGGCAGTCATGTACCTATCCCTGTGTGTGCAAATTGATTTAGTAATACTTGTTCATGCTGCTTATCAGCAGTATGAAAAGAACTTCTTTTAATATAGAACTTCACTTCAACTTCTTATACCTTAAATTCTGCAAAATTAAATTGCAAGCTTCCAAAAACTACATATTTTATGTTGTAGAATTTGTTTATAGTATGATCGTCTCAGCTATGCTCCCTGAAAATCGGCACAGAAAAAAGATAGTAGAGCCGTAGATGAAGTGAATGTGAGCGCGGTAGTGATAAGAAACCTTAGGATTTGTACGAGACAGGACCGAAATATTATAATTTTGCATTGGCTTTTAATGAACTGTACACGAGGTCAAAAGATTTTATTGGCTGACGTTTCGGCAAAATTGACTTTAGAACCTGAAAGGGGCGATTCAATTTACAATTTAAACGACCAAATAATTCCACAACAAAACAAGTAAGCTCTATGCCTACTTTTTCAACCACCAATTTAGATACCACACTAAATGCTCAGCTTCGTTCGGCGACGCCTAGCATGGATCGCTGACGGATCGATCACGAGAGCGAAATGATCCGAATGTATCATTCGGATTAGAAGAGTCTTGCGAGATACAGTGAGAGCTTACGCGTTATCGAAAGAAATTCGCCCTTTCGGTTCATTTTAGGATTTTTGGATTAGATCCAAAATGCCTCCAGCGATTTTCGAGCGAACGTTTTAGATTCGTGCGCTAAGATTCGGACTCTGATTTCAAAATCGGGTCCACCTAAAGGTGTCCATTCTCGTAGTCTATTCTTCCCATTCACATGCGAACATATAGCGGTATAATTTTATATTAAAGCCCTCTCAGAAACATTGTAACAGATTGTAGAAACAGCAGAGAGTTACGCTAGAACCAGAACAGAGAAGATTGCGGCAGGCTTTACAATCGGGACTGAATCTGTTGGTTTTCCGAATGGTCCTTTAAACCAGTAGACTGTGAATAATTCTGAAGGTCCAGCTTTCGAAAATAGTGTTTTTCATATATATTCGAAGAGCACAGCGTTCAGAAAACAAAATTTGATAATTGGAACTTGCTGGGAGTACCGAATTGCAGAATACTCAGTAATTATCTCCTCATTGAACAGAAAGAACAGAAAAGAAACCATGTCGATTATTATTTGGTACCGAATTTTGCAGTTCTTGGAGAGTGCTGCACTAAACGGTGCTTGCTAGTGCAACATCATAGTCAGTCTCTGAAATTCGCATTATCAGTGTCAGTTTGTTGCATTTTATTTTCTTAACGCCAAAATACCCAGAATCGGCGATTTTGGGATCTCTGCGCGAAAATGTAGGGTTAGGAGTACATCACGAGTATGAGTGTGATCGCGTTCAATTCCCTGTCAATTGTGCCGAGAAACTGCGTGTGACACGGACACGATCGAATTTTCCTGCAAGGCACCTAAAAACGTGTCTCGTATGCTAGCGAAAGCAGATGCGCAGGATTTGTACAATACAATCGAGCGAACAATCAGTGGGCTGCTGACGGTGTCTCTCTCGTTCGCTGGCAGATTTGGCGCGTATGCGTGCACTCGCATTCGTGGCATGTTGTTATGTGCCCCGTAGGAAAATTCGATCGAGACTGCCGTTTCTCGCGTTTCCCAGGACTCTATAGGTTAATTAAAGGAGGGAGGAGTGGACTGAGCGGGATCTTATATACTCGTGATCTGCACCCATATTTCTGTGTGCTCGTGGGGGATGCTAAAAATATCTATTTTGTGCTGCTGCCTTCTAAACTGGTGAATTCACCTTAGTATTGCTAGAATTCGGCAAATAGCTTGCAAGTACCACAGTGTTGCGCTATAATTGTATTAGTATATTATATAATTGCTCTCCACATAATTGGCGAACTAGAACTGTGTGAAGTGAATTATTCTTGAGATTCACGTTAAAGCAGCTTCATACACTTTTTCGCTTAATTACCTGTTGTATATGTGCTTCGAAATTCCCTCCGAACGTTTGTGTGTGAAATGTATGGAGAACAAGCTTTTATGAGGGTTAACTTGGTGTTCAAACTGAAGAAAATGAGAAAGTTGATAGCTGATGACAACAAGTCCTATAAAGGAAGTGTCGGGTTCTCGTTATTCGTTCTTGTGTAGTGGCAACGATTCGCAACTATGTGACCCCTATTTACACCTGCCAAGAGTTGTTGTCGACAGAGATGTAGATTTACAAAGCTGCATTTGCGTTGTTGATGGTGCATTCGTTTTTTTTTTTTTTTGTGGAGTCATTATCGAAAGTTTAATAATCTATGGGAATGTATGTGCAGTAGTAGGATCAAAAAGACATGAACCTCGTTGCAGTTGCGTAAGCGGTGCGGTGGAGCGTAGTGGTTAGGATCGAGTTGGGGCTATCGCGGAATGCAGTGATAAGTGGTGCTACCAAAGATGTCAACAATCTTAACCGATACTCTCCATCGCACCGCTTCCTCTTCCCTTTCAAAACTTATGCGTACATGTAAATTCTGCAGATTCGAATTTCGACTTAAGATCCCATCATTTCTGTGCGAGCAATTTTAGACAGAGTTGTAAACTGCTGCCGCACATCATAGCTCAAAGCCCTATTTCTAGAAAGTTTCCAGAAAGATTGGAAATGAAAGTTTAGCCACTCGTCAGCCCTTACCGACCCTTCAAAACAGTTAAAAGGCACCTTGTGAAAGTTTAGTCTTTGTACTTTGTCACAACTAGATGGCGCGATCTGTGGAAATCGTTTATATTTTATAACTTATTTACATTCGTAGAACTTACCAAACATTCATTGTCCACTTTGGGTCCGAACTTCCATGCTTTGTGTAATCTGCTACTACGTTCTCTTCCTACTTTTTTTTGACTAGTTATCAACACCATTCGGCTACAACAAATACAGTGCCATACTTTTATTTGCTCTTGACTTTTCAAATTTGTCCCCACTGCAGCTGTTTCACTACTGAAACCAATTCTACTTTGTTAAAATTTTAATTCCGAAATAAGGTGGCGTTCTTTAGAAATATGGAAAAGCGACGAGAGACGTCCAGGTATGCGGCTAGGGATAGACGTGGGAAGGAATCGGAAATATTCAGCGATCTTCGGGCTGTATGTTCGCTGCTTTCTCGTTCTTACAATGACTTGTTACTCTTTCCTGAAGTCATGATTGTTTCTAGGTTGTTCCTATAGTTGATGAAGGTAGTGTCACTCACCTCGATCGAATTGCCGTGTTGCGAGTATGTTCTGCATGGTGTCGAATACGTAAAACTGCACCCAATGGTTAGTGAACTGAGTGAACCATAATTTTGTCTCATTTTTCCGCTTTTTATCTTGCATCTTCTTTTCTTCTCTATTTCCACTGGGTTTTAAGTGCTGAAACCGTCAGCAGTTGGTCCTGAATTGAGTAAAATTGGCCAAGAACTGTGGTGCGAGGATACTATCACAGAGGCCTTGGATGGCTTCATTATAATCGCGGATAGCGATGGAACAATACTCTGTGTTACAGAAAGCGTGTGCTTGTATCTGGGATTAAGTCAGGTTTGTAAAGTTATCCGGTGTCAGTCTTTTTTCCCTATTTTTTTTTATCGCCTTTGCTCGTTTTGTGCTCAGAGTTATGATGTAAGATGAAAAACTATTGATCTAAAAGTAGCGATAACGCATATCAGTTCCACTTTTTGGTTATCACCTGAGATGGTGATTCTCGGGGGTTGTTTTTCGATAGCGAACAATGTGTCCGCCGTACTGATGTGCGAAATTGGCGAGGGGTCACCAGATAAATTTTCTTTCACAATGTGAGGAGAATGGTAAGGAACCTCAATTTTCTGCTTTTTCGATGGCTTTCATTTCAGTCGTATTAAGGAGTATCTTCAGAGACATATGCCATGAAAGAAGACAACTTCTTTTTCGTGAAGTTAAAAAATTACTGAAAATCACCCAATTACAGCAAACTTCTGTTTCTCTTTCACCCACTCAGAAGAGATTCTTGTTTCTGTCTAACAATACTGGGATTAGTAAGGGTGAAGGGGGTCTAGCTCATAGGGTGCATCGCAAGTGATGAGCATCCCTCCGCCAACCGTCCAAAAGTGAGGGGACTATCGCATGTATGCGTAAGAGGCCACTGTTGGACCTTCAGCTTGAGTATGTCCGTTAGGTAACTTGTGCTTCTGGGGTAAAGTACATGATTGTAGAAATATTGCGCGTCTTGCACGTGAAAGATGCTCGGTTTTGAGCGTTTTAGATGAAGTTCTGTTGACTCTCTCCACTGGAAAATACCTGCGCAGGTCTGCTGCAATTGTAGGTGTTCATAATAGAAATGAAAATTAAGATTCAGAACATCAATGAGAAGGGTTTTAGTAAAGGAACGGGAGGACTGCTGAAAGTCGGTGAATGTGCTAGCTATGTTTCGGACATGTCTGGTTTCCTACCTTAGCGGTCTCTACCATCCTCTTCTTAGTCTAGTTTGTATTCCATTATGATATTTTGTTAGGCACTTTTTTTGCGATATACAAGAATGCAAAGATTCCAAGTTTTGTGAAATTTTTTAAAAATTTTTTAGGAAACTTGTTTCGATTTTTGGATTTCTTAAGTGCTTGTCCTCTAAGGCCTCAATTATATCAGAAGTTTTGTGTTAATTCAGCGATTTTGCTGCAACACTGACAATTTTCAAAGCTGCGCAGTGTGTAACTGCATTTTCTTCCTAAGTTTCACGACTTCCGAAACCCGTTTCCCTACAACAGTTTGAAATCGTTTCATCTATTTCGTCCATTCTCCTGTCATTGCTCCAACAAGTCAGGATAAACCGACCTGAATTTGAGAACTTCGGCCGCACTATCGGCGACAATCGATCCAACAGCATTGACTAAGAACATGGTGTGATAGGGGAGAGAGAGAGAAAATCACACTGCGTTGAAAAGGAGACCAGAGATTGGAGTGCGGGATTTTCATTTGCAGTACGCCTTTGCTGAGGGAAATTTTATTTAATCAAGTATTGAATTGATACGTTTGTCTAGGTTACCACATATCACCACAACGTCACCTTTTCCACATATCACCACAACGTCACTTTCTGAAATTGTTAAGTATTCTTGTACTTAGAAGTTTGTTGTTTGATTAGAATATGTGGAAGTTGTATAAAGTGTGAACAGAGAATCTGGCGTTACTCAATCGTCTTGTAACGTACCAACGGCTTCACTTCAATTCGGAATCGCTTGAGGGTTACGAACGCGTGTCTCACCGTTACAATGATTTACTGGGGCCAGTAGATGTATCCAGTCATTTGACGGGACGACTGACGGATTGTACATGCTATTTTTTCACGTTATATTCCGTCGTTTTGTATTCGAAAAGTAAAACCTGTGACTAAATCAACTAATTCAATTTAAAGCTCTTGCTGCTGCTTCATTGCAAACAAGGTATAGCTTGTTTTAAATTTGAGTTTGTGAGACGAGAAGCTCAATTCTTTTCCATGTAAACCGTTTATGCTTGCGCAGAGACCTGGACCCGGTATGGACGAAATTTGCTTGATCCTTAGTGCGAACGAGCGGAACCCAGCACTTAACTCGTAAAGTTTTCAGCTTCTCTAGAAGTAATCAGTTTTATATAGCTTGATTTTGCTGAAAAATGTAATGCTTTGTCGCTGGAATGGATGGTGTCGAGACCTGAGTTTTTTTTTGTGTTTCCAAAGCGTAATTAACAGTTAGCCCTTTAGGGTTAATCTTTAGCTCTGTGTGCAGTAGCATCCTATTTCATCACATGGTTGCAGGGAATTTGTTGCTTTCTTTATGTATCGAAGAAAAAGAAAATAAGCTTAACAAGAAAGAAGCTGTAAAAGTAAGGGCCTAGTCTTTAGTGCAGTTTACTGCAGCTTTTTTGAGCTACCAAATGCCCCTCAGTGTTATTACGGGCATCATATCAAACTAAAAAAAAGATTGCAGATGAGAGAGAAGAAAAAGAAAAAAGATTGCAGAGAGAGATTCCTCTAAGTCATTTTCATAATCTGATACCACCGTTTTATACGCAGAACAATTTCTGGGAGACGGAGATTAATGCGTACTGCCTTTACAGAATAGCAAAAAAGTCACTTTGTTGTGTTGAGTAGACCTGAATGTCCTACTTTGTTCTGCACGAGTAGTTCATGTTTTAACGACTGGAGCTTATTTTAGACGGATCTTGTGGGACGAGGCCTCAAAGAGTTTCTTCATCCGAGTGACTACGCTGAATATGTTGAAGCAACAAATAGTTTGGGTGCTGTGCTCGGAGAACACCAAGATATTTCTAAGTCACCTGAAAATGGGCTGTATGCAGAGTTGCGGATGAAGACGGTTATCACACAGCGCGGACGTAATCTCAACCTCAAAAGCGCGCTCTACAAGGTAAGCATACAATGACTTGGCTCAATTCTAAATACCTGGAAATTAATCTTACTAGATCTAAGTGATCTACGTAGAGTCTATAGCGGTGCTCCAGCACTATTCACAGCAAATTATATAGCATGTTTTTTTTGCTTATTTTTCTAGTTTATTCTTTGACTATTTTGGCAATATTATCTTAGTTTTGGCTTCGGGCTTATTTGTTTCTACTGGATACTGTTTTCCAGACTAGCTTTTCTTGTTTGTCTTTTACGCATTTCAATGTTGCCAAAGGTGCCACACTATTTATCTTCTGATTTTCACGCTGTTCAACTCCGAATTTTTGCTTTTAATGTACTTCCATCCTTTCTTCAACTTTTGAACTTATTAAGTGTTATCTAGCTTGTAACTCTTAATATAATCTCAGGGGTTGTTTTATGAAAAAGCGGAAGGCTAGAGGTTGTAGCATGACCATCTTTCTGTCTCTCCAAAAATGTTTACTCTTTCAACCTTTGGTTACACCTAACTATAGTAGAGTAAAAATGTCATGAAGCACGGTGCAACTGCGTACGCAGGTTCTTTGAGGCGATGGAGCGGTTAGGAGCGTACTGGAACCCTTTCTGGCACCACCCATCACTGCATTTTGCGGTGGTCATACCTCGGTTCCATCTGCTGCCTTCACCACGCTGTTTCGAGCAAGTAGGCAAATGCACCGTGCTTGATATCGTTTTGACCCAACTGTACCTGTTTGCTGCGGCTGCAATTAATTTAGCACATTGCGAATGTCTCAATGACCTTTTTCGTATGTTTTCTATGTTAATTGAGTTTCGACTTCTAAGTCTTAGCAAGTTTTTTTATCGCTTCTGTTTTGGAACTCTTGATATGGTTTCTTCCAACTGGAATAACTGAGAAGGAATCGAGGACTGATAACAATATTCTGCCGTTTTTCTGTTGGCTTTGACATTCTTATGTCATTTCATGGGATTTAAAGCATGTGCTGACTGAGAATTTCCCTTTGTGTTCCCTGTAACTGGTTTCACTTAAGCTAGATCGAAAGGAGTGGTGTTTTGACCCTGGTGGGTTGCTTTAGCAGAGCAAGCTTAATGGGAAGATATAAAACCTCTTGATTTGTTAACGAATTCAGCTCCACAGTATCGTTGTTGATAAATTAAGTAAATGCCAAATAAAAAAAGAAACTACATTTTTTGCACAACAAAGAAACACAAAGGAATTCTTGTAAATAGAAAACATTATGTGCAGACTCTAGAAGTTGAAAACCAGCTATCGAAATACTTGGTTAATAGCGCTAACTTTTACTTTAACTACACTTTTTTGGGACTAGTTTTCACTAGTGCTGGTACTTCTCCACATTACAAAAACATTAGTTCATTTTCTTCAGATTCTGTTCTATTCTTGAATTCCCTCACGTGTTTTTGATTTTACGCACGTAATATTTTATCTGAAAATTGGAAATCATGTATCCTAATGTTTGTCACGAAAAAAAAATATTACAAATGTTGATTGAAAAAGAGGAAAAGTGGATTACTCGAAGCCGTTGGTGAGTGAATGCAAACATTCTTGTGGCACCTGGCCAATTCTCTACCATTCATTTTTTATCGATTGTTAGAGTGATGACCGTTTCAATTATGTGGTAGTTTGTTGTTACAATGACATAGTTTTTGTTTGCTTAGAAATACCATCTACACTCGAGCTACGTACGTGTATTGTCACAATTTGCGCTGCGAATAGGTTTGTTCAATCTGGGGCTGTTCTTTGCGCTTGGTTCATTCTGGGTACATAAAACCAAATATCAAGCTTTCTCGAAGATAGGCTATCGCTGTTATGCTTAATTAATTTTTTTAAAAAGAAGTCTGCAATTTCTTTTACATTGTTTTATTGCATCTGTACCTAGTTTTTGGGTAGCGTTCTTCAGTAGCTGCCGATATACTTTGATTGGTTTGTTCGATTATGTGGACTCAGTAGATTCTGGCAGTTATGCCTGTTTGATCGTTTAGATGTTTCTTTAACTCTTCCACTTTCCTTTTAACACTTTCGCTTTGACTTCGTCCGAAAACCACATATGGGTGGAGGTAAGAGCATTCGATATTCTAAGTTAAAACCGTGTGTTTTCGTCTATTTTCACCTTCGTCTTTTTTTTCACTAAAGCCTAAATTGTGCGTGAGCAAACACATATTCATGGTTATTGACAGAACCTTCATAAGTAACCTACCTCATATTAGGGTGTGCAATCGGTGTTAAATAGCCTCAAATCGCGTATTCGCGATGTGCTTCCGATTAGACACAGTACTTCGCAGGAATCAGGTTGGACATAACACTCCGAGCGTATGCCAGCTTGTGATACTTTGAAAAATATCAAAATAAAAGTGGACTTTTAAGATGAACAGTTCACCATCATTTGTTCCTTCTTAAATTGCATCTTCTACATCGTCACCCTCATACTTTCTACATAATATCCAACTTTGCAGATTAGAGGACTGTTATGCTTTAAACCGGCTCCAAGACATCAAAAATGTCATCCATAGTCTTATATGTTATATATATATATATATATATATATATATATATATATATATATATATATACATATATATATATATGTATGTATATATATATATATATATATATATATATATATATATATATAAGGTTGGACAGAAAGTCTTGTCACCCATTTTTTTTTGAAATTTCCAGAACATTCCATTTTTGGTCGGAACCCATGTTGCACCATGTTGTATTTGTAGAACATTCTCGAAGCTTCTCGACAATACTGATATATAGCCTTGGGGCTTCCTCAACCTTAATCAAGATGTCAGTTGCGCAAGGACAACTTCGGGCTATCCTCTTCTATGAATGGCGTGGCGGCATAGGAGCAACGGCAGCATCAACAGCAGATTGGGTGAGGGCACTGTCATCATGACTCGCTTCGCAAGCGAAGACCCCGACTTCGCAGATAAGCCCCGGTTGAGACGTATCACACTATCGAAGACTCCGCCATTCTCGACGTTGTCAAGGAGAATCCGGAGATCAACACCCGCAGTCTTGCGACGAGACTCGGTTGCAGCCGCTCAACAGTCGTCACTCGTCTGCAGGCCCTCGGCTACAGAAAAGTAGTGGCTCGATGGATCCCTCACAGCTTGACGCATGACACCCGGTTTACCAGGGTATCCATCTGTCAATCTCTCTTTCGCCCGCATCGAAAAGAATTTCTCGAAGATTTTATCAGATGGAGATGTGACTTGGGTCCTCTACGACTCTAACGCGCGCCGTGCTATATGGCTCCCTCGACCAGAAGACCTGTCAACGCAAGCCAAATAGAACCTCCACCCAAGAAGTGTCTCCTTTGTTGCTTCTGGAATTCGAAGGGAATGTTATTTTATGAGCAGCTCTCACAAGGCCACAGCGTCACCGGTTCCATATACGCTAGTCAGTTTCAGAAGCTCGCTTCGGCCTTTCGAGAAAAGCGGCCGAGATTAGCTTCGGTCCACTTCCTCCACAATAACGTAGGCCCCATCTAGCTAAGGAGACCCGTGAAAAATTGAAGGAGTTAGGCTGGGACACGGTGCCCCATCCCCCTATTCTTCTGACCTTGCCCCCTTAGACTACTACTTATTCCGCCCCCTCAATGCTTTCCTAGCTAAGAAAAGGTTCACCAAGTTTGGAGAAGTCGAACGGGCGGTCAGCTACTTCTTCGACTCCCAGTCTCCACGGTTCTGGAAGAAAGGGATTGCTGACCTGCCCATCAGGTGGGACACTGTTGTAATTAGTGATGGTGGTCATATTATTGATTAATTTCTATAGTAAGTTCAGTAAAAAAAATAGAGCAGAAAAAATGACAAATGGTAACAATTCGAGTCATTTCGCATGGAAATTTTTGTTTTGCGGTGTAGCTCAAAGGCCCTTGTTACGTTCTAAATTTTATAGCCAAGTTTTCTCGAAAGTTTGCTTCCAGTCGATATCATTTGTTCTTCGTGCCGAGCGTTCCTTGGGTGGCCATGTAGTTCGGATGCATGCTGCTTCGGAGCCCGCCGGTCAAGGTTCAGTTAATGCCCATGCAACTGCTCTCACCAAGGTTAGTTTTTTTCTATAGTTGCAAGCTTTCCTTCCTCATTGTTTGCTCTGTTCTAATTGTCTCCATTTATAAAATAATGAGGTTGTATCTTCTTCTGGACATACTTTTTTCTGCTGTGGAGATACGGCTTAAAGGCAGCATACCACGAATCTGAGGTGGTGTGGATCTCAGTATTTGTACAGAGATAGGAAATTATGGAGAGGGTTGTGATTCAGTCCATTTCTTCCTAATTGACGTAAAAATAATGGCCCGGATGATGTGCGCGTGCACAGATCTGGCGCGCTCCAATCGAACTCCTTGTGAAAAATAGTGCGCCGGAATGCTCGAAGCCGCATCTTCCGGGCCATTTTCTACGGCAATTAGGATGAAATGAACGGAATCATCCTCCTCCCCATAATCTACGAATACCCACCGGAAATCCGCACCGCTCCAGATTCGTGGGGTGGTGCCTTTAATTCAAGGCATTTTTCTACTCATGTCTCATTTTTGCATTTACTATATAATTAAATGTTCATAATGAAGTAACCTTGCGCTCTGTTCAGTACGCAGACACGCCAACGGGTTCTTTTATGACACGACACACGTCTGACATGCGGATATCATATGTTCATGATCGCCTCAACTATATTTTAAGAAATGAGCTGAAAACGCTCATGGGTGCGAGTTTCTTCGAGCTCATTGATCCGAGCGATTTGTTGGCATTCCGCGAGGTTTGTCTTTTTGCTATTCACCGCATATGTAATTCCTATTCCTACCCTGTTTTACAGTCCATGAAGATACTATTTGCGAAGGGTCATGTACGAACACCGTTGTATCGTTTGTTAGCTTCGAATAATGCTGTAGTTTGGGTTACAACTGAGGCGTCAACTGTCAACCATACCTCAAAGGGTCAACGAGCTCAATATGTCATCTGTGTTCATCACATCGCTGGGTTGGTGAAGTGACCATTAGTCTATGCCTGTTCCATTAGGCTTTAGAAAAGATTTCCGAAGATTAGAAGTTACTGAGTGAACGTATCTTCGTGCTTCATATCAGTAATATTTTAGAATTAAAAGCGCTGTGGAAGAAGTTACTTCCGTGCCTGAAGGAATTGCCGCTGGGATTGCTGTCCAGATTAAGAAAGAAGTCGATGATACGAGAGGTCAGCGGGGAGTAATCTCATTGATGGTCAGTGTCTACACAGCTGGAGCTGCGGAATATTTCAGATTACGCTGGTCGTCAACCACACGTTGACTCTACTGGTGCAACTGACTTCCAGATGCAACCGTTTACTGGTCGGGAGGATTTCAGCGTAATGACTAGGCTCTTGTCTTTCGCAGATCCAGATACAATCAAAACTTCCACTTTAGACGGTATGCTCTTGATTATCTTGCGTCTTTCTTTAGCTATGAGATCTTCGTAGCATTTGAGTTCCAAAACTCTTCTTCCTTTTGTTTACTTTCACTTAAGGGGTAGGTTATTAGTATTTTGCCCTTATCTTTTCCATCTGTTCCTATTTGTTCTGTGATTCTATTTCGATCTAAGACTTGTGTTTTTTTTTCTTTTGAAAACAAAACTAAACGTCTACTGTTTGCGTCGAACGTGTTCTGTCGGCATAAAGCGATACTTTCTCAGCCGATTAATTATTGCTCTGGGCGGACCTCTTGGTCGATGGGACAATTGATCGGTAGGCTGGAAAAAAGTTTTTCAAAATACTTTTTATTTCTTTCTTGACATAATAATGCAAGAACGGTTTCACCCGATCTTTGCAAGATACTTTTCGGTTAGTTTTAACGTTTGCTTTGTTGCTAGGGTGGCTAAGCCTTCAGTTTCTATGATTTAAAATTTCGCTTTTTTTTTCGTGATTGTGCATGAAGGGAGTTTAATACATCCACGACTACTAGACGATTATTTAAAAAAAAGCCGATGAATTTATCGACGACGTCGTCCCATCGCTTGGAGGTGTGGCCTGCTGTCTCAAAAAGAAGGCATGGTACGCTGACACAACGTAATCAGTGCCGTCTGTACACTCCATTTCCAAGTTTTTGCGATATTTTGTTCCTTTTCGACGTTTTGCTCTTCCTCAACGAATGAGAGGAACTTTTAATTTAAAATTCTGTTTCAAGACTTATCCAGAGCCTGTCTCACCCATATAGGCGTGTGTGTGCTTTAAAGGCATCACCCCACGAATCTGGAGTGGTACGGATTTCCGGTGGAGTATTCCTATACGGAGTTGTAGATTATGGGGAGGAGGGTGATTCCATTCATTTCTTCCTAATTGACGTAGAAAGCGGCCCGGAAGATACGGCTTCGAGCGTTCCGGCGCACTGTTTTCTACAGGGAGTTCGATTGGAGCGCGCCACCCGGTAGGGAGGCGTTGTAGATTATGGGCGGCGCCGCATCTTCCGGGCCGTTTTTTACGGCAATTAGGGAGAAATGGACGGAACCACACCCCTCTCCATAATCTACTATCCCGTGTACGAATACTCCACCTGAAATCCGCACCACCTCAGATTCGTGGTATGCTGCCTTTAAATTATTTCTTAGTTTGATGTTCCATTCCATAAAAGAATGTCGAGATTTGTGAGCGATCCAAGACGAGGTTTCCAGTGCACGACAGTAATTTGAGTGATAACGATCACGCCGACGATGAACATGAGTGCTGTTGCTGCTGTTGGTCTCGCAGTGCTTCTTCGTATCGAAAACGTGCAGCTAGCTGGGGTCTCTCTAGCGCAATTCCATCGAAGCGACAATTTCCTGATGCAGTAGAATGGAGTGTATCCGAATTTGAATCTACGCGCAAGGAGGAAGATGAGGTGTAGCAGAAACTCACTGGAACTTTTAAAATGTTTGTAGGGCCACAGTTCGTATACTCTGCTTGCATTTCCGAATATTTTTGTAACTTTTGTTGGGATAGTAGCGGAGTTAACGGACTGTCGACGTGCATTCCTTCCCTGGATGTAGTCATCGTCTCGTCGTTGTCATTCTGCTAAAGCGTTGGTCTCGCCCCGGATCGTTCACATCCGTACTGTTTGAAGGAGGTCGTTGATTTCCAATGTAGCCATGCTCGTCTCGTCATGTTTCTATATTTTATGTCATTCCTAAGCTTTAGAACCTTTAGAGTTTTCCATTCGAGATATGCCTAATTTACGATCTTATAGGATGTGGTGAGGGCCGCAGCCGTTCGTATTCGGACACATTTTTTCGCAGCCAGTCAGAGTGTGCGTCTCAGAGCTTCGGACAGGTAATAAATAAGGCAAGATTGTGAAATAGTCTGTTCTCCGCTGAATCTTTTTCATTAGTGACATATCGGATACCTTTTTTCTAGCTTGAAGGACATTCTCCCCCTAGCGACACCTCTGTGGCCACGGCGCACATCATGGCTACGCCGTCTCGTAGTCCGACCGATGATGGCCTCTCCCCAGGAAGCGGACTTGTCTCAGGGGCGGGAGGAGGTGCAGTTCCTCGTTGTGATGGCTCCTCAAAGCTACCTTTTCTTATTTGAAGGTGTTGTTCATTCCTCTTCATTTAGGATCTTCGTGTTCCCCTTTGGCTGAGGGCGTCTCGCAGTGCGGCCTGTACAGTCCACCCTCGTCCGCGCGATCGAGCCTTACTGGAAAACTTGATCGACGTTTGGACAGCAGCCAGCCCACCAGTCGCCCACGAAGCCTTTCCACCGTTTCAGCATCAAGTTGGTTCTGTTTGTTTGCTCTCATAATTCCTGGGTTAATTCTTGGGTTGCTTGCATTTAACCTACTTCTTTTGTTTTTCTATTACAATCATATAGTAGTCAAAGCCGCTAGATGTTCTGGAACTATTTTGACTATTTTTTTCATTTTTTTTCTAAATGCAAAGAAATACTAATTTATGTTGAATTCCGCAGCCTTACGTTACGGATTTGTTGAAATATTTATCTGCCGAGAATCTTTTACTAGTTCGAATAATCAGCGCTTAAGCGATCGATTTGTCCTTGGGGCTAATAGTGTTCCGCAAAATATCCTGAAGGGTTATTTAGCTTCGCACTTTCTCTGCCATCGAAACAACTGTTTTCCTTAGACATTTCATGTTGGTATATAATAAGCTTCGCAAACGTACTTCTTCAGACATTAATTTGCTTTCCAATCAACCTTTCTCTAAACTAATTTCCGTTTTAAATTTGCGACAATTTGTCGTTTGCCTTTTTTTTTAAATTCTCAGATCGATAATCATTTCTCGAATTTGACAGAGACAAAGATACAGTATCAGTCAAAAATATTTGGTAGAAATAACATAAGAAATAGTATAAGTAACCATTGCTATACATTTGAGATTTGATTAATACATATTTTCAGCCAGAATTGTTTTGTTTATAACGAAATTCATTTTATTTGCAACGAAATTATTTTATACATAATGCACTTTATTTCTAATGAAGGAGTATTAACCCACTGACGAGAGCGTGCGTTTTTGCGTGTCTAGCACGTGGGACTGGCGCGTTTTAGGACACCGAGCAACCGCGGCTTCACGTTGAGCCGCGTTGTTACAAGACTTTTTTTAATCCCGTTCATTCTGCTTACTTATAATTAATTGAGTTTTAGGAGCCAATGATGGACGAACCTGACCTAGACTATTTAGAGAGTAGTTTTAGAAAACTACCTGTTGAATCTAATGGAGATATAACCGACTGTCTGAAAATGATTAGTGCTGTCTGCGGTTAAGTGGTCTGATTCGAGAAGTAATGGGATGCTGAAGGTGTCAGATAGTGAGAGTGAACAGAAGAATTGTGAAGCGACGCAGAAACTCATAATGATTGAAAGTTTTTTTTCCAACAATTTGGTTCACATGATCAGTTATAGTAGGGTCAAAACGACATGAAACACGTACGCAATTGCGTACGCAGCTTCTTTCGAGGCGCTCCGGTGAAACGTAGTGGCTAGGAGCGTGGTGAAATCCTTGCTGGCACCACCCATCGCTGCAGTTGGCGACGAACTCACCTCGGTTCCAACTGCTGCCTCCACAGCGCCGCTTCGAGCGCGTACGCAAATGCACATCAACTACACTCGTGTTTCATGTCGTATTGACCCGACTATACGTAGCTATCACAAACCAATCAACTTTTACGAGCTATATTTGAACAAGGAAATGTTGTCAGTAACTGTCGAAGAAACGAAGCAGAGCAAGGCAAAGGATCCTAAATTTAATTACACGTACTCCTCTGGAGTTACAAATTTTATCGGATTATTTTTAGTAAATAGAAAAGTGATTGTTGCACTAGATATTTCTAAAGAATGCGGAAAAGTGTGGTTTGCAATATAACGCGTGAATTCATTACTTGGTTTCAAAAGATAAAAAGGTTTTCTGTTGTGTTAATGTTGTGCGTGATACTATTCGGGGATAATAAACCAACTAAGTACAGAAAAAAGCTCAAAAAATGCGAAATCACGAAAAATAACCGTTGGAAAGCGTGCGGCTCACCGTTGAGCTGCGCTGTCGTCAAAGGGTTAATTGCTTAAAGGCATAACCCCACAAATCTGAGGTGGTACGGATTTCAGGTGGAGTATTCGTAAGAAATGGGCGGAATCACCCACCTCTCCAATCGAACTCACTGTAGGAAATCGCGCGCCAGAACGCTCAAAGCCGTATGTTCTGGGCCGTTTTTTATGGCAATTAGGAAGAAATGGACGGAATCACGGAATCACCCCTCTCCTTAATCTATGATCCCGTATACGGATATTCCACCTGAAATCCGTACCCGTTAGATTCGTGGGGTAATGCCTTTAACAAGTTAACTATGTTCTTTTTCACAACGTTAATTAGAGGTCCATTCGAAAACCTATGTAACGAAGAACTTGATCGAAGTGAACAGGACGCGTCAACAGAGACCTGGATAATCCATTCCATCTGAGATTTAATTAATGCACATGTTATTAGCAAGAAATATCCTGGATGTTCTGTTGTTTCATATCTCAGCTTCTTACAAGTGCTTGGGAGATTATGTTCGAAGCCATAGTTGGGAGTAGCCGGACTCTCTTGAGATGAGGGGGTTTAGCTCATGGGGTGCAGCTCAAGTAATGGGGATCCCTTCGACAACCGTTCAGAAGTGAAGGGGTTCCTTTCGCTAACCTTCCAAAAGTGAAGAGGGTCGGAGCAGCGGCTCCGACTGTCACACGCATGTTCGACGCTGTACGTTGTCAAAGGCACGCTGGTGCTAGCGACTTTGGTAAGTCATGAAACTCTTCTGTTCGAGGCGTTATGCCGCAACGATGCTTAATATGAGGTTGAGTTATTAACGATATCTCGTAGTATATGTGAGAGGACCTCGTGACCTCATCATTATTGGTGATATACACCACCATGCATTTCATTGGTGATATACATGATCATACATCATAAAACCATTTTCACAACATGGGCAGCTTTGATTTGCACACTTCTTTTTGCTCTGAATACTTGGAAATCGTATAATTAAACCCAGATTAATTCTATTCGGCGCATTATTACGATCTGAAGTTACTTGATTAATTTTTTGATTTTTAAATTGTCTTTTAAGAATAGGCACGGGAAGTAGCAGTTTCTGTCGCGCTTTATGCTTTCCTTCGGATTGAAGTTTGACAGCTTCAACACTCATCTGAGCAACCATCATTTGAATACTAGTTAACGTTTAACGGCTTTGACAGATGCTCACATTGTTCAGACATTGAGAGATATGCAACGCCTGTAGGGTCGCCTTCGTTCTAATCAATTTTTTATATCGTTTTCGTGCAAGCAAATGAAAGCAGTCAAAAAGCATTCATTCATTTATTTTATTTTATAACCTTTATTGAACCGAATCATTCAAATCGACATAGTAGGCCGGGGAAACCATTTGAAACTTCTATAGAATCGGACCTGTATCCTTTATAACAGCAGGAAGTTTCCAAATTACCGTTGACCATTTCTGAGCGGTTTCAGAGCGAACTGCTTGGAGATATGTACAAGTGCCACTAACGCGGTCCTCCTATTCTACCATGGTTGATTTCGTTCTTTGCGTCACCGCGGATTAGTGCATCAAAGAGATAACTTGATAATTTATCAAAGTCGATACTATCTGCGCTTACTTCCTCTTGAGGACTTGCAACACTGCCCATTATCTTCCAGTGTTTTCTGATGAGCTGAAATACAAAACTTCCACGAGATATTTCTGGCCGATAATATACGTATTATTCAGATCTGAGATGGAAAAGATTAACTAGGCCTTTTAACGCATTCTGTTCATCCCGATAAACTACTTCATTAGATGCGTTTTTGCATTATTTCCATTGTGATTAGTTTGCTGAGCAATCAGTATCTTTTCGTTATAAACACTGTGATTGATGTGAAGTTTTTTATTCGATACGTCCATGTTTGTGTCCCATTAGTAATTACACTATGCTCTTTTTTCTCCCAAGTACACATTGTCATGTTTGTTGTTTCGGTTACTTAAATCCTACTGAGAACGAGTGGACATAAAAAAGAAAATTGATCTGTTTCCCCAGGATTTTGTGTTTCCAGATGCTGTCGCACTGTCGTCAGGTTTGCTCAGTAGTGGAGGATGTGATGACACCTCTAGTTTGCTCTCCTCTTTGTCTGCTGCCATTGCTAGGTCCTCCACCCATGGAAGTCTGCCAACGATGACCGTCTATCCCTCCGTCACGACAAATAATACTCCTACTTTCGGTAACTGTGTCATTTGTATTTCTCACAGGTTCACTCTATAAAAATATTTCTTAAAGAAGATATACCATTCGAAGAACCAAACTTTGACACAATTGCGATTCGTGCTCCTTATGTTTCTCAAAATGGTGCTTGTGGTGAGTTTTCGAAAGAGTTTATGACTAGGTTTATGGACGGTTTTTGTGAACTAAGTGTTAGAATGGAGAGCGATAGGAGGAAGCTGTTCACTCACCGAAAATGAGGAATTTTGTCATTCCGAAACTCATTTGAAGTGGGAGAATCCAGTAGTATTTCAGAGCAGTACTATAGTTGGGTCAAAACGACATGGAACTCAGTGCAGGTACGTATGCAGCTGCGTTCGAACCTGTGCGGTAAAGCATAGAGGTTCGGATCAAAGGTGGGAATCTTTTTGATCCAAACTGTTTGCGATAGCCCCATCTCGATCCTAACCGCTGGTTTCACCTCGCACCTTCTAGCACAGTCGCTTACTCAATTGCGCATAGCATCATGCTGTTTTGACCCAACTATAAACATTTTGAACAATAAGTGCAGAGTTACTTCACGAAACGTTTTTCGAGGTTATTTTTTTATGTAATTTTTACTTTTACTTGTTATATTGGATCTCCAAAATCGGACTTCGCATGCAGGAGAAGAACTGTCACATGGAACTTATGCTTATCAATGATTGCTCATTAAATAGTTTTATTTATCAAGATCAAGGGCTATGTGATTTCTATAGATGCTTCCTTTTTTGCCTTTCAAAATTACAGGAATGTCCAACATTTTTTCACTTAAGGTCATAGCAAGAGACAAGTGAACCGAACAATCTTGTGCTTCATACGTACTAGTAAATACGGCATCACTCCACGAATCTGAGGTGGTACGGATTTCAGGTGGAGTATTCGTATACGGTATAGTAGATTATGGGGAGGAGAGTGATTCCGTCTATTTCTTCCTAACTGCCGTAAAAATGGCTGGGAAGATGCGGCTTCGGGCATTCTGGCGCACTTTTTTCTACAAGGAATTCGACTGGAGCGCGCCTACCTTGTGCGGCGCCGCATCTTCCGGACCGTTTTTTACGGCAATTAGGAAGAAATGGACGGAATCATCCTCCTCACCATAATCTACTATCCCTTATAAGAATACTCCACTTGAAATCTGCATCACCTCAGATTCGTGGGGTGATGCCTTTAAGGTGTTCGGAAAGTAATGTCCGTTTTGATACGACAAATTCAAACAGACACGTCTCAGCTCAAACTGAACTCTATTGATCAAAGTAAGAACCATTGCAATCGACACATTTTATTCAACGAGTTACCGGCTTATTTATACAGACGTCATAAAAATCTGGAGATCTAAATGCTGAAAATTCTCTGATAGGTCGTTTCTATGTAACCTTCGTTCTTGAAGCATTTATCCTTTGAGAAGTTGTTCATGTGTGAAGAAATAGTAGCCCGTGGGGAAAGTTCCGGTGGAAATGATGGCTGTAGAGAAGTTTCGTAGTCCAACTGGTTCAGTTTCTGTATGGTTGATTGTGCAACGTGTGGGCGAGCGTTGTCGTGTAAAAGTATTGGACCTTTTCTGTTGGTCAATGCCGAGTACACACGAAGTTCTTGGTCCATTTCGTCCAGCTCCTGATTTCGCCGGGATTTACGAAGCTGTAGTGGATCAGACCGGCTCCAGGCCATCAATCATATCAACATGATCTTCGGAAAATGTTTATGCTCCTGGTCCTGATCCAGCCACTGTGCAGATCGTCTTCGATTGTCGTGAAGGACCTACTACTCGTCGCACGTCACGATCCGATCCAGAAAGGAGTCGCTTTTGTTACGAAGAATGGGCGCAGATGAGAGTTCGAGACGGCGCATCCTCTTACTCTCCGTCAACTCATACGGTACCCATTTGACCAGCTTCTTCGACTTCCCAATTTCTCGCAGATGGGTAAAAGTAGTGCTGCATGACACGCCGAGTTCCGAAGCGAGGTCTCGACCAGAAACTCTTGGAAATGCTTTAACCAAGGACTTTACAAGCTCCGATGGTCGACCTTCGGAGCTCCGCATCTTCAAGATTTCATCTCCACTACGGAATTTACTGAATTAGCGCCGCACCAAACGCTCGCTAGTAGCACCTTCTCCGAAAAGCACGACTAGTGCACAATTATGAATCCAAAAACGGATAGCTGAAGTCGACCTGGTGAAAACGGACATTACTTTCCGAACAACCTAGTACTTTTTGTCATTTTTAGAAGGTGAACTTTCAAGTCTTTTTTCTTGCATATTACAGCTAAAAAATTTTAAGAGTATCTTCGTAAGGTTTTATTTCTTACTTTTTCTGTTGCGTATCCTTGGCCGCATTGATTTTGCTAGCAATCAAAATTGGAAACTAATGAAGCCCAAAAATGATATTCATAATAGGGTTGGAGATGAACTTTTGGCTTGTTTCAGTTCATAAACTCATTTGGGCTAATGTTTCCATTTCATTCTTATCATTTGAATCTTAAAATGTATGTAACATTACAGACAATATTGGAGCTTCGCTGGACGGTACAACTTTTGGTGCTGACGAGCTCAGTACTGTTGATCTCTCAAATGAGGATTTCAATAGCATGTTTGAACAAGTGATTGCTCAATCACGCCCTTCTGCTGGCCGTGCTGTATTGGTTAGCATTTTTAACATTTTATTATAACTGCCCTTTTTAGTCCTTTTTTCCATTTTCAGGCCTCTAATTCATCGGATGTCTACGTGCACCACTACTCAGTGTCTAATCCTATGGTTAGTGGCGCATGTGCTCCTGTCCCGCATCGTTCAAGAGCTTCACCTCCCTTGAAACGACCAGTGCTTACCTCAGTGTATGAAGATCATGAGCTGAAACCTTTATCAATGAGTGGGTCCTCTACTTGATTTTAACTTCACATTAGCCAACTAACAGTGGCCTGCAGATGACTTTTCTTTGTTAGCGCTCTTCTATAGTAAGAGGTATCTGTCTGCTCAAGCATCAGTTTTTTCTTTACCTCATTAATATATTTAGATGGCGGAATGTACTGTAGTTCCACACTATACTGGCCAGCCGAAAGTATGTGGTCAGATCAACAAAGGATGTTCCAGCAACAATACAGTGCAGGCGTGTCACGCCATGTGTGATAGTAGTAGTCACTTGAAGTTATCCTTCTTCACTTTTAGTCACACTCATTTAAAAGCTCGATTAGAGAGTAGTTTAGGTCGTGACGTGACTGGTTATCTAGCAGTGTTTTAGTAATTTGGATGTTTTGTACTGCCGTCTTTTTGTCTCGATTCTTACTCATTTGTTCTACGTCATACTCGTGTCTGTTAGACCACAATTAACGAAATACCTATTTTGATGTTATTTGAAGTGATACATTGTTTTCATTGTTTTTTTCTACTCCATCTTTCGCTTTTATTTCTCACAGTTCATAACTTGTTTAATGCTTCACATTTTCACTGCTCGTTGCCCACGAGTTTCTTATTTTTGTACCCCGTTAGGAGTCGAACATCTATAGTTGTAGTTATGAGTAGTGCTTTCTTCTTCACATCAATGATTCGCTCCACCGTTTTCCCCAAAACTGGGGTCTTCGGCACCGGTTTGTTGTTATTTATGTACTGTTTTGAGAAGACGTCTTCAGTTTGGTAACCCGATTTAGGCTGGATTTGAGCATCCAATGGCATTTCCTAGCTGCGTCGGTGTCCATAATGCATATCGAAAAATCT
Source organism: Necator americanus (assembly GCF_031761385.1). Classification (NCBI taxonomy): domain Eukaryota; kingdom Metazoa; phylum Nematoda; class Chromadorea; order Rhabditida; family Ancylostomatidae; genus Necator; species Necator americanus. Next base: position 18,676,289 of record NC_087375.1, read on the forward strand.
TCCGTCTATACTTGTTATTTTTATTGTACAACTAGACCTTCATTAATTGCTGAGCGTGTACAAATTTCTTGTGATGTTTGTAATCATGATCTTTATAGTGAGTTTCATAGATCCCCTTTAGAAATATTCTGCATTCTAATGCAGTGCGCAAATGTTGGTAAAGAGTTGTATATTATATTTTCTTGCACATTACAAAACAAGAGTACACGAGGACATTTGTTGCCAGGAATAGAAATTTGTAGACTGCCTATGATAGTAGACTATAAACTTCGTGTTTAGACACAGACAGTTTGTAATATCGGAGCCAATAACTCCTATTCGAACATCCAACAGAGTCGGCTGCGAAAATGGTGGACTTTTTCGATGAGCTGCATCCATATGCTCTGATCGAATGATCGAATTGTCAGTTTTAGTGGGATGGCATGAAAACAAGTTCTAGTTATGGAATACAGTGATTCGTTGCAGATTGGATATCTTATTATTATAAGGCAGTAGTTTGCACTGCGACTCACCTGCACTAGGAGTTGCACATAGAATGCTATTATCGTGTATAGAAGGGATAAACTGGTAGAGGTGACACTTTCTTGCCTTTTTGAGGTGAAGTACAATAGGAATCATTTTAGCTTATTATAGTTCAGAGCGGTCATCGTATTCTTCCATTTCATGTTCAAGTTCATTTTGTTCCTTCCACTCCCGTAGAGTTCCTAAAAGGGCTTCTAATGATTTTCTACAAATGATGTGGAAAACACATTCCCTCAAAATCATCGTACGACTACTTTCTATTTAAAATCTTAGAAAAATGGTTGAGGACTTACTATGATGAGCACAGCAGAAGTTCAGGCCACATTGTGCGTGGACACATTGGTATGGTTTCCCACATTTTGTTGTTGACATAGGATCACAAGTTGTAGGATCGTAATTGGGTTTCCGATGGACTCGCCATCCATTGGGGCAGTACTCATCTGAAAACTTCCAACTAAATACACCTACACCGTACAGTCGCACAAGCGGATTTTCGTTGAAATCTGATGCGTTTCACAACCACACTATCAAGGAGTTACTGTGGTGTATAGCTTTGTTCACATTATAGTGATCTTCACTACCAAAAAATCGTGTGATTGCATCACTTCGCTGAGTTTGTGTTTTTTTTTAAATACAATGATGTTCCTACAAGCCAACAAAGCTGGTCTGTGATGACGTTAAAGTCCTCAGAAGAAGCGTGTGCTAATTGTGGTAATAGAAATGAAGTTGCAGTCGAATGTACTCCACCTGTCGCACGCGACACGTCTGCTACATGCTCTACTTGACACACACTCCCTCTTCCCCTACAGTGTCCCAATCAAACACATGTATTGCTGCTGATAGTCAAAAGTCATCGCCCCCCGCTATACTTGTCCACCTTCTTCCTTCTCTATGATCTCCGAACCTCTCAAGCCTCTTCGTCACACAGGCGCCTGCTATGATTTGTGGTTTTACAAAGCTAGTATACATGGTGTGTCGTTGGAATCCAGACAGAAAACGTCTATGCAAAGTTTTTTTTTATCTTAAGACAGAATAGAAGATGCCAAAAATTGCTGGCACATACCACCTAGAGAATCTTTTCTGAGAATTTTCATTGTGTAGAGCCTTCATTCGCTTCTATCACCTCGACCCTCGCCCTAAAGTGCGAGCACGCTGCCTTCAACTGATCGTGATTCATGCGGTAAACACTTTAGAAGGAGTTCACGTTAGGGTACCTTTACTTTTTTATTGGACTCTCTCTAGACTACTACTTTCCCTCGTAGTTACAGAGTGCACAGGTTTATTAGAAGGCTAAAATTCATGTATAGTTGCTGATGGGTGGATTTTCGAAGTCGGATTCCCGGTCCTTACAAAATGATGCCTTTAACTCTTTAGATGATCTCCGGTGTGCTGAAGTCTAAATTTCATAATTTCATAATTTCTAGGTGCGTGCTTTTGGCCTGAAGCCTTTCTAAAATCGTTATACCCTATCGTAATTCATGCTTGTCTTTACGCTTTAGTTCAGCCATTCTGATGTTATAAAGGTCGTGCTATAAAGGTTAAAAGAATAAAGTGTCTGAGGTTTGCGGGCGTGTTACTGTCCTATTCATTGACTTGCGGGGGCTAGCCGGATTAAGTCAGTGTCCTCCCAGACAAATCTGCTACCAATTTCTCGACCCCAGAGGGATTAGAGGCTTGGTCTGCACTAGGACGGATTCAAGCCTCCGATCGATCGCGCAGACAGCAAAACCTTTTACCGACTGCGCTACGCCCAGCCCCTTTTACTGACTTGGTCACCTGCTGGCCCCGGTGAGTCGTGGCATAGGCCAAAACACTTTCCAAAAAAAACTTTCAACGATTACGAATTGCAAATGCGTTAGCGTATACCAAGTGGATTGATACACCACTGAGTTTATCCTTTACTGTTATATCTGGTTAATTTTCGACCAAATTAGCGCCTATACCTAAATTCAGGAATGGCTTAAAGTCCGGGTACAATTTTGTCCGGATTCTCATTCCTATACCTCGTCGTTCTATGAGAATCTACGGCTTGCAGTGTTGGTGGAACATTAGTAAGCCCTTCCTCCCTGAAGGTTCAGTAGTCGTTGCTCGTTCATACACAGGTATATTTCAATATTTCCTACGCTACCCAACAAATCGACATTCGACGACGACCCTCTTTTATACTTGCAGTGCATAAGACGATCGAATGAGATACAGGGTTCCAAGTAAAAGGTCATTTTGTGACCATTTTTATACATTCAATCAATTTCTTTTGCTAATCTAAGGGAACAAATATGATAAAATCATGATCATGATCATGATATATAATAACGGGCTTATTCTGTGTTTGTTTGTTTGTCTGTTTGTTTGTGTGTCACGAAATTCGAAAAGGAGGGTGCGACGGGTCCACCGGCATTGGATTGGTGCGCAATTAACTTCGTGTGCATGTCGCAAAAGGTAAATGAGATGTTCCGTAGCCGTGGCCACTGGGCGTGTTGCTTTTCACCTTTATGACTCCTCCGCGTGTCTATTTCCTTCTCCGTTCGCATCACGTTGGTACCATGCCTTCCTCAGAAAGTGGAAACATGCATGCAAAGCACTGCTTAAATAGTAGAAAACAGTTTACATGATCTGACGTAGAACGCTATTCTTATTAGTTGGGTAAAGTCTTTCACATCATTTTGTGCTTAAACACCATTCATTGGTAACTCTTGGAGGGAAACAGGAGGAAAACGCGAATTTCGAGTAATACTTTCATATTGTGTCTACATTATATTGGTATCGAGGGAGTGTTTGAAGCTGAAGTTTGAATATTCTCCAAATGTAGAACTGGCGCGAACTGACGAAAAAGAAAACTATGAAATCTTTTGCCTTTATTTATAATTAAAAAAAAGATGAAGAAAGATTGTTAAAGGTACACAAGTCAATTTTCACAGAAAAGGACACTAATGTAGATTTTCGTTGATCAGTGAAGGGGAGCGAAGCGAACGCTTTAGCCGGACGTTCAGACTGGTGATAAAATATGCGAAGATTGCATATTGTGGGGTTGATTGATATGGATTTCGAAATGGAAATACTTCCGGGTTTTTGTAATTTCCTTGCTGGGTTAATGGATTCGTAGATAAAAGAGTTTAATTAAATGCTTTGAAGCGTTTGGTAACATTGAAGAAAACTGCGGTATCAACTGCCTCACCGGTGTACGTTTGTTCAAGGTGAACAATATTTTTCTGTTTCAATTTGATTCGAAGTGCTTTTACCTGCTGTGCACGTGGCGCCATCTACGAAAGGCGATGTGATAGAAATAAAAGCAGAAACGAGGAATACCAGTGCAGTGGTAGTGGTGGGCGCTGTCCAAGGGTACATCACTAAAATGCGCGCGATTACAATCTTCGACACCCGCCAAATCGACACAGACCGATCTTGGCTTTCGATAAATTGTCCATTTGTATTATGGATGTACTACAAAAAAGCATGTTTTTCTCCGAACAAGTAAGTTTTCTCTTCGAAGAGCACAATCTGAATAAACTGAAAATCCTAGATTCCAAAGATTAGATGAGTATGACAGCATGCACATCTACGTTGGCCTGTATTGTTGGTGAAAAAAGGTGGTCTTACTAGGTTCTTCAACATCGCATATCGCACTCGTATTTGTCAATCAAACTGAATACTATACTGTTACTTACTGTAATTGGTTAAAAAAAAAAACACAGAAACGGTAGAAAAACATGCAATCCTCAAAACTACAATCTGTTTCCTACACTCAACGTTTATTCGGCAAGTCCAAGGGCAAGTGGTTTAGCGCACTTTGAGAATTTCGGCTGTAATGTCGATGATTCGGAACCACCTCAGGCCAGCCAGCCATTCGTGTTGCTGGATTCGGTGAGTTGCTCACGACTTCTCTGGAAGAAACGAAACACTGACTTGATAAATCACTTACTCCCTCATTGTATACACAACGGCGCAAACGCTCAATTTTTACCTTAAAGGGAGAAAACAAAATTGGCGATGTTCGGATCTTGCCACGAAAATAAAGAGTGTGGATCACGAGCATGAGAGGAGAAACGGAGTGGGAAACGACCTTCCCTATCTAATTTCCCTCTGAGCGGACAAGCAGACGGTGGGCTGTTGATGTTGTTTCTCCCGCTTGGTGGCAGCCTCAAGGCGTATGCCTGCGCTCGCATATGCAATAGAAAATTCGTTTGTTGGAAAAAAAGGCCGACGACGCGGTTTCTCACACCGTTCTTCAAGGCAATTCAACGCAGTCGCACTCATAATCATCACATACGCCTTTAGTCATATGATTTCCCGGAGAGATCACAGTTCGTCAACTTCCTGGTGTGCTGGCTCCACACGAAAAAAAGGTGAAATACCAGTGGAGCCCCAACTGTCCTTCAGAATCATTTCTTCAAGTAATCTGTTTTATTCACGCAGTTAAAAAAGTTGGACTAATCTATGTAGAGGTTCCCATTCTTTTCATTCACAGCATCAAACATTTCATTTTTATCGAATTCAGTTGTATGTCGGTGGGATTCACATAACGCTAAACTGACTAACCATTTTTATGGTAAGTAACTGGTTAATGGCAGCAGCTTGATTTATGAAGGCTCTCTTCAGTTTGGTATCTGAAAAAATAGTTAACTTTCGCCTAACATTTCCAAATACTACCTTGTGTTTTCAAAATGCTTCAGAATTTAATTATACTTGAAATTAACTGAGAGTTCTGAAAAATTTAAGCAAGTCTTTTCGACAACTGATTCAGAAAATGGAACTTGGAACCTGTCGAGGCAGCGTATACAAATCTGATTATTACTTACTTGTAGTGGCTCCGCTTTTACTAAAAGTAAGCAGAAGCCAGAGTATACGCCTTGGAAGCGCACGAGCTATATATTCACCACCATCTTGGCAAAATTTTGCGAGGTGGCTCCTTGATCCATATAGGTTGGGCGACAACCTTTGGTGAAAGCTAAGCTCGCCATGGCAAGGCTCCTTAGTTTGGGGAAAAAATCTTCTCCCCACTCCAGCATATACACCGCCTCAGTACCCTGCACCCTGGGACCTACTGTCTCAGACGTTGAATGGTATTGCGTCTGGTGAGAGACGATCAAGTCTCAGGTTGCTCAGGATGATTCTGGACGGAGGCGACACACACACGACTCGCCACGGAGAATGTCTCAGATTGTGTACTTACAACGCGTGAACAGTGTTCACAGATGCTGACCTGCATGCCCTTCTCAGAGCTACAGAGCGTATCAAACTTCACGTGATTGTTCTGCAAGAGACCAAGAGCCAAAAGAGCGACGTACACCAGATGAAATCAGATGAATGACGGTACGCTCGCTATCTGGAGAGGAAGTGTTCGATTGCGAAATGTATGCCGTTTTGGTTTTGTTGTGCACCCATCTGTCGTTCATGTTGTTGATTCTCACGAGGTCCTGTCACTTTGTCTGGTTATTTTTCTCATGTACCCTCTGCGCCAAAAACTCACTAACATCGTCAACTGCAACTCCCTAATATCAGCAACTGATGAATCTGATTTGGTCGCCTTTTATGAGAAGCTGGAAGAAGTGATTCGCAACGAAAACTCCTTCTACAGATTTGGGGTCGGATACTTGAACGCAAAACAAGGAAAGGACACCGAAGAGGAGCGTACGATTGGATGATTTGGACTGGTGGACCGAAAACGGCAACATATAGTCTCGCCGGACTGTTGTTCGCTGCCCGCCGTTTTTATGGGAGTTCCTTTTTCATTAAAAAAATCATCGTCAGTGTACGTTGGAATGTGTGGAGATCCACATACTCACCAACCGGAGGTGGTGTCTACTTGAGGTCTCGGTGTTATCATCCTTTTGAGATGGTTTTGATCACCGATCCTTTCGTAAGAAAATAGGACAAGCCACACGATGGAAAAAGACATGTGCTATCGGCAATGGAGGGGGAAAGAAGTCGTATACAACGATTGCATACTTGAGGACTTGCTGTAGGATGGGATTTTCCCCGTATTATTCGCGTAGTGCAAACCCGCACTGGATACGTTGCATTCTTGTGTTGCCATCCTCTTGTTTTTATACGGATACTCTCTTCCCCGTGTTCGCTTTCAATAAAACTACTCGTCTTCGGCCGTGACGGCATCCGCAACAACTGGGGATCAGCGTACTACAACAGCTGAAGACGACCATTTTCTGCTACAATGACTCCAGCTCAGGCAGTGAGCCCGGTGGATCTGCTGTTACTGCCGTCGTGGGTACGCCGTCCACTGAGCAGCGACTTCAAAATGGATGCTGAAACTTTGCGTACCATCTTGGAAGCCCAAACCAAGGCACAGCAGCAAATGTCACCAAGCTGATGAAGCGTATCGAAAGAATGGTCTTCGCTTCAAGCCCAGCCATTCCAATAGCATCGGTCGCAGCGGCCGGATTTGTCACGAATTCCCTATAGACACGCTTGCCTGAGTTCGTGTACGATTCGACAATGCTTGTACATTCGAGGTCTGGCACAATCGCTACGAGGACGTCATCTCAAAAGACGGTGCAACCTCGGAGGATGCAGCGAAGGCTCGACTAATCGTCTCCAAACTCGACTCCGTCACACACGCCCGCTTCACAAAGCACATTCTTCCTAAATGGGCATACGATGTTCCTTTACTGTGACTGCTCTGAAGGAATTGTTCGAACATAACACGTCATTATTCGCGAGACGCTACGCCTACCTCAAGACACAGCGAAAATAGGAAAGTCTCCGCGACTACACCAGATTGGTCAATCACCGACATGCCATGGGTGAGTTCAACGACGTCACCTCGAGCGATCAGATCTACCGCACGTCAACGTCGTGGTTTAGCAGAGTCGAAATCGTGAGCCGCCGTAACCTTGTTTTCGGTGCGTAGCCAGTCACTGGTGTAGAGACTGCACATTCGTGAACAAGAGATGCCACGACTGCAGACGCTCTGGGCACAAGTGAGGAGTCTCCGAAAATTTTCCGGAGAAGGAGAGGCGGAATTCGAAACAGAAGCGGAAATCTGCTAGCAGCGTCACTATCGCTTTGACTTATGCTGACGTCGCTTTAACCCGCATCTACCGTAGAGCACAGATTGATGGGAAGACGGTACGTCAGACTGGACTGGAGACCGCTCAGCACCTTGAACTCTTCTCTCGCAGAGCACATGAAAATGAAGTTTTCATCAGTCTTCTCTCCTGGACTGGTATGTTGTACCAAGTCAAAGACTAAACTCGCTCTGAAGCTTGACTCCAGAGCGAGTTTAGTCTTTGACTTGGTACAACATACCAGTCCAGGAGAGAAGCCTGTTTTTCTAAAGTCTCGCCCTGTACTCTATGCTGCTATAACAAGGATTTCAACCGAAATCGATCGACTCGTGTCTGTACACGTGCTGGAGGCCGTTGATCACTCAGAATGATTCTTCTGAACGGCGACGATGGGTGGCACCCGTTCAGAAGAAAAATGGATCGATCCGCCTCTGCGCAAACAACACCACCTGAACGATGCACTGGAACAAAACCAGGATCCGCTTCAAAGCACAGATAACGTCTTCACAAAACTCAACGGAGGGCGCTACTTTTCACAACTTGACTTAGCCGAAGCGCCCCATGAGCTAAATCCCTTCATCTCAGGAGAGTCCGGCTACTCCCTATCCCAACTATGGCGTCGATCCGTATATGAGATACATTTATGCACGAGCGATATAGGATAGGATTAGGAGTGTATTATTCAGTAGTTCCCTCTATGTTATTCGCTATTATTTTATTATTTGTGTTATAAAGGTCTAATTATCTAAGTTTGAGGGCGTACAAGCGAACACTTTCATTTTTCGGCATCGGCCAAAATCAATTTAGAGATACTCGAAGCCTCTAAGTTTAACTATTCTGGACTTCAAAGCGGCTTTCGATTCTCCTCACCGGAGCCATCCTTTCAACGGGCTTCGCTTTTTCTAGGAAAAAAAGAAAAAAAATGGAGTTCTAGGAAAATTCGTACTCCTAACAAACGACATAAATAGAGGAACAACTGCGGAGATTCGAACACCAGCTGGATATACTACACCGTTTGAAATGGAAACTGTAGTGAGGCAAGACCTTTTCTATTCAACTTCACCGTCATTGACATAATGCAAAGAACAATTGAGTGTCTCGCCGTTTAGCACCATCTGCACGTCGCTTTCTCAAGTACGCCAACGATGTCGTAATGCTTCAAGCAACGCGATGTTACAATATGTTATTACCCTTTGAAATTGAATTTGATGAAACTCACTGATTAGCTGCAGCCTACGGATTGCGACTCCGCACAGATAAATGTAAGTTGATGTGGATCTCCGTGAGACTCTCAGCAGGAATCAGGATGAACGGACAACTAGTTGAACTTGTAGACGGGTTCAGTTATTTGGGTTGCATGGAGAGATATTCGGAAAAGATGCGCTAAGGCGAGTTCTGCATTGAACTCCTTAACAAAGTGCTTGTGGACGATCGCTATAGCCAACGAAGTCGAGCTCTGAGTCTACCTATCCGCATATGACGTAGGGATCGGAGACTTGGGGAGCGCCATCGACGGCGATGTAGAAGCTTGACTACAAACAGAGGAAGCTGTCTCACGATTGATGGGCTTCTTTTGACCGAAGCTGTGCAAAATGAAGGACTTTATTCGGAAGTGGATATGGTGTACCGGCGGATGACACGTGAACTTCAGTCGCAGTTGCCAGTCTTCTGAAATAATCATAGAAAATAGTGTTTGCTTCTTCGGCCAAATTATAAGGAGATCGTCTGATATTGTCCAAGTTGTTCTGAGGATGCTCCCATACTCAGAATGGAAAAGAACTGGTCGCAAAGAAAGTCCTGGACGGTGGTGGAAATGGAAGCTCTGAGGACACTTGGAGTTGACAGTTAGTTCAGTTGAGACGTAAAATTCTGCCGTTTATGGAATAGCGACGAATCCTATGCGGGCTCTAGCCGAGGATTGAACAGGATGGTTTCGTGTTTGTTTGAGGACGACACCCCTCGACGAGGGTACGGACAGCCGCGTTAGGCCCGCCCACCGATTGAGTCAAGTAAGTCATTTTGTGATCGAGCAGCTCCATGAGTAAGTTCACACGAAGAGTTGCAGAGGCGTCAAAGAGTAAAGGGCTCTTTTTTCCCATCTTATTTGAACTGTGTTCTCAGCTCAAGGTAATTCACCAATCCTCCATAAAAGGATCGTTAATGATCCTCAGCTTTGAGCAGGTCACCTTCGTCTCCCTCCTTTTTTATTGATAGCACTAGGTGGGCTACTTCATTTTTTACACACGCATACTCTTCGCAATATCATACTTTCTCAATCACATATCGATGATCATCCGTAAAAGAGTCTAAACGAATGTCTATAATCGTGTTCCCTCTTTCTGAAAGGTTTACCATTCCGTGAGAGTAGAAGCTGGGGACTGAGACTCAAAGGCCAACTCAGTGATTTGACGTCAGTGAAAGTTGTAGCCGCAGCATGTTGATTCCGCCACTTGCCGCCAACTTGATGCCCTGGGCTTAATCCCCTCATTCTCTAGAGTCCTGAATATTCCTTCTTGAGCAGTCTCTAAAGCAAAAACTATTTAACTCTTTCGCTGTCGTCAGATTCGCGTTCGAGTTTTCCATATTGATGGCACTCCAAGGAAGATGTATGACGAAATTCCCACGATCTGGGAGCCTTCAAGTTCTACTCCTACGTCCTCGTAGTAAAGGTTTTTCATGAAGTGTGTTTTCTTTCGGTTTATCATATTCTCTTTCTTGCGCCGTTCGATTCCGTGAGCATTGTTTCCCCTCCATTGGTACTTCTCGAGAAGAGAACGATGTCGTCCGCAAAAGGAAGGTTTGAGAGGAATTTTCTGTCAACACTCATCCCCTTTCTTCCCGAAGAAGTGATTTCAATATCCACTGTAATGCAGCCGTTAACGACATCGGTGATATAGTAACGCTTTGTCGTATCCCCTTTCGAAGAGGTATGGTGAGAGAGCGGCAGAAAGGCTGCATCTTATTGGTGCGTCGATCGTAGCAATAGGCTTATTCCTCACACCTTGATCGACCAGCGCTGACAGTACTGCACTCATTTTTCTGTTTTCAAAGGCTTTCTCACAGTTGACAAAGGTTAAAGCAAGGCGCAGGCGGTATTTCCGCAAACCTCCATGATCCTCGACACGGGCTGAATGTGGCACATGCAGCTGAGCCTCCGACGGAATCCAGCTTGTTCCTGAGGTTGCGCTTTATCCGACGTCTTAGATATGTGCTTGAGAATGATCTTGGTGAATACTTTGTACAGGACGGTCAGCAAGCATAGCACGTTCCGAGGGTTCTTTTTGTCACTCTTCTTGTGGATAAGAATGATTGGCGGGGTCTTCTACTGGTTTGGGATTAGATCTTTCCTTCTAAAGCTAGGAAGTCATGTGGTCCGCTGGAATTACATGAAGCGGTTGGCCTCTAACCCAAAGAAAGTCTGCTGATATAAAATCAGATCCGGGAACTGTGTCAGGTTTTCGCTGTTGACATGAACTCTTATTTCCGAAGGGAGAATCCGTGGTGAAACATGGAACTTCACCTGTAGAAATGACAGAATCGGGGTTGACAGAGGAGTTGACGAACGAAAATGATTCGAGTAGAACCTCTCCGTGAGAGAAGAAGTGCGGATCCTATCTTTGCTCAGCAAGGATGTTAGCGGAACATTATATTCCCAGACGTCCTTGCGACACTTCTTTAGACTTGTTCTTCTTTGTGCTGCTTAGAGAACCTTTTTCTGCCACTATTTCGAAGGATCCTCCTTCTTTCCAGTCTAGGAGATCCTGCCAGTGGCTCTCATCACAATTCGACTACCGGAGTTACTTCTATGCCACTAGGAGACAGTAAACAGTTAGGAAAGAACATTTGCAACATTCACATGCATCACCTGTGCTCGTTGTTCTCGATTTGGGCGATGTAATAGTAGTAAAACTTCCATTTGTCCCAATCACGCGCAAGTGTTGCCCAGTGAATCCGTTCTCGCGAAGGACTCGAAGAGCGTAGTACTTTTCTTTGAAGGACTTCGTGAAGAGGTCTAACCATCTGGTCGGCGGTCTTCCTGTGGTGCATCTGATGTCGCGTGGTATCCAGTCGTTTACGGCCCCAGTCCAACGGTTGTCGTTGAAACGCATCATGTGTCCGGCCCACCTAATTTTGCTTTCCTTGGCATATGCGGCAGCGTCTCTCATCTTTGATCCGTGACGTAGGGGTGGACTTCTTTCACTTGCGTGAAGCGGGTTACTCCTAGCATCAGCAACAAAACCCTTTTAATTTCGCGTTCTATAACGCTGATCGCGTTCTCCTCCTGCTTGCAAAACTCCCACATTTCTGAAGCGTAAGGAAGCAGAAGGAACGGGGTGGTGGTGAATAGGTGAGCACGGAACCGGATGTTCTTGGTTCTCTTCACTACATCCTTGATGCTCTTGAATGCTTCCCAAGCCGCTCTTTTCCTTCTGACCAGCTCGGAGGTCAGGTCGTTCATCATGTTGATTTCCTAGAAATACATAGCTGGAGCATTCGCATGTGTTCGTTCCGTTGAGCATGAATGGGGCATCTGAAACCCAACCGTTCCCCATAGACATCGTCTTGTCCAGGTTCAGTTTCATCGAATTAGACCAGCATCCGTTCCGCCTGATTGATGCTTGATGTTATACGAAAGATATCATTAGCGAAGCGAAGATGCTGTAAATGAACATCAACTTTCACTCCCATAGGTACGATAGGGAAGAGCCGGACCCTCCTCAGGCGAAGGGGGCCTATCTCATTTAGTGCAGCTCAAGTGATGGGGATCGCTTCACCAACCGTCCAAAAGCGATAGGGGTTCCTTCTGTAACTGTCTAAAAGTGTAGGGGGTCCCTCCGTCAGTCGTCCAAAAGTGAAGGGGCTCGGAGCACCTGCTCCGATTATCGCATCTATGTTCACTCCCATGTTATCTCATTTCAAACCTCGTACCGAGTTCTCGAGAGTGGCACTGGATATTTTGGAATTGTGTTACCTAACGAACCTCTCCATTCACCTCGATTATTACATCATTGTAGAAGGGGGAAATTTTGGTGGTGAAGTTGCTATACAACTCACGAAGTATCTTTATGTATGGAGGTGGACGCCTTGGTTGTCCAAGGTCTCCATCATCGCTTGGGTCTCAATTTTTTTCTCAATTCGTTCTTCAAATCGATGAAAGTGAGAGACAGCGACATCTTGTACTCTTGCGATACTTCTATGAATTTTGAAACTTGAAGTTCGATTCTTCACCGAAATGATGACATGTCGGACTTCGGAAGGGAGGCTTTTGGAATGATACCTCCATCTTCGCTCAGATGGTGCGGAGGCAAGTGGACGTGGCTGTCGAAGAGATCTGAGTAGAAGTCGTGAATGACCTTTTCCATCTACCTTCTCCATGCTGTAGTTGATCCATCTGGTGTCCAGAGAGCAGTCATTATTGTTTTACGACTGGCGAATTTTCGGCTGGTGTAGCGAATGCATGTCCCGCCTTTGCAGCTTCGGCGAACACTTCTGCTTTTCTCTCTTTGAGGTCTTCTTTTATCTACTCTCTGCAAGGCCTTGCGAGATCGGACATGAGTTCTTGGTTGCCCGCATTGGTGCAGCCCTACGCTGACGTATCAGCTCAAGAGTTTTCGGAGACAGACATCTTTTGATCGTTTTGAAACTCTTCGTTTTCCTCGTGCAGTCGTGAAGATTCTCTACAAGCCGTTCATGTTTGTGGCCGATGTTGTCCATGTCGGTATCTTCCCGAAAGCCGACAATCACGAAGAGCTTCCAGTCGATGATGGTTCTGGGAGTTCCCCTCGTGAACGTCGCGGCTTTTTCTCCTCTCCTTGTGAAAAAAATCTTTCTCGAAGAAGGCGATGATTCGATCCCGTATAAGACTTTGGTACAACAGCGACATCCGTCAGGCAAAACCTTTTACTGACGATAACGTGGTTAATTTCAGTATGATGCTCTCCGCCGCGTGATTCCCACGTCCGTAGAAAGGAGAGCTTCTGAAATTGCAAGTTCCCATGGATGGTCTATGTCATCATGATGAACTCGGAAACCCTCTCTCCCTCAATTTACTAAATGCAATGGGTTCCGATGTTTAGTTCTCCAGGCATTCTTCTAGGGCAATTTTGGCATTGAAATAACCAGTAATGACCTTGTAGAAGGTGTGATCTTCTCTGTAGAACTTCTCCATATAGAAAGCTCCATAGGTCCATATAGAAAACTTCGACGTTGAGCTTAAACTTCCTGGCTTGCATGATCAGATATTCAATGGTCGCAATGGCATCCGATGCAAGCGTACGGGCATTATAAGTACAGATCGTCATCCCAATCCTTTTCCGTTCCGATAGCCTACATGACTCCTGCAACCCTGCCTTTCCTAGCGCTACGAACCACGCTTGCCTCCGGAGTTAGGAGACTCTTTTCTATTACTGTACTTCGCATAGAAATTTGAAACCCATGGGCAGATTGCAAGCCTCTAGTCCCAGGAGTTTTGAGAGAATGTTGCGCTCTCCACCTGCGTCTCAGGGCAGGTACGAGGTCGCTTTTGGTCTGCGATTAGCCCCCTATCTGCCACCTGGGGCTGCGCCACGTAGCCTCGCGACTAACCGGCTCCCTCTAATGAGGAAGATCCATGGATATTTTCAACATATCCCATCAAATGCCTCATCCAGAACAAGTCATTATTCCCTAAGATATAACTCTATAACTCTAATCTAGCCTCTACTCTAACAAAGAACCAAAAGAACCTATATCGCTGAGTCACTAAGTGATTATCTCAGTAGCCGAGTCGCATCATAATCGGTATTACCGCAGCTATTCCACCATCCGGAAGTGCGGTGATGTTACCGCACTTCCGGATGGTGGAATCTAACAAAAAAAAAATCTAACTCTAACAAAGAACCAAAAGAACCCATATCGCTGAGTCACTAAGTGATTATCTCAGTAGCCGAGTCGCATCATAATCGGTATTACCGCAGCTATTCCACCATCCGGAAGTGCGGTGATGTTACCGCACTTCCGGATGGTGGAATCTAACAAAAAAAAATCTAACTCTAACAAAGAACCAAAAGAACCCATATCGCTGAGTCACTAAGTGATTATCTCAGTAGCCGAGTCGCATCATAATCGGTATTACCGCAGCTATTCCACCATCCGGAAGTGCGGTGATGTTACCGCACTTCCGGATAGTGGAATCGCTGCGGTAATACTGATTATGATGCGACTCGCATATGATGCCGTAGGTGAAAACTCGAAAAGGTCTTGATGCAGAGCTAACTCGTTGGTCACAGCTATGCACTCTTCTTTTCTGTTGGATTGTTTTTTAGTCTCAGCCCTCCTCCAGATTTTGTCACAGAGAATTGCAACCCTCTCAGAAAGATGGAGCACTGTTATAGACACCGATGGTGAGTACATGGGCGGAATGTGTGAATGAATGTGTAACTAAGGACCTACGAAACTGTGATGCTGATGTGGGTTTAAACGAATAAATATCCACCTCAATATTTATTTCCTTGTTTGAAAATATTCGCCGTCCACAATTTTTTGGAATGTTTGTACACTCTAACATATTTGACCACGGAGGGTAGCATTTCCAAGCGGTCATCGGAGCTCCAGAAATGGCTCTACTTATTAGAATGATGTTTGCAACTGCTTCTTATGTCTAGATCTTGATGAATGTTTTCTAGTTAACTTAAAACGTGAGACAAATTTTATTTTGGACGAAATTCATTTTTTGATCCAGTGTACTTATATCTAAACAATCCTTGTTTATATGCTAGTGCCCTCTTGAAAAATATGGAGATTTTAAGGCGTTATTTTCCGTGGTAGTCCTACTATTATTTTCCCCTTCAATAGAAAGGATGGAGAGGTTTCCCTTTTTATTATATCTGACGTGATGAGGGTTACAAGCGCGACTCCACATTTCCTCCAGAGACCTCTATCTGCTAGCAGTATTTCCACCAGTATTTCCTCTCTGTGATGAGTATCCGCATCAATGTCCTTTGTGAACCTCGCTCGTTGCGAGGTTAGTATTTCCGAGTGCGGTAATTACGACGTCGTGTTACCTTGAAACCTGGCATTGTTCTCATGGTTTTCACTTGCACGATTTACGACATGATTGCATTGCTGTGTGGTACTTTTCGACCCCTGACGTACTCATAAAAATCTTTTTCGCCCATGGTTGAAATCGGACCCCTAGCTCGAGTTCATTTATAATATCCAAATATTTCCGGAGAGGGATTTGAGCCGATGGAATGGGAAATACAGGTGGAGCTGAAAAGCTAAGGGACAGATTTTCATCATGACATTGAGATAGGCTGTAAAGGTCCTCACGAAAGATTGTAGGAAGTAAGACACTGTACAAATGGCGCTCCAACCGTATTTTCATTGAACGAGATTATACGCAGCGGCATTTTGGTAGATCGCCATTCCAATATCATGATAAGGCAAGCTCAGCGTTGAAACCCCATTCTGAGTTTTGGTATTTACAGAGCGACTCGAATGAAAAATCATATTATCGGAAAGTTACGATTGATTATTTCCCCACCTCTTATGCATCTAGAAAAATGGCGTAGAAGATGAATGGAAAATTTGCTGTCGGAAGGCTTCTCATATGTCTTCTAGAGCTCTCAAGTTGGTTAGGGGTGTGCTGAACCACATTTCATGTCCGATGCATACAGAAGTGTTTTTTTTTCTGGGAATTGGTTTATTTCCTTATTTCTGACGAGTTGAATGCTAGGTTGAATGTGGAAATTACAGATGTTTGTAAACGATTCTTTTAGAAAGTAGAGGAATTACACAACTAACAGTGTTTAAATGCAAACCAAATACATTAGAAAATTCGTTGGTGATGAGAAAATATTTGTTTGTATTCTGCATTCAGTTTTGGCTTTTCATACCTTCGGTCACTTTCCGATATCTACGACTTCCATTTTCAAGGGGAATTCCATTCATTTCTCATGAAAACGACGAAAATAATGGAAAAACATGGAAAAAGAGAATAAATCACTTAGTATATGACAGTCGATCAAATCCTCTACAATAAACTCGATGCCATTAAATAATATTTGGTAAGAGTGTTCGGAAAGATTGCTTCAATGGACCACAAGTTCACTAGATAAAGTGGAGTCGTAATATTTTATTGCTGGTGTTTCGTGGGACACAAAAGCCGAGAAGGTAAGTTGTTTAGCAATCACTTATTTTTCATTGTCTTATTGTTAGCGAGTGCTAGGAAAATGTTGCTATTGCTGCAAGAAGTCGTCCAGTTCTCGGATGGCAACATTCTTATTGAAAAAAGACCACGTGCTTAAGTGCTAGTTGAAAACGTCTGGCAGGTAGTCAAAAATTGCAATTGCAGTTAATTTCGGAGCAATAAGTATCGTTAATTTGAACATTTGGTATTATGCCTACAAACTCGAGATAGCTCAAAGTATAGTACATATTAATGGTATCTATGTACATAGTTATGTAAGAAGCTCGCAATTTTTTAAAGAAAATGTGGCAAAAGTGACGATGAAAATTTCTTCACAAAAGAGAGAGGTCGAAAGGATTAAAAAGTTGAAAAACTTTCTAAGCCAGTTGTATGTATTGCCAGAAAGAAGAGAACTGTACGAGAAGAATGTATTAGCACTTGCCTCAAACTCTTTTTGATAGAAATTGAAGTACTAGAGCCCTTCATTCGAATTTATGCTCGTTTCTCTTCTCTGCTATCATTATTTCATGAAACCACACTATTATTTCAGTTCTTTCGTCTGCACATTGATGTAACATTTGCCACTTGATAATTAAAACGTGTCAAATATTGTCACAGCTCCTGAGAAATATCACATTCACGCATTTTTCTTGCTCGGATATATGCCAAACTAAGTGTTCAGGATAAGAAAACTCGCGCTTCCTCTTCAGACTTCTTATGAACCTTCTCGGACATGACTTCGCATTATTATCAATATTTTCGTTTCTTTCTTTTCCAGCTGTCATCGAATTTGTTTCTGCACTTCAATAAAGATGACTATCTAAGAAAATCGACTAAGAATCCCTGAAAAAAGAATAAGAACGTTAGCAGCACGATTGAGCTCACCTGTTCTTTTCACCCACTTTTTCCGTTTTTCGAACACGCATCTTCTGGAAAAATGCGCTTTTGCTTTGCTATTTCCGACAGAACTCGATGGTTGCAGAGTTCCCATACACGATGAGAGTTGTTGCGGTTCTTTGATTGTAGAACGCGCAGAGTTGAGTTGATTGTACGTCGATGAATGACTACTGCCAGCCATCCGTATTGAATATATTGAGGATTGATGGCGTACTTTGGTGATGCTTTCAGCAATATACCTTAGTTTTTAATCATCGTCGAGTAATCATCCAATGAGAGGTAACCAGCAGAACCGGTCCGCTACCATCCAACCAGTGGTTATTAGCCGGACCGGATAAATAGTAGTCGCCACGCAGTAATGACACACAAAATCTGAGTATTGCGCATTCGGTTTTGATTGATCCGTTCAGTAGTTTGATGCTAGGCATTCGAAAGTCCAATTTTGTCTGAGCTTGTTCACAGAGTGAAGTTCTCAATAACTCATTCTTTAGTTGTTGAGAATCATGACCTTTGCTTCATACTATTCATCTGTAAGCTGATATTAGGAGCGCTAACAGCAATTCTGAGGGGTCCATCCACAGCGTTTTATATTATCAGCTTCTTTTCTACGTACACTTGCTATTCCAAAGCCCTTTACAATGCCTAACATCCTGGCTCTCTCTGTGTCCTCCACCCAATTTGTGCCTATAATAGGTTCGAATCTCTCATTTGGCGCACTGTCTTCCGGTGTTCCGGTCGGTGAATGCCGGCCTAATCTCACTCCATTATGAGCCGAATATCGCACATCGGCCTATGTACGTCCGCAACGGCGATGTGTCAGCCAATTGTCCGCTCTGAATGAATAAAGATAGTTTTGGCTTTGCTTGTAACGATCAAGATATCGCCTCTTCCATAGTAGGGGGTTCCCATAAATGTTCTTTTTTGATTCCATAATTTAGAGGCTGAGGAGGGAGTTTGAAAAGAGAGGCGAGTCTACCAAAGAGATGTAAGGAGGTTGCAGAAAAGGAAGAGGCAGAGTTTAGATTTGAAAGAAGTTGGTTTGTCGCGATTTTGGAAAATGGAGAAAGCATGGAACGAAAAAAGTGCAGAAGTGCACAAAGTGCATCAACCCCTAACGGGGATACGCGTATACGATTGACTTCAATTCATTCAGAGATCAACTACCCTTATGAGGGTAGTTGGTTTGTCAATTCTGTGTTTTTATTCTCCCAGACAGTACCGGTAGCAAATTTTCTATACCGTAGCGGTCGTCAATCCTGCAGTCGCAGCCAAGTTACAAACCGCATTATCTATGACCTAATGTTAACAAATTGTCACTGTTCACCAGTGCTGGTAATTTTCTTTCGGCAACAATCTACGCATACCAAGATAGAATTTCAATGTGTTTTTTTTTTAATTTTCTGTCTTTTCCATGCAACTTGTGAAGAGGAGGCGCATGTAGGATCTGATCTATCCATGCTCTTATCATGATCATCGTGCACTTCTATGAAAAAAAATGGACCACTGCCTCCTTGAAGCACACATCATTGAGCAGTGTCCTCATATTGTCATAAAATAAAGTTATAAAGCATAAGAATAGCATCAGCAGTAATTTTTACTACTCATCTTCCAAAAGTGGATATAGCTCCGGAACTAACTCTTCACTTTCACTGCTTTATTGCTGGTGGAAACGGCACACCACTTCTTCCAACCTTGCACTTTCTTTGCTCTCATGAGAGTGCGCACTTTCGTTTACTTTCGACTTATTTTTTAAAGGAATTCACTAATTCATGGATGTTTTGAATCAAAGTATCCATATCGATCTGCAGATATTTCAAACTCCATACAGGCAGTGAAATATCACTAGCTTTTATGGTGCAACTCTTTGCTGCATTGTACGAATATTCCCTACTTTCCACCTCTCACGACTCATCTTGTCCAGTGTTAGGTGCTCATTAGTCTTGTATACTAATCATTCGACCCGTCAGTTTTATTTTTCAGTTAACTTTGTTGCTTATATGATGCATGCGAGAAGGCGCTAAGAAGTCAAATTTACGTTTTAACGTCATTTTAGCGTAACCTAACTCTTGAAGTGATGTTGAAGAAAAAAAACGGAAACTCAATGCAGGGACACACTTTTTCGTTTGATTGAATTGACAACCTTTTCCGAATTACTTTCGCTTTTCCGGTGCCAGTCATTGCTGCATTCATACATTCACTTGCGCCAACTCTGTTGCTTCTGTATAACAACTGCAGTGCATTTCGTTACATGCAGATATTCCTTCATTCTGTTGAATACATAGTCGTTTCATATGTCCCGTTTTCTGCAGATTTTACAGTTCCAAATAACTCTTGACAAATTTAAGAATATTCTAAAGAAATCTTTTATTCCTTCCGTTTTGTGTACAATTTCGATCGAGTTCTTATTTTAAATTAATGAAGGCAATAAATTAAATTAAATTAAACGGAGTTTCATGTAGCGGCAGAGGAAATTTTCGTCGACAAAATTCTGAACTCAAACTCCTCTGCACCCAAGTGTCTTTCTTCTTCTTCCGCTCTAAAATTGGATAAACAACCAGCATCTAGATGAAGTTCGAAACGATTAGAAAATTGTTGGTATTCTGCAAGGTAGTCGCCCATTAATAGTCTCAGGATCAGAACTAATGTCCGAAAAACATTGTTCGTATTGGAAAAGTAAAGGAGCGCGAAGGCGGAAGGGTCAGCTCTTTACCTGTCAGTAACGCAAAACTGTACAGTTTGCGTTTCAAATGATTCCTTTTAAATCTTTCTAGCATACTCAGATGCAAATTACCTCTGGAGAGTAGATAAAGCTGGCAAAAGACTACAAACACTTTTTCCTCACTGGGAAGATAGATAGATAAATAGATAGATAAATAGGCATAGATACCTCTTTTTACTTCCTTCCTCTTTCCGAGGACTCAAATGAACTATAATTTTAAACGAAACAAGTGGGATTTAGCTCCTTGTGAACGGCTCAATTTGCAGCACTGTTGCACTTTTCCGTTTTCTTTTAGCATGTGGTCTTCCAAAACCACACAGCGGTTACGACGTGCATGTGGTCAAAAACTGAGAGTGAAAACGAACCTCTCTTGTTTCTTGAAAATTTCGCTCAAAGTACAATATCAATGCAAGGCGCCTTTGTTAAGTTTTTGCCATCTTTCCTATTCCATTCCTCGTTCTTGTTCTCGTGGTGTTCACTATTTTTTGGTTTGGGTCAGAACGTCTACAGCGGTTGTGAACTAGTTATACTTGAAAAGGAAGCTGCGAGCTGTAAAAAATATGTGAACTAACGTGCGGTACTCGTATTTCTTCAAAATAATGAAACTGTACCTTAGAAAAAATATTAAGAAAGTGGTGTAACTGGTGAATTTGCAAAGATGACACCGAGTCAACAACAATAAATCAAGAAAAATGATAGGACATAAATTTTAATAAGGAAAACAATAAAAATTTCTAGCTCTTTTTTCTTTGGTTCTTGAGAACATAAATATGATGGTAAAGATGTCTTAAGGATTTGTAGGTATCCCGGGGTCCTAGGTAGTGTTTCTAGCGACATTTTAACAGAAACATACGGTTCGTTACAGTCGGCGAATATGAATGGCACTACTGCTCCGGTTTGGGTCAATGCCTCTTCCCAGCATACGATTCTGCTGAGATGATTCTATTGTCAACATCTGTGTCTGCAAAACACTGAGGAAATGTGACACTGTTCATATATTGGAACCAGTCATAAAGGGATGTATTGTGTACTTTCTGCATGTCGTATATATTTATTAAAGTGGATTGAATGAGGCTAGTTTAACTAGAAGTATATCCTAGGGAAGATGCAGTTGTTCACAAATATGTCAGAAAATCTCGAAAGACATAGAAGAGCGCTTCACCCTAAATGTTAACACAGAACCAAAGAGTGATTTCATTCTGATCTCCAGAGAAGTTGGCGCGGGGAGTAGGTAAATGCTTTCGGCATGGTAGAGATGAGAGGAAGTGTTTGTCAAGTAGCGAAAACAAGTGCCTTGCGGGAATTACGCCGCGATCGTCGGTTGAACACTCCGGTTGTACTTGAATTCCCCGAGCCGCTAATGATGTAATTCTTGGAACAATCATCCTGGTCTCAAGACCCTCTTCTCATCTTTAGAGTAACCACAATTTTCTTGTAAAGTGTTATTTAGATTTCTATCACCATCGCAAATAAAATATAATTTTAAAGATGTGAGAAAGCTGAAAGTTACTTGTCTCGCAATTTTATAAAAATCTGAAAGACACACAAATGTATGAGTGTCACCGCATCCATTCTTCATCAAAAATCGTCCTTTTGCTATAACACGTCAGTTATCATAACCTAATTGCTTATGCTTCAGTAGAACCTCTGAATGTTGAAATTAAAGTATTCCCATATATCTTCTTTCACACGGGAGGTTACAGGATAGGGTTCCGGCACCTGTGGGAGGTTGTTCAATGTCAGTAATTGGCTCAAGTAGGTATCCGTCGCGAATACCGTGTCTAATCGTTGCCGTCTCTATTCACGGCGCAAGACCACGCCCCTTCGTCGGGAGGAGATCGCGACGGGCTTTGAACGCGCATAACAATCGCGTTCGTTGTCAAATTTGCCTCTATTCGGTAAAGGCGAAGCTCACAAGTTTTCCAAAAATCTTATTCGTGAGAAGTAGTGGTTCACTGTTTTCTCATTTTTTGACACTTTTACTTCTTTTCCCTTTGTCCTTCTTCTTAAATAAGTTATTTTTAGCCGCACGCAGATCTTGTTTCTTTAAATCTCAATCTATTTTGGAAAGGGAACTCCGTAAGTTCTCATCCTCGAGATCTGGAGGCTTCCCTAAATCTCAGGCTCTGGTGTGGTCCTAAAAGTACGAAATGAGACCGGTAAATGTTGGGATTCTGAATTATCAACAGTTAATGTTCGCTCATTGTTTGCAGAAAAATTGTGGATTCGACTTTTTTCGCAATTATTAAGTGATATTCATTAGCATATCTGACTTGGTATACCACTTTCCTTCCAAAAATGAATTTTTCAGCCATTGGTTTGGGAGTTCATGAAATGGGCAGTCTTCATTAGCCGTATGATCTTTTTCCATTTCTTAAAACCTTTCTATTGCAAGCACAAGTTTTTTTGAAATACTGTGCTAAACAATTTCTAATAATGAAGAAATAATCAACATCAATCTTGGCTAAAGCTCAAGCAAATCAATAAAAAGTTAAGCAATAAACAATTTCTGTTTCTTTATGTGGTTCTGAGATTTTCTTCATTTCGTCTTTCAAATTTGACAATTTTTTCCGAAGCTTTCCTCTGCAATGGAATAATTTGCTTTTCAATAGAAATGAATTATGAATCAGGAAATCAGCAAACTGCCATTTTGCCACTACTGATTAGCGAGAGCCGTCTCTCACGATCTCTTACGCTTGTCCTGCTCATCACTTTTTCGAGCACTTTTACTGTTGTTTGGTTTTGGTTTTGAATGCACACTCTCTCTTTTTCTTTCATTCATCCTCCTTTTTCCTTTTCCTTTCGATCATTCTTGCTTTTCCTCTCTTTTTCTCACAAAGAAAGAACCATCACAGATTCTCAAAATTGTGAACTAGGCACTTTTCTGAATGCTCCTTTAAATCTCTTCTTGAACAAAACTTTTTAGGATTCACGAGAAGACCTTTCTTTATTTCCATTTACTTTATTTTCTTCTTAGAAATCTCTTTTCTGTCATTCTCACTATGCAAGCGCTCCTGTAGATCCGTAATCTAGCTCAAAGTTCTGTGATATCATAATTTGACAGGTATAAAATTACAATCATTTTTGTGAATATAAAAGTTTCTCCCAAATTCCGTAGATATTGATAGCAATTGGCTACGTTATTATGTCCAGACAATTGCTTATGCTTCTGTTTTATGTTTGTGTGTCGACTGGTACAGCCATGTATCACTTTCATCCGCTCATGAATTTTGTGATGGGATCGCATCCAATTCATTTCCCGGACTGAGACTAAGTTACATATGCTTTTCCTTCCCTTACTTTCTCTTCTTCTTTCCCCTTCTTTCGTTTGTTGTAGTAATAGTGCATGAGTGTAGAAAAATAGACGTCTGCATTTATCTAGATATATTGGCCTGTTACACCAACGGAGAGTCTCTTGAAAGGGGGATTAAATTCGAGTTCTCAGAGTTCTATTGCCAGAAGTCGGGTCTTTTTCTCATCCCCTCGTGCATGTTTTATTCAGGTCGTGCTACTTGGCATAATCCAATAACCACTCCACTACGACCCGACTTTACGGGATCAATTTCCTTCTCTGCCGATGGAAGTTTATTGTGTTTTGTGGGTGTGTCTTCGTCTTCGTCGACGTCGTTGCCTTTTCATTCAGCAATTCTTCGGCACACCGAACAGTTCGATGTTCGTGGCCGAGTCGTCCTCTTCACTTAATTCCGTCGCCATGTCGCGCTCTCCAAACCTCACCCTCGCGTCTCCTGTTCTCCATTATTCCGCTCCACTTTACCCACACATCATTAGTACTCCATGGCGCTGCGCAATCAAGCATCGTCTTGAAGCACCGACACGAAATTTGGGATTTTGCACTTTCACGGAAGACACATCTCCGGTTGAAAAGGAACCGGTTACCCAACCACTCTTTGAGTACAAAAACGTAAAATAAAAAATGTTTAATAAAATATGCTGTAATAAATACAGAAATGCATTAAATATGGGAATAGACTACATCGAAGACACCACCTGAAACTATAGCAATTATGCACAGTTTTGCAGAATTCGAAAGTTTTAAAGGATAAATATGGGTTGTAAACAAAGTTCTGGCATTCCTCATGAAGTTTGGGTGCTGCACTGGCAATTTACAAGAAGTAACATAACGTACTACAAGAATATTCACAGTTCATTGGTATAATTGTCTTCTAAAAAATATTCTTCTGATTCTTAGTTGGTGCGCCTATGTTTATGCTCTATATGATCTGAAGTATTAGTCTTGTTATTGTCCTATTTTGAACTTTCTGTAGAGTTCCAACAAAAAGTGATCAAGAGGAGTTTTATTTTAGGGAGGCGCACTTGATTTTAGCAGGATTATGAAAGGAAAACTAGAAGAGAACAGGGAAGAACCGGCGCGGTATTCCTTGGGTAGAGAAGTTTCTTCGTGGTATAGTGGGAATTGAGGAGGAAATGATCCTGAGGAACTAGGTGCAGATCCTAGAAATAAGAGTCTTTTCCAGACCGTGACCTCTATTCGTTCATAGTGGTCATATATGTTGTTTGCTTGGTTCAGGTTTCTTCCTACTTTTTTAGTTGGAGCGTCTGTTTCCTGTTTCACGTACTTCCTCCCTGAAACACTGGTGTTCATATTTCTCAAGTCTTCTTCACGGAGCGTTTGTTGTCTGTCCATCTTCACGCTCTTCACTGTTTCACGATTTTGTTGCTCGAATTATAAATTAGTTTACAAGCCCTCATTATATTGAAGAATGGTTTACAATTACTTCAGTTGATTCTGTGCAAGCTGTTACGTACCGTGGCGCACTTGTAATGCTTGTCTCTTATTCTTCAGTCTTGTTAGGAGTCTTGTTGCCATTGTGAGTGTTATTAGGATTGAAATTCAACAAAGTTCAGTCATTTTATTATCAATTCGTGGGAAATGGATTGGTCATAAAAATATGTGTTATGAGCTGTATGTTTTTGAAACATTTTCTCATCAGCTTAAAGGCGTCACCCCACGGATTTTGAAGTGATACGGATTTCAGGTGAAGTATTCGTATACGGGATGGGAGACTATGAAGAGGGGGGTGATTCCGTCCATTCCTTCCTAACTGCCGTAAAAAACGACCCGGAAGATACATCTTCAGGCGTTCTGGCGCACTATTTTTATACAGGGAGTTCGACGGGAGCGCGCCAGCCTTGGGCGGCGCCGCATCTTCCGGGCCGGTTTTTTACGGCAGTTAGGAAGAAATGGACGGAATCACCCCCTCTCCATAATCTACTATCTCGTATACGAATATTCCGCCTGAAATCCGTATCACTTCAGTTTCGTGGGGTGCTGCTTTTAACTGGTCGTCGTGGCTCAACATTTTTTTTTCGCAAGGTCAATCATTGATACTTTTTTTTTCATTAGAAGAAGTATCATAACAGGCATGGGCAGAATTTTCCTCTTTCTCCTCGTAGTTCCATTTTAGATTGTTCGAGAACATAACTTATCATACTCAACACTGCTTTCTCGGTTCTGTTCTCTTAACACACCTAATTCAAAGGTGACTCCAAGAAATTGTTTATTTACTTTTAAAATATTCTTCTGACCTTCCGCAGATGAGCTATTTCTGCTGTTATTGTTTCCCATCCTAAAATATATGCATTCTTTTCACCCACCATCACGGTATGTTCGTGAAATCAATAGATTCGTGTTTTACTAGGAAGTAACCTTCAGATTGTGATTCACTGCTCATGTGTATACAAAATGAGTGGAATAACCTCATAAAATCATCACTATTGTGAAAGCGCTGCAAATTTTCAGTATAACTATGAACTGCCAAAAAAAAGGAATTTTCGATTTGTTCGGAGGCAACGTAGCGTTTGAATTCGGCAACAGTTGCCTTGCTAATATCATGTTTGAAATTTTGTCAACCTTTTCTACACTCGTGATGCTACTTCGGGTCTTTTATTTCTCCACTCTTCTCATAGCTGCGTTTTTATGTACTATGCCTATCTGCCTACTGGCCTTCATATGGCCTTTCGAGCAACGTCTAAGATCTGCTGGTCGTGCGGAATTATGAGCCTCTTTTCCTTTTTTGTGGTAATCCACAGCAAAAATGTCACCTCGCACTTTACCCTGACACTCTTCAAACGTTTCAGAATGTGGGTGCAAATATTGACGTTTTTCTCGTCGCTACTACTGGGCTCAGCAATCCAATGCTATTCGGGCAGTCAACTACAAGTCATCGAATGTCCAGCTTTAAGTTGCATCAAACAGACGCTTGGATTCGATACGGTATGTGTTAAGTAGTTCGAACGCCCATCTCTATCAATATGTGTGTCATTTCATCCAAGTCAAGTGTGACCACTTGACTCAGTTGCTCCGTAGCGTATACAGATAGTAGCGTAGCGATTATGCGCGGCGATCCTATTCTTATCGGCCTGTACGTTCTATTGTTTGTGTGGATAATAAACAACCATTTTTTGGTGAACAAACAAAATCAGGTCAGCTCCGCCCTTTCAACTCATCTCAATTTTAGTGATCTCATGTTTCGAAAACTATTAGGAAAGCATCCCATAGATCTTACACCATTATGAAATCATTAAAGGCATCACTCCACGAATCTGAGGTGGTACGGATTTCAGGTGGAGTATTCGTAAACGGGATAGTAGATTATGAAGAGGGGGATGATTCCGTCCATTTCTTCCTAATTGCCGTAAAAAACGGCCCGGAAGATACGGTTTCCGGCGTTCTGGCGCACTATTTTCTACAAGGAGTCCTTAGTACAAGGAATCTTCCGGACCGTTTTTTACGGCAATTAGGAAGAAATGGACGGAATCACCCACCTCTCCGTAGTCTACGATCTCTTATAAGAATGTTCCACCTGAAATCTGCACCACCTCAGATTCGTGGGGTGATGCCTTTAAACGGCTATTCCTTACGTTAGTTTTAAAATCATCCCGGAGAACCTAGCAACTTTAGTACCGCTGAGTAAAAGTTTCTCCTTCCCACCATTTCTATTCAGAATACCAAATGCTTAGTTTCTCGTAGTCTTAATCAAATCTTGTTTCCTAGGTTTAGATCTGTGCGAGTAATCATGCTGGGTTTACAAACAATATTTGAAATTCAAGAAATAAACGGAGGTATGGAACCGTCAGCATGAAAGGCCTTTTTGTCTCAAGTTTTACTTGAGACAAGAAGGCCTTTCATGCTGACGCTGATTTGCTTTATTTATACCTTTGTTGGGTCATATACTAAATACATATTTCGGTCTTTGAACTGTAAAAATTAATTCTGAGGCAAATTTCGGAAAGGGAGCCGTTCATCAGAAAGATGGATGAAGGTCATAGACAACGGTGAATAATAAAAGTTCAGCTAATGAATTTAACTCCATCCTAATTCTCAATAATAATGATAGCACAGTAGTTCTACATATTTATGGGATGACCAAATATTTAGCTGAAAGAGAACAATTTCATTTTCTCCAAACAGGTCGAAGTCATTTGTAGTTATAGTGTGTAACGGAGATCTGTCCTCTAGTCACGCTCAGTACTCGTTGCGCAGAAAAACAAGTAAATCCGCAGTCAGGCTTGAAGGCGGTTGATTCAGCCACCACGATTGTTTTTGTTCCTCTTCGTTTCTTGAACAGTTCGCCGTCATGCATGATGGAACCTCTGAGTGGATTCAGTCTATGCGTGATTTCAAAGAGGAGAATCCAAATACAGCATATCCTCGACTTCTTCGGAGATCCATTATCTATATAGGTACCTAGTTCATTAATATATATCTTAAGCTTTACTACTGTTGTTTTGTCGCACGTGGGTGGGACGAGACAACTAGAAAAGGGTGTCTAAAAATAGAAGGAAAATCGACGAGAGATGAAATGCCACGAAACACAGTCGTTTTTCTTCGGATCTTTCCCAGTCTATTCTGAGAAATAGAATGGCGGCGCTTACATTTTTGACGAAACACTGTTGCTTCATTATATTTCCAGCTGCTGTAGTCTTTTTAAAATTTCTTGTGGTGAATGACAATGGGGATACGAATGAAAGCGCTAAATTTTATACCAGAAATCTTTTTTTTTTACCATTATTCCTCATTACTCTTCAAAAGTGCATATTCATCCATGTCCTTTTCCACAACGACCTTTTGATGGACATATGATCATCGCGCCTGTCCTCACCCCACCACTCATATTTGATTTCCTGTCGCTGAGTATCTCCTTACGCGAGTATAATAACGCAGGTCGTATCGCAACGCACAATGCACAGTTCCCGACGTGAAACACAGGTGAAGAGGGCCGAGTCTTGAAGGAAAACAAAAACTGGATTTCCTTCTACTTATAATCCTGGGGGTTCTTCTCAAGCTTATTCTCGAAGAATTTTCTCATCAATTGGTTTATGAATAGAGTTAGGATCCATCAGTAAAACCCAGTTGAAAGACATCGTTTTAGTGATTCCGGGGAGGGAGGAAGGGCGCAACAACGAAGTGACGAAGCCATGGCGCGCCCATTCATTGCCATGCAAATCTCCTTATTGTGAGCGACGCCAAGGATGGCTTCAACTGACATTCGTACACGTTGCACACAGCGTTCCGTCAATCAAATTTAGACCTTGAAGTGAAACTTTTGACTCAATCCAAAGAATTACTGTTTTATTTTAATCATGAAAGAATTGAAGCAGGCAATTTATAGCACGTCTTCAATGTTTGTTTTTTAACGTTTCTTGGAAACCTGCCGATGGCCGTTTGCACTGTGCCCAACCCTGCCCTTTTCAAATCATGGTGGAAGGCTGGACATATCTTATAGGTGTATAAATAGAGTAGCGGCTTGGGAATTATATGAGAAAATTTGTCACTGCCACCTAGAAAGCGTTTTTATGCTGCCGTGGAGTGGTGCCATGTAATTGGCCTCTAGGGGTTGTTGGTAGGGTGTAAGAAAAAAAAAACTCTCTTATATTTGTATGACTTCTAGTCCATAATCTGTGTAACTCATAATTTTACTTCTGCATGGTAAAAAAAAAAGATTTTTTTTTTGCATTATGGCTAATAACTGATAAACGAGATCTATTTATTCTCAAGGTGTTCATAGTTTTTACCTTCCTCAAAAAATTTCCGCTCACACTTTTCACGTTTAAGCTTACCACGCTATTTTCACTTGTTTTACAAATATTTTTCCCTTTCGAGAGTGTTTCTTTTTGAGAACGTGTGTTCTATCCACACTTTTGACTTACCTTGACTTAATTGGCGAGCGGGTGTAACGGCTTAATGCGGCTATCCGATCGCCGGGGTGTGTCGTCCTTGAACATATCCGAACTAATCCTGTTCGATCTTCAACTAGAGGTCGCATAGAATCTACCCGTCCGTCGCTATTCCACAAGCAGCGGAACTTCACATCTCGAATGAACTGCCCGTCAACGCCGGATGTCCTCAGATCTTCCTTCACCACCTCCGTCCAGAACTTTCTTTTACGACCTGGAGGCCCTTTCCAATTAGCATCTGTAAGCATCCTTAGGACTAATTGAACAAAACGACCAGACGATCTCCTCATAACGTGACCAAAGAAGCGGTGATGGTTTCCCACGACTACTTCAGAAGGCCGGGCAAGATGTTGATGTTCTCCACGTGTCATCCGCAGGTTCACCATGTCCACTTCCGAGTAAAGTTCTTCGTTATGGCATACTAGCGGCCAAAAGTAACTTAGCAGTCATCTAAACAACGTTCTTTCCATTTTGGCCAAGCTTTTCCATCACCGTCGAGTCTCAGATTCGTACATCATGATAGGGCGAATTGCGGATAGGTAGACTCGCAGCTTGACTTGTTGGGGATGTAGGTGACCACAGGCACCTGGTCATTGAGTTGAATGCCGAGTTAGCTTTAGCGCATTTTTACTGAATATCTCCTCATAGCTGCCATCTTTTTCACCATACAGCCCAAATAACAGAACTCTTCCACTCTGATTCCCGTTAAGGGTCTCGAGGAGACCCACAACTGTTTGCATTTATCATCGTATTCATTATCCGTAGGCTGCAGCTAATTTTGATATGAGGTTAACGACATGTTCTAACTTCGCGCTGCCAGGAGCGAATACTACTATATCCTCGGCGTACTCAATCTCCACCAAGGGACATGCTAAAGGTACTATAATAACATCGCCCGGACACTGCTCAACTGTTCTTCGCACTATGTCATGGACGGCAAAGTTGAACAGAAAGGGTCCCGCCACGGCCCCTTGCCTCATTCGTTTCCACTTCGATCGGTGTAGTACATCCAGCTGGTGTTCGGACCTCAGTTGTTCTGCTATTCATGTCGTTTATTAGGCGTACGAAATTTCCTGTATATCCATCGACGCAAAGCGCATTGAGAAGACGGCCTCGGTGAGGAGAGTCAAAAGCGGCTTCGAATTCTAAAAATGCTAACTGTAGAGACTTCGAATACCGCTACCACACTTCAATTGCTCTTCCCACAATAAACACCTCATCAATCGTCGATTGACCAAGGCGAAAGCCGGCTTGCTTGTCACGGGTGGTTTCTTCGCGATGTCGGACTAGTCGATGCAGGATGATCCACTCCAAAGTCTTGCACGCTACACGCAGCTATGATTCCTCGGTAGCACTGGGTTCCTTAATGGAGAGCTTCTCGTGGAGAGGAACTATAATGGCGTGTCCCCACAAGTCAATAATCTTTTCCATATTGAACGGATGATCTTCGTCATCTCAGGAATCCAGAAAGAGGAAGAGATTTCAGCATTTCTGTCCTAATTCCATCGTCTTCGCCAGATTTCCCATTCTTCATTTTTTGAATGCAGACTAGAACCTCCGAATCCGTCGGTGGCTCTTCGCTGACCATGGTGTATATCTGCCCTTGTGCGCGCACGAGTTCAGGGACCGACGGCGCTTGTCGGTTCAGCGAAGTGTTAAAATGCTTCCTCCAGATAAGCAAAAATGCCTCCCGACAGCGACTCCTTTGGCTGTTTTCAGTACAGGCGAACTTCTTCATCTTGCCGCCATACTGTCTTCACACGCCTTCTCAAACTCCTTCGCTCTTGACGCCCATTTTTTCTTTCGATCACGTTTCGGCTGACGACGCAATCTCCTTCTCAGACGCTTTCCCTGGCTGAAGTCAGCAGTACTGTGAGCAAAGTGTACGTGGATATTGTCTTCGCAGATGCAAAGGCGAACTTTTTCCTCGGTGCTAAAAATGTGAGCGCAAAGCGAGCGTAACCTCGTGTACAGCTTATCAAAGTCGATACTACATTCAACTATGCCGGCGTTCATTGAAAGTCAAGCTTTTCAAGACTGAGAGCGTTTTCTTTGCAGCATTCTGAATGTATTTAGTGAAAGAGTCAGCGTTGTCCACTCTCTGCTTGGTCTGTAATCCGATATTGATCGACACTCGTTGGCGGAACTTCTTTCTGCAATCCTCGTTTTTTAGACATGCCAAATCGAGCTTCGGCTGATGTTGAGCTCTCCGATACCTTTTCTGGAACCGTACCATGAAGCTGTGAACAAGTGGGCGTTGGTCGGAATCGAAAGCGACTTCCCAGACAGCTCTTTTCGGATATCTGACAAAGGTATTTTCTTCGTCAGAACGCAATCGAGGTGAAGCTTAGGAGTCGGTATCTTCCGCTTCCGCTGCTCTTTTGGCTTTAATGGGGTTGTCCTTTGCCAAGTAAGCTGATGGCGTCGATGATTCCTCTTAAACGTGGATGCAACGATGATATTCATCTGCTCGCAAAGGTCTATCAGACGACATCCGTTGTCCGATGTCTGCTCCATGGGATAGAACCATTTTTCTAGCACATCGGATTGTTGTCCAGGTCCCATCTTTGCATTCGCATCAATTCCGACAATTACCGCCTGCTGGCTTGGTATCTTGGATATCAACGTGTTGAGTTCACCATAAAACGCGTCCTTGTTGTGGTCCTCTGTGGTCTCCGTAGGTGCGTGGGCACGAGCGACCCAGTTTGAGTCCTCTACAATCACGCAATCGTACAAAGGCGCATCTTGACGACGTTGATCCACACTCCTCCACCAGGTTGTTATAATCGTTCCTAACAGCTATTGCACAGCCTTCTACCTTCCTTTCATCAGCATCGCCGCAGTAGATGGTGTAATTGTCGATATTGATGGGAGGGCGATTCCTGATGCGTGTTCCGTGCAATGCAGCAAACGGTGTATGCAGATATCGCAGAAGGCTAGATAGACTGTCTGCATAGCTGGATAGTCTGGATAGGCTTGTTGGAGTTCAGTTGACGTTGGAGTTGACAGCGACCGACAGTTCAGAGTAACGAGACGGATGTTTGTCGCCGAAGATTCCATGTTTCCCTCAGGCATTCGACCTTCTAGGGTATGGGCTCTGGCATGGTGCTGGACGACAGCACCTTTTTGCAATGTATGGGAAGCTTTTGTCATATAACAGTGCAGGTTATATAGCTCGTACGTTCCCAATGCGTACATTGGGAACGTACGAGCCTCGTAGCATCGAATGCCTGGTTGCGTTTAGTTAAAGCAGGGCCACTACGTGCAGGTAGCAATCAGACGCGTATACGCGGCCCCAACACTAATTCACACGAATTGCGCTTATTTCATTTAGGACAAATGAAGCTAAAAGGTAGGACTTCCAAATGTGTTTTGGTATTTCCTGCCTTTTACCTGAGATTTTCACAGTAGTTTTTTTTTCATTCAACATTTATATAGGCACTGTTTTCTATCCTCTTTGAAATTTATTTCGACCTCTCTACGTCAACTTTTGGAATTGAAGAAAAAGTTCTATGGGAGCATGTCAGGGATTTAGTCGACAATTATCCGTGGATATTATTGTTGCTTTCTAACGATTTCCCTCTCAACGTGAGCATAATGTTTTAGATAGACCTTCTCACAAAATTAGCGATGTTGATATCTCAAAAGGAAGAGTTAGAGATGAGTTGTAGTTAACAGGTGTGGGCACGATTACGCTCAATCCCCCTTGGTAATCCAGACAAACACGAGTGAGTCAGCTTTGGTTATACCAATCTCCTCAACGATGCGACTCATTACGGGTAGTAGAACGAAGGCAGTCTGCAATATCTCTGCAATTTGCAGTTGTTGCTTATTTTTGTTGAATTAGTTTTATTGCGAATGTTAGACGGCGGCGGAATATTCCCCGTTCCGTTACCTAACAAGTGCATTATAGTTGGCACAGGCGCAACCAACTCTGTTTTTCATGCCTTTTCATCTGGATGACTTAGTGGATCTGATCGCGGACACGTTCGTAGTTGTGAATTGTCTTGTCCTTGTCTCTTCTCGTCTATTCTTGAAGAGATCGCAATGCCTTCAAACTCGTTATGTGGTAACGTTAAAAACTAATTTTCTTTGATTTCCTAGTCACCAAACTAAATGGAAGTTTGATTTGGTTTCTCAGAATGTCCACATATTTCCATATCAGTCCGTGGCCAAGCTCTTTCTGAACCTGATGATTGCAATAGGCACTCGATTGGAAAAGTCAGCTGAAATATGTCTCAAGAATGGAAAGCGGTGTATAGGGTCTGGGCATCGTGCTCTTTCGGTTGCCAAATTTTGTCGCCGACTGTATGCGCTGTTCAATGTGCACATTATTCTGAGAATTTGAAAAATAAAAACTTAGATTAACTACTCTTTAGCCACATTGAAGTTGCCCCAAAAGCAGGCAAAAGGTGAAAAAAGTGCATCAGAACTAGAGACCCTTTGTGGTGGAAAAAAGATTGAAACGGGGTTTTCCGGCTTTGTTGCTGTCAATTCTATCAATCACTTTCCATATATTGGCCAAGATTTATTCAGATGAGCAAATGCATAGATTTATTCAGCCCACAGTCTTTCAACTGTCGTTTTCAGGTGAGATATTGCGATGGTACTGGCGTCTCATCTATCTGCCAGACTTATCGCGTCTTCGAAGCATGTGAATCTATACCAAATCTCGGATTCATTTGTTGTTGTTCAGGAAACCTATGTAACTCGTCCACATTGTTAACCTCTTACATTCCGATGTTGTTCGCTTTTTTGTTTCTTCTTTATCGACATTTTTAGCTTTTCCATGTTTGAGTACAACAAATAGAACAATGCTTTACTGTTCGTTCTGGTACAACAGCAACTCCTAGGAAGAGCTGTTGATTTGACCCTGTGATCATTGGAATGGATTTCTATTTAAATGGTTGTGCTAGATAATTTTCACTTTTGCCTGAATTTCGTACGAATTTTTTGGTCAGTTTTACTGATTTTAGTTTCTACATTTTCATTATTGTATTAGTTGGTTGTACATAAAAGTGTATAATAAATATCTGTGGAGTGGTCGGTTGTTATTACGCTCCGACGGAAACTGGAAAAGGACGATTTTGCATGCAACGCTACGTACAAATCGCATAAGATTTTAAGCGGTCCGGTTGGATGGCAATCGACCAGCAGGGGCACCGATTTAGTCAAAACATTACCGAGTTGACAAAATGAAAACGGGTGGAGATTTCCTCCAACATTTCTGGCGTAAGATGGTTTGCCATACCACTGCGAAACAAGAGCGATGACTCCAAAATGTCTCACCACGTATAAGGATTCTTGCAGATTTGCAGAACAGATGTGAAGTTTCACAGCAGACAGCGAGATATCTCTACTCAAATCCTTATCCTTTTGTTTCTTTCAGATTTTCTTCACATCTCACAGGTACTGCTGCCTCTCGTTAAATTGCTATTTTATCCATCGTTTTTTGTTTTTTTCTTTCACGGCGAAATCGTCGTTATTCTGCCTTCAAAATTGATTCTGGGTTTGCTTGCCCTAATGAATCAATTGTATCTCGGACTTGTAGTACCGTTAGGGAATGATCTCGTTACGATGTCAACGCAGTGCTGATGTAACTTGAAGATAATTCAACTTACCCAAAAAGCACACTCCTTTAAAATGGGATTTCTCGCTTAAATAAACCAAAAATTATAAGATATTCATTTCTACTTTGGTGACGCTCTCTTTTTTATTCTTTCTTTGGTTCGATTTTCAAGTATTCTATTTCCTTTAAGGTATAATTTATTACACAGTTTATGTTCGTGCTCAGACTTGAATATGTTATATTTTTTCGTATGGGGTTGAATGTTTGGTTCCAAAACAATCAACAAGCATCACGTCTTGTGTGAACCATTTGTTCGACTATATCTGCTTTGTTTCTATCCTTGTTTGGTCTTGCTTGTTGGTATAGAACGTTTTTTTAGAAGACTTTAGTATATTTAGCATTTTGGAAAACTTTGTGACATGGAAGATGGATAGTGATGAGAATCTTAAAAGGTATAAAAGAGCACAGAGATCAACCAAGAGATTATAGAGATTGTGGAGTGTAGGCTGGAATTCTGTAATCTTAGGTGCTATCCGTCTCGGGAAATAATGCGGAATCCACATTTTCCTCGGGCAGTGATAACAGATACAAAGAATTACACCACCTCATTTATTTGTCTTAGAAACTTCAAGATCCGGGGGCGTTTTGGACAGACAGACTCATTCTTAGTATGATGGAGTGTTTAATTACCTCTTCAAAAATCCATTTTAATAAGATGCATGAGGAATTTCCATTTGATGGCTTTCAACAGAAGATTTGAGTAAAACTATGAATGTCGACTTAAAGGCATCACCCCACGAATCTGAGGCGGTGCAGATTTCAGGTGAAGTATTCGTATACGGGATGGGAGACTACGGATAGGGAGGTGATTCCGTCCATTTCTTCCTAATTGCCGTAAAAAACGGCAGGAAGATGCGGCGCCGCACAAGGCTGGCGCGCTCCAGTTGAACTCCCTGTAGAAAATAGTGAAATAGTGCACCAGTACGCCTGAAGCCGCATCTTCCGGGCCGTTTTTTACGGCAATTAGGAAGAAATGAACGGAATTATCCCCCCTCCATAGTCTCCCATCCCGTATACGAATACTCTGCTTGAAACCCGTACCGTACCCGGATTCGTGAGGTGATGCCATCGGGGTTGCAAGAGGATGAGGCAGTAGATGAGTGGACCATGGGCTCATAATCAGGACAAAATACCATGTGATACTAAAAAGCTGCTTACATTACAAAATACTGTAATTTACATATATTTAGCATATGAAAATATATTTAGTTCCAAGCAAAGGACAGTAACATGGAAGCGGAGATCTTGTTTATTGCCAAGCCGCGCTATCGACTGAAAATTTAATTTTTGGGTTGGTTTCGAAAATGTTTCAAAAGCTACAAAAAAATTAAACGAACCTTCCTGAAGTTTCTACTTTCAGATGAAAGACGTGTTGAAGAACGTCGGGATTTGTTGAAGGACAGTACATAATTGTCTTCACGTCTTTAAAATAAACTCATATCATCCTTGTATAAAGCGTAGATGAAAATGTTTGATGTTTGGTTATTGTACATATAAAGCGTTTAATTCCTGTGATGAAAACCACTGGACGACGATGAGGACACAAGATGACAATATATTAAGTTAGAGATATGCAATTATTGTTCAACCTGTTCAGACTTAGACCACTTCGAGCTACTTGAACCCACCACAAAAAAGTATTCATGCGTTCTTACGTGCCGTTTTTGCAATCTCCTGCTGTTGTAAGTGTTTGATATAGTCAGCATCGTGCCGAGGGCTAAATTCATGCGTTCTTGTGTGCCATCGAAAATGCAAACCGTCATCTGCATAAGAAATATTCGTAAAAATGTTTAGCGTTGAGCACAGTGCACCAATAGCGAGAAGTCGAATTACAGAGCGAAAAAGACGAACGGAAAATGGCAAATCAAAATCAAATTCTGTTTCGATAATAGTTTTTGGTTTAACAATGTGACAATGGGACCGCGCAGGTTCGAGGCTCCGATGAGCCAAATTTTTGCGAAAGATGTAAAGACTTGAAACTACTCCTAAAAAGTGAACGTTTTAATATAACTAAGTTCTCAACAGTTTGAAAGTGGATTTAGGCGGATTTACTTCCGAAGAAACAGATATTGTGCACACAGTTAGGTATAGATGATTGTAAATAGCTTTGTGAGAAGAGCACCTTGAGAAAATTTATTAGTGGTAGTTTATTTTATAGAAAGAGGTCTGTCCTACAAAAAAAGTCAAACTCCTGTTCTTGGAAAACTTCTAGTTTTTTTTTTTTATTCAGATAGGACTGAGATGGGAAAAGGTCGTTGTTCCCATCTCTGTTCCATCCAAAATTCGGGGAAGCGACAGAGCCCTAGAAATCTCAGGAGATTTTCATCCCAAAAAAAAAATAATATGTGTTCAGAAGAAACATTCCCATATTTGGATGAAGAGTCTAAAGAAACCCCAATATGCAAACTTTCTTCTTAATTGTCTGGTTCTCTGAAAGCTAAAAGAGAAGAACTGAAAAAAAAGTAGAGAGATTCTAAATTTTTCCCTCTGAACTGAAAGAAAAAAACTAGGGAGTCACAATGTAACAATGACATGCCTATTTTGTATGCAAACCTTCTCCTATGACATACAGGGTGATTACAAAGGGTTCGTCGGGTTTTTAATCAGTTCATTTTACAAAATATTACACAGTCACAAAAATAGTGACTGATACATTGTGTGAGAGAACACATTTTCCAGTTTGCCATATATCATTATGAATGATTCTTTTTTTTTGCGCTCCCCTCGTGTTTCACGACACACGTTTGTGCGGTGGTCAAGTTCAACTCATACACGTTCAACACTTACGCGATCCAGTTTAGCCAATATTGTGGGAAAAGGTGGTACGTAGATATTGCCTTCTACGTATCATCAAAGAAAAATATCAAAACTGCAAGATCGGGGACACCTTAAGAGGGAGGGGCCAGACAGGTGGTCGCCGGAGCTTTTTCCTTAGCAGAGACAGTTTGTTTCTTTAATATGTCGAAACCATCGCAGAATTCCCTGGTGGATTGGTGCATGTGTGTTGTGCTGTTTTCGGAGTGCCCGCTGTACGGTGATGACCGATTCTGCCTTCTCATATTTCAAGACACAAAATGCTTCCTGTGGATTCGTCGGCTTTTGGCAAATTATTATCACCC
Source organism: Necator americanus (assembly GCF_031761385.1). Classification (NCBI taxonomy): domain Eukaryota; kingdom Metazoa; phylum Nematoda; class Chromadorea; order Rhabditida; family Ancylostomatidae; genus Necator; species Necator americanus. Next base: position 18,714,585 of record NC_087375.1, read on the forward strand.
TGTCATTTGGTCAGTCAAAAAGGAACCATGAATAAAACATCATTCATCTTATATCATAGAACTTTAATGTATGCTTTTCGTATTGGTTATTAGTGTAAATGGGTGGGCATTATATATTTTAGGCTATAAGACGTTAGAACCTGACGAATCTTTCGTTGTCACTCTGTACTTCTCAAAACATTTCACAAGGTGTTATTTCGACGAAGTTCATTGGAATTTTCGAGAGCTAACAAAGTGCACAGAATCTAAGCTTTTCTCAACTATTGAATTCCATTAAATATGCGTATGAATAAAAGAAAACGGTGTAATACCGAGTAATATTCATCTTTTAGGAGTAGTTTCAACTTCCTAACACTTCTGCAAAAGTTTGCCTCAGCAGAACGCCGAGCCTGTTGTCCCATTGTCACATTCGACTACGGTATTAATAATAGTGATGATATTTTCTCACGGGCAATCAGCACTTCATCCTTCGCAATTTCTCGACTTGTCTCACTTCTGTCTTCCTCACTTCTGCCCGGCACGACTTTCTCTGCCAGCCGACACCCTTTCCCAGGGATTGCCATCGGCAATGTACTACGGTAGCGTTCCCGCGCCAACCGCAATATATGAGGGGTGACTCCGAGCACTCGGGGTCCAGTTTCCTTTTTCGTCATTTAGTGGTGTCGTTCTTTGATGTTTGTGTATTTCGATCGATTACCACGTACCATTACCCTTATCCGCATTCTACCATCTACCGCCAATATTCACCACTTGTAACAACTTATATCCACTATCCTTGGCTGCCCTTAAGCTCCGAACAGGATCCACTAACTACCTAACCTAACCGCCGAAACTACAACCATTGGGCCATTGACAGGCCCACCATCAGTCCACCTTTTATGAAGTGTGTTTATCTTTTGCCATCGAATTAAGGATAAACCATAACATGTGTAACCATGATAACATGTATAACCACTTGTACCGCAATACATCCACAGGCCATTAGGTTGAGATGTGGGATCAGAGACAGCCTCAAGGCCCCCGAAGGGGGAATAGGGATAGGGGTGGGACCCTGGGAGCGAGGCCACAGGGTTCGGAGGGGTTATACCGCCATGTAGTGGCTAGCAGCGCGAGCCCCTCCGGATCCGGGCACTCGGCCACGGCTCCTACCTGCCTGCCGCATTCGCTTTCATCCGAGATTTGCATAGTATTATAGTTATAATATTTCTGAAGTTGAAAAATGAAGTTTCATTTCCGTAGTGTGTACGTTTTCGAAGCGTTGCGGGAACTCTCCTCTGTAGAACTCTGACAAGATGATTAGAAACTAAGTAAATAATGTTCATGAGTGGAAGCAGTCTTCTCACTTCGATCTGGTTATATTTTTTTCTTTTTTCTTTCCTGTTCCCTTTTGTTTTACTAAAAATAGCGCTCATTTTGGCGTGTCTTCTTCAGTTTCATTGAGAATTTAACAGGAGCCAGTTGCAACGAACTTTTTCCTGTTTAAGTCGTATGTTCGCAAAAGTGTTTTTATCCCTGTATTTTTCAAGTACGTTTGGATTACAAGAAGATTTTCACTCTGTCGATTCATTTCAGGCTTCCACCATTTTCAGAAACAAAATTTGGATTGATCTAAACTCTTGAAGCTTTTCTTGAATTTTATTTATTTATTTATTTATTTATTACTTTATTATTATTGTTTGTTAATGATAAGGAATACCATAAAATTTGAACAAATTCGATTAGGTATGAGATTGCAGCTGAATTCCTTCTCCAATTTCACTGGACTTCAGAAATAAATAGAGAAAGATCTTCAAGGATCTTTTAAAACAATGGTAGTCAACTTAAAGGCAGCATACCACGAATCTGAGGTGGTGCGGATTTCAGGTGGAGTATCCGGGGTCGTAGATTATGGAGACGGGGGTAGTTCCTCTCATCTCTCCCTGCATCACTGTAAACAGCCGCCTCCAGAATGTCGTTTTGTATTACGCCATCCATTGCAACGCTTCACCCCTTGCGCCGCCTCCGCCCCGCGATTCGTTGAAAATCAATCCGAACTCCCCGATAGGCAGTAAGGGACGCTATGCGTGCAAGGGTGGCACGCTGCAATAGAAGGCATCGTACAAAACAGCATTCAGGGGCCGGCTGCTAGCAGTGATTCAGGGAGAGATGAAGGGAACCTCCCCGGTCTCCATAATCTACAACCCCGGAGTAGACCACCTGAAATCCGTACCACCTCAGATTCGTGGTATGCTGCCTTTACAAGGCGTCGATGTTGCCACATGTTACCACATATCGACATTTGGTATTCCGCTTATCGACATTTGGTATTCTGTTTGCTTCAAGGCTACTTTTTTCTTGAGAATGGTAGCAAAGTAGCAAAAGTTATTCGTTCAAACATGTGACCAAGGTCGTCTATGCCTGCACAGCCTTGTCGAGATCGGAGAGAACGGCACCAATCTGAGAGGCCGTTCAAGCTCCTCAATACACCAATTAGTTGCTCTTCCAAATTTGTTTAAATGTTTCTCTTGTGATAATTTCGCTGGTACTTCTTGCTAAAATATGTAAATCGCCTACCGTTCTCCACAACACTACAAAGTGGTAAGCTTATTGAGAAAAAAAAAACCAAAGCAAACAGCATGTTTATGAAGTTTGTAAGCAAGAGTGTATTCCCAATAGTAATTAAAAGTAACGACAATTTCGCTTCCTAATAGTTTTACTCATTGGAAGAAATAACTCAGGTCTTGATCATTTTGATAAACACAGAGAGAACGTGGAGTAACATTACAATGGCGTTATTATTCACATCTGATTCATGAGATTTGTATCATCGTCGGTCTTTCCCTGACACGGTAATGTGTTTTAAAATTACAGCGCTAATGTGTAGATTGCACTGGTTATTTATCTGATAGAAGTGGCTTTGTTTATCTGTTTATTTATTATTTATGACGCGCAAAATAGCACTGCTGCCGAGCTAAACATTGGTTACCAGAAAATCGCAAGAACTCTGTAGTAAGCGCAAGAATAAAGAACAATTTATATTAAGTTACTCCCCTCGGAAAATACCAAAAAAAAGAGCAGAAAGAAGTCAAAGAAGACAAAACAACAGTGCTATTTGTTGAGAGTGCTGTTACGACGATACGATTACGAATATTAAATGAGCTTGACATAGCGGAAATCACTAGGTTCGTTCAGAAATGCCCATTAAAAGGCAATAGAGTTTGTAGACGGAGCGATTTTTTTTAGATAAAAGCAGGCATTTTTGAGGTCACTCTACTCTCCACAGTTAAAATCCCCTCTTTCTTGCTGGTGTCATAGCGCAGCACCGGTGGTTCGCCAGGCTTTTCCCATCTGGCTGCTATGCCAAACGAAAGCAGTAAGTGATACCTCAAGCATTTTTAATCAAGAAACGAACAGAAAAGGACAACAACTGCTGAAGTTGAACGTTTGATGATTCAAGCTCTGAAAAACTCACTGCTTGCGTGGAAAGTGTTTCTGTAGATAGAAATGAGCAACGATCCGGGTTCGGTGTCGAAGTAAGCCCTGAACATAACCAATAAACCACTAAAAACTTCTATAAAAAACTGCTAAAGTCAGCTTTTAAAGACCGTCTGAGATAAAGGAGACTACACAGATATTCTCATCTAACAGATCTAACTTCCTCGAGTTTTTCATATTCTTTTTTTGAGATGAAGGTAGATATATCCGAGCAATTGGGCATCCTAGTCTTATTTAATTTGCATCATACAACATAAACCCCATCACTTACTGTTACTCCCCCCCACATACTTTCCTCAAATGTACATAGTTGTTCTGTATTTCAGAAATAATGAAATAGAACAAAATTCCTTTTTTTTAGCACAGTTTTAGAATTCCTCTAAAACTGTGCTAAAAAAGAATGAAGAAGAATGCTTTTCACGAGCGTTGAGTTAGAATTTTTCTGGTTAACATAGCGCCCTATCTTACCACTGCCGGCATTCACAAGCTTCTCTCGGAAAGAAGTCCACATTTCAGCACACTTAAAAAGTAATCTTTTATTATTCGAAGAAAGACAATGAATTATTCCCATTGGCAGAAGCAGGCATTGGGAGGAAAATTAGCCGAAAATGCCCCTGTGATAAAATCAAAAATGTGCTACCAACACATGTTACTGAACTGCCTTCCTACATCTCCTACTTTATTATTTGGCTTTTTTAGGCGTTTTGAGTAGTTTGTATTGGATGCAAACAGCTTTGACTGCGCAACAGTGCGAATTCGAGAGAACCGACGTTGCAGTCGGTGCGATATCGCTCAGTCCAGCGCCTTTTGAAACGGAAACCCGTTTGGCCACAAGCCAACGCATCCCGATTAGACCCGACGACCAGGGGTACACTCGCTGCGTTTCACAATTGCCTTCCTCCGTCAAACACCACATCATTATGTTTTTGGAGTATCCCTAAGCGATTTACACTGCTCTGTTATTACAAACAGTGGTCATTTTTTGTTGTACGTTAAGTAGATTTAAGAGAAAATTTTATCAGGTTCATCATTTCTTCAGTTAATTACTTACAGTAGCACTATCTCTACTTGGGTACTTTTTTATATGTATGTGTTTTATTCGTTTGTAAATCAAAAATAGTGAATCACGTAATCCTCTCAGTTCTATTACCAAAACATATCTAATACCAAATGTCGTAATTGACCGTCCTCCAAATGGAAATGGGGCACCTCGTGAAATTGAAATAACGCATCTTCCGAGTGGAGTAAGAATTTCTCACATTTAAATTAGCAGATGAGTAGACTATTGACACAGCAACAGGCGTTTTAAGATCCCCCTCTAAGATCTCACGAAAGCATAAAAGGAGTTTGGCTGATTGTTTTTATCTCTTGGACTTCTTTAGTGTGACAACTAATGAAAGAAACTGCTTCTAAGTTCTGTTGTTTCGTTGCAGAAGGCGACAATTTGAAATTTATTATAATTCTCCCATCTTTCTGAGAAACTAACCGATTTGCTTTTCCATTGTTTCCTTCATCTCCCACTGCCCTGAGTTGTCGTCATTCTGCTTATGTGCTCACGTCGTCACGAACCGAGAAACTTTTTGTGAGAGTATTGTCTTGAGCTTATAGTTTGACTAGCTCGGAAAGATAGCTAATCTCGACCGTCCTACATTCCGTGATAACTACTTTTTCCCTGCTTCCATTAACTGCCTTTGGTTTTATTTTCGGCTTTGTCATAATCAGTTGTTTTTGTTGACACGCGTGCTACTCTGAATCACGAGGCTCGAGCGACGTCTTCGGCTTGTTAACCTGATTCTGGATAACCATTGGATCACGAATCTGGCGGATCAGAGTTCACGTAGTTACTGGGATTCGTCAGCGTATCGACACATTCCATGAGGACGCCCACTTTTCAAAGCTACACAAACAAAAATCCTTCCTTGTTGTCACTAGGGCTGTTAACTTCAAGTTTTTCGTCATGCAGGTTTACTGATTTGAAATTGTCCCTATTTCGATTCGATTAAGGCAAATCCTGTAATTTTTCTGACTTTTTTGCTCATTGTGACCACATTGCAATGATCAAACTAACATCACTAGTGCAAACTTTAGAAGTTTCTTTGGGGTGACCCATTAAGCATTACAGAAGCTTTGTTTTTTATTGTTTTAAATAGAAGTTGCTAAAATGTCATACTCTTCTCTCGCAACCCTTATATATATATTGATCCTAATGCTTAGGGTCTTTTTTCCTTCTTTCTTAGCCATAAGATGCTATTCGGTTGATATCTTCACACATAAGTCAAATGTAAAATATTCTAAAACCTGGTTTTTTGCAGAAGGCATTTGTGTTATCCGCTTGAGAAAGGTCGCTATCAGTCACTTCGCGCGTGGAGCTTTTCGATAACATTGTCATCATACATACTTCCAGAACGAATAAAAAGGGCTGTGAAGCATTCTCGATTTTGAGTGACATCATAGACACCACATCATTTTGGAAAGTTTAGAATGACTAAGTTTTTGTTGTACCTCTACCTGTTGTACCTCTGTTGTACCGCGCTTGTTTCTCTGTCTACTGTCCCTCTACGTTACTTTTTCTCGTGTCTTTATCGCTCAGCGCAATGTTTTACTGCAAAACAGAGAGTCACAGCCTTATTTATTTATTGTCGGAAGGAACTAAAAAATAAGAGTCAAATTTGTTCGAAAAGTCATAAAGTTATGATAAGTCACTGCTCTACTTTTCATAGGAGGAAGAGACTGGTTACTTAAAGTCAGAGAGCAGTAGTCTCCAAAATCTCATGCTCTAGGTTCCTACATAGGACCTTCGATAAATTTGAACTTGGTGATAGGTCTGCTGATTATTCCAAGCTTAACTTTGCGACGAGAGACACCAAAAAAAGTCCATTGTTTTAGGAATAAGTAAAACGTGAATCAGATGCTAGTAAAGTGAAGCGAAAATATAATGAAATGAGTAGATCAGTGTTAGTTAGGATCGACTATGCACAGCAAATTAAATGGAAGATTGCGAAGAGATCGAGGGGTTCCGTAGTCCTGTTTTGAAGGAACGGGACGAGTTATAAGCAACTTCAGCATGTGTTTATAAGATGCATTAAAAAGAATTCCTTCGATTTATTTCTCTAACATGGTCCAAGTTTCTGTTGCAGAAAAACTTGCTCAATTAGCGAGAAGAGCTTGTCTCAGGTTGTGAGTAATAACCTCTGTGAAGGTTCATCGCAGATTTTCGTTAAACGTACTAGGAAATCGAGAGCGCTGCGAGGGAAGAACAAACGGATTTTGGTCAACGAACGTCCCAAATAAATGTGTATCAAGATCTTCAATCTAAAAATCTTTAGTCAATGAAATTTTAGCAATGTTAGTTGTTCTGATTCTCTCACTCTGATGGTGATTATTGCGAACTTTTAGGTTTAAGTGGCCCTGTTCGGGACAGATGCTCTTCTTTCTTCGAATTCCTATTGGATTGCGATTGCAATTTGTTCCAACGAAAACGAGCTAAGAGCCACTCATCATCACTCGAAAATTAAAATAACTAGTCGACAGCTTCTTTTAATGGTGCTCTCGCAGAGATGAATTCTGTTCTCCCGTTTTTTGTTAAAGTCCATCAGAAGCAAGTGGAATTCTCCGCCGCAGCGAGCGAGGCTGAGGATGGAGAGAGCGGGCGCTGGAACGGAGGCGGTGCATGACTGTTTCTCATTTTTCGAATTGCTACATGCATTACTCTTTAAGAGTGCGTCACTTCGATGCTTTACGATTTCCCCTAAATTATTAGCATTTGAATGCATGAGAGATTTCCGCAATAAACTCCACTTCTCGCATTTTTCTCCGTAATTTCTCCGCTCCGCTCTTGTTTGTGTGCACTTTTGTAGTGAAAGTTCTGCTACTGTTTTGGAGACATATGAACTCCATTTCCTTGTGCTAGAATTATGTTGTGGTAGGTGAATTCTAGTCCCCCTTTTCTTGTAAAACAATTCCAATCGCTGCAGCTCTTTAATTATCTGCTTTCACATACTAAATTTACACTGTATTTTTTGTTCATAGGATAAGCACAAAAACAGGAAGGTAATCGGAAAACTTTCTTTTTTTGAGCCAAGCACTAGATAATTTCGAATTTCGTTCCTGAGAAATCCGGAATGGTTAGTAGGAGATTACGAAGGAGTACGAGAAGGGGAGTAATACTCTTTCTAATTCTTCCCTCAAAAGAAAGAAAGTGTTCGTTGATGATGCCTCTGTAGAAGAACTGGAGAAGTAGTGTATTAGAAAATTAGAGGGACAAAGACAGTGCTGCTGCTGTTCCGAACCTCACAGTACCGCAATGACAGTTTAATTTCATTTGCGACTTTCTCAGATTTGTAATGTAATTCTGGAGAAATAAATAGTAGGAAGAGAAAAAGTTGGGCAATGGCCATATAAAAATGCAAAAAAAACTAACAAGAAGCAACGGTTCTGTTTTGTCCTCTTTCTAAAGAAAATTTCGCGGTCGACAACATCTACACTTACATAAGTGCGAAATGTGTGCATGTGTGGGTGTACGTGCCAACAGGTGTTGAATTATGACATGAAGTGGGTTAAAGAGGACCAAAAGATCATGAAATGAAAGCGAACTGAATTAAAAATGGACAAAATTGTCGCAGCGGAGATCTCTTACGTTCTCACGAATCTCGATCCCTTATGAAAAATATCCTGTGCCCCACCTAAGGCCACTGACCATCTTTTCTCTGGAGTTTCTCTCTACATGCAACACTCCAACAGAATGTGGTTAATTAGACCTCTATCACATTGATTTTGAATGACATGATGTAATTCAAAACAATTGGACCCTTCCTTCTGTTCATAGATTTATGCTTCTTCCCTAAGCTTTGTATTCATTTCCTCTAATTTTTCTGTTCATTCTCTTTCACTGCTGAACACTTAATATTTCAATGTTATTTTCACTGGCCTTTTTTTCAATGTGTCTCCTTCTGCGAGTGAAAGAAAGTCTTTTGGTATATTATTCTAATCCTAAGCATGTTTTCGAAATTGGCGAAAAGGTCGACTTATCGCCGCGATTGACCGGAATGAAATTTTTCCTTCACAACGAAAACAAATCCTTAGTTTTTTTAGTGGTGAACACCAATACCACATTCTTAGTATTACACAAACCTATTGTTCCAAAATGGGGCGGGTGTGGCGCAGTCGGTTAGAGGTCCGTTGTAGCCACACGGTCGAGGGTTCGAAACCACCTTAGTGCAAACCAAGCCTTTCATCCCTCCGGGGTCGATAAATTGGTACCAGACTGGTCTGGGAGGATAAAAACACTGACTTGACCATCGGGGGCCCCCGCAAGCCATTGTATAGGCCAACACGTGTTCCAAAACCTCAACGATTACGAATTGCGGTAACCGCGTGGGCGCATCCCAAGTGGAATGATACGCCAGTGACCTTATCCTTTTATTGTTTCAGAATTATAGTACAATATCTTCCACAATTTGTCCGATGATGATTTTTGTGTTGCAAATCCAACAAGTGGAAGACTTCTAACCTCGTGCAGTTTGACGAAACTATAAGGAGGAGCGTACAAGCTTCTCACAAGGCTCCTTCTGTTTTGGAAAGCTGATATCGTATTTGCATTTAGCATTGAAAAAATTTGAGGAATAAAGGGGTGATCAGGCTCGGAGACATGTAATACAATACTGTAACAACACAAAAGAATGTTTTGGGCTTTAAGTAACTGTCATATTAGTTTCCAGCAACTGACAATCTGCTCAGGTGATGAAGGTTAGGGGAGATCAAAGGCATCACCCCCCGAATCTGGCGCGGTAGGGATTTTCGTTAAAGTATACCTACATCGGGTCGTAGATTATGAATACAGAGGTGATTCCGCTCATCTCTCCCTGCATCGCTGTAAACAGACGGCTTTGGAATGCGGTTCCCTGCAACGTCCTCTATTGCGACGCGCCATCCTTGCGTACCTTCCCCGCCATTCGTCGAAAATCCATTCCGACGCCCCGATGAGCAATTTATTTCATTCGACGAATCCCAGGCGGGGCGGAGCTCAAAGGTGGGGCGTTGCAATAGGGGACGTCATAAGGAACCGCATTCAGAAGCGGTCTGTTTACAGTGATGCAGAGAGAGATGAGCGAAACCACCTTTGTATTCATAATCTACGACCCGAAGTAGGAACACCCCAACGAAATCCATACCACGCCAGATTCTTGAGGTGATGCATTTAAGGAAAAGTTGGCAATTAAAAGCGATTCCGCATAATTGTCCGATCATATGCTTTGAAACAAAATAGATGCTTCTTTAACTCTCGTTCGTTCTCGTTTCTCATGATCATAGTTCGTTTGAGTTCCAGTGGAAATTGATCAGTTAACAATTGACCGTCAACACGGAAGGACTTTTGTTTTGCAGTACAACAAGCAGTCACGTTCCTTCATCTACGCTAGTTTTTTTTTCACAAAACAAACTAGATATCAAATCTTTTAGAACATTCTCTGTTTCCTTTCTACTTGATTTGTTTGAGTTTTTCTGCACTTTCCTTTGTTCGAAATCTTTCTATTCTTCCCTAAATGAGCGTTTTTTTCTAAAATTTGCGCTAAACGAAAAGCCAATTAAGACGGTTAGCGTAAATAACTTATCCCCTCCAAAATGCTTCACTGGGGTACGAATGTTGGGTTCCCTTATTTCCTCTCAAAAATGTCGTTATCAAATTGGGAATCTGTTGGTTGCGTCAAAGAATTTTATTTTGCTTTAGTTTTCTGTTCGTGAAAAGGAGAAGAAAAGAATTCAAAGCGTTCTACTTTGTTTTTCAAAGAAAATGTTTCCATTTTTCAAGAAATATTAACTGTCTGTATTGCGTTTTATTGAGTTTTGATGTACTTCATCATTGTTTCTGAGCGGGAGTGTGGTGCATAAAAACTTCTCTAATATTCAAGACCGGAGGTACTCCATAACGTCCCATACGCATTATGTAGTGGCTTTCTTTCTCTTGAAAATGCATCCACTTCATGATCTGCAGGAATAGCAAGGGGAAGTGCCTACGACTTGCTTCCATCGCTCTCTTCTTCGCCTTCGCCGCCTCCGTCATCCACCTTTACAACGTTTCGCTGTTTTGATCAGTTTGAGTGTTTCAGAGCGTATTAGAACACTACCATTGACTGTTTTTGTCCTACCACTATTGTTTCCTACATCGATTGTCTTCGAATGGAACGCATCAGGCGTTTAGGTCTGTTTTTATATTCACTTCAATTGACGAATCATAATTTGCAGGCTTTACTTGATGATTAGCGAAGGTGTACAATACAGTATACCCGAAATACAGGTATTGAAGGTATCCTGTTTCGCTATTTCAGTCCCAAAAATCTGAGAAATTACTGCTATCAACGTTGTTTCAACAAAATTATTCCCAACTTTTCTAGGGATTCACTTCCTTCGCATTTTTCCTTCGTTATGAACAGGTTCCATGGCTGGAACCTGACTGCTTCTAGTCTCTTTTCTTACTAAGTGCAGTTGTGTTGATGCAGTAATATTCCTATGTAATTTTGTCTCCCGACATAAGGTTACTGTTTTGATCCATAAGTGATTCCTGTGATACAAAATAGATTTCAGAATTGTCAATGCGGATTCCACGACAATGAGCGTCGGTCAGGTGAGTGAGCAGTTGAAGTGTTCTTCCATTCAAAGATCAAGATCTCATCGGAACTACCTCGTTAACAGAAGAGGGTTTCAAGAGCTGTTAATAACATTTTTTGGAGGAGGGAGTCTGTTCCGTCTTTGAGGAAGTTTACTAGAAATCTGAAGACAAACCCTCATCAGAAATAGGCTCCAACAATTCTGTCCTATTCACCAAAGATCACACTATTATAACTTTAACAAAACAGTAGAAAATAAAACTAAGATTGTTGTATTGCTTTTTCCTTGGTAGCTGTCAAAAAATTTCCCAGTGATCATTTTTCCTTATGAAGGCAAATATTTCTTCGAAATGAACTTTCTAACATACATAGCAGCATAGTATTTCTAGAAAGAAAGGAAGATTTGTAGAATTAAAAAAAACTTATTTGGAGTCGAAGGAGTTCCAAACCAGGTTACAATAGGATGGTCCTATGCCCGCTGTTCCTTTGCACTCAACGTCTACGTACCTCAAGATCGTTTTAATTAAAAAAGTTTTCTTTAATATGAGGATTCTCAGTGTGAAAAAGGTACGGACTTAATCATTCCATCAAAAATAATCCTCTTATAATAAAAATAATGAGTAATAGTCATCGAAAATAAATAATAAATAAAACTAAAGCAAAAAGACGTCGTTTTCTGTCTGTTTTTTTTCTAAAATAAATGAATAACTATTAATTGACTTAGCCTTTAAAAATTAAGTTTATCGTAGAGTTGACTGGTGAGTGACTCTAACTTTTTAGGATTTCTGTAACATAATGAATCCTAAACCGTTTAATTTTCAATTCTTCACCATTCTTCTGCCGCACAAAAGGAGCAGTGTTCGGCCTTTGGAAAAACATTCCCAAAATTTTGAAAATTATGTGCAGTAATTCGCACCTATTGGATTTTTTTTAAGATTGCAGCTTCTGCAATCAATGGACAGAGCAGATGCACAAGTACACAACGTGCAGCATTCCGGCTACTGCTCCACAGCTTGACGGTTTTAGGAACTTGACTATTGTAGGGTTGTGTGGAACAGATCACGTGTGCAAACGTAGTTGTGCATGATCACGAGATTAACCTAGGATAATTGTTCCGATGGTTTTGCGAGAACAGTTCTTTTTGTGACGGGAAATGGCGAAATTTCCAGTTCATGCGGCTACCAGTTTCTAGCGGTTTCCCGTTCCAAATGCTATCCAAACTTTCGACCCTGCCATAGCTTTTGATGTTGCACGAAACCTGGGATTATTCATCCGTGTTAGAAGATTTTATTCGGTTAGAATGGAGCTAAGCAATTTTTCGGAGGTAATTTCTACTTTGTAATTCTATGATGTACTAAAATACTGTTTAACTAGGGTTTATTCCCACTACTAATACATATGTACAATTTATCAGCATGATCAGAACTATGGAAATGTTTGATAGCTGTAAAGAAACGGAGGTCATTCCTGCTATTTGTGGCTCGTTATGCGTGTAAGGTGTAATGAATATGGAGAAATTAAGTGCTTCACTGCCCTACGTAACAACCGAAATGTTTCTCACCCATTAGCCTACACTTCCCCTAACTTTAGACAGTGAAGCTTCTCGTTGAGTTGGAGAGAAACAGAAAGATCGTTCTTTCGGTTAGGAAGAAAAGAAAAAACAAAAATGATGACAAAGAAAGAGGTTTGTGACACGTAGCAATGCTAGTACATTTCCGATTTCTGAATTCGATGACTAATGTCAGCTGCTAATGGTGTCAACGTTATGTTGGTCGAAAGCGATTCCAATACGCCGAACGATGAGGCGCGTACGTTCAGTTTGGAGGGAAATTTGACTCCTTCACTGATGTCGTATGAAATTTCAGTTTCGGCACCATTCAACTATCTTTCCCAAAAATTACTTCCTACTTTCAAGTTTTACTTAGTGAAATATGATTTCAGGCGCCAATCTTTGTCACCACCATATCAACACAACCGTTTCCTGGTCGATCAGCAAACTCTTTTAATTCTAGAGCAGGTGTGGACCCTTCTCCAGTTGTCGTTCTTTCTTTTACAATGCAACCTACTCTTAATGTTATTTGATGGAGCTAATCATTCAAATATAGCTGATGTAATTCAATTAATTAACTAGTATAGAATACATCTCAGACTAATGTAGGATCCCAAAGAGATCATCTTCCCATCGTTCGCGTAGTGAGTACGGTAGGCTAATAAATTCCCGTTGTACAGAAGCGATCTACATTTTGCTGTATACTTTCAATCATGTAGTCATGAAGGGATGAGTACTTTTTCACAGGGAGAAAAATCCTAATTAAATAATTTGTTATCTTACTAGAATGTGGGAGCGCGTGTAGAGTACTCGGTAAGAGGTCCGACAGTGCACGATCGATGGTTCGAAACCGCCCTGGTGGCAACCATGGCTTTCATCCCTTCGGAGTCAATAAATTGGTACCAGACTCGTCTGAGAGGATAAAAGCGCGAATTCACACATCCCTCAAGTCATTGTTACGCTGTGCAGACATTCACAAACCTTCGGTTCTGAACTGAAGTCGAGTGCGTAGACGCGTTGTTACACGGATTGGACAACGCCGCGAACTTTATTCTTTACCATTTTGCAAAGGTGAGAGACGAAAAAGAGAAGAAATGCCAAAAAAAAGATGAAGAGAAGCCTGAATAGAAAAGATGCTACGGGAACGCAACGATAATTCGTTGGGCTGAACAATCCGATGAAGTTGTTCTCTTCGTCGATAAACAGAAAACATATGGTCGACGTCAGACATGTTCTACCGGACGAATGTTACGTATTTGCCGCAACGCATGCTTTTTCAGTACGTATTCCTTCTGCATTTCATAGACGAAGCGCATACGTGGTTGAACATAACATCTAAACATTGCGCATGAAAATGAAGTGATCTGATAGTTTTGGAATCGTCTTACAATTGTCGGCCGCCCACGGATCACACGCTTTTCTTTTCTCTGGATGCACTTTACTGGTGGACGACACCAGCATCAATCGTCAATAAATGCATTTAATCACTTCATCATTCTCATTTCTCGGAATCGATTTTAATCAGCAATTTGTAGTTTTTTTTTTAGGGCGACCGCCCTTCTTTCTTACTCTTACCATTCAGAAATTCTCAATTTGCTGAAAATTTGTAGCACCCCTGCCCTTTCTTTGCACCTCGAAGTTTCATGGGCGAATCAATAGTCAGTCGAGCATGCACTCTTGCCAGGCTCAAAATTTTTACCGAGTTTTCAGCCTGAAGTGATTCTCAACGTAAATCTCCCAGTAACTTTTCGGTCCTGAATTTATTTTTTGAATTATGCTCAGTCTCGCCACTATTAAAAACGGAGTTCGTTGACTTCATGTAAGCTACTCAATTTTTTGAAATTTAGTCTGCCAGTATTTCCATTCTGATAGCGGAAATGCGAAATCTCTAGAAATGTGCTCGATTATGCGGTCCTTTCTTTTCATTCGTTCGAGATGAACTTTTTTCATTGTTGACTGTCTTTTGTTTGTGCTTTTCTTAAAGTAGTTGAACATCTTTTCACAAAAAATCGCAATGATGTTTAATGTAGCTGATATCTTGTCTTCTTTAAGAAATTCTACCTTTTTCATGAAGTTACAGAACTTTGTGTCACTGAAAATCAGATTAAAAACATCAAAACATGATTCCCGTTTATTTTTGAGCAATCGACTGCTTTTCGTGGCTTTTGTGTCCTCCTTTGGAGGGTAAATATTTTTTCGTTCGACTACTACTCAAACGTGTTCGTAAAGGTTATTGTAAAAAAGCATTTGTCGCTATTTTCCCTCACCATCGTTTTTTCCTCATTCAAATGTCCTTCGATGAATATTTAATGCACTTGCCACGCAGGGAATGCTTCTATTGTGTCGCTAGGCGCGTTCCTGTCTTTTCGGAACACTCTCGACACCGTGTTCGCAGTTTGAATTCCAATGATTGGAGGAAATTCCGAAGATCCTTGTCGGTCCGGATGCGCGCTGAACGACCAGAAGAAGAACTGTTCTCTGAATGCTCAACGTTATCGCGATGATCTGCCGAGGAAACGATGCCATCGCTCCGCTATCGGTAGATTTCTTCATGTTCATCGTGATCGAGAGACCTTCTAGGTATTTTTGAAGATAATTTCGAGTATCGATCCGTTTATTATTCGATTTTTCCCGCGATTCCGACAAGACTTAAGGAATGACGTCATTTCTTCGTAATCACTGCGCGGTTTTCATTTCTATGATAAGCAATTTATCTAGTAAAATATTCTCGTGCGGTAGGTTGTATTCTTCGAAAAAATTTTCTAACTTATGTGGAAAACCTTGCAGATTACCCTCTCTATTCATTTTTCGATAAAAATAACGTGCTTCTTTGCTTGATTTTCCAAGGAAATGAGGAGACTCGCAGTGTTTCGTATTTCATCGAAAACCTCGATTTGAGCGAGATTTCCAATCTACTCATAGATCTCCGGAGACCGTATCAGAAAATTTTGCCTTACAAATTTTGGCTCTGCATATTCGCAGCTGGAACAAGTTTCTGCGCTTGTGTCTTTCGCGTTCCCCTGGTGACAAACAACAAATATTTTTTCTATTTCCATATCTAGTATTTTTGGCCACTAGATTGCAGCGACTAACATTTTTCCTTACAGTTTTACAATTTTCGACTTAGCCCTTGCCAACTCTCTTCCAAGCTCTTTTCCAGAAGCCAACAGCAACAAGACAGACAGTCTCGAAAGGAAGGATCGCGTGGAGGAAACTGGATTTCGGCAGTGAGTATTTCTTTAACACTTTTTATATTTCATTTGCGACTTTTGAAGTTATTAGTGCATGCGTCATTTTTTCATGCATTATCACGTTTCGTTTGCGTTATCCTTATTATTTTTCTGCTTAGAATGCGCACCTTTTTTGATAGCAATTCTCTATTAAATTAATGGCTTAGATCTTCATCCATCTATGTGTTCGCCTTCTTACCCATTATTTCTGAAATAATTTTCAAACCTAAGTTAAATAGCTACCAGAAGGGCTTATCAACATTCCAATGCTAGTGGCAGAAATGTTGTTTGGAGTTTCAAAAAATTATGATTAAAAAAAAATAGACGATTGAAATCGATTTAAGTATTTGCAGTTTTTTTGCTCTGGTACGTACAATCCTATGCGAGAGAGAAAAGGAGTTTTTCATAACTTTTACGTTGTGTTTGGCATATTTCTTGAGGGAATTTCGGCTCGAAGCCCATGTTTGCTATCGTTTTTGCATAGCGTTTGACCTCTTGACCTTCATACTTTCGTAGCAGTGGACAAAACAGCGCAAAAAACAAAATAGAATAAAGAGTGTTCAGGGTGAACTAAAGTTAGCAAGAACACTAGTGTAAAATGATATGGACAACTGGAATCTTGCTTGAACTCCCAAAATCCCTTAATTAATTATTAGCCCATAATTTATAGATTGAGGTAGCGATGTAGCGCAGTCGGTAAGACTCTCCGCTGTGATTGCACGATCGAATGTTCGAGTCCGTCCCAGTGCCAACCAAACGTTTAGTACTCGCGGGGTCGATAAATTGGTACAAGACCTGTCTAGGAGGAACAGCGACTTGATACATCAGCTGGCCCCCGCTTGCCCTCTCGGGTTCGAAATGCTGCACACGCGTTCATAAAACCTCATACTAAATCTAAGTTGAAGTCGAACGTTCAGACGCATTCACTTATCCTTTTTTATATTTATAAGTTTATCATCTTATTACTACTAAGTTATTAAACTGAACAAATAAACTTTCTCTCTGGACACTAATGCATCTTCCATCATTTTTGTTTTGATAATATTGTCTGTATGTCTCACAACTTACGGAATTCCTTTGTTAAACATAGAAATCGAATTCACGTTGTTTCGATAGGTCTGGAAGTGCTTAAGTTCTTCGAATTTACACTCCAAAGGCAACGTATCTTGAAATCGACGTAATGTGGAAACCTGATGGAGAACATAGTTTGTGGTATGGTATGTGTGGACCCGCTCAATTTCCCCTAATCGTCCTGAACAACAGCGTGGGAACGGCGTTTCTTCTTATGAGGTGCGTCAGAAAGCGCCTACTTGTACAAACCTCGGTCCCCTCAGCAGCCCATTCCTTGGTTTTACTTGAATAGGCTGTTGAGGAGACCTCATTGATTATTGACTGCGTCGTAGACGCGGCGCGTGGACCATGGTGGAGTCTTTTCACGTACTTCGAAGGAACAAATGCCGTTTTCTTCTTGGTTTTTCAGAACAGTTAAGGGAAAATGAGCGGGGCCACGCGGAATTCCAAGTATAAAGAGACGGTCTTACTGCGCATTTTATCGGCGAACGTAGAGAATTTGATCCGGTTGCCTTTATTAAAACAATTTTTTCTATTTGATCACTTATACGTCAACTTCTCAAAATGAGGCGAATTTGAACCGCAAACTCGATTTGAAAAGCGTTCCTTAATAATCTACGAAGCGCAAGAGCAAATATGAATAGTGTTTATATCGTACTTCTCCGCGAATTTTGACACCAACTTTTACAAACTTCCTGCCGCTGAATTGCAGTGAATAGAATGAAGTATAGCTTTGATAGCATTGATAAATCCTTTGGTGTTGCAGCGACGCGTTTCTTTTCAGAATCATGGATTTTAGTGAGACATCTGTAGACTGTAGATTGGTTTGCAGAAGCAACCCAACCATGGAAACAACAAAAAAAACCTAAAGTAAAAACGTGAAGTTACTTCAGAAATTGTTGCAAGTGCACTAATTTGTTTTGTCTAGTTTGCATACAGACGCGATAGAAGACACATACATAGAAACTCCCTTTGGAAAAAAAACCGGTTAGATTGCACTGATGCTTTAGAACTAAAAGCATTTCTCCTTTTCCAGTCTGAGGTGCCAGTCCTAATATCCGGTAGATTTTCTACGCATCGACAAACAGCGATCTCACCGAAAACTGCCAACAAAGACTGGACTGGTTATGAAGTACAGATCCATAAAGCTTTCCAGCTGGTTGTGTCAACTTCAGACCAGAGATAAGGAACCAGTTCTCATCATTTTACCGAATCGGGTCTCCCTCCTCCAAGTGTTCATATATAAATTTATGGAAAATCGCAAAATGCTTCATGCTTCTGCACTGAGCTTTCAGCTGCAACTCAACTTTTCTGATCCAATTTTCCTAACTCAACAACTTCCTGCTTATTTCCTTAGCATGTTTTTCACTGCCCATTTAAAGTGAATGCCGTAATTTGTAGAAGCTTTAAAAAAAATCTCCTATGTTCTGCGCGAAATAAATTAGATGAAATAACAGCACTTCACTTAAGCAGTCAAAATGACTGTTCAAAATTCTTTTCGAAGTCAGTGGCTCCTAAATACCTCTATTTGGTAGATGATTACATAAGTGATACATTGAATACACAGCCAGCTCTGATCTTTGTCTGTGAGACTGTGGTGAATTTTCTCATGCAGGACGCAGTGATTGGGAGCAAAATAGCAAAGAAGACACTAACCCACAATTTCTTACATTATGAGATAATGAATTGGCCTTGGTTTCAAAAAGAATTTGAAATGCGCTCGGCTCCGAGAAAAATTCTTGGATATGTCCTTGAGAAACTCGTTCTTCCCAAGAAAATCAGCTGAACCGTTCAAATTTACTGGAGATCCTGATGATGTACCCTGATGCTCACTTTTGCTATTGCAAATCTACACAGAGAGTAGGCGTGTTTGCGCACGTAGCGTCCAACTGAGCGGTCATCTCCCTTCCGATCGCACTTTTTCGGCGTCACACTACGCAATTCGCGTATTCTCCGCCAGTCCAGAACGTTTTCTGAGGCTGGCGCGAGCAGTCGCATTACTTTTTCCGAACTGTTTTTCACTCAACTTGTGCGTAGTGATGTTCGTTATATACGTTATCCACAATTTCCTTTGTGAATAGGTTACAGAGCTATTGTTCAACCCTGTTGTCCAGAAGTAGTCACAAATAGCCAAATATTCTAGATTTTCATTAATTAGAAAATACATGCTCGAAAATGAGTGGATATGCATAAATCATTACTTTGTGGATTCTTCAATGATTGACTTTGTGCACGTCTGTGTCTGCTTTCTTTTCTAATGATAAGAGCAAAACAGCGTGCATTTTTACTCGATATTTACCGAAATGACTAACACCGATGAAGAAAAGTCGCTGTGGATTCTGAAGCGCTGGCTAATCTTTTCTTTCAGAAAATTTGTCATTTCTCAATCATCCCTCGTTTCTGTTTACCTAAACTTGCGTAAATGTCGCAAAAAATGCCAGTTGTGCAGCTGAAGAGGCAGAAAAATTAAAGTTGGCCTTTAATTTTACAAATAGTCACTGCAGAACTTCAGTTGGTTCTTTTTTCCGCAAATTTCTGCGGATAATACGTCCCTTTTTTCGTTTTCCTTTTCCATTTGTTATCAGCGTGTTCATTCTATTTACCGTGTAAAAACATTTTCTTTTTTTTTACAACAGATCAATTCTAATTACTTAATGCTTTTGATGACGTCAACTTAAACTATGCAAATAACTGAAAACAGTTGTTCTTTCTTCGCTCTCTTGTTTGAAAATTTTGTTTTTATTCCGTCATCATTGCAAATATGTAAATAGAATAAGTATAATAATAAGTAATAACACATAGTCAGAAAGAACTTTCCCACCAAACCTATTTTGGATTTTTTCCTTACCTAGAAATGCCATTCTTCTTCTTGAGCCGAACACTCTTACGCTTTTAGTAACACAATCATGATTTGTTCATTTTCACATTTGCGCCAAACAAGAAAATCCTCCATTGGAGCCACGAAAATTGGCTTTTGTGAAAACAGGAAGACTTTTTCCTCAGTTTGGCTTCTCGGAATCCACCTTCAACTCTCGGAGGTTGCTGACTCCGTTGTCGCATTTTAGAGAGAAGAGGGAGTCCTAGGAAGTAGTGACTGTCTGGGCTGGAACACTTAGCATGACTCGCTGATAGCTACTCAGAGAACCGAGTTAAATAACGAGAAAAAGCAAAGTTGTGACTTGTTCTCGGAATATCCACACTTCTCGCACTTTGTCTGCATCAAATGCTGAACATCCCCAATTATCTCAGGGCCTGGCCTCCTAATTTGTGGCCGCTGGCAACTTAAGAGTACGAGTGCTTTTGTAAGAGTTTGTAGTTCGAAATTAGCTAGATTGATAGATCTCATCATCAGGAATCGATTGATGTCCACATGTCATGGTATCGTAATATGAAGCAAAGTGGATCAAGTCACGGAGAAAGAAGAAGAGAAAAAAAAACCCGGACTTACTTTTATTTCGTTTATAAGCGGAAAATTACCGTGGTTACTGTTGTAAGAAGCTGAGACTCAAAAAATAAGTGTAGCAATTTTTCCGCTACGCAACTTATATCGTAGAGTCTCTGATTGAGCAGAACGTTAGTTTGCAAAGGATTTATAAGAAGAAGTTTCTCTATTTGTTTTCACATTCTAAGTACATTTCCTGTTACCGCTTTGCTTTTTTCTGAGCAGCGACCCTGCCCCCTTTCTCCACTGCGGTCTCAGACAACTCCTAGTTACTGTGTCGGACAGGCCTAGGTTCTACGTCTCATATCTTTCATATGCTAAACTTCCAGACCGATTCCAGACCGCTCACTCCTCCCATATTCAACTTGAACAAACCTTTTGATTTGATAAAGACACAGCTTTGTCATTAATAACAGGTGAACTATTTCGACAAGATAATTTCGCCCTGATTTTCAGGTTCCTATTCACTCTCACGGTCGCATTATTGGTGATGATCATCCTTATTACATTAGTCTTTCTCTTTACGGGTTCGACATATGGCGTGGTGAGCCTTCTTTGACATGATATTCCTTGAACTTTTCTTAATATCTTTATTTAGCGTAATTGAGCATAAACTTACATAGAACGTTCATATTCTTTACTTGTCTCATAGTGAACATTCTTTCGTAATCGAATATTTTTGGCACTTCCTGGGTACCGAGAGTGTTTGGATGACTGGTATTTCCCTTTGATGTGACTTTGTTCACCTGTTTATATCTGGAGCACAGGAAAGTAATGTCGTTTTTACGCATGTCAACAACTGGAGAGTACTGGCCCGTTGATTCCGTACATAGAAAATATTTTTGTTTTATTTTTATATTTTTATTTTTTTAGACTCTTATTTATTTATTTTTATTATTATTTATTTTTTATATTCTTGCAAGTGAGGGTTATTTCTTTACTTTCGTTTTACTGATCGACTTCACCTTTTCAAATGATCCAACTTGGGATGTGAAGCCCAACAGCAAAAAAGTTAGGTCTGCATTGTACATTGCATGTTAGTCTACTTCTGGAAGAGTAATGGTATGTACAGTAGAAACCATAAAAAAACTCTCTATAGTGATTGAGGAAACGAAAATCCTAAGGCGGTGGTGTATAAGGCTTATAGCAGCTAATTTTGCTTTTTTCAGGAGAAAACAACTTTAAAAACCATTTCAAAGTCACATTTGCCTCTGGTTCACCAAGTAGTTCACCCCCATAATTTTTGTAGACGTTAAATAAAGTAGGAACTGACTGCAAAAGCTGTAGAGGGCGTTCATAGTTAATTCTTTTCAAATCTGGATTATTTTATTTTTATTTATTTGTGTATTCTTTTCAGAATTATTTCAAAAATTTGAGGGTTAACGTTCTAGCCATTTGTCAACAATGTGCCTTTCGATTGGCCACCGCCTTCGAACAGTGTCGAGGGAAGATTTCAGAAAGCCGCTGTCACCACCGATCACGGTATATGCTCGCAAATCGGAGGGTAGGGTATTTTCTCTTAAACACTCGTAGATATTAGTGCTTGTAACAAATGACTGTCGCATTTCTCTTATTCGTTGTCTTTGGGATCGAGTTTACAAACGCATATTTATGTGTTGATAAGCCGCCGAAAGCGACACGTACACCGTCGCTGTCCAGTACAGTCCTCTGCAAGGACAGGTGCTGGTATCCATGGAGGGCACTATGGGACAGGACGATGGTGCGCTGCTGACCAGAGGAGTATTTGGAGGAGTAGAACTACAAAGTAACTCCAAAAAAAGAGAATAAACTTAAAAGAAAAAAAAACAAGAAAAAAAGCGGATGAGAAAAGCCAGAAGCTCATTGATCTAGCCTCTTTGATCTTATCACTCGGAGGTTCTGCTTATCGCAGGTTGACTATGCATATGCACAAGTGAATCTCTATCACTAAATTTCCGAACAGGGCTACCAGGGCAGTCAGATTTGGGGACAAAAATCGATTTTTATGCGCTTTAACAAAGATTGCACTATAACCACATAAAATTTCCAAATCCTCCGAAGATTATGTTCTTTTGTGGAAAGTTTATCACGACAGTTCCTATCGGTTTCCCCAATCTTAAAAAGAAACATCGCATCTCTCAATCTAATCTAGGTGAAATTTTATTAATTAAGGAGCACTCTGAAAAAAGGTGGAAATGCCGTCGACGCAGCAATAGCGGTAATGTTCTGCTTAGGGGTGACAAATCCTCAGTCAAGTGGCCTTGGTGGTGGATTCCTCATGACAATCTACAACAAGTAAGCTCTTTTTGTTAGTCCTTTGCAGCAAGTGACGATGAATTCAAAATTTTGTGAATGATATAGAAATGAGTTGTCAATTAGCATAGGGACAAGAAATAATCTTGAGTACTTAAAGGCAGTGATCAAAAAATTGACGTAGACTGCGTGAAATTCCATGAAAAACTGGGAGTTTGAGTGTAGAGAAAGAATATGTAGCACGGGAGCCGCCTTGGTTCCTACGAGGAACGTTAGAACTCGCCATCCTTCTATACGCTCCGGTTCTCTCAGTAGTCTGTTCATTGCTTTTTCTTGAATAGAACGCCGAGGAGACCTCATTGATCCTCAACCCCTCGTGCTTGGATGTGGTGCGTGCGTATGGGAAGGTGTTCCAACGTGCCTGGTAGGAACGCTCCTCGCCGGTTTTCTGGAACGATTGGCGAAATTAACGCGGGCCATGGTCATATTCAGTATCCACACCCCACATCTAGGTTTTCTAAAAGGTCTCCACATTCCTAGTTACGTCAATTTCGTGATACGCTGCCCTTAATGCAAAGTTTTATATCAGGAGCTGATTTTTTTTAAAAGAACACCTTGCAAAATTGCAAGGTATTCTAGCGTGGTTGCTGACCCATGAAAACATGGTTGTTCACGGAAAAAAATTTCCGAGTCGATCTCAATTCTCACCTCGAACCTATAGCGAACAGTCGGCGTTCATTGTGTTCAGCTGGGTGAACACGGCACTTATGTCGCAACAGACGTCTTTCCCACCACCAGAAACACCTCCACCCTGCTCCAATCCTGTCCTCCCTCCATCTTCTTCCAATCGAAGATGCATTGCACTCTGCCGACTGAACATAGTCGGATATGATTCGGATAACGTTTGTATTCTAAATCCATTTATTGAAGAACCGAAGGTAGATGCATTGCGATTGATGCGAGAGAAACCGCTCCTGCTGCAGCACATAGAGATATGTTCCGCAACGATAGTGACGGGTCAAAATACGGTATGATAAATTCCTTACTATCTTGAAACCTTCACGTTAGTTTGTGTTATCGTAACTACGTCTATTTAGGGTTTAAATCGGCCGGAACTCCAGGAGAACTTGCTGGGTATTGGCACGCATTTACAAATTATGGATCAGGTGAGTATCATGGAGAAGCCGACTTTGATATTAGACGTAGTTGACAGACTCCCACACATGTTATGCTGATCACTGAATGAATATAGTAATAACAATTGAGTAATTATAAGGTGAATAAAAGTTATGCTGAACAATAAATGAAATACCTGATAGAAACCGAATTTGGCAATTTCCGGACGTGTTTCATGGAAGGATCTCATTTTCCCGTCAGCACGATTGTGTCAAAATGGAGTCCCCGTGTCGGAGTACCTCGACAATGTCATGAAGGTGAAGGAACGACATTTCCGCCTTTTCCCCAGCATGAAGTATGCGTTTCTGGATTACTTTGTCTACCAATAGAAAAGAGAGGAGCTATAGAAGTTAATTTTTTAGAGCGTGGATAAATCCAGCAACGAATAGCACGTACAAAGCTGGGGATCTCCTACCTCGGCCAAAATTGGCAGAGACCCTGATAACAATCGCCAACTCGGATGATCCGGTGAAGCTCTTCTATCACGGTACAATGGCTGAAACAATTGCTAGGGAAATGGCAGAGGGAGGTAGGCTTTGCATGCATATGATTAATCACTTTATGTACTTAATAGGATGGCTAGTATTATCCACTGACGCATTTTCGCCCATGCGCCCACGAATATAACTCTTATCCTCTTCAACCTAGAGTGAGATCTTTCACAAACCTCTGTTTGCTGTTGTCGCACATTCTGGAAGATCAGACGTATCGCCTGAACTGTCTGTCGAGGTCAAGCGTTCTCAGGTCCCTCACTCGAAGAAGCTCGGCCATTCAGTGAGGTGAAACTGAGGGTTGTTGGCAGAGACTTCACGCTCCCTTTAGGCATTTCACCTATTCTTGCTTTGGCGATGTGCTTTACTACACAAACAGGTAGCAAAAAGACTCGTATGGCGCCCCGCATAAAAATTTATCACTTTTGAACTGTTCAAGAATTACCATTTCCTTGTGTTCTGAGATATGTAGATCATGAGGGATTAAAAAATTGGTAATTAATGGATTAATGGAGTTTTCTGAATTTTAAATCTTACTTAAAGGTTACTCATGAGAAATTACGTCTCACTGTTTCAAAACCAACAGATTCGCAAAATTAAATTGCGAGGCCCATTATTTGCAAATATTGTGGTGAGAAATGAAGGAGTGAAGAGTGTGGTAGTTAGTGTTCAAGAGAAAAATGGCTGTTGCTGTGCCAGCGTCTTCCAAAAAAGCTGGGTGTGAGGGGTTAACCTTGACTGACTGACTACAGGGTAGTACGCAGAGTTCAGCTTAACGTTTAAAAGTTTGTTTTTAATGTTTTCAGGTAATTTTCAAGATTGGCAGAAAAAATCCTAAAGTAACCAGCCTAAAAAGTGGAGAGGAAAAGGACAAATCACAACACAAACACTAAGACCAATAACCTAATTAAGATTAGCACGAAGAATGAGAGTCCGAGAGTAATGAAGAAGACTAGTGCAAGAATTTGGCTTAGGTGATTAGAAAGACGTGATGAAATCGGGAGAAAGGAGATGAAAAATATGGAGGTGCAGAGACAAGAAAGGGGACATCTCAGTGGCCTGGACCAAATGGCGCTAGAACCCAAGATTCAAATCTTTTCCCTTCCCTGCCTCTTTTTATGGTTCTTCTTCCTCATGCGAGGAGATAAACTCGGAATGATCAATAATTTCTGCAGTGATGGAGTTTCCTAGTAACTAGCAACCGATGCTGTTGCCTATCTTTTTTGCTGCTCTCCCACCGAGTGGTGTTAATATACATGGAATAAGGGCAGAAGATGAGTTGCCGAACATTTTGGTGATTTCTACAGGTGGCATAATTACCCAACAGGATCTCGCCTCATACAAACCCATCGTCTATGATCAACTAACAAATCACCACTTCCGTGGTGACCTCGTAATGTGTGGTGGGCCTCCACCCTCTTCGTTTGCCGTCACGCAACTTATTGTTTCCTTAATGAGTGGTGAGTCTATTGTGAAGGAATCACAAAAACCGGGAATAACCTTCATAGTTTAGCACTCTACCCAGATGGACACAAAACGGACATTCTCAGCGATCCGAAAGCTATTCATCATTTTATTGAGTCTATGAAATTTGCTTATGCTCAAAGGTAGGATGGCGTTTTTTCTTTTCGAACCAGCTAATTTGTCAAAAATTTCTAGAACCCTCCTGGGAGATGTTTCATTCGTTCCATCCGCAATGCATTTGGCTAAAAATATGACAACAAAAGAGTACACCAAATGGATTGTAGCAAGAATGAAGGACATCGCTCAACCATCCTCATACTACGGAGGCATCAATCAAACCCATGTATGTTCTTCTGGATATCTATGCTTCCATATAATTGCTTCTATTGCTATAACTGCATACAGAGGAGTGTATAAAACGGAGGTGTATAGAGCAGTATGAAGGATTGTGGAATTGGTAAAATTCGATCTCATGTCTCGCTAGTACATTTTAACTCTCTCGCTATCTCTTGTTCAGCACACTGAGAGTGCGTAGGCGGTACAGCATGGAAACATCCGAGTAGATAGCAAAGCGTTTGTGACGACGACCATTTAGGTGAAAATTAATTATTGTTACACGTAGCAGCTTGTACGGAACATTCCAAAGGAGCTGTTTTCTGTAGTTATTGACTTCACGCTTCAATCTTTCACAAACCTTCCTCTCACAGACATTTTTCTAGCATTTAGGAGGTCCCGATGCACAGGTACTACTGCCATAGTGTTATCTCACATCTTAGTCTATTCTTTTAGTCCTAGTCTTCAAGTAGAGTTCTTATTCAGCAAATGTAGCAGTGTCGCCAATTTTCCTGGTTTTATTGCATTTCTATATCTGAAGTGACGAAAATAAATAAAATAGCATATCTCAGAGATGGAGAATAGAGACTACGATGTTAAACAATCAACAACTGATCATTGCAGGTACCCGATCACGGGACCTCGCAGGTGTCAGTACTTGACGAGTATGGCAATGGAGTTTCAGCAACGACAACAATAAACCGATGGTGAGTGAATTTTTCTTTTTTTAAGTTCAATTTGAATTACCACTATTAGTTGTTACACAAATTTCGAAGGCTATGTTTTTAAATAGTTCTCCAACACCACCTGAAACTATTCACAAAAGCAGCAAAAGATCTCGTCACGGAGAAAGTTGCAGAGACGAGAAAGTAAAAAAAAAAATGAAAAAGTGGAAGGAAAAAGTAAGCAGTTTTCAGTTATGGAGGTAAGAAGAAGTTTGCATTGCAGGCTCTGAGTGAATGAGGTTTCAGACAGAAGGAGTTCCTTCTCACTTTGATTGGAAACACTTATTGCAAGGCACTGATGGTAGTTTGAAGAGGTTTATGCTGCACTAGAATTTTGCTGTCATTTCGGGCGTGAAGAAGCTTTTACCCTGCCATGAAAAGATAGGAGTGAACATTTTTGAGAATGGAGCGGTTAAGACAAAATTGTGTACATTTTCTTGAGAAATGACCATGAAATATAGTAAGGATTTGGCTATTCTCCTCTTTTAAAGAAAGACCTGCCAATCTGATGCACGTCCCGCAATGTGATATCTATTTCTTAGATCACACTGTGCGATGTTCTATTTTCTTAATAT
The DNA here is from genome assembly GCF_031761385.1 of Necator americanus. Classification (NCBI taxonomy): domain Eukaryota; kingdom Metazoa; phylum Nematoda; class Chromadorea; order Rhabditida; family Ancylostomatidae; genus Necator; species Necator americanus. Next base: position 18,741,948 of record NC_087375.1, read on the forward strand.
GAATGCGGTATAACGATCTTTAGAGTTAAAACAGATTCATAAACTTAGGTTTGGTGCTGCAGTCGAATCCGAAGCTTATGGCATTGTTTGGAACGATGAAATGGATGATTTCTCGACTCCGGGTATGGCAAATGGGTACGTGTGTTAACAGCGACAATAATCTCATTAAGACATAGAATTTAAAGTCATGTTGATATCTATTGATAAATTTTAAAAAATATAATATGGAATTTGCTCTGGGTCTTTCTGAAGTGTTCATCTCAAACATTGCACTTACAGTTTCGGCTTCGCTCCGTCAGAGACAAATTTCATCCAACCCGGCAAACGACCGATGAGTAGCATGAGTCCGATGGTGATCTTCGATGAGAAAACCAAGGAGGTGAGTTCCCTTTGAGGTCGGAGCGAGCTGGAATTCTTTACGGTTGCTTTAAGTACCATGTTTCCAAGCCCAATTATTACGTTTTAACAACAAGCTCCCAACATTTGAATAAAGGGCCTGTACTTGTTTGGAAAAGAACACGTGCGCACCAAACCAAACCGAGTTCCTGCTTAGATATCACAGACAAATTGCTAAATATCGAATGTATATTTGCGAAAGCGCGCGTGAATCCTCAACTTTCGCTCGATTCATTTTTCTAAAGCTCACCAGATATTCATCTTTTACAAGTTACAACTATAAGGTCTTACTTCACCTTTTTACACAACTCATCTACGTTTTATATATTCGTATAAATTTTTCTGTATGCTTTTTTGAATTATTCTTTCGAAACATCAACCTTAGATACGCTACTTGCGCTTGAAAAACAATTAGCTGACGTAGGAACTTGCTTCCTTCCTGACTAATTCATCCCTTACAGTTCTTGTTTTCTGACGTTTGCCAACTTTTTAGCCACGGATGGTGATCGGCGGCTCTGGAGGATCCAAGATTATTTCTGCAGTAGCGAAGGTGAGAATTCAGGCGTAGGAAAGTATTTTGTTTGGGTAAACGTTTGTTTTGCTAATTTATGTGAGCATCTATTCTTAGGCTATTGTTCGGCCGTTAATCTTTGGTGAAACAATAAAACAAGCCATTGACTCACCTATGTTGCACAACCAATTCACGCCGGATATCGCACAGATTGACGACTCTTTTCCCAAGGTCCGAAAATACCTCTAATGTAAAGATTTCTAACGCAGAAGATACTCTAATAACTTTATAGGAACTTAAATCTGTCTTGGAGTGGAAATTTGGCCAGAAATTCCGAAATACCACTGGTTTCGAGGGCATCGTACAGGGTATTACTAAGGGTCAAGACGGAATTCGTGCATGCGGTGATTTCAGGCGAAAGACAATTCAAAAACCATCAGGGAATTAAATATTACCGGACACAGGCGTATCACTTTGACAACAATCTCGGAGTTCTGCCTTACACTTTTTTTATAGTGTGAGATATCATAAAAGAAAGTTTTATTGACTGGTACATACATAGGTTCTTCCATGAGGATTCCAAATTGTGCCTATCTTGATAAATTTAGGTCTTTTACAGAAAATGATTTTTCATCAAAAAAGAACTTCAAGTCCCAAAATGCTTTTTCAGTGTCACCCTAAATCCTTGAATCTTACAGTGCATTAATATAAGTATATATCGCCCTATCTAATTAGTCACATATCACTTATTTTCTGTGATTTTATTTTGTTGGTGGCTCAATTAAATGTTTCCTGTTGTGCAAAACAGAACGTGCATGTATTCAGAGAATGAAGGTGCTCAAGATATGTGATACAAATTTGTACTTTGCTTAATCGGCGTGCTGATACTAACGCCTGACGGAAATGCCGTGTCGTCGAGATGTGTCGTGCTTGAGCACAGCCAAACCTTCTTGATCTTCAGCTGGAGCTTGCACAAAATCAAAACATTCGTTGGTACCCTGCAAATACTGACATTTCGCGTCAAATGTTTATCAATCCCAAGTGTCCTCAGGTCCTCTTCTCCCACCTTACTCTAGAATTTTCGTTTTCGGCCATTTGGCCGCTTTCACTTTGCACAGCAGACCTTTTTTTCCCTCTGACTCTTACGCAGGTCAGAGAGCAAAAAAAAAAGGGCTTGCTGTGCAACGACGATACGGATGCGACGGATTTCTGTGCAAACACCTTGGTCCAATCACAACCTCTCCTGTTTGTACCGGATAGAGCAGTAGTATTTTGCAATGCAATCCAAAAAATGTATTAGCAGAGCTCTCAGTTTCTTCAAGCAAAGGCTAGCAAATGGAGAAAAAGCAGAGAAAGCCTTGTAATTGAAGTGTGAAGCTGCTCGCATGACGCCGAGAGGGGTCAAGTAAACAGGTTACAGGACTCACGTTACACGAGTCATTTGCTCAACTGAAGACCGTAACGAAAAAACAAACATTATGCTGACATTATCTATCTGTCTTGTCCAAACTGTCACCTTCGTCGGAATTTTCTCACGGTTTTTTCTCTAATCTCGTATTAAAATTCAATTAGTTTTGCACAACTTCTATTGGTTCTTTTCTTTAGATTGGTTCAGTGTGAAATAAATTGGAAAATGTGGAAGGAAACTGGGATTTCTCTCTGCTCAATATTTGGCCATTTGACAGAACTGTGGAAGCGAACTGACAAAGATCCCCTTCTCTAGAATTTCCGGAGAAAACTTCAAAGATGTTTTGTGAGCTTGAACCTGAAAGGTCCGAATGATTCAAAATATTGAAGGTTTTTGAAAATCGAGCTAACTTGCGGACCTCTGCAATATCAAACACTAGGCGATCGTTTGCATAATCTAGTGTTTTACCCTCTTCAGAAGCTCGGTAGGCACTAACATTCCTTGCTGCCAGCCTTGTCTTGTGCTGCAATTATTCAGTGATTGGTTTAACCATTTCGTTGATAGTCCGTTATCCTCTTCTATAGTTGTAACAACTGCAAAATTGGTTACTAGGATCATAGGATGTTTTCGTGACTGTACATACTTCAATGATCTTACTGAGTTGTTGAATTCGTCTGAATACAATCAATGTATCTAAAAGCAGGTATTTTGATCATCTTATTCCCACAATGTTGAGCCTTAAGTCGTTAATATGAAAAAAAAACAGAATTATCATAGACCATTCGATTGAACTTTGTCAAAAGCGTCGGTGGATTGAAACGTGAAGCGAATTAGAGCAGAGTTCAGTTTTTTCAAAATGGCTCCGTTCGCTTCCAGATGCTTCCTTCGCTTTCAAATTAAGTTCATTTTTCGAGAATTCAGCCAGAAATCTGGTATGGCTTAGCCATCTGTGAATATTTTGGCCACGTTTGTTTCATTTAAACTAACTTCGACTATAATTTTACCATAACTAATATTTGAAAGCCTCGTGTGAATCTCTCGCTGTTCAAGCAGACGTTCGTGTGTTTGTTCACGAGAGCGTTAATTAATTATTAGTCTCACAGGTTTCAGTAGTCTTGAAATGATTTGAAGCTATTTTTCTTCTCTATTTCAAACTCTTTCATAAGAAATAATGTAAAAAATGTTCTCCAATCTCAACCAAAAGGTTAATTCGGTCGTTAAAAAAATGATCTCTAGCTTTGCAATTAGTCATTTAGGTACTCTGCTGAGAGAAAGCTCTCATCGAAGTCGTCAATCTTTCTTTCCTAAAACGTCTGTAAATTTTTCCTCATACATTTTCTCTATTTTGTTTCTGCGGGTGAAGTGTTTCTTGCACACTATGACTCCGAATTCCGAGGTTCTAGTTTCTAGCTTCATTCAATCCACTGAGAGCCGATCGTTTGCTGACGCTTTCCTATATTCAGTCAGATCTCGAAAGAATGAATCTTTCCAAGAGGTGGAGACACGGAACCATACTTCTGCTTCTACTTTGCGTTATGCACAGAAGAAATTGCTCAAAACTTTGCGTGATGAAAGCAACACAAAAACATGTTGACACATTTTTCGGAGTCAACCACATTTATGCTTTCTCATGATGTTTGAATAGCCTAATTTGATATGATAACAAATTTCCCCAGAGCTGTTGCATCTTTGTCTCTCAGAGCATAATTTTTGTGTTTCTGCAACACATCAATAATCACAGTGGAGTGTCAGAGGGAGCGTTTCGAATGCTGTTTTGTTGAAGCTTTTCTCTCTATGTAAAGTCGCCTTGATGCAAGTTATTACATGTAAAATCACCTTCTCTGAAAAACTTCCACTTCGCTCAACGCTCATTTGTAAGTCGCTCACTTTGCTCTTTTGTTAGGTTTTCGATTGTCGGTGTAACGTATGCAAAACAGGTCAGAAAGTTCATCGACTGAAAGCGAGCGGATTGTATACGCCTTTCATCCCTTCCGTCTTAATAGATTGGTACTGGACTTTTTGTGAGGATAATGTCCAAAAAGTCCAGTACCAATCTAGTTTTGCGATGCACAATGGCATCGCAAAACTCAGGAAAAGATCTCGAATGATTAATGTTGGAATTATTCGTCTGGACTAACTGTTATCTTTACATATCTGGAGTTAATGTGAAAAGTGCCCAAAAAGGTTTATTGCAGTAGTCCTGGAATACACTCGTATACCTGATACCTGATCGTTTACGATTATTTTTTAACTACCGAACCGAACACCATACGCAGCAAAACACATCGACGAGCACCTCTTGTGATCGAAAATGTGCATTTAGGAATTATATCTCTAGATTTAGCCGTGCCACTCAATAGTTTCGCTAGAGAGCTGAACTAAGAACTAAAATGGGCTAACTTAGGCTTTGGTCGTCTGCCATTCTTTTCCGATGCTGAGGCATTTTGCCTCCTTCACGCTGTTGTTCGCCATCTGCTCAGGATCTCACATGAATATCGATTGGTGTTTGTACTTCCGAATTCTCAAGATGGACCATTTTCGTCCAGAGTGTAATGGAATCTATAGATCACACATGACTAGACATAGAGGTGAGGACTGATTTGAAGGGTGCTTTTTCTTTTCCATTTCACAATTTCTCTACATGCCATTATTAAACTCATCGCAGTGTTAATTGTAGACCGTCCAATGCAGAAGCTTGCACCTCTTCCGCGAGAACTTCTGCCAAGCTTTCGTCGATTCAAATTTCATAGAAAGTCTATCGCAGATCTCACAAGGAGAACTCTCGGACTAAGTGAGAAGTGTTTTTATTTCTATTCGAGGTTAGGTGGTTTTGAGAGAGGGACAGTGAGAATAAACAGCTTAATCCTAATTTCCATTCCTAGCACCTTAGGTTAAATAAATGGTATTGTGGTTTTGTTTTCGGATTTGCTCGAAAATATATCTCAACGAGTTATGAGGTTTTCATGAACCTGTGGTTTTGTTACTCAAGCTCACGGAAAATTCTCCGTTTGAGCTAAACAGATGTCCTGAAATCTGCTTTCTTTATGTACAAGTATCGTTTAGACTGAATGCGATAACTTTTGGTTTCTTGCTGTTTTTGAGGTACGCCCAAATCTTTTAATGTTATTTTACGATCAGTTGCTCCAACGCAATAGAACCGACCAGCTCAATAAAGAGTGCCACTAATGCCACTGCAGTTTCTCATCATCTTCTTTTTTCTCCTTGCAAATTCTAGATATTTTTTTTGATAGCAGGGACAATAAATAAAAATAATAGTGTTTGCTATAGCAACGTTGCCTTATTTTTGAATGGTTTTCGGTCAAATTTTATTTTCTGACTTATTTTTCTCAAGATTATTTTCCGATAACTAGGGTTGTATGAGTGTTCGTTTGTTTCTTTTACAGGTGCTAGGTGTCGAGAATCGTCGATTCCAAAGTCCTTTATTAGGGCGAACCCACCATTGCTAGATCGTCGTGCTTATATATGGAGCGATTCCAGAGGAAAATGTCGAGAATTTTCTAATAGAGCGAACACAGACAAAACATATAGCGTGCATATTCAGAACAAAGACATCTAAACGACTGTATTACTCATGATTGTTATTCTAGAATGTTCAAAACTTTAGGCATTAATAAAGCTTAATCTACATCTTCGATGACACTAGGCTACAGTACGAGGTTTGCTTTATCTCTTTAAAGGCACCACTCCACGAACCTGAGGTTGTACGGATTTCAGGTTGAGTATTTGTATATGGCATAGTAGATTATGGGGAGAAGAGTGATTCCGTCCATTTCTTCCTAACTGCCTCAGATTCGTGGGGTGATGCCTTTAATTCGATCGGCATATATTTGAGCGAGGATACTGTGATCTTAAGGCAATCTGAGAGAGATCTTTTATTCTTGTACTATGTCTGAAGCAATTGCTGGACCAAATTAAATCCAACTAACTCTGCTCTTACAACATTTCCGCTTCACGTCTTAATAACGTTTCACTCCAGAACATTTTCCGACAATCATAATCCCTTTCCAACGTTATTTTCGGAAAGAGTTGACAACCCTTTGCTATAGTACTTCCTACTGGGAGATTTTGATTCTTCATTTGCTCCAGACAACTGCTCAGCTCCAATATCAAAGTGTCGTGAATCCCTGCTTTGTGAGAATGGTCTTATGTGTCATTCCACTTCTGGATATTGTTGCCTCACCATGGATAGGTGTGTTTTCCTTCTGAATTTTTTACTTTCCCATTTCTCTTCTGTTTTAAAGCTACGATGTTGCGCATGCTTAGCAATTTCTTCCAGAATAACAGTGGTGAATGACTGCAGTTCGTCGACTTCGCATCAGTGTTGCACCATGCATAATTCTGACACATGTCACCACGACTTTCATTGCGAATTTACACCTCATCAGAAATGCTCTTCTACTTTTTGTGGATATAAAATTTGCATTTAATAGAGACTTCGTGGATGACTTCTTGTTTAACTCTAGAACAGCACATGAAGAAAGCCGATATATCGCCACAAGGTCGACACTTGATTTGACTGGAAGGGAAGCATCTAACGGGAATTCTAAACATTGTAAAGACGAGAGGGTAACGTTCGCTGTGGTCCGATGCCCCTAGCAAAATGAACATATCCTCACAACCTAATAAAACATCCGTTCGAATCTCAGATGTCCTAGTATTAAAGGGTAATATTTATAAGCGGAAAATATTAGAGTAGAAGAAGTTATATTTTTTGCAAAATTTAATAACCTATACCTTATGGTTTATATTTCTTCTGCGATGCACAGTGGTGCACGTCCTCAGACAGGATCTCCCAAGCTGAGAATGAGTTGGACACATTCGACATTTTAATTTCTCAGAATCCTAGCTAGGAATAAACCACTGCTAAGATTAACCACCGTCTTAGCAAAATGTCACCTGTTCTAAACAAGGTGGCTCGCTGATCTACATTGGTTTGGCGGCGATACTTTGTAAAAGATCGCTATGGCAATTTGGGGCTGCTTAGTTTGGGGAAAGTCTTCTTGCCACTCCAGCATTTACATTGCCTCAGCACCCTGCACACTGGACCCTGACGTCTTAGACGTGGGACGATATGGCGACCGGTGAGAGACAATCAAATCTCTTCAGCTTGTTCAGGACGATTTTGGACCAAGATGACACGTGCACAACTCGCCATAGGGACTGTCTGAGATTGTGCACTTAAAACGCGAGAACAGTGCCTCCAGACGCTGAGCCACATACCCTTTTCGGAGCTGCAGAGCGTATCAAATTTCACGTGATTGCTCTGCGAGGGACCAAGAGCAGAAGGAGAGACGTACGACAGATGAACGACGGTAAGTCATCCGCTGAAAGAAAGTTCCATGGCAAAATGTGGGCGGTGTTGGTTTTGTTGTGCACCCATCTGTCGTCCTTATTGATTCTCACGAGATTCTGACACCTCGTCAGGCTATTCTTCGCCTCCGCCTTCTGTGCAAAAAACCAATTAACATCATAAACTGCTGCTCTCCAGTGTCAGCAGCTGATGAATTCGAATCGGTCGCCTTTTATGAGAAGCCGGAAGAAGTTATTCACAGGAAGAAGTCATATAGATTCGTCGTCGGAGACTTCAACAGACAAACTAGGAAAGGACACAGAAGAGGAACGCATGATCGGAAGATTTGGACTGGGGAACCGAAATGAAAACGGAAGTATCTAGTCTTGCTGGCTGTTGTTTGCCGCTATTCCATGGGAGTTCCTTTTTCATGAAGAAAGAACACCGTCAGCGGACATGAGAATCACCCAGTGACACGAATTGTGCGGAGATCAACAACATATTCACCAACCGGAGGTCTCGATAGTACCATCCTTTTATAGTTGATCTGATCATCGTCTCCTTTGTGCGAAAATACGACTCAGCCCCACGATGGAAAAGAATGCCTTCAATAGGCAACGAAGGAGGAAGGAAGTCGTATACAACAATTGCATACTCTTTCCTTAAAATTTTCCCTTTTTCTTAAAATTCCTTGTACCAGGAGTGCCAGAGGCATCGAGGAGGAACCAAATGTGGATTACGACCTGCTACTCAGAGGACGGCGAGCCTCCGCTGTACGTGCCGCGAAGCAGCGCACGACAAACCTGGACCAAATTTCGAAGCCCTCTAAGGAATTGTTGGAAAGGAGAAAGACTTTGAGGCTTGATCCGAATAGCGGTTAGTGGCAAACACTAACTGCAAAAATCCTTGCACGAGAATCTGTACAATACAGGAAAAAGAAGATTCTGCATACAAAACAAAAAGAACAGGTCTGAAGAAGTGGAAGAAAAGAAGGCGCAGGAACCTCCGCTATTATAATACCCTGCTAACAGCCTCCCTGAGCGAAGATGGGACTCGCATCTCTTCTCGTTGTGAGATGAAAACCGTTACAGATAGATTCTGTTTAGTTATTTAGTTAACGCTATTCAAGTCTGGTTGATGAACCTTTTCCGCTAGTCAACTCCTGTGTCAACCCCTTTTATTTCTACTGATTTTATGTTAGCAGACTTTCCTCGGGCTAGTAGCCATCCGCTTCATGACGTTCTAGCAGCGCACATGACGTCCTTTGTTTAGAAAGAAAGGATTCTGGACCAATGGAAGATCTCGCAAACCATTCTTATTCATAAGGAAAGTGACCGAGTAGATTTTCGGAACAACCGTCTGACATGCCTGCCTGATAGTCTTATACGAAGTATTCACCAAGATCATTCGCACGTGCATATTTTGAACCCTGGATAAAGTCCATACACAACACGCTGGATTTCGTCAGCGGTTCAGCTGCATGAACCGTAATCCGTGTCACCCCATCCAGACCGTGTCGAGGGTCATAGAGGTTTGCAGAAATACCACCTACCCTTTGTTCTAACCTTCGTCGACTATGAAAAAGCATTCGACGGCGTAGAAACGAATGCAATACGGAGAGCACTGGTCGATCGATGCACCACTACGATACAGCTTTTCCACCGCTCTCTCATCATACCTATTGGAAAGTGATTACGACAAAGCGTTATTAGATACTGATGCCGTTCATGATTGCATTACAGCGGATAACAAAATCACTTGCTTGAGAAGAAAGGGACTTGCTGATTGAAGATTCCTCTCGAGCTTTCGTTTTGCAGACGACATCGTTCTCTTTTCTAGAAGTACCAATAGAGCTCAAGGAATTGAACGAAGCAGGGAAGAAAATAGCACTGCGAATAAACAGAAACGAGTGCGAGGGAGCTAAACGAGTGGAAGAGATGTTGGGGCCCGCACGTTCAGTGAAGGCGACCATCTAAGTATCTAAATAAGTATCTCTAACAATCTTTCTTCATATTTTTTATTCAGCTTTTTTTCACTGTTGGGAAAAACAGGTGGAAAACCCATACTTTGAGTAATGCTTTCAAATTGTGTACCGAAGGACTGTTTGAAGCTGAAGTTTTAAATGTAGATTTCATAGTCTTCTTTCTATTCGCGTTATTTCGTTCTACATTTGAAGAGCATCGATCGCCGATCGTCGATCGGTCGATACACCTGTTCGACTTCGTGGTACTCATCAAAACACATTTTATAGCTATCTGGCGTCGGCACATCACGCTCCCACGCCGTGGGACCCGTCCCACCCCCTATTTTCGTATTTCGAATTTTGAAACGCACGCGACAGACTAGGCCCGCTATTACATACCATGATCATGATCATAATTATCTGCTTTGGGTTTTCGATCTAACAGTTGCATCGTTTCATCATACTGTTGCATCAAACTGCCTGCACTTCACTAATTTTTTGGTAACAAAAAATCCAGCAGTGCAAGAGAATAGATTTGGTGCTGTAGTATATTCGGGTCAAAACGACATGGAGCAGCTGTGTAAGCAGCTCGAAACAACGCGGTAGATAAGCAGAAATGCAAATTAAGTTCCTGAACTCCTCAAAATTGCAAAACGAGATAACTTGAAAGTTTTGAAGTGATAAAAAGATGCAATGATGCAAACATGAGGCTGTTCGCAGCAACAAAAAAAAAACGTACTTGGAAACCCTAAACTGAAATTATACTAACATGCCATAAATCTACTAGAAGGAAAGGAACAAACATTGAAAAAAATGCAAAATGCTTAAATTTAGCGGAACTATGAAGGTTCCGCAGAATATGAACTATAGGGAAATGATTTTTCTCGAGTATCGAGTATATTAACCAAATAAGAAAATGGAACAAGGTAGGCAACAGAGAGGGGCAGAGCTGCAGGATAGAAAACAACAAGTCTAAAATCATAGTGTCTATAGGTATACAACAACCAAACTTCACCTATAGGTTGACGTGCATCTTTCTAAAATTTCACAATAATTACTTCGGTGTGGAGTTTTGGGGTTTTAAGCTTGTTATTCAGCCAAACGTTTTTAACGTAACGCACCTATTTTGTGACGAAGGTTGCTAATTCGAGCGGTATTTTTTTTTTACTAATAATAACAGGAAAGGTATCCTGGGCTGGACGTCCCAAGATTGAAAATATAGTTACTCTATGGTTTACGCTTAATCAATGACATTATTATAGAACTAAACTACAAATGGTTCCATCTGTTGAACATTAGAGCAGCAGAGAAAAACGGTCTTCGCATGCATCTTCGCATGAGTTTTAGTTCCTATGGTGTAGTAGACATTTGATAATAAACATGCTCAGCTTCCAGACGTTAGTTGAACTTGGAAATGGCTAGCACATTTTTGACATCAGCATGGATGTTCAGTTTTCAGAGTAAATGACGACTCTCTAACACATGGTCTCAGCGATTAATCGAACCAGATGTATGTAAGTAGTTCGAAATAAGTGAATTTCAGAATGTTAAGCAAAACCATGTAGCAGAACTAGAATTAAACTACGAGATGCTCTTCCATCAGTTGCTTCAGTAAAGATAATTCTGACCCTCTTGCAATCTCACATTCCCGACAACTCTCTATAACAGTCTTTGCTGTACGGATCTATTATGCACGAAAGAGAGCACCACTAGAACGGTTTTTGGCTTGAACACTACGTCTTGATGCGATAGTATGCATCTCCGAATTGACTAGGATAAAATAACAAACGAACAGCTAACTTTATTCGATTTCTGTTTTTTTTTGCTACCCATGACCCCGCAATCTAATCAAATGCTGTAAAAGAAAAGTCCTGCTTGAAAAAGCTGCCCTGTGAAACGAATCACCATGCAAATCTTTGAAGATCTAAGTATTTTGAGTCAACCACCCAATCCGTGCTAGGATGACGTTTCGAGGAGAAAAACATGAGATTCGTTATCCGGAAAACTGTTTGTTAGGCGGTATTCAGTGAATTTTATCCATGGGTGACGCTTAAAGTTCAGTTTTCGCGGAAATAAGAAAAACACTTTGGTTTTCGTGATTCCACTGCTTTAAGAATTTGGAAAAGATTCTCTTGGTAATTGTTCAAAGCGCTTTTTTGAAAATATTATGCACCATTTCACCTCTGGATTGAAATACCAATAATTTGAATGCTACCGATTTTTCGGTATTTTTTATGTTGTGAAGGGTTACTGTAATGATGAAATGGGCAGCCGTCAGAAAACAATGATTTACAATTACATTGACTTTACAACAGTGAAAATTCCCTAATAAAGCAATTATTAGTGTGACTTTTGAGCGTAAAGTTAACTGTTATGGGTGAACAAAGTAAAAGTTTGTTGAAGTCTAGAGAATCAGTAATAATTGCTTCAGTATCTCGTTTTTTGCAATTCTCCTCTTTCTTCTACCATGTCGGTATCACCCACAAACTGTTTTTGTTGTTCTTCTCCCACACGAACAGTGACCCACATAAACGGCTAACTGGGATTTGTGACCTTCATAAATTCTGATCGGTGATTTATCAATCTTGCCGTTAGCACTACGTTATTCTAACGATCAAGAACGAAATTCGTCAGAACAGAATTCACAAATGATAGAGTTTTCTATGTAATGTTCATCTAGTACTAAGAATAAACTGAACCTGTTGTCGGTCATTAAAGGAAATAAAAGGAACATAATGACAACACTATAGTACTTCACATACCATACTACAGAAAACAATTCTTATTCAAGAAAACAAGTGCGATCTATGGACGTTAAAGTGTGGGAACTAAATCCGCATAGTTCGTGAGTTTGATCCACTTCGCAGCCAGTTTCAAGGCTTTTTTTGCTTGCGCTGCCACAGAATAAACGCCACGGTAAAGCTACTACAGAAAACAACACATCTTTAGAGTTCCCAGACTTTAGCTCCATTTGAAGAGAGCAATCTTCTTGCTTGAGAAGAAAGAAACGTAAGACTGACGCTCGAATTTTATGCAAAAAATAAGCTATGGGCTTATAACTACGAACGCTAGTGTCGTTCGGTCTCAACTTGTTTCCGAACAACTTTTCTTACTTAATACGTTTCTTTGCATTATGTAAACTTAATATTACAATCTGCCAACGTCGTGAGCTAATATTTCAAAGAAGGTCTTCTGTATGTGTGCAGTGCAATTATAATTTGCAAAACCCCGTAATTTTTGCTCCAGTACAGGCTTCTCTACTGTTTTATTACATTTACTCGAATTATCCTCCTAGATAACACAGCTTTTACGTCTATTTATAGTTTTTTCGGTACCACCTGGATCAAAAATAAAGGGAGAATGAAGGATTTTTCCCTTTTCAACATTGCAACATCTAAACAATGTTTCTGTTCCACATTTCAACAAAATTTTGGCACTTATTAAAGAAGCAAAAGTATACATCAACAGAAGATGTTGCGTGCGTAATATTTCTTGCTAAGCATTCTCAAACATTCTGAAACATTCTAGAATCATCGATTCCGCTCTGCTATACCAAATGTAAGTCCATCATGGCTTCTTTTATGTTATGGAAATCTCTTATTCATTGCCTTCGACTCTTGGGTACATGTTCCTATAAAGTTCTACCGCAGATGAGAAGGTTACGGGGCGGTAGGCACGACGTCACCGCTTGTTGCTGCGTCGCCCACTGGAAGTCTTTGGTCTGGGCTATCGTCTCTTGTTACCGTGGTTACGTGTAAGAACACATTTGCAAATGAAAGCTCAGTTCTTGTTTTCTATGCATATTTCGATTAGCTTCTGCAGACTTTGAAACATTAATCATCCAGAAATTTGGAAGAAAACCTGTACCCTATCATTTTGTGAGTCTGCCACATAATCAATTTTCACTTCGGAAGAATTCTATCGCCTCGTCACCTCAATATCATCTTTCAAAACAGTAGTATATTGTCGCGGACAAAAGCGCAACGAGCGCAATAGGTCCCAAAGATCATTTCTCAATAGTCTAGAACACACTTAATATTAAGTTCCACTTTATAGGCTCTTGTTCATTTTATTGAGGATGTCTCCTTTCATTTCTCATACGTTCCAGCATCAAAAGAGGAAGAGAACATTGCCTCTTTATTGCATCCACATGGAAATAAATGAGGCTGCGCTGAATGAATAATTTTGTGCAACATTAGAATTCATTTAGAGGCTGTGAAGTTATTTATTTCACTCGAAAAGTTGAAGATGTATCCGTCTATGTTGTCCTCCCAGCAAAACTAGCATTCTTCGACGAGTTTTAGTTGGGCACTGTCCGTCAAAACGCTTGAACTCCCTCTTTTTATTCTAACTAATTTCGTTCCTTTCTATCCTTTTTGACAGGTGTATAAAATGACGAAATTTCTCAACTCTATCGTAGTTTCTTAGATTTTGTCCTTCTTTGACTAAAAACATTTCGCCAACAACACTGAACTACCTATCATCAACCGCCAAACATACTTTTCCAAGTGACATTTAATGCGAATCTTCAGTATTTTAGTATTATTTATTTTACAAAAGAAGGTAGTTATGTTGGCCTGGATGGCAGGAACGCGGATCGAGAAAAAAAACAGAGGGAGTCGGGGAAGCATTTTCGCCGTTAATTATGGAACTACAATTCTCGAAGTGAAGAATTTGGTCCCACATTAAACTTGTTCAGAAACCAGTGCTTGATCAGAAGGTCTAATACTCATTTTGAAGACTTTCAACAATCATAGTACAGACGGAAAGACAAAAAATGTCTGCAACTCAACTACAGGAACGTTAATCTTTCATCAATTTATTTCTTTTCAAAGTTTAGAAGCTCATTCGTTGTTATCAACATCTGCGCCTGCGAAACATTAATGTGCACCATGTTGCTGGCCTCTTATCGCTGCATTACAACTAAACTCTACATTTCTACATTATTAATATATTAACAAATAGCAGCAAACTCAAGCTGCTACCGTAACATACCATAGTGAGCATCACCTCCTCCGATGTTGCAGAACTCTTTGCACAAAGAAGTCTGCTAAAATTTCGCAGTTTTTCTTCTTTGAATCTAAACCTAACTTTTCTAATGTTTGCTCGACAGTTTTTCTTAACTTTTCTGTTCTTTTTCATTACCATGTTTCGGATTCAAACCAATTTCCCTCTTACCTCATGCAAATCTTTCAGCATGTATCTGTTTCGTTTCATACAGAACATCTCATAAATTCCTTAATTCTGTTGGACTACTCACCCCTTTAATTACTGTGAATCAGCCGCTTAGATTTCGGTGCTCTCCTCTCAAAAAAGGTTCTTTCATCAAATGAGCACGTGAAAACTCCTTCAATAAAAGCATTGGCACTGAAGTTTAAATTTCTATGAGGCAGACGTCAGCTTGCGGCACTGCTTTAAATGAGCGTCCTTGCTATTATTAGAACACCGAAGAGCTAGAATGTATGCTATCAACAACGTTCGCTAATGGATTTCGTTAAGGCAGAGTCACGTGACAACGTTATGTGCTCTGACATTTTTACTGGGAACGCTGATGGTTTTTCAGCAGTCACTCTTTTCTGATTTTGAAACTGATTGGGCTACTCACCCTACCTCAGCGATGTAAGATTTGGTCGTCGGTTTTGCACGCTTTGAACCTGCATGGATGTTAAAGTTAGCTAGCCACGTGCAGTGATTCGATTATTCACTCTTTCTTAAGTAAAAATGACAAAATCCACTGAATCGTGAGTCCTAGGTACTAAATAGTCTGCGAGTAATTAAAGCCAGCGTTTGGGGAAAATTTCGATGTTGAATTTTTCTCATTAAAATGTGTTCAGGAAAATTTGATAGAGTAACGATTACATTCTAAGAGCCTAACAAACTAATGGTTTTTTCAAATGATGCGGAGATTCTCTAGTTAACCCATATCGTTAGGTCGGTAGCAAGAATAAATCGGGGATTTCGGAAGTTCACGCTGCTCTCGATCCACCGCAGTAATTTGCAGTTTTGAAAAGTAAAGCAACAACTAGCTTTTTGAGCCTCAGAAAAGAACCACGTTTCATTGCGAAAACTTATGACACATAGTTGTGAATAATTATTATTAAGGTGTATTATTTAAAAAAAGTAATATGGTCAAAGTTTTATTGTTACTTCACTCAGAGACCTGATTTTCTGAGGATTTTTTAGTTGCTTATTTAGAGATCTTGAAACTCTAAATAAGCAACAAATCTTATGACGCTTAATGCGGGCTGATGTCATCGCCTGAGGCTATTGTGCCTATCTTGATAAATTTAGGTCTTTTACAGAAATTGATTATTCATCACAAAAGAACTTCAAGTCTCAAAATGTTTTTTTCGGTGTCACCCTAAATCCTTGAGTCTTACAGTGCATAATATCATGATATATAATAACGAGCTTAGTCCGTGTGTGTGTATGTGTGTTTGTTTGTTTGTTTGTTTGTTTGTTTGTTTGTCTGTGTGTCACGAAATAAGGGGGTGCGGCGGGTCCACCGGCGCCAGATACCTGTAGGAGGGGGTGCGGCGGGTCCACCGGCGCCAGTTAGCCATAATATGGGGTGCGACGGGTCCGTCGGCGTCGGATTGGCGCGCCGGCACCAGATACCCATAGAAGGGGCCGCGACGGGTCCCGCGGTGTCGGACACCTTTATGACTCCTCCGCGTGTCTATTTCCTTCTTCGTTCGCCTCAAGTTTGTAGCATGCTGTTCTCAGAGAGTGGAAACACGCATGCAAAAGGCTGCTTAAATAGTAGCAGGATGTTTATGTGATCTGACGTGGAACGTTATCTTTATCAGTAAGATGATGTCTTTCACGTCATTTTATGCCAACAAATCATTCTTTGATAACTGTCTGGGGAAAACAGTAGGAAAACCCATACTTGGAGTGGTACTTTTGAATTTTGTCTATAATGTATTGGTAAGGAGTGTTTGAAGCTGAAGTTCGAATGTTCTCCAAATGTAGAACTGACGAGTTTAGAAAGAAAACTGTGAAATCTTTCGCTTTCATTGTAATATAAAAAAGGAAGAAAGATTGTTGGAGATACACAAGTCCAATTTCATAGAAAACTGCACTAATATTAATTTTTGTTGATCACTGAAGGCGAGCGAAGCAAACAGCACAGAAAGTCTGAAGTCCGGCTTTAGTCGGACGTTCAGACTGGTAAGTATATATCGCCCTATCTAATTTGCCACATATCACTTTATTTTCTGTGATTTTATTTTGTTGGTGGCTCAATTAAATGTTTCGTGTTGTGCAAAACTGAACTTACATATATTCAGAAAATGAAGGTGCTCAAAATATGTTATGCAAATTTGTATTACTTCGCTTAACCGGCGTGCTGATACTAACGCCTAACGCAAATGCCGTGTCGTCGAGATGTGTCGTGCTTGAGCATAGCCAAACCTTCTTGATCGCCAGCTAGAGCTTGCACAAAATCAATCCATTCGCAGCTAATCCATATTCTGCGGGACCTTACGTCGCGCTTGAACTGCCTATCCATGCCGAGTGTCCTTAGGCCCTCTTTCACCAGCTCAGTCCAGTACTTCCGTTTTTGGCCCGGTGGCTTCTTTCAGCTCGCACCGAAAAACTCCTCAGAACTCGTTGAACAAGGCGATCTGCCGGTCTCCTTAATATATGAGCAAAGAAGCGAATACAACTTACTTTAGCCATTCTCGATGGTGGTGCAAGATGTTGATATATTTCACGTGTCATCCGCCGGTATACTACATCAGTTTCTGCGTAAAGAGTTTCATTGTGGCATACCCTAGGCCAGAAGTAGCCAAGTAGCCGTCAAATCAGCCTTCGTTCCTTCCTTCCTGCAATCAAGCCTCCCCCATCACCGTAGATGGTGCTGCCCCTGTCTCATCAGTACATCCTGATGGAGTAAATTAGATTAGGTGAGATAGACTCGCATCTTGACTTCGTTGGTGATGCGAGTCGACCACAGGCATTTCGTGAAAGTGTCAAATGCAGAAGTGGCCTTGAGCGCATCTTTGCTGAATATCTAGCTGCCGTTGTTCTTCAGCGTACAGCCCAGGCAACAGAGCACCACCCTGAATTCCGTTGAGGGTCTCGAGGAGACACATATCTGCTTACATTTATCAGGGGTGAGTCACAGTCCGCAGGCTGCAGCTAATTTTGCTACAATCTTGATGGTGCTAGAACGACACCAGCAGAACGCTGATCTACTGTTCTTCGCATAATCGTAGATCGTAGATGGCGAAATTAAACAGGAAGGGTCCTGCCAGTCCTCTTGCCTTACTCCAGTTACCACCTCAAACGGTGTTGTACATCCGGCTGGTGTTCGAACTGCAGCAGTTGTTCGCTGATTCATGTCATCAAGCAAACGAACGAACTTTCCTTGTACTCCATCGGCGCGGAGCGCGTTGAGAAGACGGCCTCGGCGAGGAGAGTCAAACGTGGCTTCAAAGTCCAAAAAAGCTAACTGCATTGGTTTCGAATACCGCTGCCAGATTTCGATCACTCTCCTGACGATGAACACCTGGTCAATCGTATATCGGCCGCGACGAAAGCCAGCTTGCTCATCGCGCGTAACGAGTCGGTCCAAAATAATCCGCTCCAATACCTTGTAAATAACACGCAGCAAAGAGATTCCTCGATAATTCCTAGGGTCTGTGACGTATAACTTTTTGTGGATGGAATTATGATAGCGTGTCTAAACGAATCAGGTAACCTTTTCGTCTATCCATATTGAACGGATGATCTTTGTCATCTCACTAATCCCAGACGGAGGAAGATATTTTAGCATTTCTGCCCTAATCGCGTCGTCTCCACCAAATTTTCCATTCCTCATTTTTTGAATACAGACTAGAACCTCCGACTCAGTCGGTGGCTCCTCGTTAACCGCATATGAATGTGCTCGAGATCAGGAGCTGACGGTACTTGTCGGTTCAGCAAGGTCTTGAAGTGATCCCTCCAAGTTGAAAGGGTTGCTTTACCAACAGCTACTCCATTGGCAATGTTAAGGACAGGAGAACATCTTTTCATGTTGCCGCTATACTGTTTCAGTAAAGCATAGGATTTCCGAGGGTTCATGTCCTCCCACACCTTTTCAAACTCCTTCGCTCCTGCCGTCCACTTGTTATCACTGTCTTCTTGCAGTTGACAACCCCACTTCTTTCTATGAAGCTTTTGCTGGTTGAAGTCACCAGTACTGCGCGCGACACATACTATATTTTGCTTCCGCAGATGCAAAGGCAAACTTCTTCCGCGGCAATACAGCCGGGAGCGTTTCCCTTGCAGCGTCCTGGATGCACTTGGTGAAGGAATCCGCATCTCTAAGCTTCTTCCTGGTCCGTACTCCAACATGAATAGACACACGTTGGAGGAATTTCGTTCTGCATTCTTCGCCTTTCAGACTTGCCATGTCGAATTTCGGTCGAAGAGGAACTTTTCAGTTTTTCTTGTGGATCCGTTTCTTAAAGGTGAGAAGAACTGGGTCAGAGTCAACTGGTCAGAGTCGAACGGGACGTCCCAAACAGCTCTAGATTTTCGGATATCTGACTGAGGAATGTTCCTCGCCGGACTTTAGTCTAGCTGAAGTTTAAGAGCCCTCATCTTCCACTTGTGCTGCTCTTCAGGCGTTGAAATGGTTTACCCCTGCCACGTGAGCTGATGGCGTCGATGATTCCTCTTAAGCGTACAAACGATGATGAGGCCCGTCTGTTTGCACAATTCGACCAGATGGTCACCGTTGTCCGACGTACGCTCCGCTGGATAGTACCATTTTCCTATCACATCGAATTGCTGTTCGAGTCCCATCTTAGCATTTGCGTTGAATCCGACAAGGAAAACCTTCTGGGTTGGTATTTTAGACATCAGCGCATTGAGTTCATCATAGAAGGCGTCCTTCTTATTGTCCTCAGCGGTCTCCGTAGGTGCGTGGGCAATTACGATCTAGAGTTCCAGAGTCCTCTGTCCCGCAGTCGTACAAAGGCGCATCTAGACGACGTTGGGCCAAATTTCTCCACCAGGTTGTTGTAATCGTTCTTCACGCAGCCGCCTACTTTGTTCCCATCAGCATCGCCGCAGTATATGGTGTAATTTTCGATGCTGATGACGGCCCAATCTCTCATGCATGTTTCCCGCAGTGCAGCAAAAGGCACACAGGGATATCGCAGGAGCCTAGATGGGGCGGATTGTTGGAGTTCACTCGATAGAATTCGGCAGTTCAGCGTGACGATACGAATGGTGGTTGCCAATGATTCCATGCTCCCTTCAGGCTGTTGACCTTTCAGGTTATGGGCTTTGACGATGTGCTGGACGACAGTACCTGTTTGCAATGTATGGGAATCTTTCGCCATATAACAGTGCAGGTTATATAGCTCGTATGTTCCCAATGCGTACACTCGAATGCCTGATTGCGTTTTTTTAAAAGCAGGGCCACTACGTGCAGGTAGCAATCAGACTAGTATACGCGGTTGATTTGGTAAACCGGAGAATCAGCATAGTGGGCGAGTGTCTCAATATTAGGTTGCCCAGGCGATTGATGCTAGCGACGGGAGTGCACGTGCTGAAGGACTGACCGCTTACGGTGGTTTCAGGGAATGATCAGGTAAGGATAGCAGAATTTATTTCGAATGAAAGGATATCGAATTCATGACGGTTCTCGGAAGCAACAAAATAAACAACAGAGAAGTAACTGCAACATTCTGCACCCAAGAATTTCTATCGGTACTTTAGGTCAACCAAGATTAAAAAAAAAGAATAGAGCTCTATTTGTTCTGCTCGTGAAGAACAGGATAAATGTTAAAACCCCGAGCAATTATGGAATCTCCAAAGGGCCAATGCGGGTGGTACATTGACTCGTCTACTTTACAGTAGCGCTATGCCCTGTTCTTCACCACTGAGCTGATTCGCACCCATTGCCCACTCTTAATCCCTTTTAGATAAGAGATCACATAACACCAACCATTACTGAGGCTAAAGGTCCATATTAATCCATATCTAATATTTCTTATATATTAGCTCGGGTCCGCGTGTACGAGTCTGACTGCTACCTGCACCGTGTGCGCATTGGGAACGTACGAGCTATATAACCGCACTGTTATATGGCGAAAGATTCCCAGATTACATTGCAAAAAGGTGCTGTCGCCCAGCACATCGCCAAAGCCCATAACCTGAAAGGTCAACTGCCTGAAGGGAGCATGGAATCATTGGCAACAATCATATATTAGCTCACATGCGGGCCAGTTGATAATGACGGATTTATAACATTATAATATTATATGATAATATAACATCATAATGTTTTATAATGCTATAATTGTTATATAATAATATAACATTATAGCATTATACTCGTCATTATCATTATTGCTATAATAATTATAATATAATATAATGTTATATAGTTATAATGACAAGTCAGTTGATTGGCGGAAGCTTCAGAACAGCTATATTGCAAGAGCTGTTGTTGTTTTCGAAAGTGCCCGGGGTTAGCAACTCAACAGCAATCGTTTATCGATAACAAATGCTTAAGCAAAGCTATTGATCTTTCTTTCACAGCCGTAGAATGTGTTCTCGAATCAATCGTGGATAAATTTTTATTTCCCGATACCCCTTTCATACTCATCTTCAGCGGGTGGAAATAGACAAAGAGATAGGAAAAACTGCATCCGATATTCAAACTTAATTATTTGCTAATAACTGTAGTGTTAAAGCTGGTAAATCAAATACAAACTCTTTCTTTCGAACGATTTACTGTCACTAATTTTATCCGAAAATACTCCACCTACTTGTCTCTTAGCCACCGTATTATTTCTTTATTCTTTTCCACCAGTGTACTCAAATAAAAGCGAACCTTCATAATCCATTCCTAAAAACCACTTCTCAAAACCCTTTTTTAAAAAAAACTTTTAAAAAACCCCCCCCCTCTCCTTTTTTGGGTTTTTTTTTTTTAAAAAAAAAAAAAAAAATTCCCCCCCCCCCCCCCAAAAAAAAAAAAAAATAAAAAAAAAATTTTTTAAAAAAAAAAAAAAATTTTTTTTTTTTATAAAAAAAAAAAAAAACGCTACGGAGGAGCGCGGCACCGGTGGGCAGGTCGGAGACAAGCGGAGAACTCGGTGGTTGGCATAGGATCCATCCTCCAATAGGGAGTCTCATTCCTGCGCCAATTCCCCCTTCAAAGGTCTCGGGGCAGGCCCTTGTTCCCCTGCCCCAATCCAAGTGGAATAAGTGTAGTACACAAATATTTACAAATGCGGTTTTTTCTTAAGACAGCAACACAATGGCAGCAGCATATATTATACACGTTACAACAGATGGAAAGTGGTATCGATCGTGCCATGTCAAGATGATTATGCGGATAGTGATCCTCTGCTTACATGTGGTTAGTGGTTCGGGCCCCGTGGGCACCAAAAAAAAAAAAAGGGGTTGAAGGGGGGAAAAAAAAAAAAAAAACCCCTTTTTTTTTTTGGTGGGGGGAAAGCTACCGTAATATGTTGTCATTGGCAATCCTTCTCTGCTGGGAATGTCGTGGCGAGCGCAACACTGGAGGCGCCAAAAAACAACCACTGCGGAGAAGATGGAGATCTGATTGGATAGGCCCCAAATGGGACCCCAACGAGCCAAATGGAAGCTGAGAGACCGTCATCTACGAGTCAAACATACACTCTCTACGAGTTATTCGAGCTGACGTCCATACTTACCCAGAACTACCCTACAGGATGACAGGTGTAGGCGTGGTGGCCATAGGCAAAGGTCTCGCCTGATGATGACGACGTGGACCACGGTGGATGGTGGATGGCATTGTATTTGTTTGCTTGACGTAGATGATTGACCATGAGAGTATGTTAAGTAGGTAGAGACGATGACTGACAGCGGCTCGGAATAGACTTTAACGGCTCGACATAGGTTTCAGCGGTTTGACATGACGGCAGTGGCTCTACAAGATAACGGTTCAGCAAGACCTAGAAGAGCAAGGTGAGTGTGTGGGAAAAAGTTTGGTGTTCCTCAGTGTGGTTTCAGAGGAGGTTGAAGTTCCATATTGAAAGGTAGTTATAGCGGTGGTAGTGAATATGTTCGAATAGTGCCGTGATAGTAAAGTAAGATAAAGATTGCAATGTAATTGGTCAACCTAAATGGTAAGATGATTTGGGGTGTATGGTGAGATGGTGTATGGTTTTTGTCGAAAAGTAATCGGAGGTCTCCAGTGACATGGTCGACCACCCTGACAATCTTGGGACATAGAGCTGGAAGCCTCAGGGTTTCTCTCTGCAACATTCGTCCGGTGTGTGTAGGTATAGACATCCGAAGCAACGACCCTGTCCGGCTATACGAATGCAGGGTTTGCCGAGGCTTATGTATCGTTGACAATCAGATGCATTTGTAAGGTGTAAGAAACAGTTGGACTGTTGTTGTGATGGTCGTCTACGTGATCAGGTACTGCTACTGGCTGACGATGGAATATGGTGTTGTTTGTTGGCGGACGCATTCGACGTTGGTGTTGGTGGCAAGGACGGGTGGTAGTGGACCTTGTGGCCTTTTACCGAGACGTAATGACGTGGTGACGTGGATGAAATAAAGATGGCTTTCACAGTGGATGATGAGGGCGATGGCTTAGATGCTGTTGGTGTAGTTAGGAGCGGATGCTGTGAATACAATTCTGGTAGAAGTAGATGGTGCCGTAGTGAAAATGTCGTAGTGAAGAGTGTCCATTGTTTCTTCGTCGGTCTCCCCAAATTAGCTGAGCTACTACGTGAAGACAAATGATGACACAGGTTAGTGAAAAGGTGATGCAAATTTGTATTGGGTTCGGCGCTCCTAATATACTGCGGCTGGCGCGGAGAAGTCACCGTAATACTTTGTTATTCGCGATCTTTCTCGCGTGTCGGCCACTAAGTCGCCAAGCACGACAAAAGGACTACAGAAACAGATCTTTGAAGCACCTCGCTCTAACTTTCTTCAGTATCAAAGCTCATTGTCTACTTTAAAGAATTTCTTTTTCGGCTTCGCTTTGTGAAAAATACCTTTGGAGTTATCTCCAAAGACCTCGGAGTTTCTATTGATCCATCTCATTTCAGCGCAATTTTCTTCTCTTTAGATACTAGCTTCTAACTATTATTTATTAGATTACCTCTAACTTAAGGACTGTGTCCAACCGCTGAAATTTGCAGTGGTCTTTTGGTCTAAATCAAAAGATACCACATTCCAGCACGACGGTTTTGCGAATATATTGAGAGATTGGAGGTCGACAGTTTTTTCTTTCCGACGTGATATTTTCTTTCACAGTGCACCAAACATTTATGTAGTATGTAAGCTTTTCTTGAGGAAAAAACTGTAAATAAGGCAACTAGCCTATGTACCGGGGCCTATTTCTCGGTAATCCCTTATTTCCCCTCACTTTGAGTCCTTAATTTGCATGTGTTCTTGTTTTTCATTGTTTTTACGTCCAAGTGCAATATGGTTAGACTTTGTTCGCAGCCATTTTCAGACAGAGAACGAATGGCGGCTGAAGTCAAACATTATCGTAAGTTAAACCATTAGTTTAAAGGGATGTATGGCAGAAAGTTCAAGTGGACAGAAAGTTGATTCACAATGATTACGCAGAAATTTGAAATTCAACATAGAAATTCCCTCTGTGCATATTGCGAGTTCGTTCTTTCTTATTTTTCACTTCAGCTTTTGTCCATCATCGAAGCCGGCGTTTCCATGTGATCCTCCTTCTTATGATTGGTTACTTCTCAATGGCGGTGATAACATCAAATATAGGTGTGTAATGAGTTAATGTATGCAGAGAAGTTTTACAAATTTAGTTTATCTTACTGAGTTATTTATACTTGTTTTTCTATATAAGGTGAAAGCATTTGAAAACAAAATGCTCACATCTGGATACGAGGAAATGAGCTTGTCAAAATGATTCGGAACATAATGAGAAGGAGCTAAGCATTATAAAAGATCAAAAATTACACCGTCTTCCAATCTTTCGAGCGTTATCGAAGAATCAAAAATTCTGATTACATAATATAACTTTAATGCTATAACGTGTGCAACTCGTGAGGAATGCAATTTTTTGAGTGTAGTATTACTTGTACATGAAGATGTTGGACACCGTTGTTCCTAGATGAAATAATCTGTTGCAAAACGGGCATACGACGAAAGTAATGAAAGAAATGGATGATGTGTAAAAATGTGACGATACATTACTAAGGATGAAAGGATGGGTGCATTTTTCAGTTTTTTATATACGACAATATACCACACAAAATTGCCTCGAACAACGTGGGTACAAATTTATTACGTTGAGGAGAAAGAAGAAAGAAAGAAAAAGTTCTGTGACAAAAGTACAAACTTAAAGGCATCAGCCCACGAATCTGAGGTGGTGCGGATTTTAGGTGGAGTATTCGCAAACGGGATCGTGGATTAAGGATAGGAGGGTGATTCCGTCCATTTCTTCCTAATTGCCGTAAAAAACGGCCCGGAAGATACGGCTTCGACCGTTCCGGTGCGCTACTTTCTACAAGGAGTTTGGTCGGAGCGCGCCAGTCGCGTGCACACGCCGCAACTTCTGGGCCGTTTTTTACGCCAATTAGCAAGAAAAGGACGGAATCACCTTCCCCCCCCCCCTCTCCATAATCTACGATCCCGTATACGAATACTCCACCTGAAAGCCGTAGATTCGTGGGGTGATGCCTTTAAGCACAAAAATAAATTCCCTCATTCCTTAAGATAAAGCCAGTGCATTCACTGTCTCCGCGTTTTTAATATTCGTATCAGTCATCCTTAAGACCAAGTCTGGATCTCAGTTCTTTAGCAACAGCTCAAACACAACAACTCTCTCCACCTCGTCGTCAAGAAAGTTACTAAAGAAGGGCACCAAGTGATAGTTGGAGGGTGCGAGATCACGTTAATGCGTAGGATGGCGCATTTCAATTCAATCCATCTCCCTTGGGTTGATGACAGAACATAAGAAAGAGTCTTTCTAGAGCAATATCATTCTTCCAACGGCAAAGGGAGTAAACTTACCGGCTATCGATTTGTTCGCTCCTTTAAACTGTTCGGATTGGAATTCACCGGTTCGCATATTATCATCTGCAAATTGCGAGGAATGTAGAAACTCTCAAAATTCTCTCAAAATCGCGTTTTCGCACAAACCTTTTGGTTTGATACTCTCGAAGTTACTGTGTGCCAAAAACTAAAATATCTTTCGATAAAACTTCTATAAATATGGTGCACGAAAGGTTAACTGTAATCTCAACTCTATACTTGCGGTCAAGTCATGAGGGATCACTTACGACACTGTTTGACCTCTTCAATCTTATGTAATTGATGACCAACGGGATAAGAGTGTGACGTAGTCAGAGCTGAAACATCCATGAATTGAGGTTCCCAAACTCGATTGACGCGACCGTACCGGACACAGGATAAATATTTGTTTAGCTTAACAAAACAAAAACAAAAACAAAAACAAAAACAAAAGATATTCGGGAAAGCGGTGAATCCTAGAGGTTAGTCTTCTCATCTTTCAAACGCGTTTAACGCGCAGAATCCCTGATCATGTTCTCCAGAATTTTTCACACTGTATCCGACAGTGAGGGTGGGTGTAGTGTAGCGGTTAGAGGTTTCGCTTCCTGCACCATACGATCGATTGGAGGTTCAAAACTGCCCTAGTGCTCACCAAGTCTTTCATCCCTCCGGGGTCAATAAATTAGTACCAGACTTGTCTGGGAGGATAAGAACACTTACTTGACACATGGGCTAGCTCCTGCAAATCATTGCACAGGTCAGTTACACGTTCGTAAACCTTAAACGATTCTGAATAGAAGTGAACGTGGGGACGCATCCCAAGCGGATTGAGTAATGCTAGACACGTTATTCTTTATCCAGCAATGACAGAAGAGCCGCCACTGCAATTATTTTTTTGCTTTGATTCGAAGAGGAAAATGATCAATAGTGACTACATATGAAATCGTGACGGACTGCGAAAAAAGCGAAGACGAAGAAAACGATGAGGAAGAAAATATTGCGGAAGTACTTTGAATTATACGGCTTGTTGGCAATTGCAAAATAAAAGATAAATTGATCATATCACATCCCAGGACTTTTCGCTCACTCTAACATACCTTAGAATAACGATATCTATTCATTATTCTTGAGTTCTTTCTATTTATTTCTTTCTTGAGTTATTGTTATTTTCCTCTGATTTGCATGAGAAGTAATACAAAAAAAACACGGTTGTTTTGTTCCCGACACAGTGTATAAATATACCGATAGAAACTAGTAATATTCTAATGTTATCAAATAATATATTAATGTTAAGCAGATTCAGGAATCACACTGAGTTGCATGATAAATTCTACTGCGTTGGCGTTGGACGTGAAGGATAACACAGTTCCAAGGTAGTCTCGTATCTAGTATATGAAGACCGATACTTCTAGAAATGACTTTTAAGCGATCTGAATGATTTATTGCCCACCAATGCGACAAATCAGTGTGCCCGAGTAAAAGCTGGAAAAGTGAACGATTACGGAGTGAGTTACTCAGAAAATACATATTTTCACACTCGAAATAGATTCCGTAACCATTTAGGGCTCGTACGAATGGCCTGTGAAAATTCAGGGTTTCATCGTTGGCGCAACATTTTTAGGTACGTTCTGAAATCACTGCTGTCATCTCCGGGTCTAGCATCAGCAGTAGCGAGAATCGTTAAGCCGCCACATGGGGACCTGGCTCCTGTGGCCCCATGCGGGCTCATGGGCAAGGTCCCATCCCCTGCCTAAGTCTCCTTTTCGAGACCCTCGTCCCGCCCCATTCACACGCCTCAGCACGCTTTAATATGTGGTAAAGATATATGGTATAGAAACGATCAATCACACCAGTGATTTATTCCAAAACCAGTCTGAGCGTCCGGCTAAAGGCGGACTTCAGACTTTGCTTCGCTCGCCTTCACTGATCAACGAGAATTAATACTAGTGTTATTAGTTCTATGAAATTGGACTTGTATATCTCCAACAATCTTTCCTACTTTTTTATATTATAACTAAAAACGAAAGATTTTATTCTAAACGCGTCAGTTCTACGTTTGGAGGACTCGAACTTCAACTTCAAACACTCCTTATCAATATATTATGGACAAAATTTAAAAGTATCACGCGAAATATGAGTTTTCCTCCTGTTTTCTATAAACAGTTATCAAAGAATGATGTTTTGGCATAAAATGACGTGAAAGACATCATCCTACTGATAAAGATAACGTTCCACGTTAGATCACATAAACATATTGCTACTATTCAAGCAGTAGTTTGCATGCGTGTTTCCACTTTCTGAGAGCGGCATGCTACAAACTTGAGGTGAACGAAGAAGGAAATAGGCACGCGAAGGAGTCGTAAAGGTGAAAAGCAAAGCGCCCAGTGGCCACGGCTATGAAACGGCTGCAACCATTTATCTTTTGCGACATGCACACGAAGTTATTGTGCAGCAATCCGACGCCGGTGGACCCGTCGCAACTCATTTTATAGCTATCTGACGCCGAGTGGACCCGTCGCACCCCCTTTTTCGAATTTCGTGACACACACACACACACACACACACACACACACACACACACACACACACACACACACACACACACACACACACACACACACACACACACACACACACACACACACACACACACACACACACACACACACACACACACACACACACACACACACACACACACACACACACACACACACACACACACACACACACACACACACACACACACACACACACACACACACACACACACACACACACACACACACACACACACACACACACACACACACACACACACACACACACACACACGCACGCACGCACACGCACACGCACACGGAATAAGCTCGTTATTATTTATCATGATAAATTCAAATTGTAGCAGCGCAATTACGTAGTATATGTACACATACAAGTCGAATACACAATACCAAACAACGGCATCAGAAGTAGGATGAGTGGTTAGTCAACGGTTCGGCGGATCCCTTCCCGTGAAGTGATGAGAATAATTCAAACTCATTCAAGGCACGATCCACGATGTCCGTAGGAAGTTATTATCCACTTTTGACATATCATAGGAAAGCAACGAAACAAAATAGAACTGAGAAATTTTCATCATAAAAGGAAACACTACAAATTCTTTGACTGTTCAGCGCAGTTCGATGTGTCCTCGATTTTTGGCCTCACACACATCTAAACGATATTCAAGCTCTCCCCAAACACGGTTGAGGGCTTTTAGTGTAAGAAAGTGAATAACGTTTGTGTTTCTGTTTTGATTTTGTGATTTTGCAGTCTTGCTCAGGTGTAATTCTCAAACGCGCTCTTACACAGATTTTTAGGACAACTCAGGTGGCCCTCCCGCATAGCTCTACAGACTCGTCACTTACCGATGAGCTACCGGAACGAAGTTTTTCTAGCAAACTGCCGGTACCCTTCAACTGCTTATCCCACCGATCAATGTTATTTCTATGTTGTGGCGCTTTGTTGTACACGCGACGATATTTACGATACGCTGCAGTTTTTTCGTTTAACTGGATTCGAAATTAGCAAGCAAGAGAACACACTGAACTTTCCTCTAGCGTCACATCTCGACTGGCGTGGACAAGGTCTGATCTGCTGCTGCGCAGTTCGCGGTGCTACGTCATTACCCTGAGCGCACGCTTGCGCATCGCGCTACGGGAATGTGGAGGGTCTTCTTTTTGTTGGCGAAACTTTCACATTTCTATCTTGTTTTGTTGTTTTCGGTGACCGGTAAAAAGTGCACCATGACTTTATGGGCACTCTGCATTCACAAACGCGGGACGAAAAGAAAGATCACTCGCAAAAATTGAAAATGAAACAACCGGACCGAGAGATATTTGGAGTCGATCTTTATATAGGTTGACTGTTGCGCGAATGTTACTGTGAGACGGTACCCGTGTCATCGGCCCGACTGAGAAAGTCGTACATATCCAAAACAATTTCTTTGCTTATCTCTGGAAGAGACAGAACGGACTCATGAAGTTTGAAACCTGTAGAGACAAAGGCAGTGTAGCACGAATATGACGTGGTGAGGAAATCCGCGGGAAAATCTATAGATGGGATTGAAGATTGTGGGACCCTGGATGGTTTCGCTCATGTTTCTAATCGTCGTAAAAAAAACAGCGTGAGAACCGCTTTAGTTCTTCCATGGTACATAAGAACTCTCCTCTATGTACAGTTTAGGTCCCTTCTAATTCTCCGTTGGATTTACTTGAATAGACAACTAAAAAGATCTCGCTAACCTTCGACCGCCCGGTTGTAGACGCGGCGCACACGGGTGGTACGTTGCAACTGAAATATTCGTAAGAAATATCGTCTTCCACGCCATTTTTATGACGATTAGGAGGAATGAGCGGAAACACTCCGAATCCAACAATCTACAACCCCACCTCTAGATTTTCTCGTGGATTCTCTCAGCACGTCAGATTCGTGATACACTGCCGTGACAAGGGGATGTGGCGGCCGAAGTGCATGTGCTCAAAAAAGTTAGAAGTTTTCAAAATGACGGAACCATGCTATTGTCTAAGACTTCATATTGTCTATCTGCCCTTTCAAATTCTCATGTACACACATAACCTGAAGGAGTACCTCAACATCTGGTTGATTTTGAACCTTGAAATCCTCTATATTCCCATGCATGTGTTCTTCGAGAGTCAATTCGCAATGCACAATTTCTTGGAATTTCGAGTTTTGTGAAATGGAAAAAATTTAAAAGTGCGCCGTTCCTAATTTAAATAAAAAATTTTTACAAGAGGTTGAATATGTAGGTTGACTTTTCTTCTTTAAGGAGGGATGCTGTCTACTTTACCTGGTGGTTTAGCGATTGACAGATACAGTATTCGACACCTGCTAATGATTTCGGTGCTTCTACTTTCGGCTGCCAGCTTCCTCGTACCGTTATTTGCTGCAGAAATGGGACCTGCTGGAGTTATACTACTGAGATTTTTGATGGGAGTTGGGGAGGTTTGGTGTAACCATTTAATCATGTGTAACCACCAATATGTACATAGCGAACCACTAAATTCAGAATAAAAATTCTAGGGTGTTATGATTCCTGGTATAAATGGCATGATTACTGGTTGGATTCCACTGCATGAGAAAAGTACTGCTGCATCTGTGTTCACCTCAGGAAATCAACTGGCTGGTGAGAAACTTGCTGTGTCCATCCTCTTCGAATAATTTTTTCTCCCAGGAATCCTTGGTAATCCAATAGCTGCTGAGCTTTGTGCCAGTGATCTTCAATGGCCTGCAGTATTTTATTGTTCAGGTATGTGAGCCATCGTAGTTACGAGGAAAAATTATGTAAATCTGTATCAAAATTCAAAAAATATATAATATATATAAAAAAATAAATAAAAATTGAATCTGTATTAAATTGAAGGGCTACTTGGTTTCCTTTGGTGTGTTGTTTGGCACTACACGGTAAACAATTCCCCATCCAATTCTAAATGGATAAGCGATCACGAATTGGCATATCTGGAACATCATCTTCCTGAGAAACGTCTTAAACACCAGAAGGTGGTTTGACCAAATTTTCTAAGTTTTTTAGTTCGCGTACTTTCCATCTCTTCAGTGCATCATATCCTTGAATTTCTTAATTGTGCTTGAAGCACCAGAACTTTCTCAGGTCATACCTTGGCTTTCAATGGCATCGTCCGCTCCGTTGCTGGTGGTATTTTATTCAGGCATCATAGGTAACATGATGATTGCTATGATCCTTGTTTACATTCCTGTATACTTCAAAGATGTACTAATGTTAGAAGTAAAGCAAGTGGGTGTGAAAGCTTTTAAAATACCGTTTCTCGCTCACACAACTCTCAATCATTTCAGAATGGCTTTTACACGGCTCTTCCACACACGTTCAACTTAATTTCAAAACTAGTTTGGGGTTTCTCTATGGACTATTTCAAACAGAAGAAGTTACTCACCGCTACGCAGACTGTAAAGCTCTCTCAGGTCTTATGTGAGTTTATTGTTAACTTCTCTTCGTTTCTGGTAAGTAGCGAGAATACAAACAACTACTGAACAGAGAGTTGAGTGTTCAAAACAGAACTAGCACGATTTTTCAACTCCTGGGGCACACCTCAATTTGTTCCCTCGTGCAACGGAAAGAGTTCAATTTTGGAGCGGTTCTTAAAGTAGCCTCCGCATCTTTAAAGGCAGCATTCTATGAAACTAGTAATGTTTATCACTATATGGGAAAATATAGCATGGGTTGTAGGCTACAGGTATGATCATGATCCCGTTCAATTTCACTTTAT
Organism: Necator americanus; assembly: GCF_031761385.1. Classification (NCBI taxonomy): domain Eukaryota; kingdom Metazoa; phylum Nematoda; class Chromadorea; order Rhabditida; family Ancylostomatidae; genus Necator; species Necator americanus. The sequence goes on from NC_087375.1 coordinate 18,773,841, forward strand.
TGTTCTGAAAAAGAGGTTCTATTCAGTGATTTAACATGAGTGGGCTGCTGAGGTTGTGTACGAGGATGGCGCGTTCTAACTTACCTCGCAGGAACACTGTTCTTGCGTCGTTTTCAGGACGATTAGTGGGAACTAAGCGGGACGACGACTTACAGGTTGAACTTGAACGACTCGAACTTCTTTAATTCATTCCATGTATGCGGAAAATTTCGGAACATTTTAATTGTTATGTGCTTGATATGGGCGCCTTACCTTTGTTAATTCAAATCACTTAAAAGATCACAACCTTCAGATCAGCAACAAGAATGGTTGGTAACACGTTGAGACACCGACTGAAAAAAGTGCTTTCTCGCAAAATATGAGCAGTAGCTTGTGTGATTATCCTGTAATGAGTGCTTTCATTATTACTCTTCCCATAATATACATTAACTGTCGTTTGGTCACACGAGTTTCCAACGTTTCTGAAGTGATCGATTGTCCTGATACCAACCTTACTTAGCCCTTATTAGAGCCTTCATGGACTCTGCTATGTTCCAGCCATGCTCACACTGTCAATTTGCTTCTTCGCTCTTGCGTACGGAGTTGACTGTTCCACTCACGGTCTTGCCTTGTTCTTGCTTTCCGTCATCGGAGCAGCGTTTGGGTTGTCGATAAGTGGATTTCTCACCAGTCTTCTTTCTCTTGCACCAAACTTTATTGGAGTTATCAGCAGTATTTCACAAATAATCGGTAATGGAACCGCTACAATGTTTTTGTACCTGCCTTGTCAAATAATGAACAATTCGTATGTTGCAGGTTTCGGAGGTCGTGTTGCAACTCCCCAAATAATTACTTACTTTAAAACTGTAGTGAGCTTGTTTTTTTCTGAGTTTCTTCTGTGGTGGTGTGAGGAAAACGCTGGACATTTAAGGGAACAGCAGAAGAATGGCGTGGAATCTTGCTGGTGTATTCTGCTATGACTGCGTTGTCTGCTGCATTGTTCGCCGTATGGGGTTCAGGTTGGTGTGGTACTGCGCAATCACTGTGTTTGAATCTCTAATTAACCATTTTCAGGAGAAGTGCAGTATTGGAACTCTCCTCAGCCAAAATGGTCAGAACTAGGAAGTGTTCCTATGGATAGTAAGCTACTGGTCATCAACAACGAGGAACATACACTGGTTAAATCGTGAAGACAAAATTTCCAGCAATCTTCATATTATGGGTAAATTAGGTTGGAAGTTACGTAGTATTTATTTTGGTTAATAAATCCCAGTCTTTTATGGAATAATGTTGTAATTAGTAAGTGGTTTATTACTAAGTCCTTGGAGCAACATGTGAAAAGCTACCGATCTGTTATACAAACTCTCAATTTATAGAGTTCGGGAAAATGGAAGACGATGGTGACTTCTTCTTGATCGATCTTCTAAAGTACTGCTAGTATCGACGTTCCGAGAAATTTTATGTACGGCATGCACATGTACTGGCATCTAAAATCTTTTTTGATAAACTTTCTGAGAATTATATCCTTTCTTCTCATTTGTGGTTATCGTTTCTTTTATATTAATAACATACACGAATCATATATCTTTGGCTATAAACTACAGGTCTACCTGTTGGAATGTTCCACTTCGGTGAATCTCGGCATAATAAAATGTAGTATTGACTTTTGACAAGCTGTACAAGAGGTTGTTAATTGATTTCTACCTAATTTACAGCCTTTTCCGCAAATAGCATCTTTCAATGCCGGAAAAGGACGGCTCAATTCGCAATCTATGTGATCAAATGTCTCGACAACTACACATACAAACTCTACGCCTACTTTTTTTGATCACAAACATAGTGAGTGCACTTAATGCTCACCTTGGATTGGAGGAGACTTAGTAGTGACCGCTGGCTGATCGAAAGCGAGACCAATTGGTTCAAATGACTCATTCAACTCAGAAGGACCATCTGAGCTACGGTGCTGGTTCAAGTGATCGAGAGACATTCTTCTTTGTGATTTATCTTAAGGATCTGGTGTGGATCCGAAACGCTTTCAAATTTCGTAAGAAAATTCGAATTCGAATCAAAGGAAGGCGTCATAACGGAGAATATTTTGAAGTTAAGATCACGATTTTGTCGCGCGAACCTAGCATTGCGGCGCGCAAGGCTCTGGAGGCTTTTTGGATCCACTCCAAGAGTCCAAATATGAATCGCAAGGAGGAATGCCTCTCCATTACGCGGGAACTCGCGCCCTATTTAAAGGCATCACCCCACGAATCTGAGGTGGTGCAGATTTCAGGTGGAGTATTCGTATACGGGATGGGAGACTACGGAGAGGGAGGTGATTCCGTCCATTTCTTCCTAATTGCCGTAAAAAAACGGCCCAGAAGATACGGCGCCGCACAAGACTGGCGCGCTCCGATCGAACCTTTTGTACAAAATGGTGCGCCAAAACGAATAAAGCCGTATCTTCCGGGCCGTTTTTTACGGCAATTAGAAAGAAATGGACGGAATCACCCCCCTCTCCGTAGTCTCTCATCCTGCATACGAATACTCCACCTGAAATCCGTACCACCTCAGATTCGTGGGGTGATGCCTTTAAGGCTGATATTTGATTGCGCTAGTCACCTCACAACAGGTATGTGGCAGTGGTGGCAGGACAGTCAGCTGATCCTAAGGTACGACGTTATCTTCTACTATTAGCTATGAGGCCCAACGGTTAACGTAGGATTTTCTTTGTTTGGCGAATAAGGCGTTGATCGGATTAATCACGTTCGATTTCACCTCTTTCATGCTCTGAAGAAGGCGATATTGCCGAAACGTTAGCCACGAATAAAGGATTATAATAACCTCGTGTCTGGCTCTATTAAAGAAAACAATTGTTGAAACTTCCGTTACTTTTGTCTTTTTTATGTTCTATTAACCCCTAAAGGTATGCCTTCTGACACACCTGCAAATGGTAACGCTCATTTCATCCAATATGTAAGGTAAAGCAGAGGGATATCTTGTCAGTGGTAGAGGTTTCCAATTCTCGTAGTCTCATACATCGGCATCGTCTTTCTTTAGACGTTCGGATTTCATATTCATTAGAAACAACAGTTTTGCGAGCCATAGCTAATGATTCTCTTCTCTCCTCAGGTCCGTTGCAAACGAGTTTTGTCGGATAGAACCAACCACAGTTCTCTTCATTTGAAATATATGGGCAAAAGAAAGTGAAGAAATTTCAAATGACGAAAACTACGGTTACCGGCATGTTCCGCAATGCGAAAACTGGCTGCAGTGCACCTGTGGACAGGAGAGAATTGTTGCACTTAGAACGAAGACAATCGTTGCAAGTCAAAGTAAAAATTAACACTTGAGTACCTTAATCTATTTCGCAGGTTCACAAAGGGTAGGGTAAGAACAGGTCAATATACCACCAATTATTTCAGTAGTAATGTCTTGACCTATAATTTTCTACAACCTGTACAGTTAAATGATTCCTATACATTGCAACAGAGTGCTTGCAAAAAGCGTCCACCATATCGCGAAAAACGCGATTCACATATTTTTTCTCCCAAAATACTACCCTTTCCGAAGGAGATAAGGCTTATTTGAAGAGAATTGCGGAGCATATGTTTGTGTTACGTTGAGCGCGCGACCGTATAAAAAGACTTTTGAAATACGAAAGGCTAAGTGCGAAGTTGAACATCCTTTTTGCTTTCCAGATCTACTTCCCCTCCTTCCATTTTTGTTGTTTGTTAAGAATTTATATATTTCCTGCGAATGTTTTCTACTACATAATTCTTGCGAATGTTTTCTTCTTTATTTTTGCAAATATTTCCTTCCATCCTTTTTGCTGTTGTTCTTATAACTTTTGATGATGAAGGAAGCATGGAATCTTTGACAACAATTATTCGCTTCGTCACGTGGAACTCATGAACACTCTCGAGTACCTGAAAACCCTTTGAATTCTGAACCTGAAGCCCTGAACATGATAGCTGTGAGGAACGACACCAACAAACTGGTGTAGGAGTTTGGCTCAACGTCGTCTTGATGCTCCTTTCTACGACTTGGAGATCGCAAGAAACGCAAACCTTAGATCGCAAGTGAGTTACGGAGAGTCTGTGCATGTACGTAAATCGCTGTAACAACAACAAGGATGCCTTCAAGGAATGTGGTGACATCAACACTTTGGCAAGGATGCAGACAATTGCATCAGCCCGGGCTCTGGCTGATACTGCCGCCTAGAGCGATTCTCAGCAACAAGAACCTGCACAGAATCTATCCATTCGTTGCTTCTTCAAATGCTGCAAAGTCTGATTTCCCACCTGAACTGCCTGTCGATGCCAAACGTTTTCAAGTCCTCTTTTGACACCACTGTCCAAAACTTTCGTTTCCGGCAAGATGGCTTTTTAAGCTTGGACCCAACCTATTCGCCAGAACACGTTCAATAGAGCGATCTAATGGTCTCTTCAATATGTGAACAAAGAAACGAGGACAACTCTGGGGGCAATTTTGATGGTGGCGCATGAGACCGACACCTTCCAAGTTTCGCCAGAACACCACATCGAAGTTCGCGTAACGATATTGGTTGCAGGATACCCTAAGTCAAGCCAAGCGGCTGCCTAAGTAGCTTCCTTCCCGTGCAATCAAACTTCTTCATCACCGTAGACATCACTGGTCAAGTCTTCGATCCGTTCATCATGATGGGACGAATTGCAGAAAAGTAGACTCATAGCTTGACTTCGTTGGCGATGCAAATCGGCCACAGCCGCTTCGTTACGTAGTTGAACGCAGAAATGGTCCGACGCATCTTTGCTGAATACCTCACTCGTCGCTGCCGTTGTTATTCATCATACACCAAGGTAACAGAACTCATTGCATGAGTTCGATCAAATTACTTATTTCCGCCGAGAGTATCGAGAAGGCCCACATCTGCTTACACCTTACTGCGAAGTTGTTTGAGGAAACTGGTAGAGCTGCTGGCTCATAAAGTGGCAGTAGCCAGTAGGTATCCAATCGGAGAGCTCGACAAGCACGAAATCCCTGTAGAAGATCCAAGATTCCGTTCCGTGTACCATACGTATCTGATGATATGAGCAGAGCGGTTCGGACCTGTCTAAGGAAAGCAGGTCTGTAGAAGGACGTGAGGGTTGTAGAAAGACCACCAGCAAACTTCAAATGTTAGGTGATCGTGCGTATGACCGATTCTGCGAAACTCTCAGCTGCGTGCTTTGCCGGAAAGCGATGACGATGACATGTGGTAAACGGACGATCACTGTGTGTTTTGGTCAAAAACATTAAAAAGGATAGAAAAAATCTACACTTCCCACGCCACACATCGTAAAATGCATAATTAGAATTCCGAAATAGAGGTGGAAGTTACTATACTATCGTTCGAGTCCGGGATCATAGGACGCATACACTAGAGGCGGTCAGAAAGTGCATTGCGATCACAAACGAACTAGCCCCATATCAGGGTCTTTGCAGCTTTCATCTACGGTGTGGACCGTTAGGTCCCTGTAAAAAGCTCCTCTGAGTGGTTGTTTTGGTAGGTGGTGGTCTGTTGCCTTACCAAATCTGTCAAATGAGGACTAGCCGATGTGTTGCTGTTTGAGTTTACGTACCGTACGTGTTTGAATGTTTTTTGTAAGGTGATGGGGTATTTGTGGGAAGAAATTTCTGAAGGCCTTGTTTTCTTCAGGCTCTGACAAAGACGATAACACCAGAACGTTAGTGTATATAAAGATCAATACCAATCTTGGCCACAGCTCAAGCTAGTCAAAACAAAAACTAGGTATCCAACAACACATTCAACGGGAAGATTCAAAGACAGAACATGGACAATACTTCTCACCTCTAAAGTCTTACAGAAGAAGACAAAAAGTTTTGTTGCCCTTGTCCAACCGCCGGACCTTGATAGGTTAAACGCCTAAAAAAACATGGAATATTTTGCAACAGCTTTCAGTTTCATCACGCTAAACTGTGGGACACCGTCGAGTAAGAGATTTAACGAGACTCTGTCTTCCACTCGACTCAGAACTTTTACAAGATATGAAACAGCGAAACTTATTTTGTGCAAGTGTTTGCTGCATATCGAGGAGGTTGTTTCCTCAAAGAACTTCGCAGTATATCGTTTGAACGTTAGTGTTTCAAACGATGCCGCGATTCAAGCTGTTCACGAATTGCTAACGGGGCACAAGGTTTCATCGGAGATGTACGAACTAAGTATTGGGCAGATCATGACAGTGATAAATGAGTCCTGAATCGCTCCATTTCTTGATGATCAGGACAGTACTGCCGACGACTTAGAGGCCTAGCCATGATACAAAGTGGAAATCTTGGACATGAAAACAATGGTAAGAGTGGACTGGTACTTACTCTCGGCATTGTTTTCATGTCCAATATCGAAAATCCTATAATACACCGCAAACCACTGCTGTATTGTCGTTAAACTGATTATTGTTGTTCGTTACTATTGAATTGATGATCAGCTGAATATAAAAATTGGTACTAAAATGCAAAGCATTTTGTACCAATATTTATAATAATAATATGCTACAATAAATAATAATAATTGGAATTATTATTATACATTGTAGCACTACAAATTTGCTAGATTGCGTTGTTTACAATACATTTACATATGTTTAATATGTTGAAATTGCTGTTACTTCTACCAAAAAGGAATAAAAGTACGCAATCCCTTATTTTACTTGAACCATCTGTGTTCTTCGCCTCTGGCACCAACGATATTTCCATTCTTCCATTGCTGATAGTATTCCCATTTGTTGCAATCACGTATTGTACAAAAATTGACTTCCCTTTCCGCAATGGATTTTTTAGATTTTTTAGAGGGCTTATAAAATTGTTCTGTGGGCTAGATTGTTCTAGCGTTCTTTGAAGAAGAATCTAGAATCTCTCGTGTTCCTGTAGTGCGTTTAATATCTGAAACCCTGTCGCTACCGGATTCGAAGACAAAATGCTCTTCCGGTATCTCTCTAGCATTGCAATGACGAACCTATTGGGTATCAGCGGCTGTCCAGTCGTGAGGTCTTTTTTATACCTGCAGCAAAACAAAACGGGACAAAACTGCAACAGCGGAAGTGGAGAAAACCTGCTTCCATTGGAAAGCGATTGCAGTTCAGTTCAACTCATACACACTTTTTTCCCATCACCATAGAATTAATCCAACATCCAGTATTTGATATTGTGAAACTTACTCTAGATGATTGCAGATATGTAAGTTATTACAAGTTTTTATATGGCATGTGGTAACTTCTTTCAAAGCATAATGTCGTTAAGTGTACACATGTGGTGAAGCATGTCGTGAAACATCTGTTCCGCACAAGCGTGTCCCTTTTAAACGCGAGTTTTTTTTTTCTTAAGGCCAATCTTCTAGTGTTCGGTTTTCCTCTTTCACATTCGCGTTTTCGGTCACGAGTCACAACCACAGCCCGCTGTCATAAATAGGTGAGACTTCCTCGAAGTTAACACAGAGATTTGCTAACGTGTATGAAAATAATGTCAAGATGGTTGGATTATGTTTTTGTCGATCCTCAGTAATGAAACGACGAAATCGTCCTCAAAATAGTGGCATTAGGCTAAGTCATTTCTGAGAGAAGCCTCGTAGCTGTTCTAAGCGACAAGTTCGCAGATTTGCTAATACTTTGCAAATTATTTCTTCGCACATTTCTGCTGAATATTCAATTTTTACTGGTCGGTAATGGTATCTTTTATGGAAATTCACTCAGAAGTACAAAACAGTTGGATAGAGTTTTCGGACGGCGTAAAATGACTAAAAAGGAATTTCTGGTGGCGTGTGATTTTGGTGAGTCTAAGATCGATCACTTCTTGCTTAGACAAATGTTTGTTTACATTCGGGGTTGTCATAAAGGGTGAATTCAATGATGCACATAGACATGCGTTGTTTCGTCAACATTCTCTTGCTCTCAAAATGGAGCAGTTTGGAGAAAGGTAAGCAAAATCGTTTATTAAAGCATGGGACAAAACAATGATATGAACACATAAGGCGTACAATCGTACGTACTAAACGCCTCTGTACACAGGGCGGTTTTGAGAAGACCTGAAAATCACAACAATTTTATTATACCATAACAGTATGAATTAGGCTACTCACCAAGAGACAAATTATGGTCTTTGGTTACTGAAGGTTCTTCTGTTTGCGTCATCCGATGCTTTGTCTAGAAGTCGACCCAATTGCTCGTTCATTGGGCCTATGCAGAATTATGTAGATTAGATGGAATAGATTAGTTTATGCCGTTGCGAGCACAGCAACAAAAAATTGCAAGAAAAAAAGTGCTCATAGCGTTGAACAAACTACTCTGCTTGGAGTTGCACTAAGACGTTCTATAAAAAGTGAGAAATGGGGTGAGCGAAAACACTAGAAAGGAAACTTCTTTGAGCAATAGGATTGCCTAGGAAGTATGTGCAAACGCTACTGACTTTAATATTTGTTCACAGTACACAACACTAGCAAATAAACAGTTTGTACAAAGCGTCTTGATTTATGGAGGAATACCAGGTAAAACGTTTCGTACAACGTAGCGGGGTTTCCAACCGCTCGCGAGTGACCGCGAAGTATCATTAATGCTCACCTAGTTGGCTTCCTGCCCGAACAAGAAGTTAGGGACCGCGCAAATACCTGTTGTGGACTCGTGGTAGGCACAACCGTATGGAGCAAAGCGAATTTTTGGTTGCACTGTACTTTTGCGTACTACACCTACACCGCGTTTGTGGAAAAGTTTTTATAGCTGCTAGTACCATTATTTCCATCCTACTGAGCTGGTAATTGTTCCTATGTCATATTTTCCAGCAAAGTAACAAATCCTTCTATATTACCAAACTAACGAAAATTGAGTGTTGCATACCGATGTTTGTCTGGGCCAACGAATTCTCAGCGCTCTGTTTCACAGCTCGCAATCCTCGGTCGAGCCCTAAAGCGTAGAAATTTCCTCACTCTATCTACAGTTGGGAACCTTCTGTACATTTCAAAACTACACCATCCGGATAATTTTTGCAGGCTTGGAAACGCAATAAACAACGAACGCAGATAGAGCGAGGAGATCCCCAGCCATTGCCCCGAATTTATGCTTTTTCGGAGATTTTGCAGGACTTACCCGTCCTTAGCTGCTGCCATGTGTTCCTCAGCTGGCTTCCCATCAGTCTCACGTCTTGGTCAATGCCCGTCTCATCTAGGGAGGCTTTGAATTTAGCGACGACGTCTTTTATTGCAGCCAGTAGTTCAGCATTTGGCTGAAAGTGACATCGACACTGTATTTGCGATTGCACTGAAACATTACGGTGCCACTGTATTTGTATCTATCGTGGGTTATAGCTACTGCTACTCTACAATTACATTAGAGTGAAGGACTAATTAGTGTTGTCGGAAATAGTTCTAGAACAATGAACTGCCAGACAAAAGTGAATCGTTATGGCAACATATTCAATTTCGTAAAACGAGTTAAACTTGTCGTACGAAAAAAATTCCAACTTTTCTAAAAATATCATGGGCATGACAGTTCAATGCACTATAGAGCATGTTACGGGTAAGCAAGAAGTTGCGTATGCGAGTTTGACTGCTGCCTGCTCGCTTTCGAGTACACAGCATTCTGCATTATGAGCTTTATAACTTGCAAAGTTATATGGCGGAAGTTGCCCAGATATTGCAAGAAAGTGCTATTTTCCACCACACTGTTAATGCCCAGTTCAAATAGGTCAAAAACTCGCAGGGAACGCGGGAGCTTGGTAGCAACTCTCCTTCCTGTTACGCTCAACTACCAGAAATTGTTGACTTCAGGTACTCGGGTCACTCGGTGCCGATAGACACCAAGTCAGTTCACGTGACACACCAATTCTCTAATGATGTGGAGCGGTGACGAATGGATCGATTCTGTGCGAGATCTAGGATAGGACAGGGTTGTGTTCAGGGACGACAGGGCTGGGCGAAGATGCGGGCAACCGCTTCAGGCAACAGTACCAGCCCACAGATTAAGTCAAATAAGCCTCGGGTTAGGAATATAACCCCTATGTGAGTAGCAAAGAAAAAGTCACTCTACAACTTGTTGCTTTTTAGCGCTCTCCAAACTTTTCTGTTATGCCAAATCCGCTCTCTGTTTAGTGGAGGAATGAAATTAGTGTACAATCGTACGCAATTTGAGCTCCAAACTTATATCCCATTCAATCTTCGCGTAAGCAATTTCAATTCAATTCAATTTGTCTTCAAAGACAATCATTTCTTCTTGATTCTTGAGAATGATGTGTAGGTCGACCCATCACTGCAGATCCGCTGAGAAATCAGTCTGCGTTTTGACTTTGGGGAACCGCATCTTACCCTAATATCATTCTGGATTTCGAAAAGCGCCAATGATCTGGTTGATTTCGTTGATCACTCTATCGCTTGTAGGAAGTGGAAGACCCACAACGAATACCTCACTGGCCACCCATTTACTGATCGCTATCGTTTTCGGTTATCAGTCAAAAGCAACGATCGCCATACTCGGCAAAATTTGAAGAACGCCGAAAAATCGTGGTGATTGCGAGACGCTAGCAATGGTCAGTTTTCACAATAGTGGTCTGTAGCCAAGCTAATCACAGCGAGGGCGGTGTTTAAATTTCATTCCTTTCCCATCGCCGTAACTGAATCGAACTCCATCACGTATCTCAGTTCTTGCTTTTAAGCTTAGCTTTGCGAAATTAGGCTCGTAGGAAGTCTATGTAAAAGGGAGTCAGGTGAGGTTTGCTAGCCCGTACGACCGTGCTTGAACGATTGTGAATATATGAGGCTGCTTAGCGTCTCTGCTAGTCCTACTACAACTTGGCTGCTGAAGACGTGAGTGGTCGTCCAGTGGACTCACATATGGTTGTCGCTCAACGTGATTAGAGCGATGCGAGCGCCGCAACGCAGACTGTTTCTGTGCGTAACACATATCACATAGCACTATGCACTTTCTCTCTGTCTCACGCCTACTATAGCTCATTTTCTTTTCAAGTTACGCCTTTCCAGGAAGGGGGCGGCAATAAGGCGGCAGTAAAGATCTACAGTAAAGCGTTCCCTGACAAAATCGAAATTTGCAATTAGTTCTGTGGCAAAGTTACCACTAAAGATCCAATATTACAAGGTTTCATGGGACAATTGTTAGTTGAAACACTTTTAAACGTGAAAAGGGGAAAGGAGGAAAGTGGGACAGATTCATGCGAGAGATTCATGCGCAGAGCAGATACCCCACCCAAAGATATTCCATGAGTGAAAATTTTGGAGCAGAAGTTGTTTCCGACGTTGACGACACGCAACACGAAATGCGATCCAAAGTCGTCGTTGCAACGTTTCTAAAGGTGGTCTACATCGTACCTCTCTGAAGCTCTCGATCAACTGGCTTATGTCTGCAAAGAAACCTTGGAATAGTTGGCACGATAACCGTCGTCGTTTCCTTAGGAGGCATCCATTCAGATTCTGTAGTTGCCCTCTTTGGAATAGAAGTCCTCCATTTAGCTGACTGCTTTTCACGGAAGTCTGTCTGATCCAAGGGTAGTGAAACTGTAGATTGAGGAATAGGCCTTATGGTAGAGTAGATATTTTTCAGTGATTGTGGAAGGGCTCCTCTCATTTCCGCTATAGTCCTCCGGAGTTTCTCTTTCCGCATCTTTTCCTGCTTCCTCAAGAGAAGTTGATGATAGCGCGAAAGCGAGGTCTGATGTGGCTTCTGAGAGGAAAGAAATGAAGAAGTGGGATAATTCGTTGTAAGCACAGGGACCTCCTTTTGAGTAAAAAAAAGACACACACTAGATGCCAACCGCCTTCAACCGAACTGACGAGCTACATTCGCGCCGAAGGCACCACTGGAATACTACCATTCTGACACGCCTGCGGTCAATCTCGCAGCTCAATGTGACTCCCCTTGATCGCCTTCGCCACGTACGCGTCTCGTGAGCTATGCTGAACTCGTTCGACGTCGACATAAAGAAGACGAATTCGTTTTGAAACATTTTTGGACTTTTCTAGTGTCGCAAATGAAGTTTTCTGACAGAGAAATTGCAGTAGTAGTTGTTTCACGTACGTATATTACCTAAGGTTTTTGCCCTGTGAAATCAGGAAGGAAAATAGCAAGTAGTAAACGAGAAATCCTAAATAGGAAAATTTTGAGGAAAAACGAAAGTGGCCAAAAGAATTTGAAAAGAAAAAAACAACTGTTGAAACAGTTTATCAGAGCACCGCATACAAACTTCCAGAATTCTCTGATAAACTATTCCGAAAAAAAAAGTATAAGAGAATCTGTAAGGTAGATGAAAAAACACAACATGCGTACACAAATACCACGTCGAATATCAACCGTTTTATGGTAAAGAACTTTCTTAACCACAAGCATAACAAATTTATCTCCCAGAACATTTTCTTGAGCCGTGCTAAATTCAGAAAAAAGATGGGATTCCTGTCCTGAATTATCACCAAAACCGCCCCATTATGTGATCTAAACTTAAAATCTTGTTCATGTGATACAAGGATTTGACGTGATTAACCCAACCCCGGAAATGACTTGTGTTTTTTCGAGCCGCACGAAGAAGCCGAAGCATACTTGCAGTTAGCTGCGTATTTTCTGTAAGCTGGGAATAGCGGCTGTGAGGTGAAAGAGCACTATAGGTGGTATCTGTCATAGAACCACTCACATCCTGTCCACCAACAGGATATCGTCTAGTTGGTGCGACTCCGCCCATAGTCAGCTCAGGATACGCTGGTCGATTGGCACCAAATGTGGGATAACTGGAAATTAGGAATACCAAGGCATGTGACAAATAACAACGCCTAATTTGGCTCACTTGTGGTAGTTCATGTTCGCTTGAGAGGCTCCTTGAACTCTCTCATAACCGTAGCCAGGATTCATCTGCTTGGGGTGTCCTTGGTACCAGGCTGGAACTGTGTCCACTGAAATTTTCAAGTATAGTCGGGAATATAACTAGTAAGGCGATAAGTGCACTAACCATTTGCCCTCTGAGTGGAGTACTGTTGCGAGATGACAACCAGAGGGAGCGAGAGAAATAGAAGGTTTCTGAATAGTTTTGTTAGGTTGCTTTTTTTAAGTGTCCGTGTCCAGCATCCCAGCGAGAAACAAGGTCAACTTTGCATAGAATTCTGCGCACAGACTTGTACGAAGAGCCAAACAAGCTTCAGCACTTAACCGCTGCACTGTTTTCAGGCTGGCTGCAGCATGGAAAACAGAGAAGCGCACAGCGCCGCTATTTTTGCGCTCTCCTTTTGGGAGCTGCGTGAGTTCGCTCGAGCACCGTCCACTTTTGCGGCGGTGACTGCAGATTAGTAGACAAATAGGCCCAACCCAACATCGGCGCGAAATTTCGATCAAAAAGCGCACGGCGGCAAGATGCTACACTAATTCGCTGCGCTCACCACAGAATCTTGTTATTACCTGAAAGAAGAGAAAAAATCAAGTTCGAATTTTTGTGACAAATCACATGAAGGAATCACATGAATCAAGGAATCCTTGCATTGTGCAAGGGATCCTTGTTTTGACTATATTCCGACACCGCTGAGGTAGAAGTTTAGGATAACATTTTTAAACTAAAGATGATGTGACGTTTGTTAGCTGACATCACTTTTTTTGGTCGAAGATATTCTCTCGGAAAAGAACGTGACATAACTCTTATTTTAAGATACTTTATGGGGAGCAGCTTTCTCCAGGTCTGACTGAGGTGAATAGAAGTCTTTTTCCTACATATAATTCAAGACATACACAAGAGTCTTGAGTGACCTTACATGTACTTGGTGACTCGTGACTTTCTACTTTTCACTTTCTTTGTAATCGAATACCTTAGAGATTTGGATATTCTTCGTAACACAAACGAGATAAGCAAGGCAAAAGTGAAGTTTCTCTCCCCTTTCAGATTTTCGCAATATTGATTCTCCTTCTTTTGTTTTTGCCATATTAAATTCAAACGATTACATTTTCCATAGTTCTGAAAGGTAGTCATTAGGTACAACGCGAAGAAGTAAAAGCGCGAACTTTTTCTATTTTCCGAGGAAGCTCAGCAAATCATTCCTAATAACTTTTTGTATCAGGTATTATAAATTCCGAGTTTTCAAACGAATTCTTAAGTAATAACCTTTCTAATGAAAGTTCTGTATACGATTTTGTACTCGGAAAAGCTTCTCCTAGAAGTGTTTGGAAGCAGCATGCAAGAAGAAAAAAATATGAATAATATACTAGGGCCAAAACGGCATGAAGCCCAATGCAGTTACGTAAGCGGCTGCGCTCGGAGCGGCACAGCGGAGCGTAGCGATTAGGATCAAGGGAGGATCCCTCCTAGCGCTACTCATCGTTCCAGATCGCCATGGTTCCACCTCGTTCCCGAGTACTAGCATTTTTATTGTAGGATTGCGTTAACTAAGTGCGTTCTGTGAAGGAAGGGTCCGCTATATTGGGCTTTGCGCTAATTTAAGATTGCGCTTTATCTCCCACACTCCACAAGTAGAGCAACCACAATATTCAATGGAGTGATCGCAACAATCGGTTTTTTGTGTATTTTATCAGATGACACTATCATTTAAAGGCATGTAACCAGGGGCCATTCGTAGTAGTAAAGCATATTTGATAATCTCAATACTATTTGAGGGAAAATAAATTGAAACGATAGTGTGGAAACGTTTCTCGGTCAACAAAATGAGATGTCTTTCAGGCGCAAAAAGAGTGAGTTTATTGTGTTAGCCAAAACGTGCACAAGAGTTTTTTGAGATTACGTAATAGTGGTGATGTAATTACGAGCTGATCTGAGAAATTCAAAACAGTCACCGTAAACGACAAATTATAATCAAAAAATAATGAAGATAATAGTATGTTGCTAGAGAAGTTTTAGGCAATAAAAGAAAGGCTCACCTCATTTCGTATTGTCAGCGCGGAATGAACGCACAGAGGCGGCTCGAAAGCTTTTGTAGGCGGCGAACCAGCGATCGGAGGGTGTGTGAGAGCTCGGACGTCTGCGATGGACAGCACGATTGGGGATCGACTATCAGAGATGATAGGTGATTGAACAAAGACAATAAACGACAAATAACAGAGCCGCGCTGGAGAGCCAACGAGATATCGCGACCGAGGGCGAGATGCTAGCGGATGAGTCGTGAGTTATTGACAGCAGCTTTATTTGAGGTGTGAACAGATCTCCACAGCAGAAAATAAGCGAGCGTAAGCAGAATGCTGCAACGCAAAGCACCTGAACCTCATAGAGCCCTGCTAACGGTCATTCTCTGCTCGGACAGCTGACATTTAAAACCCAAGCTTTTCAAGCAAACAGTGGAAATGCGTATTCAATGGTTGTACACGTAGTTTTTAGTTTTCGTTGTTTATTCTGTTTTCTTAAGAACTATTCTGTAGTTCGTCGAATGGTGTATATGTCTCCTTAACTCTGGAATATCGTTAAGGTTAGAGTATTCTTCGAACGAGATTTTTGATTCTTGAACGACGTGCAGGTAGGAGAACACCCTTTTCTTTGCCAAGAGGAAGTTGTAAGGATAAGGGCCCAGAAAAAGTGGCTTCAAAATCAAAGAACTAGGGATACATCTGAAACACCCACAATAAGGTCCACAATAAGGACCTTCGCTTCTTTACCTTTCCTTCCTTTCATATCTCCCTGAAATTTGAGTAATACTAACAGTTCTCCAGCCTCTGATCCCAGTGAATTATAACCCGCCCAGAAAGATGGAACCCTGTGATATTCACACAGGAGGGAACACCGACGGATAATCATCGGCTATCACTGGGGAACTTTAGAGCTGTAAAGGCTGTGCGTGAGTAAAGAAAAGTAACTAAGCAACCTAATAAATAATAGACGATCCGACCATATTTTGTCGTTATTTACAACTTCGGTTGCACTAAAATATTTCTTCACTTTGTTGCTTTTTTTCTTTTAATCTTTTCTGGTCTCTTTGGTCACTTTCATACCACTACCGTCTTTTTTGCAATTTGGTAATATAAAGACGTTTTTCCCTAGCATGCTAATTTTCCTTTGACAGCTAGGGCGGGGAGAAAGACGGGATTTCTTTATCCTCTTGAGAAAACCACGAAGGGGACCATTCTGGATATGCGTCCATTCTGCTTATACTATCGAGACGAGGACACTTGATTACACAATGCTGGAAGAGCTAATAAAGTTAAAGTTTAAAGTCTTTGGCGTTAATCCATCCGCTTGGGATGCGCCCCCACGTTCACTTCAACTCAGAATTGTTTGAGGTTTACGAACGTGTAATTGTAACCGCTACACTATACCCGCCCCTGAAGAGCTAATACTGCAAGAAAGTGTACGGATAGGTTCCCGAAACGTACATGAGATCCTCGCAACCTCTCATGTGTACATCAGGAGTCCAGGTTATTAAGCAAGCTCAGGTCCTCTATTCTCTTCTCAATTCTTGACAGTATTGGTCAAGAATTGAAGTGGGATGATTTTGAGGTCATCTCTGAACAATCTCCTGCATACAATTTTGTTTCTGAAATGGAACGAAACCTAAAACGCCTTGGACACTTATGATTGTTAACACAGATCGTTATCCCCAACTTATTTTGAGTTTTCCTATCTAGTTTTCAACGGAACGCGCTAGTGGATTCCACACAAGAAGCAGTGGCTATTGAGAAACCTCAGTGTATTTTAAAAGATTTGGGAATAGCAGTTAGCTTGTATCTTCCTTTCTCGACATCCTTCTCGTTTATATCAACCGCCACTTTCCTCACAGCAACAATTCTGTGTACTCCCGGTCAGAATGTTCGGTAATGTTGAGGTTCAAATTTTGCGATTCTTACTAATATCCAATTGCATTATTTCGTATTTGCTCTCAACTTCCGGGTTCCCTAATCCTTTGAAAAGAACTCTACCCGCTTTACAAAAGCGACGACATGTGTTTACACATACTGTTGCTTACGTATCTTCGCAAACAGGCAGACCTACAGGAAAGGAGGGTTACTCACTCACTGTCTATTCGCTGTTACTTAAGAGCTAGGTAATCTCGTACGTGAATTTAAAGGAAAAAAAAAACTAAAAAGCATGAGTGAGCATTGAAAATGGGAACGGGCACATCCTCTATCACCTGCGCTCCCGTTGTTCGTGGATTTGCTCGAGCACGAGTAATACTTTCATCTGTCCTTATCACACAAAAGTTGCTCAGTGGCCGCTTAAGGAGTACTAAGAAGTATGTATTTTTCTTAAGAGGCCTTTGCGAGGAAGTCAGAACATCTGGTTGGCGCCTTTCTATAGAGTGGTTGATATCGCGTGGTATCCAGTCATCCGTGGCCTAGGTCCAGTTATTACTATCGTTGTAACGAAATACGTTCCCGGCGTGCCTAATCTTAGTTTACTTGACATACGCGGCAGTGCCTTTGACGTTCGATGTGCATAAGACTGGACTTCGAATATTGTTATTTACCTGAGGGAACTGGAAACTCCTAGCCTTTCCTTTTCAAGAAAGCCTTCTATGACACAAAATGTATTTTTCTCTTCTTGTGAAAGATCCAAGTTTCTGAAGCATAGGTCAAAGTAGGAGCAACGGTGGTTTTACAGCGGAACCAGAGAGCGCCCTTGATCTCTTTTTTGTCAGGCCTCCGATGCCCTCGTGTGCCCCCAAAGCCACCCATTTCCTGCATAGCTCGCAGGTCGTTCTTCGTACCATTTGTCGGCCTAGATTTAAATAACTGAAGCATTCGGATACAATATTTCCGATGACATCAAACACTAGTTAACCAGAACGGATACTAGTCGAATTTGATTGTATGTTTGGAAAGGTTGGTCTACAGAAGTGGATGTGTAACTGTCCAGTATCAACTTTCAGTCCCATGTTATCGTATTGCAATGGTCACATTACGTTCTCAAGAATGGCACTGAATATTTCGGGTGAGACTGTGTCAACCTGTCCAACCCATAAAGTTGTTATGTGACTCATGAATTATCTTTACATATGGAAGAGGGACGCCTTGGTGGTCGAAGAGTTCCGTGACCACTTCGACTCAGCCGAAGACCTTCTTTAAGCCTATGAAAGTGAGAAACAGCGGTATCTGTTTTTTTGTGGAGTGTATGTATCCACTCGCGCTGAACCGTTTTCGAAACCCTGCTTGTAATCACAGTTGTCCCTCAACTAATAGTTTATTTGAGGGACAACTGTGTCGTAGTTTGGATGACTCTTGTGAAGAGGTTGTGGATGGCAAGCAACAAGAGGATTGGATGATGAGCAAACATAGTTGCTGATGTCATGCGAATCCCCTTCTTACATAACAGCATTGTCTTGTTGGCCCTCCATTCTTAAGGAACCTTACAACCAATTTACATTATAACGAGTGAGAAAATATTGCTGTGTTGAATAAGGACTGACATTATTTTTCCCAAAGCCTTGATCTTGTCTTGTTCAGACTTGATCTTGTTTGATACCATGTCCAACTTTAGAATACCCTGGTATAACATGTATATCTTCCCACAAAAGGCGCGGATGCATATATGCGTGGGTGTCGAAATGATCGAAGTAGAAGTAGTGAATGATCTCCTCCGTCTCCTTTCCCTATGCTTCGGTCGTTCCATTTTGTTATTGCAGGGGCAATTTTTATTTTACAATTAAGAAAGTTCCGACGGCGACAACGAACACTCTTCTCCGCCTCGGCAGCTTCAGCCACTCCCTCTCTTCTCTCTTTCTTTTATTGTTTTTCTTTAGAGTTCCCAGAGTCAGGCGTCTCCCATTTGTTTGAAACTCTTCACTAGCATCGCTTAGTCGTAAAGATGCATTAGGTGCTGATCATATTGTTAATGTTGTATATTCTCAAAGGTCGATCAATGAGCGAAGAAGTCCTAGTCAATGATGGCCTTTGGGCTTCTCCTTGTGAACTTTGCAACTTCCTCTTCCTTCTGTTCAGAGAAAAATCTTTCTCGAAGGAGACTGTGCTCCGATCCTGTATAGAACTTCAACTTTGGTGCAAAATCGGCGTCCGACAGGAATCTTCTAGTGACGATGATGTGGTTCCACCATTCTTCTCACTCCAGCTTTGAGGAGAAGCATTCTGCGTTAGTAAGCTTCCATGGGTGGTCTTTTTTGCTTAGGTGAACTCAAAAAGCTCCTCTGCTTGTTCATTTGATTGCAGACTGCAGAACCCAACGTAAATTTCTTCGTTACTCGTTTAACCATTGTTCGTTGTATGAACATGTATAGTCGGGTCAAAACGACATGAAGCACGGTGCAGTTGCGTAAGCGGTTGCGCTCCAAGCGAGCAGTAGAGATAGCAGTTGAGATCGACGTGGTACCATCGCGAACTGCACAATGAACGGCGGTAGTGAGGGCCCTCACTCAATCCTAACCACTGCGCTTCTCCGCACCGCTTCAGTAAGCAACGTGCTTCATGTCGCTTTGACTCTACTATGTGAGAAATGTGACAGGTCAGGCCACTTTTAGTCATACGTTGTGGAGAGCATAAAAACCTTCATGTTCGTTCACCTCCAGTTTTACAAAGCAATAGCGATGACTAGTCCCTCAATACTATAGGTGGAAAAGAGAAAAGGTAATTAGTCCTTAGATTATACAGCCAGGATGAAAATTTGATTTTGATTTTTTACTAGCCATTATCTTTCTGACGACTTTTTCCGCAAGTTTTTCTTGTGTAACGTGTTTAAAATTAACTATAACGTCCCAAGAACTGCAAAGAGAACATGTTATGATGTTCAAAAGCTTAGTCTAAAGACAACAAAAAATCTAATGTTGAGGTTCATTAGACGTTTATTCCTGGCATTACATTAGATCGCTGCCTTACTTCTCTCTGAATGTTTTGGTCTGTGCTGTACAAAAACATCTTTTTGCAGTATCTAGTTAACCACTGTATACTGTACAGGAGAAGAAAACGAACAGGTCTCCCTACCCGCAGGTACTTCATATCTATTTCTGCGTAAAGCTCCTCGTTATGGCCCACCATCGATCAAAAGTAGTCTAACTGACATTGAAGCAGCTTTGTCTACTTGCACTCAGCTTCTCATCACCGCTGACGGTGCCCAACTCTCCGATCCGCATATCACTATAGAGGTTGGCGAAGGTGGACTTTTTGACCGCAAGCACTCGGTAACGAAGCTGAACGCCGAAATGGATTTAGCGGTTTTACCTTTGCTAAACATCTCATCTCTCGTAACTGAAGTCCTTCTTCAGCATAGAGCCCAAATAAGAGGACTCATCCACGAGTTTAATAAGTTGTCAACCATGTATCTCGTTGATAATCTCAACCAAATCCACATCTGCTTGCGTTCATCGCAGTCCTTAGATCGCAGCTAATTTCGATACAAGGTACACGATAAGATGTTCTGACATTGACTTCGATAGGAGAAAATATTTTTCTTAACGAGAACGCCAGAAACTCAATGAAGTTTACTATTCACACTTATGCACAAAATGAAGGCCATTGCAGGGCTTCCAGGTCTTGTGGATCAAATAGGAGCCACATATTTTAGAGGTGTGGCCTAATGGCCTAGCCATCCAGTTTGACACTGTCTTTTCTTCAGACTAGATTGGTAGAATTCCAGAAAATGATGGCATAGCTCTTTGACAACGGCAGTGCAGTAGCATGTTTTTCCATCCTTCTGATATCTACGAATACCTCAAATCTCTTATGTCCCCGGGTGGCGAAACGTATGATGGAATTCCGCCGGTTGTGTGCAAGAAGTGTGCTTCTATTTACTTTGTATTCTTCTCTAGCTCATATCCTTAACATCTAAATTATTAGATGGTGTCCTGCAGGTGCGTAAAAAAGATTATAGTCACGGCTGTTCCGGAATCCCCAGGAAACCACTCTGCAGAGCAGCAGAGCAGTTACCATCGTATACGCTAATTACCAACACCAGTCAAAGTTATGGCAAAATATTAAGGGATAAATTATTGTCTTGGCTAAAAAGTTTCATCTACTTCTCACTCAGTAACATGGTTTTCTCACATGAGCCTCGACATACACTAACTTAAGAGAGTGTTTTTGGCTGGTCCATAGACAGCAATCAAAGAAAATCGATGTATTGTGTTGATGCAGAAATAATGCGCGTTTCGTTCCCTTATCTTCGCGACAAATTTTCCCGGTTACACGGTTATCTCTTATACTAGAAGTCGAATAGTTTTTTGTAGCACATTTCATTGTGGTTATTATTGTTGAAGCAATTTTGAACGAGAGTCAGTATTTGGTCAGTACCAAAAATTAGAAAATAGTATGTGCAGGCAAAATTTTCACCAAATCTTCTTCTACGATTTCTTCGTGGTGGAGTGCTGCAGGTCCGATTCTCCTACACGACATATCCGGCCACACTTCAAAGGCGACGCTACTGAAGTTGAACGAGTAAGGCTACGAGACTTTGCCTCATCCACCATACTCACCAGAACATTAGCAATCGACTATCACTTTTTCAATAACATCTGGACAGCTACCTAAAAAGTAAGATCTTCCAATACCTGTGTTGCCCGAAACGACTTCCAGAAGTTTGTGGACTCCAAAAGAACGTACTTGTATGCAGCGGTAATAAGCAAACTTATGCCTCTATGGCAAATATACTGGATAATAGTGGACTGCAATGGTTTTCGCAGAGCGGTGAAGGGTGATGCGACGTACCCAACGGCGTCCAATTGGTGCTCGGACGCCGAAACACAATAAAATGGAGTCACGCGGGTCCAATGGCGTGGACTGCTGCATCGTAGCGCAGTAGCATCGCGCAGTAATTTTGTGCGCTTGTCGCGAAAGGTGAATGATTCGTTGCAACCGTTTTATGGCCGGTCCCGCTGCCCGTGTTGCTTTTCACTTCTATGAAACCTCCGCGTCTCTGTTTCCTTGCACGTTTGCCTCAGGTTGCTAACATGCATTCCTCAGGAAGTGGAAACACGAACGAAACCTGCTGCTTAAACAGTAGCCAACAGTTTACATGATCTGACGAGAAACGTTACCTTTATCACTACGATGAGGTCGTTCACGTCATTTTGTGTTACACATCATTCTGTGATAGCTGTTGGGGAAAACAGGAAGAAAACCCGTACTTCGAGTAATACTTTCAAATTGTTAGTATATTATGTTGGTGTCAAAGGAGTGTTTGAAGTTGAAGTTTGCATATTCTCTGAATGTAGAACTGGCGCGTTTAGAGAGAAAACTACGGAATCTGAAAACGAAAACGTTAGAAAACCGAATTATGATTTTAAAGAAAATGTCACTACTATTGATTTTTGATTGATTTTGATTAATTGATCAGTGAAGGCGAGCGAAGCAATCCCACAGAAAGTCCGAAGTCCGGCTTGAGCCGGACGTTCCGATTAGTATAATATAAAGTTACCTGTCAAAATCCTCTTATAAAGTCCGTACGTCTAACATGACCATGGACATGAGAAGTATGGCAGTCAGAATTAGCCACAAATGCTCAGCCATAATCTCTTGCAAAGTGGAGTTCCACGAGGGATAGTCTTTGTTCCTTTTTTCTCATCTACAGTATCGACTTACCGAATGTGTACAGAACTTGTTCTGATGATAGGGTCCACATATACGCTGAAAACACTATGATTTATGACAGATATTATAATGAGAGATTCTTACTACTAACACCACCGTGAGCGGTCGGTAGCTACTGCTTTCCCTCACGTATCTTCGCATCAGTCGCCTGGACAACCTGATGCTCAAATACCAGTCCATCATGCTGAATCTCCGGATTGGTACTATCAACTGCCGCACCCTGAGCTCCAGGACAAGAATTGCCGCGTTGGAAGAGGCCACAATGGAGGTACCTTTCGATATAATCGGATTATGCAGTACACAAAGAAGAGGATACGAAGTTTTAAAATTACAGCTAAGTGGTCATATGATTTTCTTTTCCGACTCAACAGGGTTTCTGGTCAATAAGAAATGGATTAATTGCTGTTTTTTTCACCCTCTTTGTGACAGAGTCTCATACATCGACATTCTCACAAAAACCAGCCGCTTTCGTGTAATTCAACTGTACGCACCAACGACTGACTATGCCGACAACGAATACGCCGATTTCCTTCAAATTGTTTCTGAAGCACTGCTATCACGCTTCCAAAGTCCTCCACAAATTAGATATTCCACATACAAAGTTGTCGTTGGAGATTTCAATGCTAAAGTCGGATGTGGAGAATTGGGAGAGAACTTTATAGGGCCATATGGTCTAGGAACGCGCAACCGAAGAGGAAACACATTGGCTAGTTTCTGTTCGGAAAATGAGCTTTATCTGATGAATAACCGCTTCCCAAAAAGGCTTACCAGAAAATGGACATGGATATCTCCTAATATGAAAACAAGAAATGCCATCGATTTTGTTTTATCAACGAACCCCTCCATTTTCCTTGACGTGGACATCATCGGTCGGTTCCACTTCGATAGTGATCATCGACTCGTCATGGCAAAAATTCGTCTGCCGTCTCAATTCCATTACTTTCGAAATAACTGCAAATGTAAGACAGTTTTGAATAGATCAATTTTCCGTTCTACTTTAAAACAACTCGCAACTGCCGCCGATCTAAGTAATTATGAGCAACTGAAAGCTACAATAAAAATAGCCGCTACTGTTGCTACATCCAGGACAAAAGAGACCCACATTTCCGATACGACAAGAAAACTGTATGAAATTCGACATCGACTTTTACATAAACAGTCTGCTAAAAACGCTGTGGAATTTTCAATTGTCAGCAAAGCACTGCGGCTCTCTTTGAAAACAGACATCGAGCAGAAACATCTGATGCGATTACATCAAGCAATCTCTAGAAGTGTTAGCCTTCGAAGAGCTCTACAGGCGAACCAAATCTTCACAAGAACATTGACACAACTGAGGAAAGAAGACGGCTCAGTCGCGGGATCTCCTGCTGAAGTCGCCAAAGCAGTCCAAGAATTCTACAGCCAGTTATTCTCCTCAAAAAAAAAATTACCTGCATCAATTCCATGGTATCAACTTGACGATGTGCTACCAATCCTAGCAGATGAAGTAAGCCGTGCGGTGAAGAAAATGAAGCTAGGAAAAGCGCCAGGACCAGATTTGATCACTGCCGAATCACTGATAACGGGATATGATGTGGTCAAAGATTCCTTGATCAAACTTTTTAATGACTGTCTTGAGAGAGAAAAGCTTCCGATTACGCTTTCCGATTCTTCAATACTGTTGTTGTTTAAAAAAGGGGAACAACTTGATATCAACAACTACCGTCCTATTGCACTGTTGTCCGTCATATATAAGGTATTTAGTTCGATCATTTTACAAAGAATGATGGCTTTCCTAAAAATCAACCAACCCATCGAACAGGCTGGCTTTCGACGCAACTTTTCCACTTTAGATCACGTTCACGTCATTAACCAATTGGTAGAGAAAAGCCTTGAGTACAATTTTCCGCTGTACATAGCTTTCGTTGACTACTCGAAAGCGTTTGATTCTGTGGAACATAACATGATATGGACGTCACTACATCGACAAGGAGTTCATCCAAAGATAATTCGTCTTCTTTCGAACATCTACACATCTGCTTCTGTAACATTTGAAATATGTGGTAATCAAGTTCCTATCAACGCTAGACGAGGTGTTCGACAGGGAGACCCAATCTCTCCCTCCCTCTTCACTGCCGTTTTGGAAACCGTCTTCCGTAGCCTAGATTGGAGAAACAGAGGTATCAACATAAATGGGCTCCGTTTAAGTCATCTCAGGTACGCTGATGATGTAGTTCTCTTCGCGCACAAACCACAAGAACTCCAATTAATGCTACAAGAAATGAGCGACAAAAGCCAAATTGTGGGACTAAGAATGAATTTCTCTAAGACTCTTGTCATGACCAATTCCGAAGAAATACCGATCTCAACTGATGGATCTCCTATACATTACTGCAGCAACTTTGTTTATCTTGGTCAATGCATATCCTTTGATAGGAATCTAACAACTGAGCTAAATAGGCGAATTCGCTCTGGCTGGAACTCATTCAACCGATTCCGTTCATATTTCACAAATAGAAGGTTTCCAATGAAATTCAAACGTCGACTTTATACAAAATGTGTGGAACCTTGTCTCCTCTACGGCTGTGAAACTTGGGCTACAAGAAGCAAAGATCTCAAGGCGCTACAGATAGCTCAACGGCAAATAATGACAAGAATGCTCGGTGTAACTCTTCTTATGCATCGTACGAACTTGTGGCTGGAAAATACTGCAAAACTCCCAGATATCAGGGCTAGAGCGATTGAAAGAAAGTGGACATGGGCCAGAAAAATGTGTACTGCAAAGGACAACCGATGGACGAAGATGATTACCGAATGGAGACCATGGATTTGGAAACGACAAGTTGGCCGACCAAAAACAAGATGGAGAGATTCGTTCGTATCGGACTTTGGAGAAACATGGATGCGAACCGCTACTACTGATGTGAGCAGATGGAGACAAAGCATGCAACGACACATTGTAACATTGTGATATCGTTCAATAAATAAATAAATAAATAAATTATAATGAGAACTACTTCGAAGTACGTGCTGCACACTTCAAACATTACTGGCTAAAATGTCTGGCTGGGCTGCTAAATGGGATCCATTAACTACGACAGCTCTCTTGTTATACTTGCAAGTATTTGGCTGAGTATATTATAAACGAAGTAACTCTAAGAGTTTGTGAGAGACTTGGGAATTTTTTTCGTGGAGATCTCAACTTCTTAGAGCATATTGAACATATTATAAGAAAAGCATAATCTTCCCTCTTAAAGCCAAACCTCACTCCACTAATCCAACTATTCTCACCTCTCTGTACAAATCGCCTGTTTGTTCTCATCTTGAGAATGTCTCTCTTATTTGTATATTTGGAGTTCTTCCAGAAGAAAGCACATAGCAAAGCTGGCAAGGTAAAAAACACTTTTACCTTTAGTCGTTCAGAGGAATGTCTCTAACCGTAAGGGTGACTAGTTGTAGTGATCGTCTTAGAAAATTAGTTATGATCAGCATGTGGAAGACGTATACACTCGACCTAGTCTTCTGCTCTCGAGTCTTCAAAAGCGAACCTAGGTTAACGTCCTGAAAATATTAGTATTTCGAGCTACTAATAAAACAACTGGTTTTTTCAACTTACATCACGCAAAAATACAACAACGAAGCTTTGCTCAGATGTTCAGGAACTTCTTCTATAACTGCGAATGGTTTTGGCTCCCACATGTGACTTTGTTAAAGCCGAACACAGTAGAATAATCTGGATGAGTTTGAAGAAAATTGACCTGCGTCGGTGTCTGAATATTGATCTAACTAGATATCTCAGACTCTAGAAACTGTCAGCAGTCTAATCCGTCTCGCACTGTACATAAAATTAGATCGCGGATTTAACCAACGTTACCTCTTGGTTGACTTTTACATTTCTCTATTTCTTACACTCTTTCTCCTGTAGTTATCTTTTTTTTTAACTATCTGCGAGGCTCTACCCCTCTTGACGTATAAAGCCTATTCCACTCACTGAAGCTCATTCAACAACAAGGATAATAATATTTTGCAGGTGTATCTCTCTTTAATTTCTTTCGCAATAGTACATCCTCTCTCAAAGCTGGTTTGATATTTACTGCCGTTTGTCTAGACTGTGGTTTTTAGTCGCTCGAGTATCAAGAAAGTTGGTGAACCTTTTTGCTTAAGATCCTCCATTAGATTCGCCGGATTCCCAACCGCTCCTCGCGTTTGCCCTAAGTTGGTAATCCAAACCCTGATGTATGGATATAACTAACTTTACGGTCTTTTGACGGAATAGATGTCATGAAAGGACTCTCCACTTTCTTGAGTAGGAGAACGACATGTTCGACATGTTATCCGCCACAAAAAGGACAACGCCAGTTTCCACTGACT
Source organism: Necator americanus (assembly GCF_031761385.1). NCBI lineage: Eukaryota > Metazoa > Nematoda > Chromadorea > Rhabditida > Ancylostomatidae > Necator > Necator americanus. The sequence goes on from NC_087375.1 coordinate 18,800,636, forward strand.
ATAAATTGGCTACCGGTTTTTGTCAATTTTCTGACCCAACAATGTGTGCTTCTTTTTTTCCTTTCTTTTCTGGTGCACCATTGGTGTATGTGAATAAATAAATAAGTGTTCTTACCGCAGAAGTTGTTCCTCTATTCTTGTCGTTCATTAAGCGCAGAAATATTATTGGGATTCCATCGTTGAAGCACGTTGAGAAGACGGTCTCTATGAGGAAAGTACAGAGCAGCTTCGAACCCCAGAAATGCTAGCTGCATAGCAGTCAACCGCTGCCACACTTCTCCTGATAATGAACATTTGTCGAACAACGCGAAGCGTGGCTTTTTTTATCATGGGTGGTTCCTATCGTTTGTCATCCCGCATCAAAATTGAGATTTCTCAGCTCGAGAATCTATCACACACCGGTCGACACAACTAGTGCGGGTTAAATAAAGATTTATTTCTTATTGTTTTTTAAACAACAAAGACGCTAGTAAAATATTCAGTGTATTAGACAAAATTTTTCTCTTCTTTGTCCTCTAAAGTGAACATGGAATGATCTGCCACCATCAAATGACGTGAAAATCATCACGTAAGCGTAAGCGTAAACATAAGCAGCTGCCTGCATGCTTGTATTCACTTTTTCTTGGAAGGGTCTAGCAAACATAAGAGTAACGAACAGGAGTACAGAGGCATACATTAGGGTGGAACACTACAAGTGCAGTTTCTGAAGCTTTCGAATGGTTTCTCATCCCCATTTTACCGCTTTGTGGCACCGGTACATCTATCTGATGTTGTTCGATTCATCTCACTGATTTCTGGGATTTCGTTAGGCGTGACGGAGTAAGGCCATAATTATATAGCATAATGATGGTGTGATGCCATACAGTAACGGCCGTATCACATGTTTGTGTCTGCATTTGTACGAATGTGTTCGCAACAAAATCCTGCAATGAAGAAAAGAACAAAAAACTGCAACGAAAAAAATCCGCGACCGCTCGCTCGTCGACGATGCGCATGCACAAGGGTCGCGTTGCAACTCAAATTGTCTTAAAAAAATGGCATCCTCCAAGCATTTTTTTACGACGACTAGACCGGAACTCCTACATATGTTTAGTAGTCTAGTCTCCTGATAGTCTCCTATGTTTCTTCGGCAGTTGTTTGAGGTGTTGGTCAGAATGCTTAGAAAGCCACCCCCACATCTACTAATAGCATTCCGAATCTATTTTCGCTCCCGAACGCTGGTCAAAAAACAAAAAAGAAGAGGCGTCTGCTGAATAGTGCACAAGTCACAATGTGTTGTCGAAAGCGTAATCCTCTGGCAGAAGCCAGGGCTCGCAGTGCTGAGTAGCAGTGGTGAAAGCGTGCAAATCTACGGGCAAACATTGCTGTGAACAGGATCGCACCTTGTTGTCTCCGAAGAGGAACCGCTCTCGCAAGTATCTTGACCTCGCCCTCAGATCATCTGACCAGGTGTGGCTAGCAGACAATGCTCTCCTTTCTTTTCTTAGGATTATTTTCTTTTGGGGTATCTCTTATTTGCTTGTTTCATAAAGGTACGATTTTGAATTGAGAAACACCAATATTAGCTGAAAAAGAAAAGCCAAAATCAGCTTAAGCATATCTATTCATACTCCCTAAATTTTCGTTCTATTTTACTTTATTATTCATTATTTCAGTGATATTTGCAACCACATTCTAGTTGATACTATCAAGTACCGTTATTTTTAAGCAATTCAAAAAAAAAAACTCAGAAGGACGTACTCGTAAAAGTTTTCTTTCTTGGTTAAAGAGAGCACAGTGATTTTGGTTCAAATCATTATCTTATCTCTAGGAACATGTAGAAGATTTGTCATTAATCGATTACTTTTCGGTAAATCAAAACATTTTAAACACTGGAAGAGATGTGTGGATTAATTTCCATTTTAAGAACCGTTCAATTGATTCTTGTATCCATGAGGAATTTCTTCCATTCAGTGATTACCATAACCTAGTCAATCATTTTTAATTTTCAATGAAAGATAAACGGTTCGAAGAAAACAGAGCTATTGAAAATTTTCTTTCCTAGTAAAAATTAAAGAGTTTTTATGTAACTGTTTTCTGTGCGGAAGATTTTGCGGTAGATTTGCAGATTTTCGGAGGAATCTTGGTACTATTTTTACCACTTTTCAGACTTTTTTCTATACGGGAATATATTATTATTCTGAGTCAAAGAGATTTCTGTTTGGGAATTATCCCTAACAGGTGATGCATTTATCCACAAGGACTGTTAAAGCAGAAGCGCTATATTCATTGCTTATTGTTTATTACTGGTTAACTAAAATTTCTTTAGAGGATATTTTTTCCGTATTCTCCTTATTAGCTCATCTTTATCCGTATCACTATTTTACTATCACAATACATTCACCTCTCGAGTAGTTTTGTTCTTACAAAATCTTTAACTTCCGAGAGGTTTAGTTTTGAAAAAGTATTCTCTCGATGTTTCTACTTATCTTCTAATTTTAAATCCTCCTATCCATCGGAAATCATCATTTACCCAAACACAGTAATCTCAGAACTCTTTTCAGATAGCTCTAAACGCTACTCCACAAGGATAACACCATGACTTCGAGGTAAATGTCATTAATTTTATATCTTTTGCTTAAACAAATAAAGAGGCTGACTTAGAAGGAGGTTGAATGGCATCCCTGACACAATGTCGAATAACACTGTTTGCCTTTCACTTATGAACATTGTTTGCTCACATTTCAAAGACACTTTGCACGTATTCTGCACCGGAAAAGACTATGGAAAATTATTTCGAAGCTACAAGAAACACTCGTAGACTGCTAGTAAGTCGATTACAAACCAAATGAACGGAAAACTGCATTCATTCGAAATGTTCCTTCTTTTCGGGACCAAATTTGTGTGTCAATGGGGAAAGAGGTTCCTATCGTCCAGCACACACAAGGGTTCTGCCCAGTACCGGCACAATATGCTCAGGTCCTATGGCGAAGTTCGAGTATCTCTGGGAGCCTCTTTCTGCGCTCTCGTGTCACTGAATGGGATTCTTCTTCGTGTCCTACCGAAGATTTATCCACTTTTTCCAGTAGTGTTATATTAAATACAGTACAGCGAACAAGTGTTTGCCGTAGAATTGTTGCTATGCAAAAATTCAAGTTCATAGGATCTCCACATATTTGTTTTACATCACGATCGTATGACTACCTCTAAACATATTTAGTTTGTCTCATGGCGCACAGAAGAAACAAAACTTAACTGACTGTTAATTTTTTGCGAAATAAAGTGGTACTCTGAACCGCAAATATTTTGACTTTGAAAGTGATAAAGATTTAATTACTTCACGTTAGAAGAGCTGAAAAACCTGAAAAGTGTTTTCTGAGGCTAGTAAAAATAAGCAAATTTCCATTAACATAAGTTTTAATACATGCCTTCGGACCACTCTCACTATCCTTAACAAAACTCCATTCGTTCATGATTGATTACTTGTAGAACGCTATGGTTCATCACGCTTCTGTCTATAGTGGCAACGGTTTTTCCAAAGCCTCAAATGGAAAGCCGCAATGTGAGGATAGGAATTGTCCCCATATTTGATGGTAATTATTCCTAAATCGTCAGTTTTTGAGTTAGACTCTAAGTAGTGGTCTTTCTATTATTTCCTTATTTGATCGTACATGCGTCTGGACGACGTAGTAAAAGGTGTCCTGTACAGCTAGCTTTGTATTTTCTCACGCTTCATGTAAACTATAAGATCAAAGAAAGTGAAGAAAAACCACAAAAAATGGAAGTTTTTTTTCTGACGTGGAAAAACAGTGAACACTATAACACGCTGTCAGCAATGCTGTCGGATATATTTTCACTCAGACTCCTTTCTCTTTTTCAGGAAGGACCACGAACGAACCGATCACGTTTACATTCACAACAGCCCGACCATCACTCGGATCGACGGTATATCCAGACCGCCACAATGTTCGTGATACTGATATGTCCTGACTTATGTTCTGACTTAGTTTACTTCAGATCTTTCAGGATGCCCGAATACTGCCAACTCTCAGCCCGCTAAATCACAAGGAGTCTCTCGTACAGACTAACTATCACGTCTTCAATGACAAATGGCAGTACACCCGTTCTCAGACACCAAATCCTCTGCAAACATTCACTACGCCCATTTACAACCAGGCACAGTACTACGTGAGCGGTGCAGCCATCAACGCTTTTAATCAAAAACCAGCTCATTTGTTCTTGAGTTTACCTGAGAGCAGAACAAACAGTTTTTGTATCTGCCGCGCATCCAAACAAAACCGGGTCAGTGTTAATGGATCATGAGGGTGACTCTCATTCGCAAAAACAAACCAAACTCAGGATCCGTTCACCATACCACATGTTTTTAAAGTACGTCTATGGAACTTTTCGGTTCGGGGATCTCTCTACTTGGAGATATGGTTTGCAAAGTAGATAGAGAGAATCGCAGCGGAAACAAGAAACATCTCTACAACCAAGAACCACGTAGGCAGCGGGTAAATAAAACTGTAAAGTGTCTGTTGTTAATCAATCCGCTTAAGATGCGCCACCACTGTAATTCAGAATCGTTTGATGTTTACGAACGTGTAATTGGCCTATACTATGACTTTCGAAAGCTTTGGGATATGTCAAGTCAGTGTTTTTATCCTTCAGATAAGTCTGGCTCCAATTTATCGACCCGAAGGGATGAAGGGCCTGGTGAGCACTAGGTCGGATTAGAACCTACGATTGATCGTGTAGGAAGTGCAACCTCTTACAGACATTCTAGGTAATGGGTAGCAAGATTTATTCAGCCGACGAGGTAGAGGCCCCTCACATCTGTACGAGAAATGAATCCCAGTGTACGCACATTCATTTCGTCATCTGGTTGTTCTAACTTTGATCATGTTTCAGCATCGAGTGCATAATACTCAGAGACTGTATGTAAATCTAATATAGATTGGACCTAGGAGTGTTAAGAGTTATTTCGGTAGGAGAAATGAAAGTTCTGATTTCAGTGTTTGGTGGGATTGTCTTCTGCTTAGAAGCGTTAGGACTTCCAAACCACGATGTTATCTACTAGTGAAAAAAAATTAAAATCCTTAAATTTCCCGGAAAGTTGCTCTTAAAGGCATCAACCCACGAACCTGAGGTGGCGCGGATTTCAGGTGGAGTGTTCGCATACAGCAAAGCAGATTATGGGGGGGGGGAGGGGGGTGATTCCGTCCATTTCTTCCTAATTGCGGCGCGTGCACAAGGCTGGCGCGCTCCAGTCGAACTCCTTGTAGAAAATAGTGCGTCAGAACATCCGAAGCCGTATCTTCCGTGCCGTTTTTACGGCATTTAAGAAGAAATGGACGGAATCTCCATAATCTACGATCGCTGTTGAGTGACCTCCAGCAAGCCGCTCTGTTCAGAGTGCTGCGATATTTGCATGCGCCGTTTGCTGCTTGGCAGAAAACGCGCGTCAGAGGACGTGCCGTCATCAGCCTCGAAAACTACACCTTATACTATGGCATAACCCACCTAAAACCCGTACCACCTCAGATTCGTGGGTTGGTGCCTTGAAGAGGAATCGTCGATGCCATCAGTTTACGTGACAAAAGACAACCTCTTTAATGCCAGAAGAGCAGTGCCAACGGAAAATAACCACTCTTAAATTACAGAATTACAGCTCGACTACGTCTTGACAAGGGACATCCTCCAGATATCCGAAAATCTAGAGTCGCTCAATCTGAATGTTTGCTAGACTCTGCTCACACACCCTTCTGTGAAGTAGAGAAAGAAACCTGGGACAATAGTTTTTCCGTAGTAGGAGGGAGGAGATTTCACATACTCGGCGTCGAAATATGTTGCAATGAGCAACCATGCGCTGTCGATTGGAAAAAAGGAAGAGAGCGTGTAGAGCAACAGCGTGAATTGCTGTCGCGTCGTGCTTGTTTAGCTGAACACACTCGTCGTCGACCTTGTGTCCAACATCCTTTATAGCTCATTCTTTTCCAAATAACTATATAACATGTTTTCAGCACGACTTTTCTAAGGAGATTCGGATAGAACAGTAGCAAGCTTGCAAACGTATTTTACTTTCAATTCGATGTTACATTTCAGAGAGCAATACAAGCTGGACTTATTTCTGCTCAGCGGAGCTCCAACAATTCTCCTTACAAAACATCGTGGATGCAGATCGGTGACAGCTGGAACCAGGTAGGTGTAGGTTTGATGACTGTTCGTTTTTCGACGCTATTCCTTAACTTGAAAAAAGCTAGATGCTTCATTGGGGAAATCGCACGCTCGCTGTTCCATTGCCTTGAACTTTCCTGAAAGAACGAAATCCAAAGTCTCTGTTCAGCATTGCATAATTTTCTTCAAATCTTACCAGATTCTGGTGGCAGTTCTAAAAATGAGTAAGACGACTGTAGCTGTAGCGGTAAACATCGTGCGAGAAGCTTACTTTTATAGCATAACAGCTCGCGAGGCAACAAACTATTTTTTTCATAGACAGCAAGAGAGGGTGCACCGCAATGATGGTAGGTCATTACTACGTTTGTTTGCTGTCGATTGTTCGATACGGCACAATCAAAGCTTATTATTTATTCTTCTTACTTTTTACTAATTTATTCTTCATTGTCAGGAAAGCATTACAAGTAAAGAGTACTGTCTACTCGCACATTTGCACTTTGAATACATTGCTTTTGGTGATTGAGTAAACAAAGGCCTAAAATCTACAATCCAACATTCAGATGAAAAGCACTCTAATTTCATCTGGGATCGAAAAAGATTGGCGCAGTCTCTGGGGAAAACTGACAGGCTAGTGTAGTCATGGTTTTATATCTCAACAGACGGTTGCACCACAGTCAAATCTTAAGGAGCGATGGAGCCATTCATATCAGAGATCAGCGACCAGTTGGGAAGAATAGCAAATATTTTTCTAAAACAACAAAAAGCGCGATTTGAAAGAGAGGTACGGATTGTTTTCAGTGTGGTTCCACTTTTTACGGAAATTACTGCACCGGCCTTATTGTAGTTTATCATCTTCTTAGTAATTCGGCCTTTTCCAGCTTGAGCGACAAAACTTGCATCCGTTTCGGTTATTTCGAGAAGAACGCTCGCAGGTAGAAGAGTAATTTGCTTTTCTGGATAAAAACTTCTGTTGGAGACAGAAGTTCAAATACGGTATTTCAGAAGACGCTCTCAAATCTGGTAGAGGACAAGGATTCTGTCAAAGTTTAACGCAGTTTTAATAATGTATTGTTTTTTTTTGCATATAAAGGGCATGTACATGTGATTTTATCTCATCGCTTCTTATCTAGACAATTAATATCTCATTATCTTAGAACGTATAAATACAGACCCTTGTGCCTGTCCGGACGAAGAAAAAATGCACTAAAATGGTACACAAACTTTCCTTTTAGGCATCCATGCTTAGTCTGCTTCAGCGGCCGCGTCGCGGGCACTAAGAGTCGCATTAAGAGTTCACTCATTAGTCGCAAGGAAGCGAATATATTTTGTATAGTTTTGGATTCTTTTTTATCTGTGATTAGGATCTAAGCCCTAGTCATGCCTTTCTGATGTTTACGTCCAGCCTGGCATCTCAGATATACCGCCCTTGTTTTTAATAATTCGATATTTAGGGATGTTTGAAAATAATGGACAATGTCCACTATTTTCCTTTTCCTTTCTTGTTGGGATTTTCTCTACGTTCCTTTTGCAATCGATTTCTGACAATGTTGCCTGGTTTGGAATTGAGTAACAGCATCAAAACCTTGAAAATAGGCATCCTAACCATCGATGTGAAATCTGAATCTTTTGCTACATATTAGATCGATTCCAATAAATTGACTTCAGATCAACTGGAATGACTTACTCGGGACCTAATACTGCACTCCAATATCACAGACTTTAAAACTCCTTCATAAACTCATTTTAACGAAGAATTAAAGGGAGGTGTGTTCGGGCCCGATGTTTGTAGATCGTTCAGCGGATCCACATGAGAAAATGTTGCAAGAGCCGTTGGAAGCACAAGAGAATAAACTGTTTTTTTCGTAATATAAAGATTTTAGATAAGTTCGTAGAAAGAGATGCTTCTCTAACAAGCATTGGGCCCAAATTATTTTGATTTTGCACAAGTTTGTAAGGACATCCGCGTTTCTTTTCAAGGAAGTATGTGTTGCTTCTCCCTTCAATATGTGTTCTTGATCTCTGTGAGATAACAGAAACTTTTGTTATTTCACAGAGATCAAGAAAAATTTAAAAAAAAAACGAATTCTGTCGTATTCGTACAGATACGTATGATTCTCCTTATTAACAAAATTATAATACTACAATAGAGTCACTACGTCTCAAGGATCTTACTTTCATACGGACCAGCTTTTTTTCTGAGAACTTCCTTCTTACGACCGAGTGCTGGCTATGAAAAAAATACTAAGACTGGCATTTCTTGAAATCTCATAATTTGGAGAATGAATGCCTTAATCGGCGTAATGAGAGTGTGTCTTTCTTGAAAGATAACAACAGGAATAAATGTGGCATTCGAATGTTACTTAGTGCAAGACCGGTAAGAAAAGACTTAAAGCAGTTGCAAGGCGAATTAACTTAGAATTGAACATTTTGATAAATTCTGATAAAGACGCATTTTTGAAGCTCAACGAGGAATTAAAATGCCACACAACAACTATAAAAAACTTTCACAAAAAAGAAACTAAAGCTCTGAGAAAGAAAGAAAGCAAATGGGAAAAAATGGGCGTGAAAGATGGTCTAACATTGTTCATTAATGAGAGCTATTTTTCTGAAATATTGTAACACATCAGCGAATAGAAATAAGCTATACTAAAACTTTGCTCAATGCTCGAAAAAGTCCTGGAAAAGTGGTCTGCGCTGAAATAAGCAGCTATCTCTCAGTAGCCTGAAAACTCAGTCTCAGAAAGTATCAGTGCTCCTTTCATTGCGAAAACTGCTTTTGGGATCGTTTATTAACTTATACGTTTTTAAAAATACTTCATCTCTCTCCTTTCCTAATTCTGTATTTTGAAGTGTTTCCTCTCCGAATCAATTTGCTCTCAATTGAAAAAAAAACCGTTGAAACATTTTACTAACTCGCTCACCTTTTGTTGACGTCGCAACAATCCAACCTTGTCAAGCACCTTTTACTGCTTTCTGACTCAATCCAGCAATTGGACGCCACAAGACTCACCCCGTTCGCTTGCCTTCTGACGGCTGTGCAAGACTCTGATGTTACCGGTCTAAATACCTAATACCTCGGTCTCTTAAGAAAGGAAAAGGAAAGAAATCTCCATTAAGAAAGGAGACGAATTTTGTAACGCTTGCATGAGTAGAGTCAGACCCTGGTGCATACATGCAAACAGATACAAACGCACAGACACATCTAGCTGCATCAGGAAATCTTCCAATCCTAAGCTGCGTCGTACACTTCGACTTGTAACTATGGGACCTACTGTTGACTGAAGATTTTTTTTTTGTTAAGCGGCTAGGACCTTTAATCGGATAAATCACGTTCGGTCTTCCTGTTCTGAAAAAGGCGAACCCGCCAAAACGTTAGCTAATAATTAAGGCTTATAACAATCTCTTATAGGTTGAACTTAAGAGCAACTAAATTATCCTGCCGAGGTTTATTGAAAGTCGTTCACTGAGAATAAAAATAATCCTGCTGTCAGGTCCCCTTCAGATCCCACCAGACAATGAAGCGTAACTGCCATAATGCTCGTACCAAAATTTAATGCACCATTTCCAAACAACTTCTCGTTGCCTGGAATGAAGAATGAAATACGTGTATGTATTCTATTTACATTTCACTAGTGAGCCACTGTTCGACAGTTGAGTCGTAAGTCAACCAGCGATTTTTAACCTTGGATTTTTGGTGTTCTTTTTTTTAGTTTTATTTCATTTTAATAAGTTTGTCGGCTGCAGTGTGTTTACTAGTGGGTTCGTAAATGGAACGCTATAAAGGGTTAAATAAATGCAGAAAATCAAAGATGAAGTATGTTATTAAGATGGTAAGAGTTAAGAGTTTAAAATGAAAAAAAAATCCTCCTTACAATCTAATTTTACTTCCCCTGATCTAATGCCTTTTGTTAGTGGATGTTGCATATTCTTCAGTACCACTGTTTGTAATAGTGAAAACCGACTAAGACTGGATCTTTAAAATGTTTGTCATGATCCGAGAAGGACAGAAAAGACAAAAGCGAAGTAATGAAAGGATCTGGCCTGAAAACAGAAATTAGGTCTTCTTGAAAGATCAACACGTGCGGTGGAAAATTCCTATTATAGTAACACAGTCCATTCTGTTGAACATTACTCATGTTCGCGACTATAATTAGTCTTTTTACCAATGAATACCGAATCAGTGAAATATGTTGCTCGATCAGAAACGCCAGCAGGTATTCGCTTTCTTCCTGTGCTAGCAAAGATAGATTCTCTTTCGTTTTTAGAGGAACCTGGGACATTGTCGAAAGATTCTCTAGCAACTAACTATGCGTTTCTCACTCGGATCAGCAAAGGTCAATAAAAATGAGGAAACACCAAAACAAAAAGGCACAACTGCAGAACGACTTGACACAAGTTTTTTCTTTCTTTTTTGAACTTAGGATTAACTACTTCTTCAAGAAAGCGAGGATTTCTTCTACTCTTAGATCAGCAATATATGAGATCACCGCAGAAGCAACCAAATTTCCCTTCCTCTTCACAAGTGGGTAGCGATGCTCTCGTTCAAAAAATCCTGGATAGACGAGACATTTCTTCGAAGGGTTGTTACATCGATGGGACTTTGATAAACATAGATGAATTCGAAATTACTAAATAATTTATCCCGAAGAAACATAAAAAAGCTAAATCTCACATCTAACGATGAAACATCCATTCTTTTCACAGATATATTCGGATGTAAACGCCAGAAAGCCGGGTGCAGTTGCCCTCGAAGCGGCGCGGTGCAAGCGGTACAGTTGGAATCGAAGTGGGACCATCGCGAAGTGCAGCGATGGTCCCAGCATTGGTCCTCCCGATAATAACGGCTACGTCCATTGCACTCCTTCAAGCACCTCGGTTTCGTGTCCTTTTGATCTTGGCATTTTCTCTTCAAATGTAGTGCACTTCAATGAAGCTGCTGGAAAGATTGCGTCAGCTCCGGACAGAACGACTTTACAGGAAATGCTGAATCCCAACATTGCATTTTCTTGCATATATTGGAATACATTTGCAATAGAATTTACACACTGGAGATTTCCCAACTTCTCGGAGAGAATGACTTAACGGATACAAACATGCAGCAAGCGGGGTGCTGCAAAACAAAAACGTGTGTTGCTTTCACAGTTTCATTCGTGTGTCCCTTGTTTCAAGAAAAACTATATAAATGGTGATGAATTTGAATGATGTAGGGTTTTGTAGATGTTTCAGAACATCTATTATGTTAACCCTACATCATTTATTGTTCCAGAACATTGGTGAAGCTTTTTGGAGCTTCCAGTTGAGCAATTTTCTCTAAGAACATACTTGATTCAGAGGAGAACTACCATACGAACCATTTTAAAAAGCGAAGCAGTTCGGAAGTTTTATCCACCACCTTCGAGGGCAATCAAATATAAACGAGCCTTTTTTTAAAGAAAATTTATTCTATATAAAAGAAGGCACCTGCATATCTACAAATTATTTTTCTTAATAATCTCCTCCTTTTTATAATACATTTTTCCCAACGTTTTGGTAGTTTCTTCAATCCGTTCACGAAGAACGAAGCTGGAGGTTGGGCTGCGAGATGGATGCTCAAGCGCTTTCCTGTGCATTTCTACTAGTTTCTTCTGCATTACTCCTGCTGTATGGGTTTTATGGAATTTCCTTCGCTTTTTCTCTTATTTTTCCTAATAATCTCATGCACTCCATGCCTGCAAGCTCTGACTCCAGATTTATCACCATGGGATTTTCACATGTTTAGATCCTTCAAAGAAACACACGATCACACAATGAAGAAATCGCCGAAATATTGGAAAAAATGTATCATAAAAGGTGTTTTCTTCTAAAAATAATTTGTAGAAATGCAGATGTTTACTATTAGATAAGGGCGGGTGTGGTGTAGCGGTTAGAGGTTCCGCTTCCTGCACGATCGATCGGAGGTTCGAATCCGCCCTAGTGCTCACCAAGCCTTTCATCCTCCGGGGTCGATAAATTGGTACCAGACTTGTCTGGGAGGATAAAAGCACTGACTTGACACATCGGCTAGCCACCGCAAGTCATTGTATAGGCCAGATACACGTTCGTAAACCTCAAACGATTCTGAATTGAAGTGAACGTGGGGGCGCATCCCAAGCGGATTGATTAACGCCAGAAACTTTATCCTAACTTTAACTTTATACTATTAGATATTTGTTTGAACCAAAGGACTGTTTACATTGTCCTTCGTATTAAAAGTTAACAGCAAAAATCACTTTTCCTAGGATTCACACCACCTAAACAGTAGAACACAGTCGGCGCACAGTGCATCTGCACCTCCGCTTTGGTAGTGCCTATTCGAGAACCAAAAAACTTTTCAATCGAAAGCTGTCATGAAGATATTCGGCGAAAAGGGGCAGGAACGTTTGCAGACCTTCAAAACATTCACATCTCAGTTGAAATTCAGCAGCACATGCATTTTGGAGACAAAAACGCATTTTTGAGAAAGATTAACGCATCCATGACAACCTTAAATGGACGAGCCTGTTGTGACCATGTGTCATTCCCTTGTGGATACTATGAGCGCTCCGCCTCGCAGGTGGGTTCGCCTTGTTGGTGCGGTCCACAGACTTTTTCTCTCCCGCGAGAGAATTATTGAATTCCCTCAAATAGCACTTACTGATAAATAATTGCTGCGATTGATAGCAGTCACAATTAATATCTGTTGAGAGAATAATTATTCTTGTAAGCAGTTCATGACCTGTTAGAAACAACAAAGGAATTTCCTTCTGATCCTTTTAGAAACTCGCAGAGCATGGGTGTGTGGGAAAATGCGCATGGCGTGGAGTAGCATTTGTGAGCATCTCTGAAAATGTATGGTAGTGTCTCTCGTTCTACGTATGACACTTTCTTCTGTTACCAAATAGGAATGGAGGAAAATGTTGGAATCGCAGAAAACAAGTAGACGGGGAATGTAACTGTGCCTAAACTGTTCCAAGAAGTTTGCTCAGTTTTGAATCGTCTAGTTGAGATGCAACTGTTTAGTGTTCATTCTGCAGTATTTCCTCGTCACAAAACGAAAAAAGCGGATATTCGCTCCTGTGTTCTGGAGAAGAATTGTTGTCGTTGTTGCACGTTCTTAAAATTTTTTAAAGATTATATTGGCAGCAATTGAGCAGTGTTTTAACTGTATTCCAATGCTTCCGGAATACATCATATTCAAACATCAGACTACATCTCAGGAGGTCCAAGCTCTTTTATTTTCCATTCACTTTTCTTATGCTCTCTTGGAGAGAATTTAAGTCTTGAGATCATGTCCACAACTGCCAAATTCCGTAAACACCTCCTTCGTCTACTTCCACAGATGCTGTCTCACCTCCGAGTAACTCATCGTTGAAATTTATTTCTACCTAATTCAATTAATTAGTAAATTTTAGTTTAATTTTTATTTTTAAGATAAATTTTGTTCTAAAATGCATGTGTCAGCACAAGCGAAAAGGGTTTAAAAAGGCAGAGCAACTCAGCTCATTATCGTTTCCCATTGTTTTTAATGAGTGAAGAGCTTGTTTTCCGCTTAGTTGGTCTTCAGCAAGATCAAAGCTTTTAGAAAACGTTTGCTTCCTAAAATAGAAAACAAAAATAATTGCCAGATGCATGGAAATGCAAAGTGCAGCAGCCTCAGCAGGAAGAGATAACTGCAAAGAAAGAGAACGTTAGGAAACACCCTGGAAACTAGTAGCGCTGTAATTATATGACAAATTAGTAGCCCTAGTGACAATAGGAGATTTTAAATTGAATTCCTCTTGTGCTAGGCAACTTTTGAAAAAGAAATCTTGCGAAATCCATAGAAAAACTACGGTGATCTTGTGTTTACCTTTCACATTCAAAAAATTGTAGCTTGAAAACTTACTAGAACAACTAGTATCAGCAAGCACAAGCTTTTATGTTGCCGCAAAACATGAAGAAATGGGATCAGCTGCAATTGGGAAATGGTGATCCGGAGATTGAGGTAACTGTAACTAACTGTAACTTCGAGACTTGTTGTCGTTGTTGGTCACTTCGCGAGTTGTTTCATTTATACCTTCATTGTTAAGTCTTGTTTTTAAGATTAGGATTGTGGAAGGCACCACAACCGGAGTTATGGGCATTGCGGCACATGATGCATTCCTATTCCCCTCTCGTATTATTCAAAATGTCTTGTTTCTGCCCTGTTTACCAGAAGGGGTTTTAGTGACTCGTTATGTCCGCATTCGTATCTCTCTCGTAAAATGAAGGTTGCTGCTTTTCCGTCTCGCACTCATGTGTTTGCGAAGAATGAGAGCACTTTCAGACCTTTCTGATCTAACACTTTTCAGAATCACATATTGAAGTTTAAAAAAGTACCCGGAGTTAATAAATCCGCTTGGGATGCGCCACCGCATTCACTTCAATTCAGAATCGTTTGAGGTTTGCGAACGCACAACTGGCCTAAACAATGACTTCCGAGGACTAGCCAATGTATTAATTCAGTGCTTTGGACTCCAAGAGAAGTCTGCTATCAACTTATCGACTTCGGGAATATAAAAGTCTTGGGTGCTAGTAGGGGCGGAATCGAACCTCCCGTCGATTATGCTGCAGCCACAGCGGAACCTCTCACCGCCTGCACAACACCGCCGGGACAACACACTACGCTATTGTAATTGTGCGTAATGTTGTGACAAACTTATCTACTGTGATTCTTCTATGCTGCTCTAAAAATTCAGAGAATTCAAATCCAAAATATGAATATCTAGAGAATAAATGATCGTTTTCTTCTCTTCAGAACAATTAACTGAAAATTGATGACAACCTCAAATCAACCCTACTGCTGATGCCGATACATTCGACAATTCTACACGTTCAAACTTCTATTTTTTGTAACATCCTTGATTCTTCTGCTACTTGTCAGATCTGCGGGTCTGAGTTCGCCTTCGGGGGTGAACGCTTTGATCTGCGTGATTGCGTCATAATAGTTCGGTAACTTTAACTCTTTTGAAAGCTTTTCCTGCGCTTACAATGTCCAAAACGACATTTGATTGAATTTTTTTTTTTGAGAGGGGTTGTAATTCTAATGTAGACGCAATCATTCACTTTTAGGAAGCTTTAGTATTATCCTGTGCACCGATTTTTACACTGTCTCCATCCCGGCTGAAGTATTAGGACTTACACGGAAATGATTCAGATGAGGATGCCGATGTCATTTTTAGTTACTCCTTCTCTCCTAAAAAGGAAACACCGTGACCACAGTTTTCCTACTCCTTTGTGTTATTCTCTTCGTCATCCTCTCATTTCCATTTCAATAAAGAGAAATTTGAGAGAAAGGAAATTGAAGGAAAGTGTATTTTGCCATAATAAATCGCTGAAACATGATACTGGACCCTCGTAGATTACATTCTAGTTTTGCTTGCTTCAATATTTAGTTGAAGTTTTACTCCTTGCTGGGCTTATTCAGACTCAGGAGTGCTACTCCGAATCCAATGACCCTTTTTTCTTTTCTACTACCTAGAGGTATATCAAACGTTACGATTCGAACCATCGGCTGGTAGTTCGGATCGTAAATCTTCGACTTTTTCGTGAATGCGAAAAAACACATAATGGACACATTTAGATAGTCTTATTGTGCCCAACGATGTTACACGAAGAGAGTGTTTGATCTGATAGGCAGACAAAGGAAGCTTCACGTTCGGCTGTAATCATAATGTAATGTAAATTCACCTGATAAGTTGTAGAATTCTTCAAGTCAGGAAAGCGCTACCTGGATCATCAATTAGCTTCCACGTTATACTATTCCTTCGTTTGAAGACTATCCAAGAAAACGTTCAAAGGTTCTTTTACTAATCGTCAGCGAGGGAAGGAAATCACAATCCCTACTACCGTATTTCTCTCGACTGGCCGTTACTATCTAAAATCAACTATAGTATACAAACGCATTTTTAGCAGAGTTCATGCACTGCTATTGGGAACATGTCTTCTAGGTGTTGCAGCTATCACTGAACCGTTAAAAGTTTCAGTCTCACCTTCAAAAGTAGCTATTAACACTGCGAGTTTTGCTTTTCAGGAGATAATATTAAAGACGAAAATCATTTACAAAAATAAAAATATGAGAAGAAATTAAGCTAGAGCGGTGGGGTTCTCAAATCTCTCCAATAGCCAACAGATTGGAGTGAGGTGAGTTCAGCCGTAGTGCAATGATATCGTTAAGCGAGTAGAATACTGGTCAGAAACTTAGCACAATGGCTTCCGGCCAACTCTGTACTGGTAACATATAGTTAAAGATGTGTGCACAGGTACTAAGTCCCTAAGCAAAGATCACTGAACGAGTTTAATTCTGAAAACAATGAGACGCGAATGAGAGATTTAGGCGTGATCTATTTATCTTTGCCGAGTAAAATTACAGAGTCTTCGTTTACTTTTCAAACCAACAATTATACTATTATATTATTGTATTATATTACTTTTTATTATGTTATTATATTAACGTTTTACATCAGAAAAGTACTATTCTATCGCATTATGTAAAATAGTACTCCCCTTACCCCCAACCTGCAATAATTTATCAACCTAGTTTTGCTTTATGAGACGTGAATCTTATCACCTTTTGAAGAACAACGATCTTTTTTATGTTATTGCTTTCAAAATCTTCTAAAAGTGGAAATTAGTTTATATTTACTTCAGTTTTTCAATTTCCAATTTTGCATATTTTATGCATATAATTATGCATATTTTTCATTTTCCTTTCATTCTGCTACTGATAGAGAGAAAACACGATAAAATTTTGATGAATGGCCTGCTGAAAGGGCAAGTTAACAGCTGATCCTTTTGAGGACATACATAGATTTGCTGCTACAAGAATCTTTAAGAGATTTTCCATCTTTTTTCTTATCTGTGGATCTTCGAAAGATTCAATATCCCGAGCTTTTTTCTAACTTACATTTTTGAATAAGGCACTTGAAGTTGCTTTTAGGAGTGTGCAATTCTCACAAATTTGCTGTTATTTTTGCTTTATATTGAGGAATTCGCATCCAAAAGATTCTAGCTTCTCCTCCTTTCATGGCTACGTAGCGAGCGTCAGATCTTGTTAGCTTCAGCCACTCAGTTCTTCAGCTTCCAATCCCCATCCTGATCCCATTAAACCAATCCTCAGTCATTATTCTGTTTTCCTTCGGAGTAATCCACAGTTGCTCGCTCATGTTTCACCACCGTAGCTCCAATGAGCGTTTCATGGAGAGGCTGGAAGTTGAGTGCGAAAACAGAAAAGCAACGCTGCCGTTACTTGTTGAAGATCCCTCGGCTCCAATTCTTCACTTTTTCGGGTGACATCCAGAGCTTCGACTTTTTCAGGGGCGTTGTATGATATGGATTTGCAAGCCTCTGGCTCAGCTTTTTCCCCGAATTCCATAAAAGAGCACATTTGTGTGGATAACGAGCAAAGCCTCTTTGCTATACCTGTCTCCATGAAAATGAAGGCCAGAAATGCGCCAATGCTTACTATGGTTCGAAAAAAGAAGAAAATGCTTGCAGAGCAACAAAAAGACTTCGTGCACTTTGTTAGTAACGAAATGTAAGCCTCAGTGCCGATTTCCAAGCGATGCGTTTCACTCCATTGAAATATTTGGGAATTTATCATAGAGATAACAGCTCAATGCTCATTGATGGAGGGCGTATGCAGATGACAGCCGCGGAGGAAAAACCAACGGTGTCCGCGACATCCCATCCACATATAGAAAACCGAGAAATTTTTTGATGTTAGTTTTTTTTTCCAAAATTTCTTTGCCGAAAAAAATCGCAAAGCTCCGTTTTTCCTCTAAGTTAGTGTATTTGAAGCCGGTCCAACTACTCTTTCGTTCCGCTCAATTTCTACCAATTTATTTGCTCGTATTTTTTCTTTGATGATTGTGAGGACATTTGCTTGCAATGGGCGGCATTTGGTGTCTCGTAGTGGCCCCCATCTAAAGAAGGCGGATGTGGTCCGTGTAACTGCGATCTAGCAACATTCGCCGAACCATTTTTTCCACAAAGCTTGCTTCTAGCAGGGAATCACGCCTTCTTGCGGTAGGAATTCTCTACTCAATAAAAAACAGACCTCATTGAAATGTTATTGGTCGTCCTGCTTCTTCGCCAAGCTGCCATTAGCTGCATTCCGCATTTCTCGTCTCGAGGAAATGTAGCTGATGTCCTAGTGGCTCTTCATTCTCATCTCTCATGTTGTTCATCAATCTCTGATGTTGCTTTCCAGAAACTTATTCTTATGATAGAAAGAAAAGAGTTCAAACGGAAACTGAACGACTTTGCAATCAATAAAGTCGCAGCCTTTTTCTTACAATGTCGCTTGAGTCCTTTAACACAAACCTAATTCCCCAGTGAATCCTGTAATCTTACTATTCTTTAAAAGAAAAAAGTACTGTAAGTTATGTAAATTTTCATGGCTACCAAAGACCACAGAAACACGGAATAAAAAGAAAAAGAAAGAAAAGTCGACTGGAGGATCCAACCAAGTTTCTCGCGATTTTTTCTACCAGAAATCATTTTAACTAGGTTCTGCTGTGTGAGGACAGATCAGTCTTCAAAAATAAGATAAAATAAAATAAAAATATGACTTTGTTACATATAGTAATACATAGATATACTTATTCTTTATTTCTTTTAACACTTCAGTATGATTTTCATATATAATTATATTTATTCTCTATTTCTTCCAACACTTTAATCAGACTTTTATATGTAAATATTATATAAATATATAGTATAATATAATAAAATGATAATAAAGATTCTTTTATACGTAAGGAAACAAGGTGTTTTGTGAACACGAATAGCTGAATAAGCACTTTTGCAAGAGTGGTAGGCTCACAGTTCATGTCAAGTTTATTCTTCTTACTCAACTCTTCACCAATTTACCAGAAATTAGAGATCTAGCAAGCAATCACGTGCTTATTATTCCTGGAAGATTTTCAAAAAGAAGTCATGGTGGGCTTGGAAATGTTCTGACCACAAACCACAAGCACTGTTTTAATATGAGAAAATCAAATCCAATGTTTTCTTCACGTTACACCTTCAACGTTCGACTATAGACGTCTTCTTCTCTCTTTCCAGAAGTCGTGGACCTCACTCCTACATTTGTTCAATCTGTTTGGTCTGCTCCTCACTAGGATGGAGACGAATAAATTGGGATTGCGTTCCTGATTACCTAGCTGCTGGAAACACCTTTAACGCCTTTTCCGTTGCTTCCGTGCAAATCTCCATACACGGAATCGCCTTTTTAATGTGACTAATTTGAATTTTTTTTCAAGATAGAAACCTTCAGTTGTATCTTAAAGCTATGTACCACGGAGTTGACGTTTACGGACCCTACGATGTCTTGCTCTGACAGCATATGAGGTAACAAAATCATTCAAAATCAACATGTTTGCCTCGAAAAGGTTTTCGAAATTCCCATTTAGCACAAAAATTGAGGTTTCGGTTGATGGCATTTATTTTTCAGTTTGTCTAACCTCAAGAAAAGTTAAATTACAAAACATCATACCGCTCATCTTGATAGTGCGAGGATTCCGCAGTTGAGTCCGTCGGACGGGTGGAGTCTTTCTCCTGCTCGGTTCGATATGGTCTAACCTCAATAAGGAGGATTTATTTTTTTTTTCTGCGGATTTGGTCGTCTCCCGTCTCCCGACCTTTCAACACATAGTTGACACCATGAATAAAGAGCAAAAGTGAAACATTTGAAGAGATTTTCAATTTTCCAATGAGACAATGACTCTAACACGAGAACAAAACAGCAGTGCAGTTCAGAGAATCAGAATCAGCTTCTCTTCAGCGACATGACGAAAGTTCATTATATATTTATTAAGAACCTTCAGTAGTGCTCCTTCAAGTTTACTTCAAAGGTATAAGGGTTTAATCGGTAGATTACGTAGGGAATGAAACGTCATATGAAACCTCTATGTAACAAGTGAAATGCGACAATGGTTTAATCTGGTAGACAAGCTCATCGGAATCAGCAGACATGAGTTCCATACCGGTAGTGTGCTCGCGATTCCGTAATTAATCAATTTCTCTTCTTTTCTCTCCTCGAATTCGAAATTCTTCCTCTGAAACATCAAGAATGTTGAAGAACATGTCGAAGTAGGCTATTCGCCGTCAACTTGAATTATTTGCTAAATGTCAGTCAAAGGCAGCGTATCACGAAATTGGAAAATAATTCCCACACGCTTCCCAACGACGTTTCCCAATGATAAGAGAATTCTGGATGTGGATATCGTCCTGAAAACCGGTGTTTGTTCGCATGAGCTACGCTCCTGTGCACGCGCTGCCTCAACCAGCGCACGGTCAAAAATCAATGAGTTCTGCTCAGCAGCCTATTGAAGCAAAACCAATAAATAAGCTGCTGAGGAACTCGGAGCTACTACGAGGAGGTGCGTTCTAACGCATCTCGCGGGGATAAACACCGCTTCCACGCCATATTTCAGGACACGGGGAATTGAGTTGAATCACCCTCATACTTGTAATCACAAGCCCGACTGTGTGATTTCTCACGAGCTTCGCAAGAAAGTTAGTGTCGTTATATGCACCCTTCAGCTACTCAATCAGGGATGTTAGGAACACATTGTTAGGAGTAACTAGTATGAAACAACTAGGTTAGACGTAGTCGAGGCCTCGGGTCTCGGAGCAGCTAATCATGCCTCGCGGCAAACCCTCCAGGAGTGGAATGATAGCAAAACACGCGTTTAAGAAAATAACACTGCAAAACTGAGTGGTGTGTACAAGGCATGTTGCGACAACGGCCCCTGGACTCTGGCTTTTGCCCTTGTCGAGTGCACACAACCATAAATAGTGTAATCATTTTCACTAGTAGTATAAGATTCGAGAACAGTCCGAGCCTTCTCCTTATTGAATATTTTCAAACTAAGCACACATTAGACCAAGATGTTAATGTTTTCTTGATCTTTCATCACCTTTCTGAAATATCGTCATATTAAATATTGTTTTTAAATTGAAATGTTGTTTTTATTGCTTTCCCTGCTTTACGAGCCAGTCCTCTTTCGGATTATGAATTCATATGAAGTGCATGTGTTAGGAGATCTTAGAAAATGTTATTTGTTGAGCTGTGTGGGTGTAAGTCAATGCCTGTAACGACGAATTTGGTGGGGTTTCAAACTACGGCAAAGTATTTTGAATTAAAGAGTAATTCATAGAGTAACGATCGAGGAGTAAAAGTAGACCCATCCTACTATAGGTGTTTTGGCTTTCCATTTTACTTACTTGGATCACTTTCCATTCAAAAACTTTGTCAACAACGTGACATTAAGCTTTTTATAATTAAATTTTAATTATGTGTAGGAATTCTCGGGCAGATATTGGCAGGTACAGGAAATGCTGCAGTAATGGCACAGACGTTATGCTCAGCATTGTTGATTAATTGGTCGACGGTTCCCTCTCTTGACGCTCATAATTTTCGTTTCATCGTATTCGAGATTCGTATCGTATTGATCTACCTTGAAAAGACAAACGATTTAAGGCAGCATACCTCGAATCTGGAGTGGCACGGATTGCAGGTGGAGAGTTCCTATACGGGGCGAAAGATTGTGGAGGAGAGAGTGATTCCGTTTATTTCTTTCTAATCGCCTTAAAAAAAAGGGCTGAAGATGCGGCGCGTGCACGAAGATGGCGCGCTTCAGTACAACTCTTCGTGGACAACAGCAATCTACGGTCCCGTATAAGAAATACGTACCTGAAAAAATGAAATACCACACCAAATTTGTGGTATGCTGCCTTTAGGGCCCTTCGCAGCAATCATGAGTGATGGTTGGGAGCAATCAGCACTGTGAAATTATTTTGCCACAGTATTTTACGGCTAGTACAATGAGAGTCTCGTGAATTAGTAGACTGGACTTTTCCACTCCTTGATATCATTTTCCCAAAAAAAAGTCTCGGGAGAACCGCGTTGTCAGCAACTCAACACTTTGTCTTCACTTACAGAATGAGATTTAAGCCACTTCATTTTGGACTACTTTTTGTGTTAGATGCTCTTGATGATGGCGAAAGGACATGTTTGCAGTGTTTTTTTCCATATAAAATGTGCTCATAATGACAATGAAGATCTTTGACCTTGTAAAGATACAATAGTATCGCTTTTTTAAAAACGACTTGAAGAAGTAGGCAAATAAATGCAGAACGTCATTATTTTGAAGAGCGTTGCAATATGATCTTCTACTTATTGAGTCACTATTAGAAAATTAAGATAGATAACTTGCTGGAAGTATAAAAACACTGACCTGGTACATCGGCTAGCCCCCACAAATCATTGTACATGCCACTAAGTTGTCAAGATATAAAGTGACCCATTCTTATACAAATCACTATTCAGGAATGAAATAACTTTATTTCATTATGTATTCCTTACAAAAAAAATTATCAGTGACAATTCTCCACCGACTGCACAAGGATAACCACATAGTAGAAATAGGATAGTTTGGAGTTGAAAAGATCGGACAGCCACATTCGAACCACTTCGACGTTTTCGCTTTCATCTCCGTCACGAAAGCGCTTTGACCACTTGAAACATTGACTTCTCGGAATACAGTCCTATCCAAATTTCGAGTACAGAAAGCAGAGTTTGAAGGGATTCGGCTGCACTCTTGCCTTGTTTGAAATCATAGAGCATGCTCGGACGAACCATGAATTCCAGGTCTAATATTTTCTAAAACAACCAGAGAGTGTTAAATGCAAGCAATCGAAATTTGAAACACGGGAAAATATCGCCTTATGTTTCGCGATACTTTCGAAAATAGGGTTGCCACGAAAGTCTCATTTATCTCTTGACAAACTAATACTTAAGCGTTTGCAAACCTCAAGCGCTTCTGAATTAAAGGGAACGCGGTGGAGCATGCCAGGGGATTGGTCAACGCCTGTCACTTCATCCAGTTTTATCCTCTTCATCCACTTATCTATTACAGCAGTTTATCTGCGGCTACGAGTAAGCAATGAGTAGACAGGATTAGACAGTATAGAGATCCACGCGTGGATAGCTCTGCGCGTCATGCAGAATTCTTCCACACAATTCTTTTGTCACTTTACAGATTCATTCGTGGCGAAATTTCGTTTCCTCTTCGTTATGCTCATTTCTCCGATGGGACTACTCATAAACGTGTGACCGTTCCAAATTTGGAGGATCAAAGTATGCTTTTTCCTTTATTATTAGAAATCGCAGGATGAGTTGCACAAGTTTTATTTTTGTGCAAATTTATGTAGTAGCAACTCCAACATAAGCCTCCCAATACCTGCATCTTCTGCAGGAAAAGCACGAAATACTTTACCAAAACGACAACGGATTATCCTACATGTACCTAGTACACGTATGTGTTCGTATAAGTATTGTACGTGTGTAGGTCTTCCATAGCTTGCGTGGTTGCGGCAATCGCATGCGTTGATTTATACCTTCGTACGTCTGTTCTCTTCTACCCTGCTTTAATTCTGTTTGCCATTACGTGTTTTCTCAAAGCGTACACTTTACTCTGCAGCTTAAGCAGAGCCAACTAACCAGGCTGATGTACGACCCTCATTCTTATCAGTACGAAGATGATATCCACATTATGATAGCACATTTGGAAGAAGAAGAAAACTGGTAATGGCATCAAAGCGATTATGAGGGGCTTAGGATGTGGAGGTTTAGGATTTTGACAAACTTCGTTTTCTCTAACACTGACATTTTAACTGGACTGCAAAACCCTTCAAAAGACAAGAACTTAGCGTGAGCACTTCCAGAAAGGAAGGTGATGCGCTTTCTATGAGAATGACAGTGTTAATTTTGTAGCAGAATCTTTGAAAGGTGCTCCACAATCAGATTTTCGCTCACTGCCTACCGCAAGAGAAGCTAGCACCACAAAAATTTTCACGCTCCTGCGCTTGCAGAAGATTTAGACTGGTGCACATATACACATATTAAGTTTGCTCTTATTGGAAGTATTCATTGTACTTCAGTACCAAGAGTATATTATAACTGATTGATTCTACAGCGGCATGGTATACTTATTTCTACATATTTTTAAAATACGTTGACGAGCCCTGGCAACATTCTATAAAATTTTGAGAAGCTTTACTGACAAGTGGATGTTATTCGTTGCTTGTCTGAAGATATTAGTTTACTAAGGTAATTGAAAGATACTTGATCCACAATTTTTATTCCTAGTAGTTCAGCAGAGGTCGTTTGTTTTGCTCTGTTCAAATCAGATGGGCTCGCTTCCAACTAGCATTTCAGCCTTTCCTTAATAGAAAACAAAGAATTCAATCCCATCTCGTTAGAGTATCTTCCTCTCCTTTTTCCTTGTTGCACAGCAATCTTTCCTAATGCACTGCTTTTATTTCTAGAAGAACAAAGACCACCGATGCGAGAAGGTTTCACTGAATATTACTTGTCCTGTTGTATTTTTATGGGCCTCAAGATTTATTGGCGGTCTATCGGACTTTTGATAGTTTTTCCCGTCTTCTTTTCTTTTATTCAACGTTCTTCCTTTTCTAGCGGTTACATACATACGAGATCAGATGGAAGAATATTGTTCCACTGATTTTCTTTTCAATCATGATTCTTACTCAGATATCCAATTCTATAGGTTCAAAAGGTCAATGAACTACCGGAACACTGTTCAGATGAGAAGAGGATAAAAATTGCTCGGAAGTGTTAAGCACCCACGCGGTACTCAGTCCCCATAGATCAGTCAACGATTGCTGGACAAACTCTATATATGTCACGGTTCCATGGTAACGCTGAATTTTCGATGTATTATATTATATAGACAGATTTTCAGATGTTTTAAATTACATGAATAGATTTTGAAAGAAGCCTACCTTCTTCTCCTCCTCCGTGAACCTTGGTCATTAGGGCAGTGCTGTTGGGCTCTTCAGAAGATTTTGCTAAGCGCGTACAGGTCGAGACTGGTCCATATGGAAAACACTCTGGTGAAGAGAAGACCATACCTTCAGGATTTTCTTGCGGTGGACGTCGTTATGGAGTTCCTCCTGAAAGAAGAATCTTCGAGACTTAATCATTCTGCGTTGTCGGAGCATTTCGTGTTCAAGCTGGAAAAGGCCACGTAGCCGAAACGAAGGTCGTGCACTGAGGTGGTAAAGGAGCACCTGACTCGGCACACTCGGGATCGATAGGCAGTTCAAAAAAGAGGTCAGGTTTCCCAGAACATGGATTAGCAACGAATGGATCGATTCTAAAAATTCGCTTCGAGAAGGTTTGGCAGAGCTATGCTCAAGAACGACACAGGGAGATATCGGCGAAGATGCGAGCAATTGCGTCAGAAGATAATATCAGCCGGCCGATGAAGTCAAGTAAACCTTCGCTGTGTTACGTTGAAAAATGGAATTTAAAATGAACAAATGGAAGATTAGCACGGGTAGTAAGTGAAATAAACGTCTCCTATTTTGAATTCTATGTAGTGCAGTTAGTAGATGTGATCCATATTGTATATGGATAATATGTCTGTTCCATTTTGTATTCGATCGCTACTCTTTGAATTCAGCAGTGCCCACCGACCACACTATATGGGTGATTGCATTGTTACGTTTCTTACTTCTAAGCTCCACGTAGATGAATTTGTTTTACAGTGGTCCTAAGACCTCACTGCAACCCGATTAGGGCGCTCGAGTAGCGTCATTATGAATCGCCTCAGGCCACTGGGCGACTCATCAGACGAAACCAGATTGAATCGGAGGATAGAGACTCCCACGTTCCATTGATATCACTGGACCACCGCTCTGCCATTCCACTGCTGTTACTAAATTCAACCCTACTCGTTTTCACCTATTCAGGCGCAATTATTTATGTATTTCGACTCAAGGAACCTCCTCCCCTTGAACTGCTAGGCCAAATTACATCCATTCCATTCCAACCTATTGTTTCACATCCAGAAGTTCTTCTATTAGTTCTTAGTATGCTAAGGGACGATCTTTAGTTTCTCTATTTATCACTTATTGAAAGGCTGCTGTTTGTAGCAAACTAGTTTATGAAAGCTTTTTTGCTTCTGAAAATGCTCATTTCAACTCACATGTTCCTATGGGATGATGAGATTTCCCACCATAACCGCTACCCTGCTTATCTATAGCATAATATGCAATAGTACTATACTTATGGTAGCACTATACTTATGGTATAATCTACTTATAATACTCATCCATTTTCATCAAAGTAACTCTTGCAGCTTCATCATGCTCGATCAAGTGTGTCAGTAACAATCATCGAAGCCGTGAACTTAAATATTTACTCGCTTTCTTGTCAATGTCTTCCCACTTTACGGGTAAAATATGAGTTTGGAAAAATTCCAATCACGTTTGTTGTTGTTCGCACGCAGAGAGACGGACTCCCGCCAACTTTTTGTCCTAAAGCTAATCTGTGAGAAAGGCTGACAATATGTGAGGATGTTCGAAACTCAATTTTCAAGTCTGCAAGTGATTATTCTTAGATAGACAAGAGAGCAGGAATGAACCTGTGTATATCTATGTTTAACGTCACATTCGCTTTATGCAGCGAATCTGGGTCGAAAACATCGGATTCATTTGCCTCTATCTAATAAAGTATCAGGACGAGAGCCTGAAAATTGATGCATCGTTGAACAATTAGCAGCATGTTAGACGGACTGAGATACAGCTTTGAAGAACGAGCTCGCTGCCTGCTTTCCTTTATTCTTTCATAGAATTTGTTCAACACTTTGCATTTCCTGCCTTTCTAACCATTGCTATCACGAAGTGGACATCTCCTCTTCGTGATAGCAGTAGTAAGAAAGGCAGTCCTGTCCTTACCATCGACCTTGACCGTTCCATCGAACCACACATCAAGGTTGTGCTCGCAGCGCAAGAGGAACCACCCTTTCAGTGAAACATTTTTTTTACCAAGGAAACAAGGAAAATGTTAGTTATGATTCAGATATTCTGGAAAGGTCACATTACCTCTATTCATTACTTATTCATTACATTGATGTGGCAGTGAAAGGACTGCAGATTCACCTAGAAGTATTATTTTTGTTTATTTTTTTACTTTTATTTGTTTCCCAGTACAAAACTTGTGCTAAGGTTCAATTCAAGGATGAAGGCCTTAATTCACCACACACGTTTGACTCACCGTCCATTGTCTTTGTTGTTTAAAGCAACGTGTGTTGTTGAATTGAGAACCAACAAAAAAGATCAGCAGAACTTTCCCTCTCGCGCACAGCCCTGATTGATCGCTCTGCTCGTCTGCAGAGAAAACGCAATCGCCGTTTGCAATGCTACCGAAGTTTCCAAATAACTGTTTGCTGTATTCACGGTGATTTCTTCGCATCGTTCCTGTAGTGCTGAGGAGTCGTTAAGGCAATACCGCAGACAAAATAGAGAATGAACGAACTTCGCAGTTTCAGCATGGTTGAAGGCTCACAAAGCAATGCTTAAGCTCACTCTGACCGATTACTTTACGCTAAAATACTTCTCGATCACAAGCACATGCTTCATCTGGATCGTTGTACAGTCGTTTGACTTCACCTCCCTACAGAACTCTCCAAAGAACGAACATTCTACCCGGTCTGGGTGCGATTTAGATATATCCTCATGACAGCAGAGATACTTACTTCAGTGTTACAGCGTACTAATTAGTCTGTGCAAGGACTGTTTGATTGCATAGCTGTTATATGTTCTGGGAGCAAAAACAATAAATAAATTCTGTGAGCCACTTACTGGACATGTATGTATAATTATCGCTCTCTAAAACAAAAAAAAACTTGTTCTGGAATTTTGTCTCTTACATTACTAGAGGCACTTTGACAAATTTCCCTGTTCCACTCAGAAAAAGGCGAATAAGTGTTTCCAGCTTCAATGGGCATACAGGATTTACAAGGCTCGAGAGCCTAAAGTACGGACAGAGCGAGCAAGTTGCTATGGCGAGTGGATACGGCCACAAGGGACTAGCTCTGATAGTTTGAAGCCAATGAAATGCTGGCCACAAGTCTGTGATGGCTTGTGCAACTTTGGACCTAAGAAGCAGGTCTTCCAAATCTATTTTGCCAACATCGGTAACTAAGCCAGAATGCACAATTGAATCTTCTTAGAGGCTTTCTTCCGCAAAAATAATCCGCAAGTAATAGAAGCGGCTGTGCGAGAGAAAATCTTCTATCAGCTGTTAATCGGTTCCTGAAATATTCTGTTGTTGTCAACACTAAACATATAACACTACATTTTTGAAAGTAGGGGGTACCACCCGCAACTTATGGTTTCTTTGAAATCTGCTAGAATACTCTCGTTCTACTACATATGTTCTTGAAATTGTTAACTAATTCCTACTCCGTCACCTGAATCACACCCTAGATCTCAGGCTCAGGAAATAAAATCTGTCCTATTAGATAATGCTTACAATAGTAGATAGGAATAATGCTGGGCCGAAAAGTGAGCAGTGAGCATTTTTTTCAAACCTAAAGAAAGTTCGTTGAAGCGTAGAGTCGGCGAAACGACATAATGCATCATATTGAACTGCAAGTGCTGAACTCTGTTGGTCTTTGAGCTTCAAAAGGGAAAATTGTGACCTCAAGGACGGATCACTCGAGGGTGGACTAACTATCGTAGGTCAGAAAAGTTGGCCTTTTCCTATTTTCACAACAAAAAAGCTACAACAGAAATAATAATTAGCGTAATTTATATGGTTGTTCCTTCCATTTTCGGTATGTTTTTCGATGCTTCGTCGTTTTTTTTTCTTTGTCAGACTTTTGTCTTTTTATTTTTATTCTCATGCTCTTCCAGTACTTTTTTGTGTTTGATGCCTCAGTTGGTGACCTCTGCAAACAGCACACACCTCACGAGCTACTTTAGCGTCGTTAGTGGCTGCAAAAGTGGGCTCTTACAAAAAAACATGCGAGAAAAGTTCTTTTGTGATAAGGATTTCATATCAGATTAAAGGCATCACTCCACGAATCTGAGGTGGTACGGATTTCAGGTGGATTATTCGTATATGGGATCGTAGATTAAGAAGAGGGGAGGGGGGCGGTGATTAAAAAACGCCCCGGAAGATACGGCTTCAGGGGTTCTGGCGCACCATTTTGTACAAGAGGTTCGATTGGAGCGCGCCAGCCTTGTGCGGCGCTGCATCTTCTAGGTCGCTTTTTACGGCAATTAGGAGGAAATGGACGGAATCACCCTCCTCTCCATAGTTTCCCAACCCGTATACGAATACTCCACCTGAAATCTGCACCACCTCAGATTCGTGGGTTGATGCCTTAAAAGGTGGTGTAATATTTAGCAAATGTCGTTACTAAAAATCCACTGGCGAAACCTAAACAGCCCTATTTGCATACTTTCTTATTGTTCCATGTATGATTACTGTCCTGCAGTATTCTGAAACGTCCGGAAATTTGTTTTCGTCCGCAACTCCTCTGGTTTTGATTGCGCCACATTTTATCTTATAAAGAAAAGGAAAGAAAAGTTTGATTTACTTTGCAAAGAATTATCTCGCCTGATTTGTGCATGCATTTTCCATTCATCACGACATGATCCACTACCATTCAAGATGCAGAACTAGCATTCTACGAAAGCCTCATCTTTCCAGAGATTAAGGTGATCAAGTGTGATCACTCGAGGGAAGAGCTGTAACTACAGTTATTAATTTTAGTTTTTAGTTTTGACCTCAGGTCAAAACTTTTAATCTCAAAGTTTAAGATTCCAGGGTAGGCAGATGCTCGTGATTGAAACCGTACCTGCCAGATTTCCGCGTAAGTTGCATCATTATTCATGGATTATTCAAGAACTACAAGGAACTAGCCAGCTCTAATGGAATATCTGAGGGAAGAATTTGTTGATCATCCGGCATTTCCTTCAAGGTGTCAAGATATGAAAATTTTCATTTTTCCAACGGAATGTTCACGTTTAAAAAACATATTAGTCTGAACTTTCCACCTTGAAGCATTTGAAAATGACCCATTGCAGGCTACGAGCGATGTAGGAGCTGATTCTACCATGAATAGTCGCGTAGAGTACCTTGAGTGCAGTGCAATGTTGTTCCAATGTTGGAACTATCTCTATTAGTGCGAATAGAACTCATTCGAGCATATGGTTTTCCATGATGTAACGTTTCGTTTCCACGAATTTCCCAACTAGAGGGAACAGTCGAATAGTCGAGAGGGTACGCGGTACATTTCTAGCCTGAGATACCGCGAAACGAAATGGTCCTCTTGTATGCTCTAACACGCAGATGGATTCAAGGAATGGATTCCCTTCTTCACTACCGAAATAAATTATTGCCTACAAAGGGATGCGGTTTGGAATCATCTCCAATAAATGAGCTTGTGAATAAGAGGTGATCAGATTGACCGATACAATACGGTGCTACTCACTGAGCATCGTATGGTGAAACTAGAGAGCTGTTCTTGGAAAAATGCGACTCAGAGAAGTTGGTAGAAGCTGGTATTCTCCTCAACCCGCGTATGGAAGAGAAAACCGACTCCTTCGAACAACCCAACATCAATCAACCGTTTACAGATGAGAAAATGTGGATCAGAACCAGTTTTGAATATCTTCGCCGCTTATGCTCCAACATCAGGCTAAGAAGAGGGAATGAAATGGACATAGAAAAGCTCTACACAGAGGGTCGCACCTTTTAAAAGGTAATTGTTGGCGATTTGGACTCCAAGATCGGTTCCAGACAAACACCTGAGGAACTTTACATCGAAAACCCAAGGCCTACCTACTCGTTGGGGAGATGCTTTCCAAGTTTATCATGGTGTAAAAGCTTTCTGTGAAAACTCGCGATTTCAAAAACCCTTTTTTCTACGCTGGACGTGTGAATTCCCGCTGGAGGGCACTAGAACGGCCATATTATCGTCAATAGAAGGTTCTGCCTGCACCAAGATTCCTCATGGAATCGGATCACCATCTCCTCTCCTTTTTTCTTCACACGGAAAACAGAAAAGACTGCATTCATAGAGCGAAGTCCCAGAACTATCATCACCCCAAAACCGGCGCTAGCCTGTTTTTGGAAGATGCCATAATAGAAAACATCGACGAAAATGTGATCGACTTATGGACACCTTTTTGACGGCGGGATAAAAGCAGATAGTACCAAAGCTGCCAAGAGAACCCTTGATTCGAAAGCTCTTCAAGGCCAACATGGAGCTGTACGAGCCGCAAGCAACCGCGAACTCACGCCCGAGTTTGCATTGTTTTACAGAGAGGCGATAAATGAAGAACTTGAAGAGAGAAGAACAGCCAATCGAGATGTCGATGATCGGAAGTAGTGACATTTGTGGGCGGTAATTCCTTTCGATAATGAGTGGTGGTAATACGCAGTCACTTTTTCATTGAGTTGCTACCAGATGTAAATACTTTTCAGGAAACAAACGAACTACAACCTGAATTGGTTTTATTTCTCTTTTTTGCTATTTTATTTTCTCTTTTCGTGTTAGCACATAGTAGCGACCAATCTGAGGATTTAAAACTGCTCTGATGAATAAAATTTTTATGAAACTCCATGATCAAATGCTCGTGGAAAAGTGCGTCTTGGAATTGAAGGACTAAAAAAGAAATGAAGCAAATGATCTTTTTTCGAAGAAAAAGTACCTCATATTAAATGAGCCGCGCTGACTGGAATTTCATACGTAACGAAGCGTAAAGTCTTGTTTTATACAAGTCTAAGGATAATTTCGGTGGATATGTGAAATGTTGACTACCGCATATTTATGTTCTTCTTCGTAGACTTTCCTTAGGTCGGGTAGCACTTTAAGTGACATCGTTTTCACAAACCTGAGGACATGCAAAGAGCTATCACCTAAATGCTTCATCACCTCATCCATGAGGAACGTAATGGTTACCAAAAGTGCTGTGCAATAAAACTGCTGCGTAGCGGTCATTTTGACGTGAAGTGAACGTTTGCGGCAGGAATTTGTTTCTGCAATATCCGTAATTTATTCTGTTTCGCTCCAGCATTCCGTTCTCAGTGATTTGTGAGCTGAAGCGTAAGATACGGTACACTAATAATGAATTCTCGCAACGCATTATCAACACATGAAAAACTACACGTTTTTCTTCTTGCCAAACTGATCACGACATTTCTAATATTATTTTGTTATTTTAACGGCATTTTTCATTCAGATCTCATTTTGCTAGAAGATCATCAAAATATCGGTTCATTACCACCTCATGCACATTTCGGCATCTCTCGTAATATGCAAAAATTTGCAAATTTTCGCGCTCTCGGCATGTGTTGTGAGAGTTAGCACTACACCCGCGTCGGTGGACCATTTACTTGTACAGCGGCAATAAGCTAGTTTCGAGAATTCTGTATTGGTTCCTGTCTTCCGCTTCGCCAGATCTCCGGATCCGATAGCTCTTTTTCAATCTTATTTCGTTTGCCCATTTTCAGTCGCCAGCTCTTAAAGTAAAAGCCTCTCACATTACATTTGCCCTTCCGACGATTCAACACCAGGCTTTTTGTTCCTCTGTTGTTGACTAGTACTGGACGTGTCTGGAAGGATAAGGGCACTTTTTCACTGCGATCGATCGTGGGAGCATCCAAAAGGGGTTGGTCAACGAGGAGGAACTTTCTTCTTGTTCATAGGCCTTCACAAATTGCGACGTTGTCCCTGCAAATCAGATCCACTCAGACTGCCTTTTTCGCATTCACTTTCGCCATCTCCCTAGCAGTAAGGTAACAATCTAATGGCCGTTACGGATGGTCAGAAGAAGAGCAGCCCTTACATGAGTCTGCACGACATCTCACCCATGCACGTGAAGCGCTACCCGCTCATTTCAAGCCTTTCATTTTCATCATCGAGAACTACTAACTACGACGGAATTCAGATCCTTCACAAGCACTTACAATAAAACTCGGTGCCTTCGTCTTTAGCTTTCCACAGGAAAAACGACGGATCTCTAAGTTCGTAACTTTTTATCAAAGTGAGACATCCATTCAAGTTTTCTGGATGTCCCATTAAATTAGAATGGAACGAGTGAGTTTATTGAGAATAGCGTCACTTAACTTTCTATAAAACACAGTTCTCACGTAGCCTATTTCTTAGAGCACCATTACGACGTTTTATTGCCATCGCAGCTACGCTATTTGACTTCCTCTGGCTGATTTCCAGATGAATGCGCGTGAATTTTTGTTTCTCTCGCAAAAATTGTTCAGTATGATGGCATATAATATAGGAAGTTAAGGAATAACGTTAATGGTTCTCATGACTATAACGATCCTCTTTTAGACATTTTCTGTAGGGAAAATAGGCTGGCGAGCCTCCTCTATCAACTACGAAATTGTAATCTGTCAATGTCAATAAATGCAAAACAACGCCACGTTCATCGTATGAGTATGTTGACCGACTGTGGTAAAAGTCTGTGCTGAGGTCAACTCTTAGCGTTTTTTCATGCAGGAAAGATCTACCTAAACTTTCTGTTCAAGCTATTTTTGAAATTTGAACACATAAGTAAGACAGTAAAAGTACACGGCATCATTCTTCCTGAACAGATAATTGAAGTCGCATCGAACGCTGAGCGCTCATCAAGGCTTCAGCTGAGCGAAGGTGAAGTGTTTCACAAAGTTTTTCCGCTTGTCACCTGTTACCAGATCAAATAATTCGCAAACCTCAAGATACCCAGAAGAAGATTTGTTTTCCTATCAAAAACAAAACTATGCCTGTTCTGAAAATACAAATTGCTTGGATACAAATGAGACGTTAGTAATGAGGAATGGAATATGTAATGGGTGAGCGGAAATTAGAGTGAACTCACACCTTCACGAAAATCTACCCCATATTGAAAGTGTGAGCAAAATAAATTATTTTCCTTCTTATAAACGTTATATCCGAGAGTTGTAACCCAAGTTATAACATAAGTGTAATCACTGCTGTCCTTCCAAGGATTTAGAATACAACGGTTTTTTTTTATTGAGTTTTTTAGCAGAAGGTTAGCACATTTAACTATTCCCAAGAACTTCCCCCCAATTACACTGCTTCTTTCGTTGCTCATGTATGAAGTGTGAATGAATTAGATTTTCTACAGTGCAGCCTTGACAACTACTTTGCCAAAATTCGCAACTTCGGGCCCCTCCAAAGAGATTACAGCATTTTGTAGAACAAAAGTTCGTTAAGGTTGATGTTCTACCAATGATTTAATTGAATTCACAACAGTAATACTATGTATTTCCGGTGAATTTGTCCTCCTTGTTAAAACTATGTAAAACAACACGTTTATGTTCAAACAATGCAATGGGACCTTCATTCATTGATTTATGTCAAGAAATCAAAAAAAAACGTACTCATTGGGTAAGAAAACGGTAGACATATTTTCACGTGACCCTTTTTTTGGTTTTCTTCGGCTGTTGTTTCCATTCGATCGTTTTCCACCGTTGAGCGACTGACAAAACATATCGCATTGCCTTATCACAAATAACCAATTTCGATATCGTTGGATATTCTTCTCTACGATATAGGCGAACTGTTTGACGAGCTTGATGTCAAAAATTTGTTGTAATCATTATCCATGCGGTATCGTCAATGTGGCATGGATATCTACATTTAATTTTTTATTTCTATTTGATAGGTTCATGTCACAGTGTGTAGATTAAACACGTCCAAGACCTTCCCTGTCGATGAATCCAGGGTTTCAAAGTTGAAAATCAAGAGATGAATTCTCTATCGGTGAGAATCCGATGGATGACAAAGTGAGAAACTTGCAGTTCAAAATTTGTGGATCTTAATTAACGTCAACCTTGATGATTCTGCCTTTTACTCCTAAAATACAAATATTTGACAAAATAGTTACATCGCTTTGAATGCAGATTCTTTTTTTTGAAAATAACACTTTAAAACCACTTGATATATAAATAAATGAAGGAAAAAAGGATAAAGTGGACAGCGTTGATCGACCCCTATGGGGATGCGTTTTTTCAGTGTTTTTGTCCTCCCAAACAACTTTGGTACCAATTTATCGAACCTGCGGGGATGAAATGCTTGGTGAGCACTACGGCTGATTCGAACCTTCGATCGATCGTGCAGAAAACGGAACCTCTTCCCGGCTGCGCTACACCGCCTCACATACGCGTATATAAATAAAACCGTGATCATACTTTTCTTCATATCATGCTGTAAGCAAAAATTTCGGTACTTTTATACCATAGTCAAATGGTTGAGAGGCTTCGTAGAATAGTGTATTTCTAGCGACTATCACTTCCGAACTTGAGAAATCTTCATTTCTTACTTACTTAGATACTTCGATGGCCCGTCTTCGCTAGACATGCGGGTCCCACCATCTCTTCCACCCGTTTCGTTCCCTTGCCATTGTGTAGAAGATGTCCTCAAATTTCGTGAGCGACCTTTACGAGTTTTTTCAGCTGTATCCAGCTGGGCTCTCAGCTGATCTATTCGTGCAGCGAAGACATCCCATCTCGTATGCTGCCTCAAAGACCGGCTAGGTGTTCTGTGCGCCACCTAAACTTCAGAAGACATCTCTCAAGGGTTCTGTGGGTAGTGAGTAGCTTCCCAGACGTGGCAGTGGTGTCTGTCCACGTCCTAGCTGTGTAACAGAGCGCTGGAAGAACTGTGGAGTGGAACAGATCACGGAGATCTTGGTCGGTTGGTCGGTAGCTTCTCTGACTGGTGTGAAGGCTATCAGCACTGCTCTCATCCTTCTATTCAGTTCTTCCTCCAATTCGTTTTCCATATTCATAGAACGTTCACCGTAGACGTATGACGAAGTTTCCACCATTTGGAAGCCTTCAATTTGTGTTCCACGAAAGCGACTTTTTTCATGAACTGTGTATTTTTTCGGTTAATTCGCAATCCTATTCTCCTCCCTGCTTCTTTCAATTCCTTAATTCTTTCAATTCTTTACTGCTTCATTGGTACTTCCTGAAAAAAACGATATTGTCCGCAAAGCGGAAATTGAAGAAGAATCTTCAATCGACATGTATGTCTCTTTCTTCTCAAGCAAATAATTTCGTTATCCATTGTAATACAGCCGTGAACAGCTTCGGCGATATATTATCGCCTTGTCGTACCCTCTTTCCAATGGGTATGGTAAGGGAGCGGTGGAAAAGCTATATCGTAGTGATGCATCGGTCTTAGCAATTCGCTAATGTCCTCATATACGACACATCCACACACTGATCGACCAAGGCTGACAGTATTATATTCATTTCTACGCTGCCGAAGGTTTTCTCACGGTCGACGAAGGTTAGAGCAAGGAGCAGACGGTATTTTGCAAACCTATGATCCTCGGCACGGTCTGGATGTGATCCATGCAGATGATCCTCTGACAGAATCCAGCTTGTTCCTAAGCGTCCTAGATATGCACGTGAGAATGATCTTGGTGAGTATTTAGCCCGAGACGGTCAGCAAGCACGTCGGAAGGTAGTTCCGGATGTCTTCTCGGTCGTCTTTCTTAATAATAAGAACGCTTCGCGAGGTTTTCCACTGGTCTAGAATTTTTTCCTTCTAGAGCTAGGACACTAGAATTACATGAAGCGGATGGGCTCCAGTACGAAGAAGGTCTGCTAATATAAAATCACGTCCGAGGGCTGTGCCAGCTTTCATGCTCTCTATAGCGACTCGTGCTTCCGAAGAAAGAATCCATAGTGGAACTTC
Organism: Necator americanus; assembly: GCF_031761385.1. NCBI lineage: Eukaryota > Metazoa > Nematoda > Chromadorea > Rhabditida > Ancylostomatidae > Necator > Necator americanus. The sequence goes on from NC_087375.1 coordinate 18,837,367, forward strand.
ACCAGTGGATATGATCGGGCTCGCAGTCCCCTAAGAAGCAGCTCGTAGTCCACGTTTGGGTCCTCCTCGATGTGCCAGTCACCTTGGGACAAGAAGTTCTCGAGTTTACAATCGTCGAATACCACTTCGTCCCTCCTTCGTTGTCGACAGCAGATGTCCTTTTGAATCGTGTGACTCAGTCGTGTTTTGTGACTTCACGAAGAAGACTGTGAAGAGAACCACTAGAAAAAGATGGTACTTCCTAGACGTCAAGCAGACATCACCTCCGGTTGGTGAGTATCTGGTATCTCCGCACGGGTCGCGTCATTGCGCGATTCTCATGTCCACCGACGACGATTTTTTTTCATGAAAAGAGAATTTCCATAGAAAGGGCGAGCGGCAGAAAACAACCCAGCAAGACGATTGCCGCTTTCATTCTGGTCACCTAGTCTAAATCTTCCAATCTTGCATTCCTCTTCTCTTGCATTTCTTAGTCCTGCATTTCTGTTCTGCGTCGTCTCGGACAACGAATTTGTAGAAGGACTTCTTTGCGGATCACTTTCTTCTGCTCATAAAATGCGTCCAATGCAGATTCATCAGCTACTGATGCTGATGGGTACCAGTTGATGATGCTGATTTGGTGCAGAGGGCGCAGGCGGAGAGTGACCAGAGGAGGTGAAAGGATCTCGTGAGAATCAAAAAGATGGACGAAAGGTGGGTGCAAAATGAATATCGCCTACATTTGCAAAGAAACTCTCTCCGCGAATGACGAGCGTCTGTCATTCATCTGTCATGCGTCGCTCATTCTGCGAATGGTCTCTTGCAGAACAGTCGCGTGGACACTGTTGTCGCGCTGTAAGTACAGAGTCTGAGACACTCTTTACAGCTCCATAGCGTACAAGTGTCGCCTTCGTCCAAAGTCACAGACATTCTGACCAATCTGATATTTGAGAGAGACCTTGGAAAACCCTGTCAGAGGACGTACGTCGAACTGCGATGCAGAGACTGTCAGAGGACCTCTGCATCGCAGTTCGACACCCAGAGTCACCTCCACGCCTCTATGAGGCAGTAAACCCGTTGTGGAGAATATCCATTTCTACCACCTCCAAACCCGGGTGTGCCGCATTCCGTATGTTCTGGTGTGTGCACGACCGATTGGAGGTTTGAATCCGCCCTATTCCAAACTAAGCTTTTCTTCCCTCCGGGGACGATGAATTGGTACCGGACTTCTCTGAGAGGATTGAAACAGTAACGTGACACAGCAGTTAGCCCCTGTGAGTCACCGCATAAGCCAGTTACATGTTCGTAAACTTCGAACAATTCTGAATTGAAGTGAACGCGATGGCGCATCTGAAGCGGATTGATCAACGCCAGACACTTTATCATTTATCGTTCAGCTAGGATTTTCCGCTACTTGTTGTCTTCCGTCGCCTATGATTCTCACAAAAACAAGAAGAACTTCCGTTTGGTCATTTCTCAAGTACAACATAATAAGCAGGAGATTATTAGCAACTACAGCTTGAGATAAATGAAGGGTTATCTTTGAAAATGAGTAGTCAGCAGATAAAACATATCCAGCCCTCAAAAGAGCTAAACAGCTACAAAGATCGCAGTGATTAAAACCAACGAGACAATTCGTCATCCGAGTGAGGTAAGGTACAATTTTTCGATGCTCTAAGAAGGAGGTCGGAAAAATGGGAATTGTCAGATATTCTCACTCATCTGCGAAGCGCATAGCAGTACGCCACTGTGTAGAAGGGTGCTTCCAAACTGGCGACTAATACGGTGGTTGACACGTTTCCCTGATTCACCAATTAATTTACATTATTATTCACTAATAAAATTATAGGGCGGGTGTAGCGCAGTCAGTTAGATGTTTCGCTACCCGCATGATTGTTTGAAGGTTCGAATCAGCTGTAGTGCTCACTAAGCCTTTCATCCCCCCGGAGTCGATAAATTGGTACCAGACTTGTCTGGGAGGATAAAAACACAGACTTGACGCATCGGCTAGCCACCGCAAGTCATTGCATAGGCCAGTTACACGTTCATAAACTTCAGACGATTCTGAATTGAAGTGAACGTATGTAATGGCGCGTCCCAAGCGGTTACATTGATGCCAGACCCTAACCTTTATCCTTAGTCAAATTATAACATTATTCAAATGCAGTATCTGCTCGTTCTTGTTGTCCTGCTCGTTAGTTTTGCCCTGGATAAAAGCTACACTCTACCTCATAACCGTATCTAAGATATAACTTGGATGAGCGCATGCTCTTGCCTTATTTCAAATAAGCGAAGATTGGTGCCTTGATCAAATATTCAGCTGTTATAATCCTAAAGTCGATATTTGCGTCTGTGGATAAGCTTCTTTCATCCCGATCTCTCCATCAGTTCCGCAAAAATAGTCTATGGTTTTTTGAACATGTGGAGATCTTTGATGACTTAGATACTGTTACTGTTTTAAACAACAAGGAGGGGAATGGATGGATCTAGATAACTTAAAGTATAAACATGCTGAAATCCATGATTTTCCGTCACCCAAGTGTTCTATTTTTTTACTATAAATAAAAAGATTTATCTCACTCGTGATGAAGAACGACGAGAACAATGTGAAAATTAGTATTTTATGATTGCTCTATCGGTGCACAGAAAAATAGTGCACTGCAGTTTTTCAGGACCCAGCTGCATCTTTGACCTATCTTTTATTGAAGTGTTCCGCATCCGTTCCTTCCTTTACGTCTAATTGGTTCCACACAGGTGGCCATCAGTGCTCGCATCAGTCTTTTTTTGAAGGCTAGATTTGCAAGTGCAGTATCTTTGAAGACGACCATTTCTTGGTATTTTTATCCTCTTGCTTATATCGGAGACTGAGATTACAAGAGGAATGATGATAATGTTGTTCTGGTGAGCTCACTCTCTGATACATTTTTCACTATCAGAAAAAAAAACTTAGAAACGCTACTCAAATCACTTCTGGGGGATGAGGGTAATGAGAATCATTCAGATTCCCTAGATTGTCTTCGTTCCTCGACAACTCGCTGTTTTACATGGTAATCATCTTTTACATTAACTAGGTTGTTGCCTTTGAGCGAAAGCATTTTGCGTTTTCAAGAAAGATATATATGAGGCTCGTTTATCTGTTGAGTAGTAACTCAATGGATGTCGCATGGCTTCGCGAGCCACTCCGCGCTTTCATCCGGAAAGAGCAAAACTTTGAAAAGGGCTTTTATCAGAAAATTTTTGCCTTACAACAGGGACATGTAGGATAGTGTCCACATCAGATGACTACCTATAGTTTTGTTAATTTTTGAGAGTTTTAGTGATGTATTTCATGGAAAACAGAATTAAAATGCATTAAAGGAGATGAGGATATTACAGGATATTACGATTTCTCGCAGTGAAACAAAATTTTGCTTTTTCCTAACAACAGCAATGCCTGAAATTTCCAAACTAAAAATTTGAAAACTAATGGAAGCTTCTTGTAAGAACAGAAGTACAGAACATTCTTCGTTCCTCAAACGTTTCAGAATTGCTGTAAATCCATCTAATAATATAATATAAAATAAAAAGGAACATTCCAGAGTTTTTTTTTTTCAAAATTCCTGCTTGAACTCTTGAGGATCCAAACTAAGCTCAAACTTGTACTAAGAACGGTAAAACAAAGTAATTATTCAGAGGAACGGGAGAGAAACAGCGTTTCCTGATGTGCCAACTTTAGCACTACTACAACATAACTATTACAACATTTACGTGCATGTTTCGCGCATACGGCACAAATACATAAATGTTTCCTGCAAAGTAAATAAAGTTACTTAACTTTTTTCATCGCGCAAAAATGGTTCTCACCGAACGACAGCTTTAGATTATGGCTCCTGATCAAGAAATCATGCTCATATGTCAATAGTTTTCCCTTGTGGGAGCTTTTCACCGACTGAGCTTTCCTGAATAAATGTTTAGATTTGTGGAGCAGAAAGAGCAGTGGGAATCGTAATAAACCAGTGGTGCGAATGCAATGTAGCAATAAGAATTTACCAGTACGCCTGCGGTGTGGTGCTTCAAAACCGTCGCAGACAAACCAAGCTTTTCTTTCTGAAGACAGTGAATTAGTAACGAATTCTCTGCAAGGATAAGGAGGTTGGTACACATCGGTTCTCCCCTTTAGAAAGAAATGTTTCTCCTGAAAAGATCAACGGCACTTACTTTTAATGCCAACCGCTAGTTCAACTCTCCTCGGATCTGATTCCGGTCGATATAGGCTCTTGTCGATATCTTATACTTCGACAGGATGACATTAACCTGACCGAATTTTTATACTTGATATTGATGTTGGTCAATTTGAACATATACACTTTTTCTTACCCATCCTTTTCCTTATGTTTTTATATCCCGGATATCACTGCACCACGAGGAATGCTTATAATTGACTCATTTGAAATATTGTAGCACTACTCGACCCAATGAATTTTCTAGCAAATGATTTCTGGGGGATCGTTGAAGCGGAAGATTCAACCAAAAAATGGTGCTACCTGAACTGCAGCACCCTCATGAAGTTACTGGCCTATTAGTTATCTACTTGGCTATCTATATGTCAATTCGTTACAATCGAGTCTAAAAGTTACACATCGTTTACTTGAACAATGTGCATAGCGCTTTTCTTACAGTTCCGCTCGTTTTTAGTTCCGGAAGCAAATAGCAATACTAACGTAACAGATTGAGTTTTCATTGTTGGCTGATAATGCAATGATGAATGTCGTTCAATAATAAACATGCGGCAACGACATGATTAGTATGCCGATGTTTTCTTATCAGAGCAACTTCTACGACTTCGGACGTGGGCAGTGACAGGAGCTCCTGAGTTTATACTCGGGAGCTTGCACGTCTGACTCTCAGTAAGGCATTTTAAAGACTACGTGCAGATCACTTCTAATTCCGTGATCCATGCGCAAAAGGTATCCGCACATGTACGCTTGACGTACAAGAATGATGCCTGAGATGAATTCTCAGCGTATCTTCGTCTTCTATCACTTTTCTTTCATTATGTGTAGATCTTCATTACTGATATCAAAACGAACTTGTATTTCCATTTATATTATTGTGTTGTAATAATAACAGTGACAATAATTAGACTAACACATCTGTAACCCAAAAAGTACCATTTAAGCTTATTTTTTCATTCATCTTCTCTCAAATCCAGTTTACGTAAAATTCTGCAGAAAAATGGCTTCAGGATCTCTCAGTCTATGTTGCTTCCTCGCCATGGTTTCTTCCGCGTTAGCGAGCTATGAATTTACCAGCACGATTAAATGCCTGCCGCCCCTAGCACTAAGCCCCACCTACTGCCGGGCCTGACGCAGCGTCATTCTGTTCGACTGCGAAGCTCTGGGATTCGAGAGCTTTTGCGTACCGTCCTGAGTATTTGCTCTACCGGAGAGTTCTGTCTGCTTCTGTTACAACACGTTTCGACACGTAAGCGCATGTTTATTAGGCGCATGTTCGGCCAGCGCTTAATGTGTCTGACGTGGCAAATTAAAAGCATCACCCCGCGACTTCACCTCCCCCTGTATCAGTGTAAACGGAACGCTGTTTCTTACGACGTCTTCTGTTGCAGCGCGCCACCCTTCGCGCCTGCGATTTGTCGAAAACCCATTCGGACGAATCGTAAGGGGCGCATCGCAACAGAAGCAGTCGTAAGAAAAATTTCTGGGGTCGCCCGTTTACAGTGATACAGAGAGAGGCGAACGGAATCACCCTCATCCCCACAATCTACGACCCCGCATGGGCATTACAGGCCTGGAACCCCTACCACCCGAGATTCGTTGGGGTGATGCCGTTAAACAAAACACAGTTGATTTACGTTAGCTTTTAGTGTAAAGCGATAATGTACTCATGGCTAATGATAAAGTTCATTTACGCCACTGTATTCTATACGAATTTCAGCAAGGAAGAAACGCCACGGAAGCATTTCGAATTTCATTGAAAAGTTTGGTGAAGGTAAAGTTTCTGATAGTATAGCTTTCTTCCACCTCATCCACCTTAGACCAAATTTGACTCTGAATAAGACAATGTTATGTACATGGTAGACATTTGAGGACCAATACATTATGAGCCTTTAAAACCGAACGGAAAGCTCAATTCGGAGGAATATTGTCAACAACTGGATAATTTAAAAACAGCAGTCCAAGAAAAGAGGCCAGCGATACTCAATAGAAAGGACTTCATTCTGCATCATGATAATGCCAGGCCACATGCTGCTTTGGGGACTCGTAAAAAAAATTGTAGAACTAGGCTGGAAAATTCTGTCGCATCTACTGTATTCGCCGGATTTAGCACCCTCCGATTATCAATTGTTTTTGTTCTTAGAAAATTTTTTGAATGGCAAAAAATTTTTAATGTTAAAAGAAGATGTCAAACAGGCACTGGTTCAATTTTTCGCATCAAAAAATGAAACATTTTTCAAAAATGGCACATGCAAGCATACCCGTTGTTATTTCATGACTTCATTTCTTCTCCGTCGGTGTTTTTATTATTCATAAACTTTCTTAATTCTAATACGTTTGAACGTTCCCCCTAGTGCAGAGGACGTTCATTTCCAACACTTCTCACCCGTCCAACTTCTTCGTTGTCACTTTTAGTCTTCGCCACGCCTTTCGATTACCTATTCCAATTACTTTTTCAAGTTCCTGTAAACAAGTGACTACAACGGAAGGCGTTGTGATTGGGATATTGTTGGTCATGGCAGTGGAGGACGCTGAGAGCACTCAGGCAGGAAATCCGCACGTGTCCAAGCCTGGTTCTTCACTTTTTCGCATATGTCTTAGTTTTCTATATGAAAAATCGTATTCCAAATATTCCTTGGAGCAATTCCCGAATATTTTTTAAAGGGACAACACAGAATTTATAACCCGTGTTAGGATGAATAAAGCTTGTGAATAACCGAAAAAAACTGATGGAGAAGAAATGAAGTCATGAAATAGCAACGGATATGCTTTCATGTCCCATTTTCAAAAAATCTTTCATCTTTTATTAGGAAAAATTGAACCAGTGCCTGTTTGACATCTCCTGCTTGAACATTCTCGTTTGTAAGGTAGGAACTGCTTCTGAAAAAGGTCAACAGATTCGACTGATTGACCGTTCAAGTGGTCTCAACACTTAATCCCCTCGATTATTTTTCTAGGCACTACTGATTCGCTCTACAATCATTAACCTATACATTAATTCTCACAACGAATTCTCTTGCAACCCTATTCCGGTTGGATAAAAGAATTGTTTTAAATGTACAGTTCAAGATGAGGAACATTGTTATCGTCTTTTTAAATCTCCGAACATTTTTCAAATTTGGTGCCTCATTCTGTGCACAATATTGAGAAGTCCTGAGTTCTCTGTTGCTAGCATATACCTTGGTTTGAGCAGCTATCTGGTGGTTCAATTGGATAAAAAATCAGAAGTTTTTTCGAAAGTGGTTTGCAGAATTAATGAGTAACAAGCACATATTAATTGTCTAGATGTTGCTTTTAAGTTAAGATATTTGAAAAAATAGCAGAAGCAATGCGCCTCAAAAAAAGAACATCGAATTTCTGTTTCGTTCCTCTTAAAGGCAGATGACTATTGTTTTTTGTACAAGAGCCTCCGAAAAGTCTTCATATGCAATGTTCTTGCGATATCCGTAGTTGATCCCTTGAGTATGCCCTTCTTGACGACAGAGTTGTTCTTTCGTACATTCTTCCGCTTTCACACGTGTTGTCTACTGCTGCCCAGAAGCTTTACATAATAAGACAGCACTTCCTCTCTATAAGCTCTGCTCTTCTTTCCAGGAAGGTTTGTTTTGAAGATGTGAAGTTTTCTCTGAGCTGTTCTCGGTCTACGCCCTCTCCAGTGGCAGATAGAGTTTAAGACGCAGATGGTTACATAGGTTACGGAGGTGTCGAAAATCCAAAGCACCCTTTTTTAAATTTGGAAACAGATGGACTTAGAACAGAATAATTAGCATGATCTGTTTGCCCTGCGAAGCAACCACAATACAATGCATGAACATTGAAAAACCGACGGTGAGTGACGGGCGGCACCGTCGGCCACCGTCGCTTGCTCATAACTGCTCATAAAATAAAAACTTCAGGGCAACTCATATATCATTAGATTGCTCTCTTTGAGATCCATACGATAACCGACATATTGTTGAGAAAGGAGCAAAATGACCTCAAATATGCGCCAAAAAGCACTAATTGGAACATAACATAGATTAGTTAGTTGAGAAAGTGTTCATAGACTGAATTTTCCACATCTGGTCAGAACAGCAAGAAATTGTTGTAGGCAAGTCCATGAAATTGCTTATTTGTTTTTTTTAGTTATTTGTGCAATTTTAACTGTTGTGAAAAATAGCGTTTCGTCCTTACTTTGAACGTTTCTTGCAAGGCAAGAAGTTATCATTACATCCTATCAAATCGAAATTGAGCACAACTGTGTCTGAATTTTGTGAAATTTGTGTTGCATATGAACAGACGAACCCCGTTCGTACACTAGAGTAGCGCAAAGTTTGAAAATCCCACTTTTCGTCTTTAGCCCCTTCATTTCATGTCTACTTTGCACCTCCGTTAATCTCTAGAACAGAGTTGAAATTAAAATAACCTATGGAGAACTCTTAAAACACATAATGTACTTTAGTTTACAATGCTTGTTTTCCTCCGAATTGATTTTCTCACTCTCTTATAACACCTTCTTTTCATAAAATTTAATATTTCATATTCTAAATTTTAGAATTTATGCGACTATTTCAATACTATGCTTCTTGATTTGCAAAAAATCTAACTCGTCACAGCATTTGTATTCGAATGATATGGTTTTCAAAGCTAATCGAGATTATTTTTTTACAGCTGTTCGCGTAGTGAAACATAATGCATAATTCGAATATAATCACTCGTTAATCATTTACTGTCCTCATTGTAAGGATTGCTTTGGTAGATAATTTCCTTAAGAATCCAAGGTTATACCCTATCTACTGCTGGAGAAAACCCAAATCTGCAAAATTTTTCCAAATGCTTCCTCCAAGGCACATTTCATGACAGACACAGACACAACTCGAAATGAAGAATTTCAATATCTTTGTCTCCTTCACTTCAACTCACTTTTTTCGGGAACTTCAGTTCTAGATTAATCTCCGGGTGGAACACTGCGCCATGTCAAAATTTGTTGTTTGGTATAGAACAGTTGTCTAGACCTAGCCAGTTTCTGGTTTTTTTTTCTTTCCTTCTTTATCTTTTGTCACGACGAGTATCACGCAGTAGGATCGCTAATTCTTCGACAGAAGACAAAAGAACACCTAAATTTGATCTAAATTCAATTTCAAAAAATTGCATGGGGCTACAAATTAAGAATGCTGATTCCGAGATAAATGCGCCCCAAGGATATACGAGTTCTGACGTGAATATATTTCTCGAAAAGCAAAATTATAGTTACATGCTTGTAATCTACATACCAGTGCGAACAGTTTGATTATTCTCACAGATTTAATATCATTACTTCGAAGATGTTGAAAAGTCGACTAAAACCACATATTTCAACTTCGGGAACGATTGAAATTAGTAGCTTAAAAATTATTTTCCTAAAAAATCTGCTCGGGAACTATTTGTTGTTTGATGCTCTTGTCTCTTGATTTTCTAGCTCAGCAGAATTTTCAGTTTTTTGCAGCTAAACTTATAACTTCGGTGTTTTACATAACTTATTGGTTACTTAGATCAGTTTTCAAGTCGCTAACAAATTAGGTTAGCCTTCTTTCGGCACAACGCAATGTAGAGCTGTCTTTGTCCTCTGAATTGCTCCGATTTGTTTTTATGATGTGTCAGTTGCGGGTAGTTTTGAATAAGTAAGGATGAAAACTTTTCATATGATTTTACAAGTAACTTATTTTCCGGCGGAAATTCATTCAAATATCTAGTGGATATGTTTAATCAAGAGGAAGAGATCTATTGAATGATGTTGATTTCAAAAACGTCTGTATTATCCAAGTTTTTATCTCAAGTCCTTCAGCCTCCATGGGAGATTATTGTTATTTAGGCACGTTGACCCACCAGATACAGTAGGTCATGCATCAAGCTACCGCTGTGTTACCGTATTGATTACTACACTTAAAAGGAATAGAATATCTACAGAGCAATATTCTTTAGAATTGTCTGTTTTATTTTCTTTAGTTGCCTTTATTTTTTGGTTCTATCTCCATTCTCTGCTTTTCTAAACTAAAATAAAGTCATCGAGTCAAAAAATAATATAACACCATTCAATAGATCTCTTCCTCTTGATTACACATATCCACTAGATATTTGAAGGAATTTCCGCCGGAAAATGAGTTACTTGTAAAATCGTTTGAAAAGTTTTCATCCTTACTTATTCAAAACTACCCGCAAATAACACATATCATAAAAACAAATCGGAGCAATTCAGAGGACAAAGACAGCTCTACATTGTGTTGTCCCGAAAGAAGGCTAACCTAACTTGTTAGCGACTTACAAACTGATGTAAGTAACTAATAAGTTATGTAAAACACCGAAGTTATAACTTTAGCTGCAAAAAAACTGAAAATTCTGCTGAGCTAGAAAATCAAGAGACAAGAGCATCAAACAACAAATAGTAGATATGTAGATTACAAGTATGTAACTATAATTTTATTTTTCGAGAAACATATTTACGTCAGAACTCGTATATCCTTGAGGCGCATTTATCTCGGACTCTTGCTAATGTGTAGCCGTAGGTAATTTTTTTAAAGAGTATGTCAGTGGTAGGATTTAAGAGGTCAACTTATACCCAATCGATACAACTCGCACACACGAATCTTTTCATGTGTAGATTTTATAATAGAGATCAAGCTGAGGTTTGTTACGAAAAAAGACGAAAAAGACGCGGATCTGCATCTTCTTCGTCTTCTTTTGAAGAATTAGCGATTCTACTGCACCTATAATTTTGATTATCAAAGACGAAAAATGTGATGGATTTGTTTTTCGTCGACAGTAGACACTCATCCGTTAAAGGCATCACCCCACGAATCTGAGGTGGTACGGATTTAAGGTGGAGTATTCGTATACAGGATGGGAGACTACGGAGAGGGGGCCGTCCATTTCTTCCTAATTGCCGTAAAAAAACGGCCCGGAAGATACGGCTTCATTCGTTTTGGCTCACCATTTTGTACAAGAGGTTCGATTGGAGCGCGCCAGTCTTGTGCGGTGCCGCATCTTCTGGGCCGTTTTTTACGGCAATTAGAAAGAAATGGGCGGAATCACCTCCCTCTCCGTAGTCTCCCATCCCGTATACGAATACTCCACCTGAAATCTGCGCCACCTCAGATTCGTGGGGTGATGCCTTTAATGAGAGGTGGGTGACTCCGTCCATTTCTTGCTAACTGGCGTAAAAAAACGGCCCGGAAGATGCGGCGTGTACACATGGCTGGAGCGCTTCAATAGAACTCGTTGTAGAAAATAGCGCGCCGGAACGCTCGAAGCCGTATCTTTCGGGCTGTTTTTTATTAGGAAGAAATGGACGGAATCACCCCCTCCCCCTCTCCTTAATCTACGATCCTGTATACGAATACTCCAGCTGAAATCTGTACCACCTCAGATTCGTGGGGTGATGCCTTTAAATACTCCTGCGTCAACAATAAGATTATTGAATATGAAATTATGTCAGAAAATGTCAAATGTCAATTGCGAGTGGTAATGCGACAAAATAAAATGGCAATCAAATGACTGATTCACTTCAAGAAAGGTAAGTTGGGCACTTGACGACCTGTATTCATTACAAAACTGTTCAGAATTGTAATATTTATACGATCCGAAGTGTATTAGGTTATGTTTAAACGCACGCGGATCACATCAATTATGATTTATTGCCATGAAAACTCTTTTCCACCTTCCAATTTCATTTTTTGCTGGAGAGCTCTTCAAGGAGACCATTTATTACTGAGACTCTCATGTGCACGAATCTCTATGACCTCGATGTTCAGACGCTGAAAGTAGCCTTTTCTCATCGCATTTCCGCGAAACAAGTTTTCTGAGATGAGAGGTCCTTCTGCGGATCTTCGCGCTAACGTTTTCCTACTTTTGCAACGCAAAAGATGGCAGGTTTTAGAACACGTTCGGGTCAGATTCACGCAAATAAATGGCAGCGACAAATTCTGTACTTAGGTTTCGACCAAAAGTGCCAATTTTGTATGGCTGTTTTATGAAAGGCGCTCCAATCGAACTCGTTGTAGAAAGTAGCGCGCCGAAACGCTCGAACCCGCATCTTCCGGGACGTTTATTTACGGCAATTAGGAAGAAATGGACGGAATCACCCCCGTTTCCTTAATCTACGATCCCGCGTACGAATACTCCACCTGAAATCTGATGCCTTTAAGGCTGCGCACGCGTTCATAAAGCTCAAACAACTCCGAATTGAAGTCAAACGCGTAAGGGCATCTCTATAAAGATTGATCAACACACCTTATCCTTTACGATAAAGTCCTTATAACACGTGGGTTATAAGCGGTGGAGAGTACTCTTAGAAGTTCGCATCACCGGAACACTTCTACTAGTTCTGTTAGTCTTTTGCTTTACCCTCTCCAACTAACGGAAAACTAGAACTAGATAGGAATGAAAAGCTTTCCCATGAGTAGCTGGAACTCTGATGTATGCGTAGAGTTGCTGTTAGCCAATAATCAGCATCGCAACATGAATGATGATGACTAATGGGCAGCGACATACGCCGTTGGGACCAAGTGAACTTTTCGGGAGTTGTTAGTCTCGGCTCGGAAACCAGCTTGGCTCATTCATCTCATTTCTGTCGGCTCAGCACTGACTCACTTGCAGATGTGGATTCCAGCGAAGTGGCGCGTACGTCTTCTGTGAGATAATTTCCCTCTCGGCTTCAACCTCTGCTCAGCCTTTCACGGAGAGATCAAGATAGAACTCTTTGTTGCCTCCTTACTCTTTTAGTACTAACACATTTCAGTTATGAAGCGATTTCGAACAATATGAGCGAAAACTACAGAAACTACCACACAAAACTACAGCTCTTCTTTCTTAAAGGTAGAGCGGTGAATCACAAATTTTAAAACATTTCTTCTGCTGAGCTGTTTCAATTGATTCAACTAATTGTCTCGATGGAGCTTCTTTGCATTCTTCAATTCCTCGATTCAGTACGTTTCCTGGGGGTTAATGAAAGGGGAAGGGCGACATTGACTGTTCAATCCTTTCAGAATGCACGCAGTAGTCTGACTTCAATTCAATCTTGCAGAAGTTTATGAACGCGTCAGTCGAATAAACAATGACCTGAGCGGGGTAGCCGGAGTATCATCTTAGTGTCTCGTCCTTAGACTAATCTGTTTCAATTTATCGACGTTGGATGGACGAGGGTCCTGGTTGGTCTTCGCCGATACCGAACCGTTAGCATTGAAGGCGTAGCAATTACCTCTTACCGCTACGCTGCGGGAAAAAAGAAAAAGGACTTATTTCAATTCTGACTTTGACAAAAATTTTTAACCACTTTGGGTTAATCTATCTGTTTCCGATTTTTTGCGGGGTTTCGGCGAATGGGGATCCTGCACAGCATTACTGGGAGTCCATTTTCATCTAGATCATTCATCCAAAATCACAGCACTCTCCCACTCATTTACTTCAAAGGCTATCATTTGACTCGTCGTTCCATGCCTTTTTTAGTACCATATTTTCTCTCAAATGAGAAAAATTGCGTGATGATGTTCACGAACAGCGAAGGCAATAATGCTTGTAAAGTAGCAATTTAAAGACATCACCCCACGAATCTGAGGTGGTACGGATTTCAGGTGGAGTATTCTTATAGGGGATAGTAGATTATGGGGAGGAAGGTGATTCCGTCCATTTCTTCCTAATTGCCGTTGAAAAAAATGGCCCTGAAGATACGGCTTCAGGCGTTGTGGCGCACTATTTTCTACAGGGAGTTCGACTGGAGCGCGCCAGCCTTGTGCGGCGCCGCATCTTCCGGGCCGTTTTTTACGGCAGTTAGGAAGGAATGGACGGAACCGCCCCCCCCCCTCTCCATAGTCTCCCATCTTGTATACGAATCCTCCACCTGAAATTTGCACCACCTCAGATTCGTGGGTTGATGCCTTTAAAGCTCCCTTAGGTGACAGGGGGCGTTGGCCACAATTAGCAGGAACATCCACAAGCTAATAACTAGCAGCTATGATCAAAGTTAACCAAACACCATATTAACTAGTTTTCCCACGCAGATGTAGTCGGCTGTTTGCTTGTTTAAGGACCTCGATGAGGTCTTTCAACAAGCAAACAGCCTATTCCTTACGGAAATATGAATCACACCATGATCGAGCAAACTCTTACAGTGATTTGCTCCTCTTCAGGAACACATTTAGTACTATCTTTTATTAACTTAGAGGAAAAAACACCGTAGAAAGTAAACCATTATAATCACACAGAAAGGAGAAAAAGCAGAACATCTTGTCTCACCCTTTCAGCACAAGAAAAACTGCCAAAATTTCTTTTTTAGACAATACAGAATTAATACCAAAGTGATTGAGTCGTGGATTTCTTGACGACTCCTAAACTTTGTTGACTCCAGAAGCTCGTTTCTTATCGCTCTTTGTTATTATGAAAGGACAAGAAACGAATGTATGTCCAGAAGTAGTTAGTGTAGTGTCCGCCTGGTAGTTGTTGGTTCAGTCGCCTCTCTTCTATTTGCCGAATTGTCTCAGGTGCTAGAGCTAACGCGATTACCAGAATCGCTGCGATGCTGAGGATCTAGTCAAAGCTCCTAGGAGGCCGCTGACAACATGGATTCGTTGTCGATTTCTGAATCTTTATTCGAAGGCACAGGAAACTTTCGTTGCGCTTTCTGTAGTAGACACTGGAACATTAGTTTACAAAGCAACTTTTTAGAAGAGTCACTTAATAATATGATCCTCATTATTCTCTAGAATTCTGTCATATACGTTGAGAGCATTGCGCTGTACCATTCGTTCATTAATAGCTAATAAGAGAATCAACTTTACTAAACTTTATACTTTTATTTTCTTATGAGTATTTTTTTGGATTTTATGGCTAAAAAATGATGTGTGCTCAGCGAAATTGTCTAAGACTTTTCTTATGTTGTCGATGATCCACTTACATCTGACAGGGACAAGGCAGCCACATATTTTCCTCTTTATCTTTTATTTCTGTAAATCATCTCGCTTTCTAACCGTGAAGCCAAGTTTTTCCATCAAATTGAAGTGTACTACTTCCACGAAGTTTCGAAAATATTAGGACTCTCAAGTACACCAAAGTACGGAGTGCCAAAATGTTCAGGACAGCGCCTATAACTTCACCTTTCTCGCATTTTGTTTGCACCAAATGTCATTTCTGGTCTCCTAATTTGCAGCCGCTTGTGTGTTGAGAATTAAGTGCTTTCAGAAAGGATTTTCAAACTTCTGAGTAGGCTAGTTAGGTAGATCTCGTCATTACGAGTTGACTGATGTCAACATACAATGATATAGATCCAAACCAATAACACTATAGAAAAAAACGGAAAACAACGTGGACCAGAGTTTTTCGTTTTCTGGCGAAGAATCACCGTGATAACTGTGTCTATCTATGTATGAGCATACATTTGATTCTTTGTTAATGATACGTTCTGTCTTTTTTATTGCTGTCTTCCATGGATGGTGCCGTCACAAACAAATATTTATATTCTATTCGTTGGTTCCCGATTAATGTGCTTGTTGTTGAATTCAAAAATTTTGAGTCCTACGCCACACTTGCTGGCATTTAACATCCTTGTTGAGGGCTAAAAGATGGCCTACTAAGATAGTTCAAAGTTCAATGTTTTTAAAATCAATACTTCATAAGTATGTATGTCGTTCTTGATGACAGCAGTTATGCATGGCTGAAATTTCGGACTTTGGGAATTTATGACCGTTTAGTATTAGACTGTTCCTTCTTAACTTTCTGAAACATCATTCTTCGTAAATATCGTTACTTATTCTTGTCACTTTCAACTCAGTTTCCTTGTCTGGAAAATTACGGCCAATCCAAACGGCGCAGAATTCCCATCTTTTGTTCGGATTTAAATTCCCGTCATTCTATAGCAGGCGAAAGTATGCAAAAGAACAATTGGTGGAACCGCTTAGGTTCTTCCCATGGCTTTATATTAGATAATGACAAACGCAGAAAATCGTCTAAAAATTTAATTCATTCTTTCCAATATTTATTTTAGTTCTCATTCACTCCAGAGGTCATGACTAGTAGTCATTTTCAGAGCGAAAATGGTGTGTCAAAAAGCCAATATCTCCTCAAATAGAATCTCCATTAACTCTTAATTTGAAAAGTCAATTATACAATCCGATCCAATGTGTACTGTAGACTGTCCAGATCGCCCGCGACGCTCTTCGTTGTAACAAATGATGAACAGATAGATATGAAAAATCCACTAATGAAACGGTTCTACTCCATAACTACACAGCTCATTTATCTGCGATTGCTTCGTTTTGTGTGGTTTAATTGAAATTTGCAAGCGACACTATTCACATCGAAGAATGACCGGCAGCATTTGTGTTCGTAGTTTTGTGTCCGAGAGCTGTCCTGAACACTCAAGTGCACTTCAACATGTTCTTGGATATTGACGGTACTTTCACTGCTCATTCGCACTCATCTAATTGAGATGAAATGCGTCCTTTTCAAAAACCAGTTATATACCCATTTAGCGAAAGCCGTGGTTTCCCATAAGTACATTATTTGTGCACAAATGCATTTTCTCATGTAAAACAATCTACCAGTGCCTCGTAAGAGGTGCTATAGTCCTGTAACGTCTTGCCGCATAAGGCAAATTGGTGAGATAGTGAGTGATAGAGATGTACATATTTTGTTTCTTCTGAAATACGAACGAAACCAATAAGAACCATTAACAAATTGACAGCGACTATCCTTTTACCTTTTTTGCTCTTTCTTTCAATTTGCGATCGGCGCAGGCAATGGAAAGATGAGCGGAGAGGTTGAACCAAACTATACAAAAGCAAGCTGTTGGCGCCTTTTCTAGATATGTGGGACCGAACCAAATTGATTTCGAAATGAGTGGGGATTTGGAATGAGATCCAGATGTTTAACAGTGCGCGGCCGTCGTCTAAGCCACAACTTCCGGGTAACATGTAATTTCTAAGGATACTCGCCTGAAATGCAGGGCTAGAATCGCTAGAATAGCTCGAAGAGCAAATAATCAACAACAATTTAATAGACTCCCATAGTATTGTCTAACCTTTTATATCTACCTATTAGGTTAAGCTAAATCACGCAATGACTACATGAGCTTGAAGGATTGTCACAAAGTCCGGCAGAGAAATATCGCTCACATTCGAGAACGACTTATGTCACTTCGGCAGCTTTTGTTACCATTACCTCTTTTCTCTAGTCCTTAACAACATTCACTCCAGTTGTCAAACGCTTCGCTCCGCCTCTCTTCGCTAAAAAACAAAATGCATCTAACAATCGGCGTTCGGACTCATGTTATTTGCGCTCGAAGAATACTTCTCCGAAAGGTCTTGCAAAGACAACCGACTAACCGTGTACGCTCTCCTCCTAAATAATTCCACTGCTTGCTGGCTTTCGCGTGTCGTGTTGAATTTGTCCATTTTTACGCTCAATTAAATTTTTGGATAATAAAAAGACAAGGAAGCAGATTTTTGGTCGCGAGCGCTCTCCAATACTAGTTATCCCAACATTTACTTCCCGAAATGGTACTCCTGTGTACTTGAAAGATTTTGGCAGGAAAGAAAACCAGAAAGAAGTAGTTCTTACTTTAGAATAGGTTTGGTCACTTTTGTTTTACGATAACTTCAGGTACTGTATCATACAGTAAATAATGCAATGTAATCATCCCATTCATTTTTCAAAATCAAACTTTTCTTATCTCAAATGTACTCGCGAAAGATACTCCTGCTGTGCACCTGAAAACTAGACATTATTTATGGAATGATCCAACATTCAAGTGCTTAGTAGCAGTACTGGTGAACTAAAAAGAGTACTATTTACAACGATTTGTGAAGCAATTACTTAGGGATTCGTCTTCTCACTCCTCTCCTCCATTTTTTATTCGTAATAAAAACCGCACACCTACTTTATATTTTCACATAATCAATTATATTTTACTTTGTATACTACGTTACACCTCTATGAACGCCTTCAGAAAATACATTTTCAAATGCTCCGTCTTTGGTGCTCATTTTTTATATTTTCCAAATGAATGACTACGAGCAATATGCTCATTCCTACAGAACTAGCTAATCCTGAGCCGGCATATGCGAATTTCCTGTGAACAGCCTAATGGACCATTGTAGCATGCTTTAATTACTTTTGGATTAATCGGACAAGGGCTATTGGTTTTGTCGGTGCAACTCTTGTTTCAACCACTTTGTAATCATTTCCAGTACTCTTGCAGCTGTCTTGCAAAATTTTCGAGTCAGGCAA
Organism: Necator americanus; assembly: GCF_031761385.1. NCBI lineage: Eukaryota > Metazoa > Nematoda > Chromadorea > Rhabditida > Ancylostomatidae > Necator > Necator americanus. The sequence continues at coordinate 18,855,792 of NC_087375.1, forward strand.
GCTTTTCACACTACTTAACTTGATTCTTTCTCTTCCCTCTTTTCAAAACTCCTCCATGTTCCTTCCAATCCTGACATTCATTCTGTGAAAAATGCAATGCCTCTGCGATTATCTTTGCTCTTTTAGCAGTGCTCTTCATCCTTTTTCATTTGTTTCCCGTTTGTAGGTTTTTTTCTTTTATTTCCATACCTCTTTCAGTAATTCTGTGCAATTCTGTGCTCGAGCTCAAATATGATTTTGCAGATGGTAGCATAGTTCACTAATTACAGTAGTGTCTCAACGTTTTCTCCTCTAGTCCAAAAGAGCATTGGCACCTTCACGCCACTCCTCGAAAGAACTTGCCCTGATTCCTAGCCAAAATAAAGCGCGTGCAATGTTTTTATCCTCTACTTTTTAATGAAAGTAACCATCACTGCTTTTCATATACTAGTTAAGCTGCAGTTTTTTTGTAGCGCCATTTCACACACCCTGCAAGCATGTTTCCTGTAAATTTCCTGGTTCTCTCAATGAACGCAAACTATAATTGAACGTCTTGATTAACATAGAGAAAATTCTGCTCTCTACAATTTTCTGGCCATGTACAAAAATTACTCCAGTTGCGTAACGAATCGAGTAATTGCGAATCGAACTCGAATACGTACGAAATGTTGAAGAAATGTCCCTCAATTCTTGTGCCGCTGCTAACTTTCAAAAAACGTTTTCCTTCAAATATCGTAATTCAAAAAACGTTTTCCTTCATATATCGTAATTGTACATATTTTCTGCTTGTTCTTTTTCTCTCTTCACATTTCCAATGCAAATGTTCCTTGACATTTTAAGGAAATTTCAGGTAGCCTCTGGTGATTAAATTTATGGAAGAGGCTTTGAAGAGAGCCGACTATGAAGATTACGAATCGAACATCACCGACTGCACATATATCGTAGGTAGTTCAACGGGAGAAAATACACAAAACTACACTAATCACTCCAGGGTACCGAACATGTGGAGGTGAAGATCTACTTGATCGGCGTCTTTGCAACATTCATTGCCATTCTCTCTATTATATTTAATACATTCTTTACTCTAGTATTTCTACTGAATCAATCGATAAGGTACCACAATTGCACTTTTCGTTGTTCTACTATTCTGAGTTAACCACAGTTTTTCAACAGAAAATCGTCAGTTTTTTATTTTGGAATATTGGCTGTGATTGATACGGTCATGGCAGTGAACTACATTGCAGTAATGTCAATTCCGGTGAGTGCAGTTAGCAATCTTCTGAAATTTTATTTTCTTTACGTATAAACAGTTGAATTTACTGAGAGTGACCAAGTAAGGTTATACTGTATTCGTATTCAAGTGATAAAACTATGATATTTCGAATGTTCATAGTTGAACCTGCCGATGGAAGTCCCTTCAGGAGTTGACTGGATGACGTGAAATAAAAGAAAGGATTTTTTTCTTGCTTATCCTAGTTAGTTTTAATATTTTCACGCCTCATTCCGATATTTAGTTTTCCACTGTAGTTTGATAAATTCTTCGGCTTGTAGCCTCGAACTAAGTTCTTTGAGTAGCAAAAACTTGTGTCTTTTAAAACAATTGATAACAGTTCCTCATCGTAGCCTCCAACTGCCTCCATAGGTAACAACGACGCAATGGTACCGAATATTCACTGCAAAAAACTTATCTTAACCCACTTTGAACTTGTTGTAAGAATGTGAACGGAGTTTCGGAAGATGTTGTTGAACATGACTCATAGTAGGCTGCATCCACGTCAGCAGATTTGGCAACCACTATGCGTCTGCTCTTTTCTTAGCATTATTTTCTTGCTAATATGCTCAATACAGCCTACGGGTACACAAAGTGCTGACTGAACATGTAGTAAAGAACAGCGACAACTTGTGATACACTGTGTAAATGGTTGCGCTCACGGTGGGACCCTCTCTAGCTCCAACAGGACTACAACAATGAGCGGCGGTTCGATAGCGCAAGACAAACCGCTTGCGCATAGCAGGTCAAGTTCTTCTGAGACGATTGTAACTGCAGTGCAACTCAAAAATGCAGAATACTACAGCAGAATCACTGCAGAATTGTATGGGTCATATTTTATCTCTCAAGCGCTGTTGTGCGCCTGAACAAGCCTGCAAAGTGAAACAAACGCTCATGGTTCGGCGGCCAGTTGTGAAGCTCATTCGTAAACCATTCACACGGCGTCAGACACAAACGACATCGTATCAGGAAAACATCGACACCCAAATTGAAAATTCCGAACCCAGTGATGAATAACATTCACCACCCGCCATTGTTTGTAAGGTGACCGGCAAGAATTGATGATTAAGGATTTATTGTGATCCTCTCAAGACCGAGAAAATGTCTGGGTACAAAATTTGTCAAATTCAGCCACACGTTATGAATGCAGTTCTTTTCGATCTTAACAGCTTGTTTGCCATTTGCCATGATTAGTCGCCGATGAATATTTTTTAAAGAAAAGATTGTTCAAAAAAGAACAAAAAGATAAATTGTGGAAATATGGAAACAATAACCTCGTCAGTTCGTCCAGTGGACCTGGGAAATCAGCTAGAATATAAAGATTCTCTTTTCCGTTTGGAAAATTGTTACAACCACATTCATTTATTAAAAATTTTTTTAGAGTTGCTTCCTTTTGTTATGTAAGTTATGTTATGTTTGTTGTTAAATCCTTTATCTTTTTACAAGCATATTCCATAAAACCCCTACACGAAACACATTGATCTGCTTCCCTACTACATCGCTATACTATATACTATACTTATGTATTTACTGTAATAAATACTATCGGGAACTACATCGTCAACCTTCAATATTCGTAGAGAAATCCCAACATCCTCAATTTTGTGCTGTACTAGTTGGTTTAAGTGGAAACACAAAAGAAGTGCTGTAGCTGTCGCGGTAATTCCTACGATGTGACTATGCGTTGCTTGTACTTTTTTTTGTCAAAAAGAGTAAGAAAAAACTTAGTATTTTTAATAAGTAATTACGTTATTGATAACATAAATTTAAAGATAAAGCCACGAAAATTTTTCAGGGTGTTAAGAAGTGATTGTTTTGAAATTTTATTCTTTATGTCACTCTGTTGTGTCATGTCACTCTGTTGATTTCGATAAGCAGCTGAATTAGGCTAAAATGTAGAAATGAACGAAAAGGTACGCAGAACCAGAATTCATCTAAATTCATACAGTTTCTGTTTAAAATTACTTGCTCTCAAAGAATTCTTGAAATTCCATAATAAACACATCTTGTTTATGTTTCTTCCTCTCCATTTTTAAACATTGCCATACGAAAGGAGCTACGAATTGCAGAAGAATCAACAGTGAGAAACAAAGTGCTACACACAAAATGGACATGCAGATCTTATAAGCCTAGAAATAATCCCATTACGAAAAAAAATCGCTTGGCATTCAAAAGACATGCAAAGGAAACTTCTTAACTGCTAAGAGGAAGTGAAATTAAATTATCGTAGGAAAAAAGATAACAGGATGGTTGTCGAATGGTATCAAACACACTTAGAAAAATAATCTTAATCGATTCAAAATTGAAAAATTGACTGGAAAAACGAAACAAGCACAGAAGTACATTTGCTTCTATAAAAATGTTCCACATTTTCGCTGAGAAACAGTTGGGAAGAAGAAGAGCTCCGACAATTCTCATCGATTTGCATCTAGTTTCAGGTGTACATGGACTACTACCACTTCTTGCCGATCTATCACCTTTTTCTCTCCTACTTTCGTCTTATCCTCACAGAAAGCAACTGCGCAATGTTTTCTTCAATGCTCCTTATTGTGTTGGCCACCACAGAACGTTTGCTGAGGACATTTCACGGTGGAACAATTCTGAAGGCACGAAAGTGAGTGCGCTCGGAATCTTTTAGCTCAGAGCTTTAGCTTTTTTCTTTTTCCTCCTTTCTCCATGACTAGCTGGGATCCTCCCTCTTTGAGCTCTTTTTTGACTTCGTTATTATATATGATGGATGCCTATTCTTTCCTAGTAGTGGTTACCGTTCAAGGATAGCAAAATTAGTGACCCTTTCCGCTTGAGGTCCCCCCACCCTTCACCCAGCGCCCCTGGCGGACTCGTCCGTTCCAGGTCGAGCTGGTCACCTAAACCTGGTAACCAATGCTTTTACTGGTGCGTTCTACGTATGGGAAAACGATTTCATGTGAATATTTCTACCTTCTGTGGCAGAAGAACGACCAACCCACAAGAATTCAAGCTGAATTCTAGTGAGTTGTGCTCTTTCTTGTTTTTGTTTTGCACATCCGTGGGTGTTTTCAAATAAATAAATTCCATAGGTTTTTATCGAATGTGGGATCGATTTGTGCGTGCACTCTATAACTGCATCCTATTACTGACGTTTCCACGAAATAACTAATCAATGGGCTCCAACGGTGACACATAACTGGTTTGCAGGTCAAAATGAGCTCACCGGCAACGCAAATGCGGGGACTGCTGCGCACAAAGTGCCGCGGTGGGGACCTCCGTCAGATCCGCAGAGTGGATCTAGCAGGCTCCCACCGCAGTCACACCTACACTTACGCCTGCCGTTTCCATCCGACTGTTCCTAGTCCCGTAACCGCTACTCTGCAAGATCAAATCACTCCGCATTACATTATATTACATTTGTGTTCAGCAATTTCTAATGTTTATAATTGTTACGTAAACATTTTTGCTTATATACTTACCAGTTTGACGGCACCCAACATTAAAATAGTGCGATACTCATCGGTTTTCTATGCTCCCGCATTTTTCCCAAGAAGGAAAACACTTTTCACTAATTCCTTTCACTGACAGCGTTGGTCGACACAGGTGTAACGGAACCTTGCGGTTCTTTGCAACAAAAGCAGCTCTACTAAATTGACAACAGCATAAAATTCATTTGACATTTCCAATGAAAGGAAAACTAGCAAAAAAAGTTGAAAAGCGCAGAATTGTCAAAGAAAAACATTTATTTGAAACTGTAAAGAGTAGAAATCTTATTTTAGTGCGCGATATCACAAGTGGCGTCATATCTCATCAGCAGAACTTCATGATTTACTTTAAGTCTGACCTATATTGACAAGGCTTTGAAATTTTGCCTTCTTTTGTTTGACATCAGCTGCTTAGTGGTATTGCCTTGCTCGCCACTCAATTCTCTTGAAATTTTTTTGGGAAGTGCGCAAACTTCAACCAGTGAGCAACCTGAGTGCCATTTTTCTTAAAGATTTTAGTTATTCTCTTCGTTTCCACACGCTCCAGTACATCGCTGTTTTTATATCCTGCAGTGATTCTTGTATTTCTTCGCATGAGTTTTACATTCCTCCCAGAACCATCCATACATGTACATAGACTATGGAAAAAATTAGTAGCGAATCTGAGGTAGAGCACAGTAGTGAGTGATCACCGCAACGTGTGTGCGGAAAGACAGTTCGATATTGCTCAAAAGCAACAAGCTTTCAATCTCGTGGGTCGGTAAGTAGGTACAGGTTGATCTGATACAGCTGCTGTCATCCCTAACACGCTGTACAGGCCACAGTACGGGTTCACTACACATTGACGACCAAGCTTTTCCGATGCTGTCCTCCAGCATCACCGCACATTGTCCCTCGTACGGCAAAGAAATTGTCAGATGGGATAGGAATAGATACGGTTATGAGGTGTGGTGCGCAAGTAGGAGTTGGCTCAGGTCAGCTTTTTTAATTTCCTGAAAAACGGCCTAGGAAAAGATTTGCTGGAGCGGATCCCCCTACGACACACCTAACAACGTAACGCGTCTGCCGGTGACTGGCAGAGACACCGACACTCCCACTAAAAGCCCACTCGACAGAAGAAACGGAGCACTTGCTTTTGCAAAAGTGGAACGCTATTAAGTCCTTCGCAGGAGGTATTTAATAGCAGTTCGAATGTTCTCTTGTCTTGAAACCTCGGCATATTCTGTCTATATTTTTTGATACTGTGCCTGCGAGGATTTTAAATGGAACCTTTTATTTGCCTGACGTTTCGGCTTTTTCGCCGTCTTCAGAGGCCTAAACAGAGGATGATTGGAGCAATGCTACGTTTATCCGCACATGTACCAGCCGCGCCACATCCGGTGACTATTTTCAATGTAGATGGGTTTCTGTTTTCACTACCCTGAACGATTATCGAAACACTGACCCAGGGTAGTGTGGCACTTGACGGGATAGACGTAGCTTTGCTCCAAGGGTTCCATCTAAAAACTTCGCAGGCACACAATCACAAAACGCACCTAATAGCGTTCCACAGGGCAGCGAGGTCATTCACAAGGCCGTTTCCCAGGCACTCTTTGGGGAGTTCTTTTAGGCAAGAAACAGGGATAATTGACCACGATTGCGCTCATGCTCCTGAACTACACCCCTACCCTATGCATTCGGTAAGAGGTCCCAACTCCCTTTTTGGTATGCTGCCTTTACCTTCTACGATTTTGAATTGAAGTGGAGCGCATCGATATGTTCAAAATTGATCAGGGACGCGAATTCTCTCTTTTTATTTCACGAAGCAGATGGCGCGCCATGCCTTTCACATTTGCTACGATCATCTAGAGGGATGAAAATGTTTTAGGCGTATCGATCCGTTTGGGGTTTGGGCACCGCGTTTTTCTGCAATTTGTAATCCTTGAGGTCTTGGAACGCTTGCGGGCTATAAAATGATTTGCGGCAGCCAGCCAATGACTAATCAAGTTCATCCTCCTGACAAGACTTGTACCGATTTACCTTCCCCGAGGGATGAAAGTGTTTGTTGGCGGTTTCGAACCATTGACCACAGCAGCCCTGGGGTCACAGCAGACCTCTTAACGTGCCACACCCGCCCCTTGCTTACTATTTCTGTGGCTCGTAAACTGTTAGTGACAAGGAGCGTCCGGTACTAGTAGTCCTCCGATATCAGACAGATATCGTGCTATCTTTTCCGTTTTATGTCGTTTCACACTCACTACGAGACCGGTGTTTTGATTTAGGGTACTCGAAAATAAGCCTGTGAAGGAAGAAACAAACACATACTAACGGTACGATGTCCTTCGACTTTTGTCCCTACAATAATCGCCACGGCGGCACAGACGAAGGAAGCACACGAAAACAAATTGCTTGTTGGCTCTTAGTTGGCGCAGATGATCACAAACAAACGTGGGCGCGCCGGTGACCGCAGTCTGCGGAGTGATGACCGCCATCGAGTCAACAGGGATGTACCTTACGCTTCTGAAACAGTAGCAAGAATAGTCACGCAAAGCAGTAAATAAAGGCAGAGCGTCCATAATACGCACTACTCATCTGATATTCGAAAACAGCGAGGAAGCCGATAATGACAACCATGAAACCATGCACGTTGCCTTGATTGGATTCTCTTTCTTTGCTCACGTTATCCTGGGGATCGCTTGGCTACGGTTGCCACATACCATTGGTCGAGCTCGTCAGACCCTCATAGCGTATGATTTTTCACTTCGCAATGAAAGAAAACCGTGGAAGAGTTTAATTCAAATGATTACGCAAATGGAGGAGAGAGCACCCGCAGAGGATCGACCGGATAAAACTTCCCCAATTTTTCGCAGTGAACAGTCTCTCCTCCCTTCTTTCGTGTTCTTTCGTGTTTCGCCGTAGTGTAAGGACTCTATTTCCGCCGTTAGATTCAAGCAATAAAATCAGTCGATAGTACCGATTATTTCCCCTCAATGCCCCATATTATTAATACCGCTTGAGTGCTCATCAAAACAAAGACATTGTCTCAAAGGACAGCAAGAGTTGAACTTTCCCAAAGCGACGACCCTGGAAATTTGCCAAGTCTATTCTTACAGGTTCCTCGAAAAGAATCGACCTACTGTTTGCGCAGTCTGCATTCTCGTAGCAGTCGCGTATAAAATTTGCAACTATTGGGAAATCGACGTGCAATGGAAGCCAACTTGCGAAGAAGGATGGGGGTGAGATTCCTTGGTATTTTGCTTATCATTCCATGCAGCTTATGGAATGCCTGGATACTATCCTTTTCAGCCAGTACGAAATCATTCCGGGCCCACTCACTGCGTATCATAACTACCGCTTCTGGTGGATGTTTATCACACGCAATGCACTTGATCGCATATTGCCCTTTTTCGTGCTGGTCGCTATGAACTACTTAATTATAAAGGTTTGAGAATTGTTAAGGATTTTACAGTAAACTACATGCGTGCTACGCAAAATTTCGAAAGCCTTTGACTATCTGCCACAAAAGTCAAAAAGTGGGCCGCAAAATTGATATTGATTGATATGGCCAATTCTTAAAATCGATCGTAAAGTAAGGAAATGATTGTTGTTTTATGTTTTTATAAGGGTAAAAAGTAGACTTGTTCCTAGTTAATCTCTTACATACCTCTTGGAGTTCTGTTGTTTGTTAGCATCACGATGATTTCAAAATTAGTTACAGCAAGCCTCGTGCTGTGCTTTACTGAAACCTACAAGAAAACCGAAATTTGCTTTGAAGGCAGCATACCACGAATCTAACGTGAAGAGGGATCCGCAGGAAAAGCGGACCTTTTCTGAGACGATTAAGGAGAGATGAGCGTAACCATCCCGGATACAACCACATCGCAAGCTTTCTTTGCGGATTCCCTCACCACGTCAAATTCATTATATGTTGCATCTGAGCACTCTTTGTGTTGGACACTCCGTTTGCAAACAAAAGACCACAAAAGTGAATATTTTGCCTTTTCAAAACCCAGTAACTCAGAGATGTGCAACAAAGCGCGTTTTCATCTTCCAACAAACAGCTATCGCTAATTTCTCGCGAGCAGCACAACAGCTCGGTAGAGGGATTTATGGTAAAGTGCACGGCGTTGACCAATCTCCTTGGAAATAAGCGATCGACTTTAGTTCAGAACGGCTTGAGATTTTTCCACGTGTATGCAATCTTGCAATGACTTTCGGGAGCGAGCCGAAGTCAGTGTTGAACATGAGGTGATGACGCCAATCGAAAAAGGGGTAAAAGGGGCGAGTTAGCAGTTGTCATTAAATGAGTGGATCACGAATGACGATTGGGGCAAGAAGTGACGAGGAATGGAACAAAGACCAGGAGTATGGCACTCGGAGAAAAAGGCCCAGTCCATGCTGGAGGTAATGCAGAGAAGATAGAAATAAAATGATGTTAAGCTCATGGAATAAGGTGTTAGTATTGTGAGTTTGAAGTGGCTAGCACTGGCAAAACTGTTTCCTCCACTTTGCATCCTAACCTCGTTTCGCAGTCGTGCTCCTCCCCTCCTGCGCATACCTTCGTTCATTCGTTCCGTGACAACCGTAGTGGTGTACTGGATTCCATGTCCAACACCAGTCAAATGGTTTGAGGATCAATCCCATTTGCCAGCGGATGTCTGCACTAATACTTCGAAACGCGGGCCGCGCAGGCGCTCGCATGATTGCTCCGTCCCCCGTTAAAAGAAGCGTGGATTGTCGACTCAGATCCGTGTTCATCAGCTGTCGGCCAAATATTACAGAAGAAATGGTGGCATCATCAATTCGACTCAACACATCGAAATCGACTTGCGCTGTCACATCTTCCTTTCTCCATCTAATGTCATTCCCTTTTCCGTACACAACTGCATGCGAAATTTTCCAATCAAACCGGTGTGACGTAACTCAGTGTTAGACGTCGTTGTTATAGGCCTTGAAGAAGGAATATGTCCGGCAGAGTATCGAAGCAAAGCCTTCAGTGGTGGACAAAAAACCGGGATCGCGCGCTCAACGCGGCAATTTGAGGGTGAATCGATGAATATTTGTTAACTTGAGGTGTTCTTGAGCTTCATATGCTTTTCTTTTGCAGGATGCGACGAGAGCTCTAATAAGCGTAGTTTCAATGTACCTTATGTCGCAGTCATTACAGGTGAGGACTTTGAATACTTCGGAATTCCCACTGAAATGAAGAACGAAGTGATGGTAATTGTTCTGAATTATAGTACAAATTTAATGCACTTCTTATTATTATCATTCGATTTTTCGCAGCTCCTTTGCTTTCTGTATTTCTCTACAAGTTAACAATATGGAAAGAGTGAGATTTGTAAGAGCTCGTCCTTCGTCAAGTGTGACCAACTGACTAAGGTTCCTCCCCTGCAGGGTTCTCCCTCCGTATCTTGTACGACTCATGATAATGTTAGGATTCCATTAAAAAGAAGATCTGATACCAACAAATGCAAACAGTAATTAATTCTGATGTCGGTGGAACAAAGATGCATTCCATGAACATCGCTCCACTTCCATTATAAACTTGAAACTCTCCTATTCCGCAGCGACGATGCGAAACCATAGAAGTACTTCTGTTGTGAGGACGTATGTTACAGATGGGTGCATGTTGTATGTTTAAGTTTTGTTAATTTCGAAAATGGGTGCTTTTGAAAGTTTTCCCGAGTTTGAAATAAGCTAGAGGCTTAGATTTCGGAAATCGAATTATATTTGCTTATAATGATATAGAGTAGAACGAATGACGCTACGAAGAAAATCTGCTTTTTTCGTTTTCTGGTTTAGGCTTAGGCTTACCGTGGCTACTGTACTGTACTGTAGAAGTTAAGTTAGAACTGTTCGTCACTATTCTTGCTGATGTCGTATAGTAGCTATTCTTTCTCAAGGCAAAGGTTATGGTTGTCAGTGCTGTTAAACTAAAAAAAAGTCAAAAAAGACGACGTTTGAAAATCTTGAAATACTACAAAAAGGAAACCAAGCTTTTTGCGTAACCATTTTTATTGACATCACATCTCCAAGTAGTTAATCATTGTCGAATTTAACTGGTGATACTTACGATCAAGTAAACATTTCCAATTATTGAAAGAGTTGTTGTTTCTAATCTGCACGAAAGTTTATTGCACACTTCTTCAGTTCGTCATGAATTATTTTAAGAAAGATCTAACATTTATGAGTTCTCTTCTTTGTATTTAGATTCGTAGGATTCAGGTTGTGCTCACTTTCTGGGAGACATTTGATCGAGAAAGTCTCGAAGCAGAAGGGCTAAACGTGGTCTATTCCTACCTGAACGACATCGTCAGTATACTCACACTGCTATCAAGGTAACTGTCAGATGATCATCCGGCCTGACAAACGTTCTTCTGCTGAAAATCTCTCGAGAGACTCTGAAGAAGTTTTCCTACTTCCATTATATAAAAGTTCTTTATGAAGACTACTTGTGTTGCAGTTGCCTTCGATTCCCCGTCTACTGCTCCTGTAATCGGCTCATCTCATCCGCATCTTCTAGCACTCTAGCACAACTCAAACACATTTGCATCAAGGAAAAGAAGACAACTCAACGTACGTTTTTCAGAACGCATAACTGTTGCTTTATATGAGTAGAGCAATTAATTTCGCACGGGCCTTCCAAATCCCTGAACTCCTCTGCTTCCCCAACCTCTCCTCTTCCTGAGGCAAAAAAAAAACAATGGATGTCTTCTGAACTGATAAACACTTGAGATAGCTCTTGGAAAAATTTGAAGAAAGCATTTGTAGCACTTAAAAATAAACTTCTTGACAAACATCAAGACACTTTGAATTGTACCATTGTCAACATTTTCACCGTTACCTCCACGCAAACACAAGAATTTACTCCCCTTGCCCTTTTCGCGGCCCAGTTATAGTTGGTAAGGAAGAGGTGCAAGCTATCAGTAAGTTCTAATCAACGGTCATCAGCTGATAACCGCAACCATCCCAGCCACCTCACCCACAGTTCGCGACAGACAGAAATTCATCAAATTTTCGAGGAAAGAAAACTATGAAACGAATAATGCCACAAGGCAGTCAGTTTGCTTGATAAATCAGGAGAACAAACGAAACGAAAGCATTACGGTAACGGTAACATTAAACAGTGGTCGCTCACAGACGATCCCCACACTGTGTTAGGGACTCGCAGTTGATGAGCGCGAGTTCGTTATTTCCGCAGTTGCAATATTCTCCTCGACATCCACACCTCTGGATCTTGGGTTCGTTACTCCTAGCGACGAGCGTTGGCCAGTGGAATGCTTAACCTTCTTCTCCAAGCTATGAGGGAATCCAGTAGGCAAGGTTACTAATTAAGCGATGCTGAAAGTCCATGTTTACTTCCTTTTTCCTAGCGAGACTTATTTCTCGAACTCTTCGATTTAGTTCCACAATTACAACTATCGCTTGATTACAATCATTTATTCTCTACTTCATAAAACTACCAAAGAAAGAAACAGATAAACAAAATGTAGAGAAAGAAACGAAAGGAAAAGAATTAGCATGAAGACGGTGAAATGAAGGGGTAAGGAAGAGAGAGAGAGAGAGAGAGAGAGAGAGAGAGAGAGAGAGAGAGAGAGAGAGAGAGAGAGAGAGAGAGAGAGCCATAGTTCCATGATGAGAAGAGACACACCGTTACAATGAGAGAGGGGAGTTGGCTCCTCAAGAACTAACTTTCTTCAGCGCTTTTTTGGTCGTACCGAATCTTCTTCTATTCTTTTGCGCTTTATGTTGTAAGAAAAAAAAGACCGCCCAGTCTGGGCTCACTCCTCTTCTCCTTTTCTCGTGTCTCCGTCTGTTATAAACTAAACTATCGTGTGTTCAAATTATACCCGTGTTGGTTTCTCTTTTATATTATAACAAGAGCAGTGATACAAGCGTATTTTGTAGTGAAAGAATTCTTTCATTCACAACCCCTGATCCCCGTGCAGAAATAACTTCAGATTGAACCTTTATCCTATTCATCGCATTACAGTACGTTTTTATACAAATCGTATCCTTTTTCCATTTGTTTAAAATTGCTAGGAACAGGCAGAAATATGCACAGAGCCTCTAAGGACTATGAAAAAGATCAAATTCCCAGTTATAAATCAAAGAATGCCGAGTTCATGAAAATGTATGTTCGATCTTTGGTAGAGATCGAAACTCCACTAACAATAACATTTTATTTTTTCATCACAATATTTGCCTGACAGTTATGTCCGACATTTCATGAGCAGTTTAATTTTACATACCTTTTTTTCAGAGTACACTCCCATTACGAGTTGTCACTGTCCAGTCCAAAAGGAAGGTGTCCGGGTAAGGGAGTTCTTGGTTTTCTCAGGCAATTTGCTTCCTTTATTTCTTAAAGATCTTCTTAAAACTCTGTCTTATTTTTTCAACAAATTGTCTACAACTCTTCATCTTTTGACTTTTCAATTATGAATGAACAACTATAGAGGAAATTTCAAATCTCTTTTCGGCTTATGCTAGCTACTTTTGTCCAATCTTCCACCTTCAGACTTTTATGTACAATCCAATGGAAACGGTGGGCCAATCGGCACCTGAAATCGCTAAAACCACAGGCGCAGTGTACGATGATGTTCTCAAAGAGTGGCAATTATGAGAAAGCTCCTTCATTACAGTTTCTTTTAGCTCGTGTTGACACTTTCGTACGAACGAAAACATTTTTTGTTGTGAGAGGCACACAACATATTCGCCTTTTGTGTGAATCTCAGCGACAGTTTATTGTATTGTAACGGGTGAAATAACAATTATACTTAGTTGAGAATAAACCTAGTTTCCCAATGTCGTCCAGCACGTTTCCATTTGTAACAGTGTTCTATGCTTCCAAAAAAACCCGGACTGCACGAACGAAAATGTGTGGTTTCTGCACTTTTGTTGCCCTACGCGTGTTCTGATTTGGATATTCACAACCCATCAATGATTACGTTTCAGTGAACAAAACACAGAATCAAAACTAAAAAGAGGAAAAGGAAGATTGAGAAGGAAAGAAATCGCCATAATTACGAGAACAACACGAACCGAATTTTCGATGGATTAGGCAGTCATGAGCATAACAAGAATTATTCTCGAGAACTGGAAGCGAAATGCTTTTGGATTTGTACCTCTTTAGAGGTGCGTAACTAAATTTCCCAAGGGGAAATTCCTCACACTGAGTGCAGCAAGATTTGCTAGATCCTCAGAAAGGTATTTTGATTCGTCTAGCTTATTTGACATAAAAAAACCCGCCATACATATATGACTGGCGCTTTGAAGACCAATGTCCTGTCCCAAAAATCAGCTACAATCTTCATAACAGTGACAAAATAATCTTGACTAGAACAAATAAAATTAAACCGGAATCACAAAAATAACACTTAAAAATTAAGTTAAAGCAAGAACAAGATATTAAGTAATGAATTTTTAAAAAATTAAAATTAATATCTGTAGAATAATTCAAGCCTAGTTCAAAACATTTACTCCTTTAAACACTACGGTATAATTCATTTCTAATTTCCGTTCGTTTTCATGTTGTACCCGCTAAGCATTTAAGCTAAAGTTAAGCAAAAAATCACGAAGGCAAAACCTTCTTCCTTTGCGTACCTTTTCGACACCGCTGCTAGTCAGTTTGTTTTATAGTTAATGAGGTGTTGGTTTTTGGGATTTTCTTAAACTCCAGTGTCGGGAAGAAAATATGACGGCCTAAACCTCCCCAGACCTGGCTACAACCTGGTCGTGAAGTTTGGTGGCGTGTCGATGAGAGGCTGATCACGCGTGTATGACCGTTCCTCTTGCCAACATGGGTTCCTTATGAGGGATTGGTAAACATTACCGCTGCCCGTGTGCGGTGTGGATGTGGTAAAACAGTTCATGGCATTCTGAATGTGAATGGTGGTCCGATGGTTATTTGTTATTTTTTTTTTGTTTTTTTATCTCCTTTTTCTTTTAGGTTTTTTTCGGGGTTTGTGGTTGCTTACTACGAGTGGCACGGTTTGAACACTCGGTGTTTGCTTCCTTTGGATATTCGGCTTTGTGCGTGTTGTTTGTGCCTATTTGTTTGGTTGCTTACGATTTTTAGTTTGGTTTGGTTTCCGGTATTGGCTTTTTTTCTTAAATGGGTTGTTTGTTTGGTTTTTCACCTTGTTCCGTAGAAAAGAGTATATCAAATATTCCCAAAAAAAACAGACCTTTGAATATGGAAAAATGCGAAATGTCATACGTTAGAACCACACCAACCTTCCAATTTATTGCAGCTATCTTTTCATTGTCGGAATTCTCAAACGGAAAGGAGAATACCTGAAACGAGTCGTCGCTAGATAAACTTGCATTTTATGATTTGTGACGAGTTATGCCATCGACGACGGTTATCGCTCCGTTGTGACGACGCCCCTTTCTGGTGGAACTTCATAATAAATCAGAAATTTGTTATCCATTTCCTACTGCAGCCATTGTCGTTATTTAACAAATGCTTAGCATCACGTACTATTTTTAATGTTTCATTTCTGTTAAATTTTGTGTAATGTGTACTAGTTCTCATTTTTATGCATTATTGTTAAAACCGGTCTCATGCTAACACACCTCGGGTTTTCGATTACGTTGAACCGGTGCGCGGCTTCGCCGGCCTCGCCCACTGCCAGCACTGTTTTTCAAACACAGATACCAATCTGAGAAAACAAGTTTTCCAAACAAAAACTTAAACATCTACTCGGAAATAGTCTTTCAATAGTTTGTCTTAGAAGTCTATAAATTACCTCAGGAAGTAAGATGGTTTCTTGGCAAGTGCGGAAAATTGTGAGCTGCGTAATTCGACGCCCGAAGGGCATTATTTTTAGCGTATTATTTTTTTCTCCGTAAGCTGACTCGTTTTGCTCTATGTCTTTGGATATGGAAATCAATCAGCTCATGATATCAAGATGACAAGATCTACCTATCTCGTTTATATCTAATTCTAGAGAACTTTTACAAATCACTTATTTTCGAAATCTCCTGCAGCTATAAATTAGTGGACCAGGCTCAGATGTACGTAACTACGCCTTGAATAGACATGACATCTCATGCGGATAAAATGCGAGAAAAGTGAACTTGGATGAATATTCATAAAGTAAACGTAATCGCAGACATTTTGGTGCTCCATTCACATCTATATTCGAGTATTTAAATGTCTTAAGATCTTCAGAACGTGACGGAAGCGGCAGATTTCAAGTTGATAGAAGCTTGCTTTCTCAGCTAGGAAAGATTTAGTACGGGATCTCACCAGAGAACCACATATTTTCTACAACATTCCAATTTCTAAGGTTACCACTTAAAAACAAATGGCTTTCTCGAGATTAAAAACACAACTTTGTCCTTTTTCACTATTTACTACGATATCAGAGCAGATGTCAGGGGACTATGTATGGTAAACGTCCACTCCTGCTGCTTGGTACTTTCCTAAAGCTCTCTTGTCCTTCCAAGATGCGATGTCAGCGTTTACAGACAATGGAAGTTGATGGTAGATTCCAGGAGGCCGAACTGGAAAAGAAATCTCTCTGTTTCACAAAAAAAAAAAAACGATTGTCTCTGCTCTTACAGCACATTTCCATAGCTAACGTGGACAGTTTTGCCTGCTGAGAAATAACCTATTGCACTTTATCGAACTCAGATGAATTTGAGAAGCTCGAAGTTTCTGCTCCGTACTCCTGCCACCCATAACACAGACATTTATCACGACCTCGAAGCGTCCGCTAGGTATTTCAGGCCACAGCTAGGCGGTCCTTCTACTGTTTTCATGCCACAGTAACGACACTTCCTCAGAGTAGTAACTTTTACTTTACGATTACTTAACTGTAACCTCACTTTTCTCGGATTTGTTTGCACCAAACATCACAGCATATCCCCAAGACGCAGTTATCACTCAGCCTCGTCAACTAATTTATAGTCGCTGGTAATTTAAACATGAGTGCTTTTGCTAAAGTTCTTCAGATGTGAATGTACTCGTTTACAAATGAGGATATACCATGACATTTGATACAAAGAAATTCCGGGGAAAATGAAGTTATAGCTAAATATTCGTAAATAAGCTTTAACTATTCTGTTTATGCGTCATTCCTCTCTATTCCAATTCTAATGTAATGTTGCATGAAAACGGTGGAAGTGTAACGTGCAGCTGTGCGGCAGACGCCTGGGACGCCCCTCTTTCCAAATACATCTTTTGAACGTTTGAAATGTGCTATTGGGTGTTTCCACTCATGCAGCTTCTGTTGCCTTGAGACGTTCTTTCACGTAACGCCCTTGATTATCCTTATAATCCTTATCCAGTTCTGCAGATGATTGTATCGGAGGGATGAGTTGTTGTGAAGGTAGCACGGCGGTGACAGGTCACCGCAATTTTCCGGCGCTCTACGTCGTATTCATTACAGCATTGGACTGGGTGCCAACCAATCTTTTAATCGCTACGAATCCTACAAAGTACTGGATTTCTGAGAGAATGAGGACACAAACTTGATATATCGGTTGGCCCTCTGAATGCGCTGCATAAGTCAAGTTTCCAAACCTCAACGATTGCAAATTAAAGTCGAACGTGTTAGAGCAGTCTGAAAGGATTGATCGAATGAGAATTTTATCTGAGAAGAGTGGGCATCACAAGGAGCACAGCATGAAAGAAGTATGACACTGCGGACGTTCATTCTTCTTTCATACTACATATGTTTCCCTCCCTCTCCTTCAGCATTCAATCAAATTTTTTAAAAATTTTCACTTTGTGTGAATTTGGCCAATAGAATTGAAATTGCTTTTGTTGCTAATAACGTCACTCAGAAATATAAACGAAAGATGACAAATGGTTTTTTTTGTTAAACGTGCAGACATACTAGAGAATATATACCATATAATTTGGAGAATATTCTAAACAACTTTGTTTTGCTCTTTCTTCTATACAGCTTCTACAGCATTATTAGAAGCTGTCATTCTCATTTCTCTCCATCAGTTTTCATTTGTCTTCACAGGAACTGTCAATAGAATTAAGTGCTAAGGTGAAATGGCGCGAACGTCGTCATAAAAATAAAGGCGCAACGTGAACGTACTTAATTTGTTACCTACTATTTCAGCTGTTCTCGGCATGTGTTTGTTTAGTTTCTGAAGAAAACTCTGGCAAACATGATGCAGATTAGGTACAGGGAAGCAAACATATGAGGTAAACATACAAACCTGTGAGTTTACCACTATGCAAACAGTAGACATAGCTACGAAAGGTTTCATAATATCCAATTTGGGTACTGTTTTTACCCGAAGGAACTTCTCGACAAATTGTTTGGAAACATTGCGCTTCACTGGTGCACCAATAATTCCGCTTGCCACCATACCTTGCTGCCGCACCAGTTGCATGCCGTGGTACCCGTCTCCCTCATTTTACTACTTTACTATCTCTAAGGGTCTTTGGACTTATCTCATCCCACTTTCATCATTATCTTTTCTGGTTTCTGGACAAGGACAGCAAGCTGAAATCGAGCTCGCATTGTTGAATAAAACAAATTCATTTTGTCCTTATCACATTTATTATTTTCTTGACTCACAAACCGACCCCGATTCCATATACCACAATAATTCATGCGCTCTGATCCTCCCCTAGACGCTGCAGCATATGAAAAGAGCTAAAAAGGCAATTCGTGACTTAGTTAGTTCAGTTTTAGGTCACAAATGTGTTTAGAACAAACATCTATGACTTCTGCCTGATTGTCAGTTCGTTATTGCTGCCGCCTCTCTACCGCATTTCTCCCCTGGAACAGTTCATTTGCAGTTATTGTTATGGATACGCAGGTGACATTTATCGCTACTGTCAATAGAATAAAACAAAAAGAATATTGTTATCATGTTACCTTCTTCTCCATATATCAAAGGATTCTATATTATCTTTTTTCTTTGTTTCGAAAATTTTGGAAAAAATAAAATCGGAAAATCTACAAATTGCAATCTATAAAGGCTACATTATCGGTAAATATTTCATTGTAAGGAACAGGTAGGTATACATACTTACACATACAGGACGCGTTTGCTACCAATTTCAGGGGAAATTCGGCACAAAACCTGGAAAAATTAGCGGGCCATGAGAGAACTGCTGGTGCTTGTCATCAACCGCTTGCGCAATGCATTCAGATCAAATCCCAAAGTCCTACTTTCTCCAAAAAATTTCTTGGGTGGCATTCCGAATTCGTTCCAAGTTTGTCGTGCGCGGTTTTGAGTCGCGTTCAGCACAGGCTCGCTAAACTCTGAGAAGTAGGTCTTAGCCTACATTTGGATCCTCCTCGATCTGCTTATCGCGTTGAGAAAAGAAGTACTGGAGTATGCAATCTTCGTGTACGACATCGTTGCCGATAACGGATGTTCTTTTCCACTTAGTGGTTGGGCCCTATTTTTACCCGAAGGAAATCAGAACTACTACAAAAGCAAGCGGGAGACATAAGCCCGATAAGACTACTGAAACGAATTTGTGAAGGGGCATCTCGTTCTGGATCACTTCTTCAAGTTCCTCATTAAATGAGTCTGATTCAGATCCATCAACTGCTGATGTTGGTGAGTACCAGTTGATGGTACTTCTCGCTACCATTCCATCTATCGCTATACCGTGAGACGTCTGAGACGGTGAGGTCCAGTGTGAAGAGCGCTGAAGCAGTGTGCATGCTGGGGCGGTAGGTAGATTTTTCTCCGAGTAGTCCCAAGTCTAAGTAGTTCTGTCATGGCGAGTTTACCTTCGACAACCTACACGGATCAGGGTACCACCTTGCAAGATTTTCTGCTAAGACGGCGGAAAATCTTAAATTACTCTTAGCTAGCCTTTCCATCCCAAGAAGTCGAAGATGTAGAAGGTATCGAACTCTCCCAGGTTAGGAAACCTCACCAGAGGACGTACCTCTGCTGTGCATTGCAGTTCGATGCCCAAAGCCACCTCAGCGAAGCAAAGAATTAATAGACCATCGTGGAGGATTCAGTTAATTAAGACCTCGAAAGTGCATTCAAATATCCACGAAAGCATTGTGTCGGGCAGATATATCTTCCGGAGAGACGAGCATTAGTACCGCCTCCGCTGATCAATAGAACAATACCTCCTCGAAGTGTAAAAACAAAAACCAACGAACCCTCCTTATTTTTTTAAAACAATTTTCCCTCTCTTTTAATCGTGCATGAGTCACTTGCGCTCACGTACAAACTAGGGAAATTCCCTGAAGCAGCAAATAGTCCGATGCTGACTCAGTTGGCATCATCTCCAGGCTGATGTTGCCTCCCGACGCATCTTGACAACTTAGCCAATTGTCCCTATTTTGCTGAGCTGTGTCTTTCAGAATCAACCCCTTCTTCGTTGCTTCAGTCCAGAATACCTTTTTCTGGCAGGAAGACCTTTTGAGACTGAAGAAATAATAAAACCCTAGCCTTATAAAGAAGCTTGAAATAATGGGAACAATCTTGGATCTTGCCTTACATAGGCTACCGACACGAGACCTTTCCTGTCTATCCAAGAGCGTTGACAGTTCAGTGTGACGAAGAGAATATTTTTTTTTACCAAAAATTCTATGTATGCTCTCTCTAGCAGCTAAACTAATTATAATTATGACAGAACATTAAGATTATGGGTTCACGCACAGCGCTATACCCAGAGCACTCTTTTGCACAATATCCACAATGTATCGAGTGTTAGATTGAGTTCACCACAAGCAGAGCCACTATGTGCGAACAGCAGTCACTTGCATAGTATTCTCGACCTGCATAATTCCCCGTTCAGTATGCTGAGACTACTTGTTATTAGCACTCAACAGATCAACGGTTCTGCAATGGACACAAAGGATTGTTTCTAAAATGTTCGAAAAGTGATGCTATTAAAGCAAATTCATCGCCAAACACAACGCTTCCTCTTGACATTTACTCCTCTTATCATAGAACTTTTTGCTTCACTTCGACGTCTCCCCATTATCATTATTTGTTCAAAGTCGTCTGCCCTGTCTACGCAGAAATCGTTGATACTAACGTGTATTAAACAAAAAGAACTTTTCTTCTTGAAGGCAACATACCACGAATCTGAATACCACGTGGTATGGATTTCCCATGGAAAGCTCCTATGCAGGGTCGTAGATTGCGGAAAACCATATGGTTCCGCTCATCTTTCCGTAGATGCTGCCTTTGAGGGAACCTCACATAATGCTTGGGGTCAAATGCTGGAATTCAAATTCTTCCACTCATTTTCTGCTGCTCTTTCATTTCATCTATGTCTATGTAACTAATTCTTAGATATCTTTTTTAATTTTATGGAAATAAATTTCCTAAAGGGATAAGGGGCATGACGTTATTCAGTCAGCTTGGGAAGCCCTAACGCGATCACTTCAATCGCTACAGGTTCATGAACATGTGAACCGCAGAAAACTGGAGCTTATGAAGCGATTTTCGGGGGCTAACCAATGTATCACGTCAGTTTTTCACCCTCCCAGACAAGTCTGACTCCAACACACTAACACTGGAAGGATGAAAAAAAACGGGTTGCTCTTAGGAGCTTCTGTACACTCCCAACTCCCAACGAACATTTTGCCAACTGCGCTACAATCGCACAAAACTCGTAGATCTAAAATATTCCAGCCGTTTTAGCATGAATGAGATATGCCAGGTGTGCGACCAGCTTGGACATGGTAACCATTTCGGAGTGAAGACTTGTAGAGCGTGCGCAGCATTCTTCAGGTAGCACTACTACCGAATATTTGTGTTTAAACGAAAATAAAATGTATTCACATTCAGGAGGTCCGTAGTACAAGGAAGAAAGTACACGTGCAGAAAAGGAAGTAGAAACTGTGAAGTTGTTGGCAAAGGGAAATTTGTCTGCAGATACTGCCGATATCAGAAATGTGTTTTGATAGGAATGACTCCCGAAAGTAAGTTTTCAATGTTTGCAAGTTCAACAAAGATCTCACGTCATTAAATAAGCTGGTTACCATTGATAACATTATCTTGTTTACGTACGTTAACAAGTTTCATGGAATGGAAGCAAAGTTGTCAAGGTCTTGTGGAAGCAAAGTTACGGAAAAAAATGCTTCCTCATTTCCCATGAGAACCTCTAGATCCTTCTTGAAGGCATCACCCCACGAATCTGAGGTGGTACGGATTTCAGGTGGAGTATTCGTATGCGGGATCGTAGATTGTGGAAAAAAGGATGATTCCGATTCCGTCCATTTCTTCCTAAATGCCGTAAGAACGGCCCGGAAGATGCAGCGCATGCACAAGGCTGGCGCGCTCCAATCGAACTCCTTGTAGAAAATAGTGCGCCGGAACGCTCAAAGCCGTATCTTCCGGGCCGTTTTCTAAGGCAATTAGGAAGAAATGAATGGAATCACCCTCCTCCCCATAATCTACGACCCCGTGTACGGATACTCCACTGGAAATCCTTACCACTCTGTAAGGATTACTCCATTGGAAATCCTTACCACTCTGTAAGGAGGAAAGATTTATGGGGTGATGCCTTTAAACGGTGAAGTTGAAATCGTTGCTGACTAATACGGAAACAGATTGGGAAGAAAAATATTAGTTCTAGTGTACACCGTTTGACTGCTCTGGGCACCGAATGTGTTCATCCAGGCGATCGCGAAGCGCCTTTGAATATTGATAGCGCTGTTTCTTACGATGCCAGAAGAACAAGATATAGTCCTAGTTACAAAGAAATCCGCATCTTACACTGTGCACGATGGTGACTTATTTGCAGATGTGCAATGGAACAGAGATGTTCTTTCCACCACTATAGACCGAGGCCGCCCGGAAAGTGTAGGTTTTGTTTGATATCCTACATACGTACGACGGGTCCACCGGCGTCGGATTGGGTCGCCGGTGCCAGCTAATAAAAGCTAGTACCCGCAGTAAATTCAAATGCATGCCGCAAAAGGTAAATGGGACGTTGCAATCGTTTCATAGTCGTATCCTCTTTCCGCGTTCCTTTTCACCTCCACGACTCCGCCGTTCTTCGGAAAGTGGGAACATGAATGCCAACTGCTGTTTATATAGTACCCAACTGTTTACATGATCTGATGTGGAATGCTATCTTTATCAGTACGATGGTGTCGTTCACTTCATTTTATGTGAAACATCATTCTGTGATAACTGTTGGGGGAAACAAGATTGAAACCTGAATACTCTGAGTAATGATTCAAAGTCGTGTCTATATAACATTGGTATCGAAGGAGTGCTTAAAAGTGAAGTTTGAATGTTCTCCAAATGTAGAACTGACGCGTTTACACTAAAAACTATGAAATCTTCAGCCTAAATTTCCTTTAAAGGCATCACCCAACGAATCTGGGGTGTTGCAGATTTCAGTTGGAGTATTCGTATACAGGATGGGAGACTACGGAGAGGGAGGTGATTCCGTCCATTTCTTGCTAATTGCCGTAAAAAACGGCCCGGAAGATACGGCTTTATTCGTTTTGGCGCACCATTTTGTACTAGAGGTTCGACTGGATCGCGCCAGTCTTGTGCGGCGCCGCATCTTCCGGGCCGTTTTTTACGGCAATTAGCAAGAAATGAACGGAATCACCTCCCTCTCCGTAGTCTCCCATCGTGTATACGAATACTCCACCTGAAATCTGCACCACCTCAGATTCGTTGGGTGATGCCTTTAAGAAAGAGAAGAAAACGTTGTTAGAAAAACACAATTCTAATGATTCTCGTGCGAGCTCTTGCTGAAGATCGAGAAGGTTGGACAGAGCTGTGTCCAAGGACGACGCACCTCGGCAACGATCCTGGCAGTCGCGTCAAGGAATACGTGGTCATCCCAGCTCGCCAATTAATTCAAGTAAATCAAGTAAAGTAAAGTTTAAAGAAGCAAGACCACACAAGAAAGTTTCATACGCTCTATGTTCTTAATTACTGGGGAGAAATGAAAGTGACCACACTGGAGCTAATTATTTGTAGAGTTATAAACTGTCATTTTTCCTTTGTGAGAAGATATTTTGCGATTTTTTGAAACGCGTAGTCGAATTACAGATCAAACATGGAAGATATAATATCTGCAGTTTTTGCGTTTTTTCGTAACAGAGAGGAGAGGATTTTTGACCTTTACGTCATTAATCTCGACCATATTTCTTTCAAGAGTGGAACAACAACCACAGAGGGAAGTGAATCTGAAGTACAATCCGCTTCTGTCAACAATGAAGCGAGAACAAACACCATGGTAAGTGATACCACCTCCCACGGGAGTGAGCTTTGGAATCTGTTCATTCTAGGTCACATCATCTGATATGACGCATAGCGACGCTGATATTCGAATAACGTTTGACGTTTCACACGCCATGGACAAATTAAGAGAGATTTTTTCTCAGGTTGCTTTTAATGCTAAAATTCTCAAACAAACACAAAGAAAATGAGGCCGAAAACTCAATAATTTAGAAAAAAAAACTGAAGTTTAAGGATCAACAGAAAAGTGATGAACGTTGTCTATTACTTCACATGTACCGCGGTTTGGAACGACATCGGTGCAATAAAAATCCAACAGTCGAGGTATGTCCCTTCTTCACATACAAGGCTAAACATAAATTATTGATTGATTGGATTGTTTCCACCTTTGCGGTCGTTAGTGCTGCAAAAATGTCGAAGATGGTATTACATAGGTTGATTGACATCTCCTTCCTGTAGGGCAGCGTTTAGAAGAAATATGGTATAACCTCCACTAGCATCCTTAGGTTGCATGTAGTAAGTTACTAAACTTGGATTCAGTTGCTAGAGCTGTAGTCCGAGATTGATCGATCGATTTTTAGGCACATTTAACTCTTCGGCGTTTCTATATACTACGATAGGAGGTAAGAAATTGCACACCTCCACTTTTCTAGATGCTGCGATGAAACAGTTAAAGGCATCACCCCACGAATGTGATTTGGTACGGATTTCAGATGAAGTATTCATATACGAGATAGTAGATTATGGAGAAGGGGGCGATTCCGTCCATTTCTTCCTAATTGACGCAAAAAAGGGCCTGGAAGATGCGGCGCCTGCGCAAGGCTGGCGCGCTCCAATCGAACTCCTTGTAGAAAATAGCGCGCCGGAACGCCCGAAGCCGTATCTTCCGGGCCGTTACTCCATAATCTACGATCTCGTATACGATTACTCCACCTGAAATCCGTACCATCTCAGATTCGTGGGGTGTGCCTTTAAACGAGACGGATCGTCATTAAAGGTCTTTTCACAAATTACTGACAGAACCTGGTAATTAAACTCGAAGGCGGTCTTCGAAGGAATTCCTAATGTAGGGTCGTGCGCACTAGCAGATAATGCTTCAGAAGTAGTATACAAGTATAAAAGTGGAACTGCAAAACTGCAAAACCAAAAAAAAAGATGAGCTAGGACAATTCTTTTCTTATTATTTCATCCGACAAATCCACGTTTCACGCTCGTATAATCGATTAAAAGAAAGCACCTTAGGATGTTACTCTATCACTCTCGATGTGCTAATTGCAATGCGCATTCAGAATCCTTATTTTCGAATACAACGCCAGAATGTTTACCGGAGGCTACTCTAAAATAATATTGGCTACCTAAAAGTCGAAATGAGATACTGGAATCAAATTTTTGTGGTAGAGACAAAACGAAGTGAAGCCTGGGGCAGCCTAAGCAAGTTAATCGAGGGGCGCGGTGCGGTGGAGATAAGCAATCGCAGCAAGCTAGGTCCAACTCCATGTAATCGCCACTTGTAGCGCGTCATTTCGAGGACGCTCACGAAACGCAGCACGTTTCTGTTCATTTTGACCCAACTACACATCGTGTGTCTAGTAACGTTTCACTTGAAACATCATATTTTCAGCTCGTGGATTCGATAAATTTCCTTCAAAAACTTTCCACGTGGGAAATCCAGTTTCTTAAGGTTGCAAAATGGATGATGAATTGCGAATACTTTGCGGCACTTCCGTTAGAAGAAAAGGTTAGGATCTTCTCGATATTCATGAGAGTTTAATGATTTGAACCAAACCTTAGGTCGTTGTTTTCAAAGGATCTTGGGGACTATGGAAGAGGTTTGAGCGGATGCATATGTCTGTGCATCTGTTCGGAGAGCATGCCATCCACGAACGGGTAAGCACTGCTATAGTCAAAACAACCTCAAGCGTGGTGCAGTCGCGGATGCGCTCATAGCGGTGAAGTAAGCCGTTGGGACGGAGGTGGAACCCTCGCATGCTGTCATCGAACTGCAGACACAAACATAGATCCCGTCTTGAGTGCAGCCGCCGTGCAACTGCAACTCACGTCGTTTTCACCCAGCTATGCTTCCGGATGATGGAACATAGTACCTAATATTTATGATCTTTGCAAAGTTTACGGTGGTCAGATGATCCTGTTGGGAGAAAACACAGCAGCGAATATGGACACCGTACGGATGGAGTTTGGGCCGCTAACGGATTGTGACCCACAGCAAATCAAAAGGTTAGATCAAATACTCAAATAGATAAAATATATCAATTCCATTGTACCAGGATGTTTCTTGAGTTTCAAAGGCTTGCATAACACAAATGCTGTAATATAAATGTAAGTAAAGTACCCAATAACATAAAACATAATAACGTAAAAATCAATTTAAATCTGGCCTTAGCTGTGATAAAAATCGATAACAAAAAGGCTAGCGTCTGTGTGTCAGATTTTTGCTATTACTTAACAACATCATACTCAGTCCCACCAAAACCCATTTCGACCAAATTTTGCCCACACAAACTTAGTACAGAAAGTATACCGTGAGCCACCTTACAAACTGATCTGCTTACCATTAAAGGCAGCATGCCACAAATCCGACGTGGTAAAGGAATCCACGGGAAAATCTAGATCTAGAGTTAGGGTTGTAGATTGCTGGATCAGGATAGTTCCGCTCACCTCTCTCTGATCGTAGTGTGAAAGGACGGAAAAAAATTTTTTTTTTTAACCATTTTAGTTGGGCCCCCCCCCCCCCCCCCCCCCCCCCCCCCCCAAAAGGAAGAGTCCGTCTCACCCCCTTAACCTCTAATAGGCTCTGAAGGGACGGTAACGGGGGGAAAGAGGGGGGGTAGAAAAAAGTCGTAGTAGTGGTTCCCACGCCTTTTTTTAAGGACATCAGGATAGATGAGCGGAACTACTGTTTCCTTTTTTTTTCCTTTGATGACCCGACTTCGAGTTGGGACGTTTGGGGGTGGGGGGGGGGGCGCCACCCCTAACGGCCCCGACCCCGACTGGCGCGCTCCTCGCACCTCTGTACAAAATGGTCGCCAAAACAAGTTTTCCGTTTTTTACCGCAATTAGGAAGAAATGGACGGAATCACCCCCTTCTCCTTAACCTACGATCCCGTATACGTATACTCCACCTGAAATCCGTACCACCTCAGATTCGTGAGGTGATGCCTTTAAACTGACCTCATTGATTATCTATTGCTTTTCTTTCTGGTTCATTGAGATTATGTCTGAATTGAAGTGAACGCTATAACTGAAATTAACCGGATGCTTTGTCCTTCATCTTTTATCGCTATTGTCGATGTGTACATCTCCACACACTTTCTTCATAAACGAATTCTTGCGAAGTAAGGCAAAGCCAGCGGATTTTTGCGTACTGTGGATTTGTCACCGCTGATTATGAATACAGTCTGTGCACAGTTCGAAGAATGGAGTAGAAATTCAATTTCTTTGCAAAATGAAGATTCTGGAGAGTTGCCCGGAATCAGAGGAAACTATTGAATGAGTGAAATAAGTACTATGATCATGAGGAATGCTAGCCATGCACAACCGCACAAGAAAATAGGACATTAGGAAATTAAACACCTACAAACTAGAATCTCAGGAAGATACTAGTCTGATTAAAGGAAAGGGTTTTGCTAGAATGGCGTAATCTCACCCACGCACTATTGTCAGAAAGAAATGAAAAGTCACAAAAAAAAAACAGGAACAAGTTTAGAAAACTTTTCGCATACTGCAGAGGACTTCGTGGACGCTTTCAACAAGCGTGCGTTGCGTTGCCGTGACACAACATGTTCCACGCTGACCTTTTTTCCATCATGAGGGACAACATCGATTTTAAACGTTTGCTTATTTCTATGCATTTCCTTCTCCGGTTCAATTTGTACAGATGTTTCCTACCATCTCCTAGTACAGTTCACGAACAGCGCAGTTGTAACCGGAGATTTAGCAAAAGGCCAACTTGGTTGTATTTCTCGACAAAAGGTGGATTTCCGAAAAGAATTTGCAACATTTTGTACACAAAGCAGAATTCAAGTGAGTGAGTGAGCAGAAAGTGTGGTTACTTAGATAGAAGTGGGCGAGAAGGTAGAGTAAAGGAGAGAAGAGGTTGAGGGGCTGGTTGGATACCTTGATTGAGATAGGGTATCTTGAGAAAGCGCTAGTGAAAGAACGCTTTCATGTAAAAAAAAATTAGATTAGAAAAATTTGTAGATGGTTTCAGGAAAGTCTGTCTCTTTCAGTCCTTACAGGAAACAAAATCATTATCACTGGATAACTTAAAAAACCACCATTTTTTTCAGCATGTTTGAGGATTGCGTAAAACGTCTTATAGAGGATGTTGCTCGACCTCTTCTGGAGCTCAACCTGGACCACTACGAAGTGTCATACATCCTGAATGCTCTTGTCTGGCATGTCGAAGGTAGTAAGCTTGAAAGTAGCATTTTCAAATATTATGTCCGTTACACCTCGCAATAGAAAAAGAGATAGTATGAAAGTAAATCAACATCACATGCAATCTTGAACGAAGAACTCAATAAGGTTGGTGAGACTTCCGTTGGCCAATCTTTATTGATTGTGCACGCTTCAGCAATCGTTCCTACTCCTTCCCTTCCTTTGCAATCTTTGCAAAACACGGTAATTTTGGCAGGATACGACGTCTACAGGATTTCTGAGTCATGTAAAGCTGCCCTTCATTTCGTACGGGGAACATACTAGTTCGTTCCTATTGAAGGTATCCTTTGAAAACAACTGTTAGGCATTGAAAGGGTTGATAGAATTCTAGTGTGGATCCTAAAAGATGCATTTCGGACCGGCTTGAATAAATACTAACGTATTCAGTTTATTCCATTATTATATTTCAATTGTGAGCGACCAGATGAAACAAGGAATTTTAAATTAAACAGCAAACATTAGTTTATAGTGTTTCAGCTACATTGCCAACAAAACATGTGCACTCTGCCGCGCTAGGATCGGCCTGTGTTCGCATAGACGCGCTGTACTTCTGCGGCGCGCAAAATGCCTGTACAGTACAGAAACTGCTCTTGGCGTTAAAGCGTTTCGTTCGCATGATGGGTTGGTCTGCTAATTTGCTGACTCTTGGCGGCTTAACTCTGAGTACTACGTTGCCAAACATTGCATCGAAGTCCAAGGAAGGATTTTGCGGGAACTGCTGGTCGTGGATTGCTGTGAAAGGAGCGACCTTCCCCCAAACGTGGAAATTCCCGTAAAGTAGATAATCAGACGAAGGTTAAGTGCCTTCATGAGAGTCAGCTCAGCAGCTCTCTCTAGGGCCACCAGCTTGCGAATACAAATCGAAAATATGTGGATAAAAGTTGCTGCACGCAGGCGTGGTGATCGTGGATTGCTTTGGAATCAATTTTCGGTCCTTTTTCCTTTAGAAGTAGTACATGATATGACTCAGCTATCCACTTCTGGTAAGCTAGTTTAGAAGGTTTGGGATAGATAAAGCAGTTGTAGTTCCTGCTCTGTTTTCCCTTTTTATTAGTAGCTTTAAACTACATGTCCATGTGGATTTCCAGTAATGGCTTGTCGATTGATGAGCTATCGCCTTCTCCAATCCTTTTCAAACGGGAAAGCTATTTATCACTTAAAAACTACTTTCTGCTGTACGGTCGTTTTGCGGACCGTAGAAATACAGCGCGTCTACGCGACCACAGGTCGATCCTAGCGGCACGTGACCCCACCCAACTAGCACCAATGCTTCCAGCTGTCTTGTTTTTTGTCTTCCTCTGAATTCGTGGAACGTTATCCTTTTGTTTTTAAAAACTCAAACGTTCCTCGTTTCTGCATGTTTCAACTGAATGCAGCACATCGCGAATTTGACTATTTTGGGATCCCTCATAGACAATAAGGGCTGAAGGTGTAGATTAAGAGTAGAAGAGCGTCCATACTCAATTCCCCCAATTGAAAAACAGCACCGGAAATCTGCGATACCTCATACTGGGTCATCTTTGCACACGCCCGGCGTCCGCGAGCCGTTGTTCATCTTTGAGATCTGAGAAGTTTGGAGTACGTGATTCACACGAGAAAACGGAGAGCTTAACGTCTGCGCGCTCCTAGATAAATTATCAGTGTGATAAATAATCATCATGATCATGATCATGATCATGCCCGTTATTATATATCATGATCATGATCATGATCATGATATATAATAACGGGCTTATTCTGTCACGTGTGTGTGTTTCAGTCACGAAATTCAAAAAGGGGGTGCGACGGGTCCACCGGCGTCGAGTTGGTGCCTCGAAAGCTATAAAATGGGGTGTGACGGGTCCACTGGCGCCAGACATCTATAGAGGGGGGAGCTACGGGTCCACTGGCGCCAGATACCAATAGAAGGGGGTGCGACGGGTTCAACGGCGCCAGATACCTATGGAAGGGGTGCGACGGGTCCACCGGCGCCAGATACCTATGGAAGGGGTGCGACGGGTCCACCGACGCCAGATACCTATGGAAGGGGTGCGACGGGTCCACCGGCGCCAGATACCTATGGAAGGGGTGCGACGGGTCCACCGGCGCCAGATACCTATGGAAGGGGTGCGACGGGTCCACCGGCGCCAGATACCTATGGAAGGGGTGCGACGGGTCCACCGGCGCCAGATACCTATGGAAGGGGTGCGACGGGTCCACCGGCGCCAGATACCTATGGAAGGGGTGCGACGGGTCCACCGGCGCCAGATACCTATGGAAGGGGTGCGACGGGTCCACCGGCGCCAGATACCTATGGAAGGGGTGCGACGGGTCCACCGGCGCCAGATACCTATGGAAGGGGTGCGACGGGTCCACCGGCGCCAGATACCTATGGAAGGGGTGCGACGGGTCCACCGGCGCCAGATACCTATGGAAGGGGTGCGACGGGTCCACCGGCGCCAGATACCTATGGAAGGGGGGGAGGGGGCCCCCGGGCCCAAAATTTATGGGGGGGGGGGGGGGTTTAAATGGGGTGCGATGGATCCAACGGCGTCGGTGAATCCGATTATTGGTGCGCAATAACTTAGTGTGCAAGACGCAAAAGATAGATGGTTACAACCGAATGAGCGCTTTGCTTTTCACCTTTACGACTCCTCCGCATGTCTATTTCCTTCTTAGTTCGCCTCAAGTTGGTAACATGCCGTTCTGAGAAAGTGGAAACACGCATGCGAACGGCTCCTTAAATAGTAGCAAGATGTTTATGTGATCTGACGTGGAACGTTATCTTTATCAGGAGAATGATGTCTTTCACGTAATTTTATGTTAAAACATCATTCTGTGATAAGTTTTGAGAAATCAGGAGGAAAACAAATATTTCGCGTAATACATTTAAACTTTGTCTAGAATATATTGGTGTGGAGTGTTTGAAGCTGAAGTTCGAATGTTCTTCAAATGTAGAACTGACGCGTTGTGAAAGAAGACTATGAAATCTTTCGCTTTTAGTTATAATATTAAAAAGGAAGAAAGATTGATTAGTGAAGGGGAGCGAAGCGAACACCGAAAGTCTGAAGTCCGGTTTTAGCCGGACGTTCAGACTGGTATATAATAACGGGCTTATTCTGTCACGTGTGTGTGTGAGTGTGTGTGTGAGTCACGAAATTTAAAAAGGGGTTGCGACGGGTCCATCGGCGTCGAGCTGGTGCCTCGACGCTAGAAAGCTATAAATGGGGTGTCTATCGGCGTCAGATTGGTGCGCCGGCGCCAGATACCTATAGAAGGGGTTGCGACGGGTCCACCGACGGCAGATACCTATAGAAGCAGGTGCGACGGGCCCACTGGCACCAGATACCTGCAGAAGGGGTGCGACAAGTCCACCAGCGCCAAATGGCCATAATACGGGGTGCGAAGGGTTCACTGGCGTCGGATTGGTGCGCCGGCACCAGATCCCTATAGAAGGGGGTGCGACAGGTCCACCTGGCGTCGAAATAGTGCGCAACAACTTCGTGTGCATGATGCAAAAGATAGATGGTTGCAGCCATTTCATAGCCGTGGCCACTGCTCGCTTTGCTTTACACCCTATATGACTCCTCCGCGTGTCCATCTCCTTCTTCGTTCGCCTCAAGTTGGTAGCATGCCGCTCTCAGAAAGTGGAAACCCGCATGCAAACGGGTGCTTAAATAGTGGCAAGATGTTTAAGTGATCTGACGTGGAACGTTATCTTTATCAGTAGGATGATGTCTTTCACGTCATTTTATGCCGAAACGTCATTCTTTGATAACTGTTTATAGAACACAGGAGGAAAACCCATATTTCGCGTGATACTTTTAAATTTTGTCTATAATATATTGATAAGGAGTGTTTGAAGCTGAAGTTCGAATGTTCTCAAAATGTAGAACTGACGCGTTTAGGAAGATGTCTATGAAATGTTTCGCCCTTAGTTATAATATAAAGAAGGAAGAAAGATTGTTGGAGATGCACAAGTCCAATTTCGTAGAAAACGGCACTAATATTAATTTTCGTTAATCAGTGAAAGCGAGCGAAGCAAACTCCACAGAAAGTCTGAAGTCCGGCTTTAGCCGGACGTTCAGACTGGTAATATATAGTAGACTAATATAGGGGAAGAGAGAGTTGGAAGATAGTCTCCACTCTTAAACAGGTAGCTTATTTCGGAGCTTCCAAATTGCATTTCTTCCGACCCAGAATAGAACTTCGTCGTAAACTTCTTCTTTTCGTTTGTCGCCGTCTTATTTCGTTCCTTGTTTCTAAGTATCAGATGCAGCGTATCACGGAGGGGTTACTATACACGCGTTGCCTTAGTTCCTTTAACATCTTGTCTGCTCCGTGTATTTCTCAAAAAGAGCTGCGTCTGCAGAACAAGATAAACACAACAGGATTATAAGAATTTTCCGCCTGCACTTATGATCTTTTCTTCACATTGCACCGACTTTGTACCCCACAGTTACTGGTACCGTGAACTGTTTCAACGATATTACTCAACTTCCCGTACCACTTTTTTTCGATTTCTATTTTGAGTGGGTGTTCCATGAACTATGTCCTAGTAGCCCATCGATAGTAACACTCCCCTAATTACATGTACACCTTTTGGTCGAGAGAAGCTAACAGAACCGCTTTCATTTCCATGCTGATGAAAGCTTTATCGTACTCGAGAAAGGTTACAACTGGAGATAAACGATTTTACCTTCATGTGCACGTTAGGCTGCCCGTAGAGTTCAGAGCCGCGCTGGCGCGCGGTTTCGTGGCCCAGAACTCTGTGGCCGAGCGTTAGAGTTATGTTAGCTTCGTGAAAAGTTTGGACAAAACAACGGTGGCATTATTTTTATACGTCCCTCAATCACCTTGTTAGTGAATACAAAATGTTCGCGGAATTATCTATCGGTCGAGGGTTTATGCGCTCCCGTCAATGATCACAATCTCCATTTCACTCTCAACTTCCTTTTAGGGTTATGGTTTCATTCTCCACTGTGGCATGGAACACGACCAGAGGCGCATCCTCGACTCCCCCATCTCAAACACTTTGATTAATTTTGTTTTAATTAAAATCAGCGTACCACGAATCTGACGTGGTGAGGCGACTCTGTACACTTATTTGATTGGGAAGACGACATTCTTAATTTCAGAGTTTTCACACAAAATTAGTGCAAAACAACACTGACCCACTATGTGATAGGCAGAGGTTGTTCGAAATTTACTTTCATGAGATGAACCAACAAACACAGACGATCTTGAAGGCAGCATACCACGAATCTGACGTGGTGAGGTAATCCGTGGGGAAAGCTAGAGACAGGGTTGTAGACTGCGGGATCAGAAGTGGTTCACCCCTCCCTAATCGTCCTAAAAAAAAACAGAGTGGACCGCTTTAGCCCCTACGAGGAACGTTAGAACGTTGTCCTCTATGTTTACATTCTGGATTCGTTCTCTCAACAACCTATTCACTGGTTTCACTTGAATAGGCAGTCAAAGAGAACTCTTTCGACCGCTGCGCAGCTGAATGCGGCGCGTTGCAACTGAAATCGTCTTGAAAACGGAGTCTTTGACGCCGTCATTTCACAACGATTTAGGACATATGAGCGGAACCACCTTTGATGCCGCAGTCTGCAACCCCATCTCTACCTTGTCCACCGATTCCCCTCACTATGACAGATTCGTGGCGTGCTGTCTTTAAAGGCAGCATACCACGAATCTGAGGTGCCACGGATTTCAGGTGGAGTATTCGTATACGGGATCGTAGATTATGGAGAGAGGGATGATACCGTGCATTTCTTCCTAATTGCCGTAAAAAACGGCCGAAGATACGTTGATTTCGAGCGTTCCAGCACCATATTTTCTACAAGAAGTTCGATTGGAGTGCGTCAGCCTTGCGTATGAGCCGCATCTCCTGGGCCGTTTTTACGGCAATTAGGAAGAAATGGACGGAATCACCCCCCTCCCCATAATATACTATGCCATATACGAGTACTCCACCTTAAATCCGTAGCACCTTAGATTCGCGAGGTGATGCCTTTAAGCCAGCTGACTCCAGCATAAGCTACGAGCCCTAGAGCTGCCCCTGACATTTTTTTTACCATCAGCAACCAAATCGGCCAATAAAGGTAGAGACAATCAAGGTAAAAAGGTTCTTTAAGGAAGAGATGTGCGGCCATCAACGAGGAGTATTGCAGAAGAAGTACTTGACAGGATATCAGACGAACTACACGACCACTACACATACGATCTCAGGATGCCAAACTATGCGGCAAGACTTACTCGAATTATGGGACTAATCTTCTCAATAGAGGTAGAACTATGCTTCTTTACAGTTTGTGAGGGTCCTATCCTTCCATTTTTCAGAGGGATCAACATGAGCGGTCAAAAGTTGTGGAACTGGCGAGAGT
Organism: Necator americanus; assembly: GCF_031761385.1. Classification (NCBI taxonomy): domain Eukaryota; kingdom Metazoa; phylum Nematoda; class Chromadorea; order Rhabditida; family Ancylostomatidae; genus Necator; species Necator americanus. Next base: position 18,890,477 of record NC_087375.1, read on the forward strand.
GTTCGATGTCTTCAAATTTGAAGTGTCAGAGAAAGGGGTACTAAACTATTAAGTATAACTTTCGTGCAATCAATTTTGCCAACAGAAAGACGTGCATCTAAAAAAAAATAGGGTCCCCTTCACAACAGAGAACGCCATCTACTCAACCCCATCCAGATTTAATAAACTTTCCAATAATTCCTTCTTTAAAAAAACGGTGGGTAGAAAAATGATTCGGAAAAAGTGAACATGATAATAGTAGTACTGATGCGAAACATTTGATAAATGCAGTTATGCTTAGTATGTGCTTCACTGTATGACTCACATTTCAAAATCTACACAAACTTCCCATATACTGCTAATTCCCTAATTTACTGGCACGAAGGTTACTTGTTTTAAAAATGAGCGCTAAAAACGTGTAACCAATAGTCAGAAAACAGCTGCTCCTACAATACAAAATAAAAAGAATAAAAGATCAAATTAAAGGGGATCATGCACACTGAATTTACAGGGTGAAGTTCGCATCACACAATGTATTAGAGGTGCTTTTTTTCTGATAAGCAGGAAAAAAATGTACAGCGAAGTGCTAACGTACAAAAGAGCGATCAGGAAAGAATCCCTCATGAGAAAAGTTTCGATGAATTTAAAAGAAAAAGGAACGAAGGAGCCTCGCTCGACATCCATTCTGTAGATGTTAAGTAGTTTTCTTCAATGCACTTGTGCTAAGTGGGTTATTAAAAAAACTGGGAGCACAATTTAAGCTATTGCCTGAAATGGTGATGAAAAACATGTTTGAGATCATTTCATGCAAAAAAAAAAAAAAACAAAGGCAACATTAATAGAATCGCTAGCTCTGAATGTGTACATATTGTCTTCATTAAATGGTTGATAAATCATCAATGGTGCGGCCATACTTCTTGTTAGGTACAAATGGCTCCCACCGTGAAGCCGGATATATGTGCTTGTTCTTCTCATACCAGTTTCGAAGAACCACCTTAACAAAAAAGATTTTACACTTAAAAACAACCGAAAATAAACTGCACTCTAGGATTTTTCAAATAACGACTAGAAAAGCTGAAAAGCCTACAAAAGTAAAGAAATCTTATGAGAAGGATTTAACCTTTGCAGGATGTGCTTCTCCGCAATCAAGAGCTGCGTCCTGTCGTATTCGCACGTCACCAGCAGCATCAAACTCATACAAAGGGCCCGTTTTACCCATCGCCTTCGTCACAATGAAGTCCTGAAACCTGAAAAGAGGGGAATAGATGACTTAGCACACCAAAGGAAAAGTAAATGAACCGTATATTTGAGTTCTAGAAAAAAGAAAACAGCGAACAATATTTTAGCATTCGTAATAAACAGTCACATTAGTGTTTCTAAAACGAATACTAAAACTTTGATAAGTCAGTTGACACAACCACTAAGCGGAGACAGTTGGCTTGCAATCTGTCATCTCAGTTGCTCATGTGTTCACTTATCAGCCGCATCTAGGAAAGAAACAGCTGTGAATTTTTGTTGCGCATACAGAAACTACATTTATTCTGAACTTGTGAAATGAATAGCTTACGTGTAGAAATGAGGAATGATAAGGTCTTCTTTAACAAACATCAAACTCTCAGGAACGCATGTCTTGAGTTCAGTAAACTCCTTTTTCAGCACCTGGAAGGGTGGGATGAGTGAAAGAATAATGGCAGTAACAAGCAACAACTCATTCTACTTCTATCGCCCAACCCAGAAACTGGGAAATGGTGTTTCCTTTCTTAACTTTGAGATTTTTCCGATGACTGGAACCATCCCAGTAAGCAAAAGCCACAGTGATCTCTTCATTTTTCTCACGTTCCTGTTGCGCCCTCCACTCAGCAGCTAGCTCTTCTTTTCTCCTAAAATAAATTTTTCGAGGTTGTTCATGTGCATAAACAAAAACTGACTTAGCGATTTCAGCCTCACGTTCTTTGTCAGGAAGGAAGCTTGTGTCGATCGTTGGGTCCATACCAACTCTCTTAATAAAAACGTTTACAATGAAACGTATAAATGTTGACAATAACAAACAGAAAAAATATCATAGTAGAATACACAAATTGGCGGAGAGAAAAAGAACATCAACCGGATACCTTTTTGGTAACAACTGGAGCCTCCTCTTCTTCTTCTTCATCTTCAAATGCGAAGGAAAGCACACGCTTCTGAAAAAACTTTGATATCTAGTGTTCTATTTCTTTCGAACCTCAACCGCAAATCACCTCAACTTTGTTTGAAAGAGCAAATGATCAAATCTTAAGCTTGGTTCGACCATGCTGCTTCTGATAACTTTAGAAACCGATTGGCATAATGCAATTGATGGTTCAACAAAACATAGCACTGACTATTTGGCTGTCATGACATTGGCACAAACTATCTAACACTAACATGGATATATCCTACAAACAACTAAACAAAATCAGCAACTGTATCATATCTAAGCAGTGCTTTCGACTGCCCTTGGTGTCGAATACGTCTTTTACTGATTTGCTTGGCTGTGGTATGGTATTGGTTTTCTATTAACACTAACGTTTTGGTTGTTCTTTTCGTGAAGCCTGGAAATCAAGCCGTCTATCGAGCAGAATGGAGCTTCTACGCCGGCGGGTATATAGAATGAGGCGGAAACATGTTGTAGCGCCTGTGCGGGGGAATTAAAACCAAGGGAGGACACTTGCTACAATCACTCTTGGTAGCACTTCGCGATGGTCCCATCGCAACTCCAACCACTGGCTCCACTTGGCTGTTTCCAGCGCACCCGCTTAAAGGCATCACCCCACGAATCTGAGGTGGTGCAGATTTCAGGTGGAGTATTCGTATACGGGATGGGAGACTATAGAGAGGGGGGTGATTCTGTCCATTTCTTCCTAACTGCCGTAAAAAAACGGCCCGGAAGATGCTGCGCCGCACAAGGGTGGCGCGCTCCAGTCGAACTCCTTGTGCAAAATAGTGCTCCAAAACGCCTGAAGCCATATTTTCCGGGCCGTTTTTTACGGCAATTAGGAAGAAATGGACGGAATCACCCCCCCCCCCCCCCCCCCTCTCCGTAGTTTCCCATCCCATATACGAATACTCCACCTGAAATTCGTACCACCTCAGATTCGTGGGGTGATGCCTTTAAGCAAGTGCACCGACATCCATGTCGTTTTGACCCAACTAAACCACCTCAAGTTTCAGGTGGTGCATGATCGTGCGTATGACCAGCATTGTACAATTCTTAGCTGCACGTATTGTCCATGTGGCAGAGATGGTGAGCGGCAGGAGAGGGAAAGGAAACGTGAAACGGAGAGCCCTCCATATATTTGTTTTTGCTCCATATTAAGGAGCATCTAGATGGGCTTGAATATCGAAACTTTTTACACCACTCGGAGCAAATCGTAAGAAAAAAAAAACATAATTAAAACTCTCAAATAGAGGTAAAAGTTACAATATTGTTTTTCGAGTCCGAGATCACAGCACACAGAACACTAGAGCCATTTTGGATAACCACCAAAAGTCCGGAAATGAAGAGAAAGGATGAGTGAATTGTGATCATAAACGAACTAATTCCGCATCAAAACCTCTGTGGTTCTGATCTGCAGGCCTTTAATTCTCTTAAGAAGTCATGACCTACAGTTTTGGCATATGTTGGTCTCTTACCAAATGAGATGAGTTAAGCACTAGCAAATGTCTGATTCTTTGAGTTTGGCAAACGCCTGAATGCTTTCTTCAAAGTGATGGGGAGGGTGAGAGGATAAGTCATTGATGGCTTTAATTTTATAGGCTCTGACGATGGCGATAATGCCGAAACGTTAGCTATTAATAAAGCAATATCAATACCAATCTCTGCTACAGCTCAAGAAAATCGATAAAAAGGGCAGTGTGTCAGATTTAGTTGTTTGTAGATCACTTTGACAGAGTACAAGAACAAGGAGGGAACCAAAACCAATGTAAGGTGTAAGGCCTGACCACCAGTCGATATCCGTGTTCAAAAAACCTCCATGATCTACCGGACAAATATATCGTCAATACACGCCTTCGCCCAAGACTATTACATTTTATGGTGGGAAATAATGCTTTGTGTGACTATACCAAACAATCACCCACATCACTCAAATAATGAGAATATTAACCTGCACTACTTCAAAAGACTGATCCGGACTAAGAGACACTGCTACCGCTTCAAAAATTGAACTAATATAAGAAGTATGGCAAGCGGAGTGACGGACTGCGCCGTTATTTGCTGTACAAGCAACCCTGTTTTCAAGAAGATGGCAGCGAGGTAACGTAGATCTGGCATCGCCATAGAACGCAAAGTTAAAGGATAGGGATATGAAATAGCACTGAACAACTCCAAGCAAAAAAAGAGTGGTATTAGCTAATTCCCCATGTTTGTAACCATTGTTCATAAGCTCAAGTTCTGCAACAAAATGACGCACCTGCGCAACTTTTTCTTGTGCGCTGGAGCCTAGTCGTTTCGCATCAGATTTCTGCAACTTCGAGTCTTCTCCACGAGCAACAGTGACCTCTCTGAAATTGAATTCACAATTCTAATAAATCAACCTGACTTTCAGCTCGCCTGTCGTTGACGACATCCTTCTGTTTCTCACGCATTTCATCCAATGTTACAAGTCCGACGGTTTTTGACTTAAGATTCTCCTCAATAGCGTCATAATTTGCAGTGAATTTCGAAGAAATCCCAGCAGATCCTAAACTCCAGAACTGCTCGTTTGCTCGTTTAGAAACTTTACCATGAGAGAGACTAACTTTTACTAGACTCTTCTTCCATTTTTTTCAACTGTTGCTCCATATCCTCTTTCGCGCGTTCGCGCTTCTTTGATAGGTGAATGAGACGCCCAGCATCAGCCCGTGACATCTTGGCAACCTGGGAAAAGTTTCTGGTTTTTCGAAGAATCCTGAGTAACTGTTGCAGGACGGAGTTTTAAAAACGAGGAATGGAGTTTCGCAAACTCGCATATCAAACATTATGGACAGAACCACAGAAAGCTGAGAGAAATGTCCAGTGGTTGTTTTTGCCTCCCAACTCTCTTATATGTCACATCAGAAACCGCGATAAGCTCCAAACTCCAAACAACAAAAACCGTTGCTAGTTTTCCGTAAACAGACATAAAACAAAACCTAGTGAGACGACTTCTACCGCTGAAATCAAATGCGAGAAAATGCGACAAGTATTCGACACAGCTGAAAAAAGGTCGCTTCTTAACTGTGAGAAACTGTGCAGCTAATTGTAACACATTTCCATTTTCCATCCAGAAAAAAGATCAAAAGAACATTCAACCACGAATTTGACACTTATAGATACAAATACTCAACACCTGAGTTTTCAGCTTGCCGGTATTTCATTCAGATTTGTGTCTGGAACTTAACGGCTTATTTTGCATTCGCCACAGCCAAAAAGGAGTGGAACTTTCGTGACATTGTGATTGTAAAACCTCCGCTAAGCTGACGTGTGGCTCCACTCTGCAGTTGTTGCCTTGTCTAGAACTCCGAAGAGTTGGTTCCCTCATGCCTATTGTTATTTCTATTCTGCCTCAAAAAATCCTCAAGTAGATTTGATACCAGAATGTTTCCTTGCTCCTGAAGAAATCCCCCCATGTATTCTACCGTTGACACACAGTCTATAAAAGAAAAGGAATACACTCTTCCAGAAATCGCAATCCAAACAAATTAGCATCACTGGACAAAAAAAAAGAAATTCGAAACTTCTCGAGACTGTAATTCAAAATTTCTCCTGCACCAAAACAGACAGCGCAGTTAAATCGACGGGCAATTGCATGCGGATTCTTCGCGAATGTTCTTTGCTCCGCCTTCCCGCTGAAATGAACCAATTGGAGCTTTGCGCTCCGCCCAGTTCTCTAGAATTTTCATGCCCAGTATTTAGGGCTCGCGGGCGGTCGGAGCGCTTGTTTCTCCTCATTGGTGCTGCGTCTTGGATTTGTCTGTTGCGGGTAGTTTCTGAGCATTTTTCACTTCTGATGTAGATGCTCTTCTCTCTTCTTGTCATGATCTCGTTATGTCATAGACGTCGTTATGTCTTTTGCAAACTCCTTGCTATGAGGTGTGGTCATCATGGACTGATGTCGAATTTACCGTTCCAGAAATGTCCGAAGATAAGGGCGAGACCTTCGCTTTCCAAGCTGAGATTGCTCAGCTCATGAGCTTGATCATTAACACTTTCTATAGCAACAAAGAGATCTTCCTGCGCGAGCTGATCTCTAACTCATCTGATGCTTTGGATAAGATCCGCTATCAGGTGCGGTTTTTTTTCCCTTGCTATGGACCTCCGCATGTTGCAGTTTCCAGGAGATTTTTTTTTCAGGCTCTTACGGAGCCAGGAGAGCTCGACACAGGAAAGGAGCTCTACATCAAGATTATTCCGAATAAGGAGGATAAAACTCTTACTATTATGGACACTGGTATCGGAATGACCAAGGCCGATCTTGTAAATAACCTGGGTACCATTGCCAAATCAGGAACGAAGGCGTTCATGGAAGCTCTGCAGGTGATTTCATTGTATTTGGGTTAGGGATTCGTGATGCTACTGTCTAGTGTCATCTTGTAGGCCGGTGCTGACATCTCGATGATTGGGCAGTTTGGTGTCGGTTTCTATTCTGCTTTCCTCGTAGCAGATCGGGTAGTCGTTACATCGAAGAACAATGATGACGATTGCTACCAGTGGGAATCCAGTGCCGGCGGTTCATTCATAGTTAGGTCTGTTAGGTCGTAAATGTAAAGCGTTATTGGAGTTTAGCATGTGTCTTGTTCAGACCTGTTAACGACCCCGAGCTCACTCGTGGGACTAAGATCACGATGCACATCAAGGAGGACCAGACTGAGGTTCTGGAGGAGCGTCGAATCAAGGAGATTGTCAAGAAGCACTCCCAGTTCATCGGGTACCCTATCAAACTTGTGGTCGAAAAGGAACGTGAGAAGGAAGTAGAGGATGATGAAGCAGAGGAAGGAAAGGAGGAGGTGAGTTGGAATTCTCGGTCTGTAGGATTATTTTCCAGTAGCTCTGATTGACATTAACTTGTATATTTCCCTGTCCTACTGGGACGTAGAGCGTTGCCAATTTTGCCTTTGATGAGGTGGGAATAACGTGAACGGAATGTTCAGCATGAGACCTTGAACGTACTGCTTGAGCTGCGTCGTAGAGAAATATCTGTATTTTTTTTCTTGAGCTGTCACAAAGTAAAGAAAAAATAAAAGGAGATGGAAGCATAAAAATCGGTGATATGGACGACAGAGCTAGTACGGCGGTATTCGCGTGATGCTTCAGGGGTCAAAAGCATGCTTAATTGTAGGCCAAAGAAGGCGAAGTTGAAAACGTCGGTGAGGACGAGGATGCTGATAAGAAGAAAAAGAAGACTAAGAAGATCAAGGAAAAGTACCATGAGGATGAGGAGCTCAACAAAACCAAGCCGATCTGGACTCGAAACCCCGACGACATCTCTAACGAAGAGTACGCAGAATTCTACAAGGTGACTGCTTGATGGGGGTCACATTTTAATTCACCTTAGCAGGTGAAGTGGTTTAGTTATGTAGTCAGGGCAGAGGTGAATCATACTTTCGCCTTCTAATGTGTTATTTAAGAGCCTGTCCAATGACTGGGAAGATCATCTGGCTGTCAAACACTTCTCTGTCGAAGGGCAACTCGAATTCCGTGCACTTTTGTTTGTACCTCAGCGTGCGCCATTCGATCTATTCGAGAACAAGAAGAATAAGAACTCTATCAAATTGTAGGTTTTATATTTTTCAGATCGGCTGGGTTGGTCACCTTACTGCATCTAAAGTGTCTTAGTTTAGGTACGTTCGTCGTGTCTTCATTATGGAGAACTGTGAGGAGCTAATGCCGGAGTATCTGAACTTCATCAAGGGTGTGGTTGATTCTGAAGACCTCCCACTCAACATCTCCCGTGAAATGCTGCAGCAAAGTAAGATTCTGAAGGTCATCCGCAAGAATCTCGTTAAGAAGTGTCTGGAACTCTTCGAGGAGATTGCTGAAGATAAGGACAACTTCAAGAAGTTCTACGAGCAGTTCGGGAAGAATATTAAACTTGGAATCCACGAGGACTCTACCAATCGCAAGAAGATGGCCGACTTCCTCCGCTACTACTCATCATCGTCCACCGACGAGATGACTTCACTCAAGGACTACGTCTCGCGCATGAAGGAAAATCAAACTCAGATTTACTATATAACTGGTGAATCGAAAGACGCAGTGGCTAACTCAGCATTTGTTGAACGTGTCCGCAACCGAGGATTCGAAGTTCTGTACATGGTCGACCCAATCGATGAGTACTGTGTGCAGCAACTTAAGGAGTATGACGGCAAAAAGTTGGTGTCTGTCACAAAGGAAGGTCTCGAGTTGCCAGAGAGCGAAGATGAGAAGAAGAAGTTCGAAGAAGATAAGGTGTGCTGCAAGATTTCTTCCATTAGTAAGCATTTAGTTTTTGATTTTTCTAGGTGAAATTCGAAAACCTCTGCAAGGTAATCAAGGATATCCTGGAGAAGAAGGTTGAGAAGGTAGTGGTTTCCAACCGGCTCGTCCACTCGCCTTGCTGCATCGTCACTTCTGAGTATGGGTGGTCCGCGAACATGGAACGTATCATGAAAGCTCAAGCTCTGCGAGATTCATCCACAATGGGTTATATGGCTGCGAAGAAACACCTTGAAATCAACCCTGATCACGCCATTATGAAGTGGGTTTTTTTTTATTTATGACATCCTTTGTGATGGGTTGGAATCGCCACTAAACTACGTGCATTATAGGACTTTGCGCGAACGGGTCGAGATCGATAAGAATGATAAGACTGTAAAGGATCTCGTCATTCTTCTCTTCGAAACCGCCCTACTCTCCTCCGGCTTCTCTCTCGAAGAGCCACAGTCTCACGCCTCGCGAATCTACAGAATGATCAAGCTTGGTCTTGATATCGGAGATGATGAGGACGAAGAAATGCCTGCTGCTTCCTGCGCTGCTGAGGTTCCTAAGGTTGCTGGCGCCGAAGAAGACGCATCTCGTATGGAGGAGGTTGATTAGATCTAATGCATGCAACTGGTTATTTCATGTGATCTCCCTCACGGCGCCGCATCATTCTCTTCAGAATGTAGTGGTCATGGATGGTCGTGATCATTCTTTTGTTCTGTTATTAAATAAAATCTATATCGGTGATGTTGCTATACTTTTAATTGACTTTGGTGTGGGGTTGTAGCCATTTATACGTATATACGAAAATTTATACGTATATACGGGAATCGATGAGGTTCTAAAGTTGTTCAAGTTGTGGGGTGAGTCCAGTTGCACTGTTTGGGACGATACACTGACTAAAGCTCGCTTTGAGGTAGTTGTATGTAAAGGGGAGAACGGACTGACATGGAGCATCCCCTCGACTGAAGGGATTAGTGAAGGCAGTTGTATTTGTGGCCTTTGAATTAGTAAGGCCAAGGAATGCTACTGCTTTCAGGAAGATTGTGAGGATACCAGAAAAACATCGTCGGGCGTACAGGTGTAGTACAGAATAGGTGATGGAAACCAAGGGAGCACTCAGTGGCGCTCTTATTTCTCGATGCTCTTAACTTGCATTTTTCTCCTGGTAAGTTTGGCTTACATGTCAGAGATTCTGTAAGACTAATGGTTAGATCTTGGGTCCCCGATTGATCTAATTATTTACTTCGAGAAATAAGGAAGCCACTGATTAACCCCTCCCCAAATACATTTTATCCAATGTTTGTTCAATTACAGATGGTGCACAGTAGTTACTTCACTAATCTCGAAATATATTAGTTGTAGGTAGGCATTCTTGGTGGTGGTTACAGTGTAGATTTAGAATGTAAGTGCAGCTAACGCCGCATTTTCTCAACAAATCATTCCATTGGGGAATGCACGGAGGTGAGAGGTTGTTGGGGAGAAACAAGCGACTAAAACAAAGTTGGGGCGCAGATTTTGTTTAGGCGGCCGCATCGGTGTGCATCGTTAGAGCGCGCCGTCCTGTCAAAGATAGAACGGCATGTTAAGGCGTATATTTTGGAGAACCTGGGAAAATTGTGCATATCATCTTTTCATCCTTTTCTGGTCAGATATGTCATAATGTGCCGGTTTTAATGCAACTTGCTTGCTTTTTTGACTGATTACAAAACGAAGGAAGCTTGTTCAGAGCCTTTTGTGTGGGAATGTTTGTAAGTGTTGCTCCAGTACAGTTTCTACCGTTAATGGGGAAATATCTCAGCAGAGAGTAGGGACTTCTGTTTTCGTTGCCTTTCTAAGGAATTTTTGAAGTTTCTTTTTTATTGACATTCCTATAAGTGGATATGGGATTGAAGTAGAGTTAGCGAACGGCGGTTAAACATGCATTGCTGGATCTTTCGTGATTGTAGTTCTTTTTTGCTCATGTTCCAGTGTCTGGTCATCTTCAATATTCAGAATTATTCTATTATTCAGAAGATTCGGGCAACTACAGATTCATTGTCTGTGTCTGATGATCTCTTACTCTTCATAAAGGTCTGAGAATTCCCTGAGTTTATACAAGATAGAAACAAGTGGTACCAGACATTTCCCTTTATTCGATATGTGGCCGTCGAATCTTCGAAATGAGTTCCTTTACATTGATAAAAACATATGAGATGTTCTATAGCTCGTCTTCTTTGGACTAAATTTCAAGCATATAACGGAGTAAACAGAGAATTTTAGACAGAAATGGAAATAGAATTGTTTTCATGTAAAGGAACATACACTTCAAAAGTTGTTGAGACTTACTGGTTCGTGAACTAAAGCAATTTCGAGCTCTAGCCATATGCTCCTGCTCTGCTCCTCATTTTCAAGAGCATCCATGTTGATCCATGTGAATGTTTCAAATAAGTTACTGATACCAAAGAATTCGAATTTGCTCAGAAATTGAAGTTGTTAGCAAATCTATCCCCAGATCAGTATTGCAGGAAGTTACTTTTGCTGTACTTCTACGTTCTGCATTGCATTGATGGATAACTATTAGACGAGACTCTGAAGTAACTACGCGAAGTGAAGAGCAAAGAAATGACATAGTGTCTCATAGTAATGAAAAGAAAGCAATAGAAGCGTGGAGCTATGTCGTTAGAGCCATCCAAAGTAGTGGTCGTAATAGCTACTTGAACAGGTTTCTTGAGGTTTGAGACATACCGGGTTGGTTGTCTTAAAGACATCACCCCACGAATCTGAGGTGGTGCAGATTTCAGGTGGAGTATTCGTATACGGGATGGGAGACTACGGAGAGGGAGGTGATTCCGTCCATTTCTTCCTAATTGCCGTAAAAAACGGCCCGGAAAATGCGGCGCCGCACAAGACTGGCGCGCTCCAATCGAACCTCTTCTACAAAATGGTGCGCCAAAACGAATAAAGCCTTATCTTCCGGGCCGTTTTTTACGGCAAATAGGAGGAAATGGATGGAATCACCCCTTCTCCGCGGTCTCCCATCCTGTATACGAATACTCCACCTGAAATCTGCACCACCTCAGATTCGTGGGGTGATGCCTTTAAGAAGGACGTTGATTAGCATAATCACCAGCATAATCATTGATCAATCGCCAAAATCTGTATTTAATATGGAAGCCATTGCGAACACGTTTTGAGAGCACTCCTCCCACTTTTCCCCAATGTTTTCAGGAATAAAGCTTGTCGCTCTCACTTCTGTAACCTTCGCAATCTGATCCTATACTGCTAATTGCTGACGTTTCTCACAAGACATACGAGGACTACGTGAAGTTTTTCAAGCGAGCTCACATGTCAGGCTTTTGCTAAGAAGTAAAAGGGTGGACGGCGAAGCTGAGCCGGTTGACTGATTGCATCTGAGCGTCTAATACTCCATTTCTTGCACGATAGGTACCCTTTTATTTGGTGTAGCCTACTCCGAGAAAAGCTGCTGCGACCTGCACTCACATACACGCGGATCAAGACAACACGAATTTTTACATGGTCGCTTTTCGCTAGCTTTCACCACTTAGGCTACTGAATCGGGTTCCGAACGCGCCAACGCTTACGCAACTGCACCAAAGGTCAGATTGTTTTATTATCACTAGGACATCATTTGTTAATACAGACATAAAAGCTACACAATGATAACATTGGATTAGCATTTTGGTCACCTAATTCATAGCTCCACTTTTCTGTAGCTCAATCCTGACATTGTATGCGGTCTTTGTCGTGAATTACATCAAGTAGTGGTTTTACAACCTTCTTTCAGCATTGAAATAGGAGAATGTGAACAGAAAGTTTCTACAAACACTGTGAAAGCTTTAATCTTTTAACTATCCAATTCGCGTGTACATCTCTCATGACGATAATAGAACTATGAAGGTCATAAGTTCCAAAGGAGTATTGCTATGCTTAACTCCTGCGTTTAAAAAGAATGCTGCTTGATTGTCCGAAGTATTTTTAAAAAAGATCGATCTTTATTTTTTTTTTCTTCAGCTGTTTAATTGTAGGGTCAAGCGCGTAGTGGAAAGACTCCCGAAAACAGCCCAACTCCTTCCCCTCATGCAGCATTTAAAAATTAGGTAATACAATTTTGAAAAACTGAAGAATTGCTAAATAGAGGAGTCTTGTATGATGAACTGTAAGTAAAACAAATGTTTGTAAATAAAGATAAATTCGCAGCATTTACGCGCAATTTGGAGGTGATTTTAGCGAATAACACTTACACTGATTTAAAATCACTGGTCGGATGTTGCTAGGTTAAGTATGTATGTGCGAAAAAAACTTATAAAGAGAAATAAGGCTGCATTCTGCAGGAGGGGGTAGAGGAGATTTTGTAGAGATAAAGCAACCAGATTATCTTTTCAAGAGACCCTCTGGTTTTTTGAAAATTAGTTGAGAAAAAGTTGGGAGATTTGCCAGATTTAGTTAACTCTAAATACAGGTTTTGACGTCTTTAGACGTCACGTCATTAAGCATATTGTAGTGTAGCAAAAAATGTCAACTGCTCCATGATTGGTTCAAGGAGCACATTAGTTTCACTACCAGAAGCACAAAGAATAAGATCTTTCTATTATTTTGTCGCTGGTGCGCTCTCATCTTATCTAACCTATTTTTGACCGGTTTTGAGTCTTCCTCAATCATTAGTTCCAATATCACATGATTTTATTCCAAAAAAAAAAAACAAAATACCGAATATTACCCCTTTTATTATTATTATAATTTTTTTATTATTTTATTATTATTATTATTATTATTATTATTATTATTATTATTATTATTATTATTATTATTATTATTATTATTTTATTATTATTATTATTATTATTATTATTATTATTATTATTATTATTATTATTATTATTATTATTTTTTTTTTTTTTTTTTTTTTTTTTTTTTTTTTTTCGTGTTGAGTATAAGGCACTACTTCAGACATTTACGATCCCCACTCTTGCTCTATTATTATTATTATTATTATTATTATTATTATTATTATTATTATTATTATTATTATTATTGTACTTATTCCCTTCTTACGACCTTCCAGTAACTGGAATTCTTTACGACTCAGGAATGCAACGGCCAAGCACCGCGTCGCGTGTCTGTTTCCATGCCAACTTCAAACACGTACTTATTTGTCTTCATCTCGGTAGATTATTCATCAGAACACCTGGCTAATTCTTGTTAATGGAGATCCAAGCAGTTGAATCTGCAGCTAAGAAACCCTCCGTGGGAAGGGTGAAACCGGTGGGTTTATCAGATTCTTAGACTCCTTTACCCTGAGGTATTCAGTACTTCGGACATTTATTACGTGAAAAGGGATTTCATCGTCTAGTAAGATGAAGCCATCAGATAAATTTTAAGGTACCGTTGAATTTCTGGTAGAATAGCTGTTTCTAGTCAGCATTTCCCAATGAGATAGATAGATTACCACAAAATTAGCATAATAACGACTTGATATTGGAGTTATCCAACAGCCTTATACCAAGGATCAAGAAGAACCTCAACGTTTATAAAATTCACAAAAAAATTAACAGATTCCCTTTTTGTGGAAGATTATTTGTAGTGGAACTTAGATGAGCAATCAGCAGAAGATGCTATGAGCATCACAGTGCGAAGCTGTATAGAACAGTCGCAGATAGGTCTAAATACCTGTATACGAGCCTCTAGGATCCGTTTATTGTCAACGTTGCGAAGACTGTGTACACAGTCTTTGCAACAAATATAGGCGCTTGGAATACCGGCACAGAGCTTCGTGGATTCTTTTCGAATATTCAATATTCTATCAAGTTGCTCAGAAGGTGACGTTGAAAATAGATTTTGAATAAGCGAACAATTTGAATAACGAGGTAGAATCCATTCCAAGGATTACAAGAAAGAGTTCGACATCAGCGTGCGACGAGTAATTTTGAGCGATTGTAAAAAGTAACGACGCAAAGGAACAGACTTTGTAGTGAAATATAAATCAAAGCAGCGTTTTCCGGGATGTCTTGGGTCACCAGCAAAGTAAATTGTTGCGGTTATTTTAAACCGAAAATCTCCCAAAAACTGCACGAAACATTAGAAGTCAATGTCAAGCTCCCACGCTCTGCTAGATACACAATCTCTCTTCTGTCTCACCGCCCCTCGTCAAAATAGCACGAGGATTACACGAATGAACACGATCACATTTTTGAAGGCAGCGTATTACGAAATTGAGTGAAGTAGTACTTAAACCCCAAGGAAACCATAGAGTTCGGGTTGTAGCTTACGGAAATCAGCGTGGCTCCGCTAACTTCCCCTAATCGTCGTCAAAGACGGCGTGGGAGCGGTGTTTATTCCCATAGGGTACGTTAGAACACCTTTCCTTATTTTATTGGTTTTACTTGAAAAAAGTGATGAAAAACTGCCTATTTATTGGTTTTATTTGAAAAAAGTGATGAAAAGCTGCCTATTTATTGGTTTTATTTGAAAAAACTGATGAAAAACTGCCTATTTATTGGTTTTACTTGAAAAAAACTGATGAGGAACCTCGCTGATCTTGGATCGCTCGCTCTTGGACTCCGCACGTGCATAAATATGGCGCGTCGCTACCGATTTTGTAGGAAAGGACGCCGTCTTCCACGCCGCATTCTACGACAGTTAGGGAAGAGCTCGCTTCCGTGATCGACAACCGGAACTCTACGATTTCGCTGAGGTTTCTGTGCTACGTCAACATCCTGATGAGCTGACTTTAATACATATTTTGGGGCGTTAATCTCAAATATACTAACGTCTGTAAGATATGATAGCTTCTAAGTATTAAGGTCGAAATCGAATCATTTCTTACAAACACTTCTGTCCTGAATTCGATTAGGGAGATTTAGAGTACCTGAATGTTTGTGCGCTCTGAAAACTCGGCAGATCGAACACATTTGAAAAGAGTCCTTTCGAATATTCCGATTGATTCGAAGAACAGTATTTAAGAATATAGGACCTTCCGAACAATTTTCACTCTGTTAGGTACATAAGCACTACTGATTAGTTTATAAATACAGACTATAGGAGAATACTATGAAGAAATTTTTTCTCAGATGCCGAGAAGGAATCTCGTACGTGCCACCTCAACTCCGGGTACTTTGCACTCAATGGGTTCAGTTGGACGCTTTTCTTTGAAAAATGATGAAATTCAAAGAGCATCGGTGGGTTCAAAATTTCACAACGTTTTAAAAATATTCCAGAATACTAAGGAACAGTGCAAATAAAGACGGAAAAATCAGCGGAGAGCAATACCTTTGTGCATACGTATGTTTATGTATCATATCCCACAAGAATGGAGTGCAAAATGGAACCTTTTTAGCAAGCATAGTGGAAAAATAATTCTTGGCTAGTTCCAAACCACGAAAACGGCTGAACTGAAAAGTTGCATTTATTGGTCAGACCATTCTTCTTTCAAATCGACTTTACACGTCCTTTTGCATATTATCGCGCTGAATTTCGTCGGAAGGTTAAAGAAAGAGCTGTTCAAATTGAAATTGGCCGAGATTTAGTTGGCACATCGTAGTAAGTCATCCATATGCATATGTTCTTCTTTTAAGGTGAGAAAATCGCACATTGCTGAAACTGAGGCGAGGTGCACTCAAAGGACCGAAAACATCGAGGTTCAAGTTCTCTCCACTATGTGTTATCCCAACATTAATTGATGCTTCTGTTGGATTTTTCAGAATAAGTAGGAAAAAGTAATGAAGTCTCTTATATTCTTCCTTTTTCACACACTTTTTTTTTATTTATTGATTTGTATACGGGGTGTGTCGAATGGTTCTTAATTTCATCGTTATTTTTTGTTCTTTTGGATGTCTTTTTTATGTCTTGATATTTTGATAGTTATGAGATTGAATTCAGTAGATAATATGCTCCAGAACGCAATGTTTTGAACTCTGATGTGTAAAAAAATATTGAGATCTCAGAGAAAATAATTAGGAAAAACCAGGTAGTAAATCTTCTTTTCTGAAACCAGGTAGTAAATCTTCTTTTCTGAATAGAAAAAATTTGTATTGGTACTTGTACCTACCACCACTCCTACGATTACTATTCTTCACAGTTGCATATATTTAGAATCGCACAGTTATTCCATGACAAATAATTTTTATCCTATTAAAAATTAATATTTCCAGCAATCCTTGGATCAAAAAATGCCTTTCATCAAACAATTATATGCATATTGTTATGAAGAAGGTCAACTAGTTACAGGCATTACGTGAAAGAGTTCGTAATTTCCTCCAACATGCTGCGTATCACAGAACTAACCGACGAATCAATTCCCTGCAAGGAGTTCAAGCCGTTGATGAGGTATTCGCTATAAAAATCGCAGTTCCACAATTACGAAGAAGTTTATAGTTCATCGTAAGCTCTTGATCATTCAAATTACAAAGTAAGCTCGTCATTTTTGTAGACGAGAGACATTTTTTCTCATACGCTGGAAAATCCCCGACCTGATATCAATCTGCAAAATGTGCTGCTTGGAATTCTATCAGAGGTGGAAGAAAAACTGAAAGAGGACGTTCATCAACATGTGCGTGTTCTATTTCATATTTACAGCATACGTGTGTACTTAGGAATGGTTTTTTGCCTGGTGACAGATACATTTTGTTAATTTGGCACCTACTTGCAGATGGAAATGTCACGGGAATACAATGACCGAAAACTGGAAGACCTCACTCGTCGTTTCGAGCAATTCTTGCGACAGAGTGAATATAGTCATCAGGAAGAGGTGCTCGAGCTCCAGGGCTGCGTTGAGTTTTTGCAGGTGATATCCGTGTATCTCTTGCTTCAATATCACACTGATGTCTATACTGACACCATAGATTCCCAAATGTTGAACCTTCTGGAAACTCTAGCAATTTGCTTTCGTTTACTTTCTGTTGTCCAGAATTTCGTTTTTTTCCTTTTTTTAAGGACGAATTGAATGCCAGCAGAGTACAAAACGAACTTCTCGAGCAACAACTCGAGGACGCTAACATGAAATTGTTGGAGAAATCCCAAGACATGGGCAGTATTCGAACTGAAATCTCCATTCTTCGTAAAGAGGTCCAGGAACTCAGAGCGTTCAGGGCGAAGCATAGAGTGGGGACATAGGTTTAAAAAGCTGATGCGGTTCCAGATTTAAACTGACTGAGTTATTATTTCAGCGTGAATTGCAGAATGTTGAGAAGCTTCACAAAGAGCTAGAGGCTTTACGATCGACTAATAAAATCACACTCGAAGAACTTGCTAAGGTTGGGTTTAAGGTATTTTATTATGATTCCTCTACCCGTAATTCTATGTATGCTACTATCTACTGGATGCCGGTTAAAATGAAACAGAAGCTAAATTCACTGAAACATATTATGTTTTCAACATAAGGTGTTCCAATGAATTTCAATCAAATTCATTTAATTCAATTCTATGAATTTACATAGCTTCGTTTCCTCTTCATCTCATCACTATTATTTAAAAAGTAGAAAAAGCATCACATTAGATATGTGCTGTGGGGTTTGTTTGTAACCTCTCGCAGTGAGATTCTATTTTGCCGACGTCGTGCAGGAATGTTTGTTTTTGTTGGAACGTACTACTCTAGTCCTGAAAATTTGTTTTAGAGTTTTTCGAAAGGACTATGATATTTTGAGAATTACGTTCTCAAAGAAGTCAGAGGTTGCAATCTTCAACTAACCATTTGTTCACTAGTTTTCTTTTCAAATTCATTTACTCTCTCAACCATCATGTTACCTGTGACTTTGAGATCTACTTCGTGTTGTTAATCCAGTCTTGATATCTCCAAGATTCAATTGGAAACTTCGATTTTTAATGTTTATTTTCTCTAGTAATAAGATATATTTGCACCTCTTAAACATTGCACTCATGACTTCGTGGTGAATAATTCCGACTCAAACAGGCGCTTCAACGCTGACTACTTATCTTTCATTCTAATCCGAATCCCACCAACTGAGAAACGACGTGGTGCGAACGTGTCCACCTGTTACAGAGCGGTGATTCACTGCTGCAGTGAACGTTGTCTGTGACTCATCCAAATCATCTCTATTATGAGTACCCTGAACTGCAGTAGCGTTGCTGAAATTGAACCGTCCGTGGCATCTGGAACGAAATTACGTGGCTCCGCTCACTTACTTCTATTTCGTCAATGTAATGAAATTCCGAAGGAACAATCTGCTATAGGAATGCACTTTTTGCTTTTTCGGAAGCGCATTTATACAATCGAATTTGTCAAAACATCACTTTATCCACTTTACGTACTCACTTACATCACTCGTTAAAAATAAGATAGAAAATCTAATCGAAACGGCTTATTTTGATAATTAAACTTTGATAAGCATGAATTTTCTTCTCCAATATCTCACCAATAACGTGTCTGCAAAAAATTGTGACGTTAAAAACGACAGTGCTTCCACGTTAAGAAAAAATAGTCACTAGTTAAAGGTTCATGTGATAGGTAGAGTCGGGTCAACACGACATGAAGCACGAATGTAGCTGCGGTGCATTTGCGTATGCGCTCCAAACGGCGCGGTGGAGGCAGCAGTTGCAACTGAGTTGGGACCGTCGCAAAGTGCAGCGATAGGCTTCGGCATGCTCCTAGCCGCTGTCGAAGCGCCTCGACAGGAGCCGCGTATGAAATTGCGTACGTGCTTCATGTCGTTTTGATCCTATTATATGTATACAGTTGTTATGTTATGATAGTTCCCTTTTCATTTTTGTACTTTTTGTATACATGTGTGATAAAATGTAGCAGTGGTTACATTTAAGCTCGCTTGAGTATCGCCCATCTACCGCATATTCTTGCTTTCCTTCATTTCCTTCAAAGGAGCGCAAGAAGAAACGGAGTTTCTTTTCATAAGGGATTCTACGAGCAAGAGCGCTTTTGAAGCAATGACTCTGCACACTCAATTGATTGGAAAGACGACATTTTTAATTCCAGAGTTCTCATACAAGATTAGTGCAAAACAACACTGACCCACCATATGATAAGCAGAGGTTGTTCAAAATTTACATTCATGAGATGAACCAGCTAACTAGCACGATCTTAAAGGCAGCATACCACGAATCTGACGTGGTGAAGTAGTCTGAGGGGAAAGCTAGTTGTAAACTGCAGTATCAGGGCTGGTCCCGCTCACTTCTCCCTAGTCGTTCTAACAAACGGCCGCTTTCGTTCCTATGAGGAACGTTAGGACGTTCCTTATTGCATACATTCTGGTCCCTTCAGCCACCTATTCATCGGTTTCTTGAATCTTGAATAGGCAGTCGAGGAGGACTCACTGGCTTTCGACCGCTGCGAAGCTGGATGCGGCCTGTGTACAAGGCTGGCGCGTTGCAGCTGAAATCGTCATGAAAGACGAAGTCTTTCACGCCGTTTTCTACTACGATTAGGGAGAAATGAGCGGAGCCACCTCTATTTGCACACTTTACGGTCTCGTATAGAGTTTGTTCGTAGGAAATCCATACCACCTCGGATTCGTGGGGTGATGCCTTTAATTCCGTTTGGCTAAAATTGCTCGTAGAACTTTCTAGTTTTCCCTATTTCGAATATATTGTTTAAGGTAGAAGAGGAACGAAACGAGCTCCGCGAAGAATTCGAGAAAAGTCTGCACAAAATCAGACTTGCTAACCGCAGGCGAAACCAAACAATGGACGATGAAATTGACGAAGTTATCGATGACCTCCTTTCGTGAAAGTGGCAGTATCGTATCCGGTCTCGAAATGCAAAAACACTTCCGAACAATCTGGTATTCCGTTATGATCGCCGTTGTTGTTTCCCAGTGATCCTTCGGTATTTCCACCTTATCTTCTTTTTTCACCTGTTATCTTAGATTCGATGTTCCCTTGATGGTCTTATCGTTGCTATTCGTACTACGTTTGTAATACACAAGCGGTCTTCTTGGTACCGCAAAGCAAACATTGGATAACGGTCAAACTTGTGTACAAACCGTAGCTACTGTATGCTATGTAAACAATAGTACTGACTCTACGTAAAAGTATGACAAGGAGGATAAACAGTTAATTGAAGGACTTTGAATGAAAGTGACTAAGTGAGTCAAGACCTCGCAAATGTGAAAAAATTGGGTAGCAGCAAAAATGCTTCTGTCCAATTTTTAACTACTCTACTCTTAACTTCTTTATTCCCATTTGTATAGGTGAAATATTGTTAAAGTAGCAGTTAAGACATATTTTATACACATTGGATGTTCCTACGTAGTATCGATCTTCAACAGTTTTTTTTTAGCGAGATCGCAGCACCAAAGAGGACGCAATGTATCGACACCTTATAGTCCTCCCTTCGGGTATATTTTATTTATTTTGCCGGCTCTTCCCCATTTTCATAAATTGCAGTTTCTGCATACGGAATGTTGCTAGCAACAAACTGACACTGTCTGACAATTTGATCCTTAAATCCTAATTGATAGAAGCTAACCAACAATCAAACAGATCCAAAAAGGGCAACCAAATGGAAACAACAAACAATTTGAATAATTTCAAGCTCATCAAAAACTATTAGAAAAGCTTACTATAACTAGAAAGTGAAAAGTCTATCTACACGTACACCTCCGAATTCTGAGAAAGGTTGGAATCATAGAAGCGCAGATGAGCTTCCTGAAGCTGCATAATTATAGTAGGGTCAAAACGACATGAAGCACGTACAAAGCAATTGCGCACGCGGCTCCTCTCGAGGCGCTTCGATAGCGGCTAGGAGCGTGGTGAAGCCCTAGCTGGCAGCTCCCATCGCTGCGCTTTGCGACGGTTCCAACAAGGTTCAAACTGCTGCCTCCACCGTGCCGTTTCGAGCGCGTACACAACTACACTCGTGATTCATGTCGTTTTGACCCGACCACACTTAGCTGTGAAAATAATGGATTTGATCAAACAATATTAGCAATTATCCGGATATATGTAATATAAAAGAAGTAATGCAGAAGTATGTACCAATTGCGCCCAAAATAGGAATATGAGTATGAAATTTCACCTCAAAATATGCAAGTCACTGGATTTGCATGCTAATAGTTCTGGACGTCATGCGATTTATAATCGAAGACTTGCATATTATAATATAATATAATATAATAATTGCATATAATAATTGCAACTAGATATCCTACATATACGCCTGGAATTCGAATGTAGGATCCATAACCAGGGTGAGACAAAAAAGATGCACGGTATTTACAGCAGTTATGGTTAGTTCAACAGTCCTGCATCAAAATACCGTTAGACTCTCAGCGAACCTCCCCTAGGAACCGGATTTGGGACAGCGGCAGCGCTGGTATAAAAGGGAGGTATTTTCGGAAAAAAAGGTTATTGCAAACAATGCGCTTGGCAGCAATCCTTGTGATCGTCGCGTTTTCTCTCGTACGTTTTGAAAATTTCTCCCACTTCTACATAGGGTTGGTATTTGCTGAATATATAAAGGTATCACAACCAGCTGTAGTTGAATTGTTTGTCTTTACCTTCAGGTAGCCCTTTATGGTTAATTTCTACCAGCTGCACTAATCCGAAATTGCATTTATGTGAATGATTTGTTAATACTAGACGGAATCAAATCTGAAGCTGTGGAGCAATTCGAAACACAACCATGATAGTTGGGAGCTCTTTTTGCCTTTAGCTCTTTATTTTGTTTATATAGTGAAAGGGTAGGTTAATTGCTAAAATTAAAACTGCAACTAATCATTAATTATTGGAGTGTGTGAGGTTTAATGCAATTACTTATCGTTCGTATAAATCACCTCGTCTAACATAGTCATGCTGTCTTTCGCGAGAAAAAGCAATTTGTGCTTCATAAATTTTAGAACAGGAAAAGTTTAGAACTATAATTGTAAAAAGTGGATACGAATGCAACCTGGACTATATCAAAACTAAGCGCTATGACAACACAGTTTCGGTTCGTTTATTGCTGAAAGTAATTCTGTCTTTAATACAGGTCGTCGGAAATGTTCTCAAATATCACAAGTCTTCTGGTGGAGTATCTTCTGATGACGAAAATAGCAGAGGTATGTCAGCCCAAAGTATTAAGCGTCAATCAAAGAACCATTTTAACTAGTCTATTACAGCAAAGAGAAATGCTGAACCGGCCGAAACCAAGCAAACCACTGCAGATTCTTCCGAAAGTAGCCAGAACGATGTTGCTGGAAGCGGAGTAGCGCATAAAATTGACGATGATAAAAAGGATTCGAGCGAAAGCGCGCAAGACTATGGTGAAAGTTCAGGAAGAAAAAAGAAGAGGGAAGCTGCTAGTTCGGACGAAAGTGAAGAAGGACTTGCAAAAGCGAAAGCTAAGCGAGAAACATCTCTTCAGGATGAAAAAGACGACGATGAGTCCCCGGAAAGTACAGAAGAGAGAGATCGAGCACCACTGAAGAGAGCGAAGAGAGCAGCTACAAATTCAAATGAAAGTAATGACGTTTCTCCAGAGAGTGATTAAAATTAAGGGTTCGAAGAAGTTTTGGTGCCTACTGCCGTTGAGTAGGAGAGCAGTTTCAATGATATTGCCGACTGATCGCATCAAAATTCGTAGTAATAAGGAAACATGATGTAGTTTCCGTCTGTTACAACGTAGTCGCTGGGCTGTGTTTGTGCTGCTTTCATTACTGATTTTCATGTTAGCCTTGCATAATTAGAAATAAATATATTCTGAATAATGTTAAAGGTACACTTCGAAGAATAGTAGAGCTTTATTAACTGAATCTTCTCGATCTTATCTTTGTTACTTGAGAATCGAAAGCTCAGATCAGCGTCTTAAAAACATTTTTTATCACTTATCCAAGAAGAACTTTCGAGTTGAATCGTTCAAAGTCCTCCGCCAGAAAGTCCGCTGAGTAGGCAAAGTTTGTAATGCGATTGTGCGTTTCCAACTGTCGAGCGAGCAGTAACAGCCGAGCCTCTCCCCCGTTGTGCTACACATGGTATATGTATGACTCAGAATACTTCCACTATATCCCTGATGAAAGTAAAATTGAGTCTCTGATTGTTTCTTGGGCAGTTTACACCAAATGCAACGCCAAAAGGCACTGTAGACGATTTCATTAACCTGCATAGCTTGAACCCCATGAAACCAAAAAATTGGGATAGTTTAAAAGCGGATTTGAGGATACTTTTGAGAAAAAATCATCTGAATTGCTGGTTGGATTTCCTTTTCCTCAGTCCACTAATCGCAGTTAATTTGATACGATTGCTTTACTTTTTTAAAACATTCTCCTGGGTTCTAACTTCTTTGTTGAAAAAGATGGATGAAAGATAAATGATAATGCATCTTCAAGAAAGAGCTCAGTCCTTCATGAGGGTTTACCCCTTCCTTATTCGTACCTTGCATCTGATTTCTTTTAATTTTTAAAATGAAGCTATGGAAACTAAACCAATTGCCTTTAGTATGCACTTCCTAACTTAGTTAGGGAATCATTCATTCAAGCACACAAACATAGATCATGGATTTAGGAAGTGCCTAACTTGGTTAGGTACTTACTTTCTAAATCTATGATCTAATGTATGCTTGAATGTGACCGTGTGACAGTTCAAACGTTCACTACATCTGCTTTGTACAGGTCTCCGAAAACTTGAATGCAAACAAAAAAAAATTGCTCCTACATTTGAATCTTTTGAATGGCCATAGACGAGGAGACGAGACGTTGCTCCCAAAGGCTAAAATTGGTCACAAATTGCCGGTGTGCTCAAAGAATGACTTTAGCAAAAATTCCAGATATTTCTGTCTTACTGGTCAGTTTTAACGACTCAGAAAAAATTTAGATATTGTATGACCCTAAACGCAATATTCAACAAAGTCGAGCAAAACGGTTGTAGCGTTTTGGCGCATTAACGTTTTCTTTCATGTTTCAAGACTTTTGCCATCATAATTGACTGCAACTTTATTCTGAAAAGCATTTGCCAAAAATTATGATAAATAACACGCATAAAGAAAATAGCGCACGAGATGAGCATCAGAGCACGAGTCCCATCCAGTCATCCGAAGTTGTATTCTTTCATATTCACAGAATGCCCCTAATGATGGAGATGTTGCGCATGACGTTTCAATGACAGAGGATTGACATTGTAGAGCAGCGGCAACGGTTCTAAAAATCAATAATCATCTAATTACTCCCAAAACCGGACACAGCGATTGATAACATCATCTCAAAATGACAAATTTAAACAAGTCATACATAATTTCCTAAAAACTGGCAAAAAATCCCACTTCCTAATGAGGAAATTCTGATTGAGAAACTAAAAGCGGACACTGAACGTGAAGGTTTGAATTTAAAGGCGGCAACGAAATTGACGTTGGTGGAAAAGAAATAGTTTGGGGTGTCGATTACCAGCGTGAGCGTGACTACCCCTGACCGTCCTGAAAAACAGACTGGGATACGCCTCTTTGTACGTTTTTTCCTACGAGACACCCACCAGCGATCGGGTGGTTTTTCACGACGGTTAAACTGAACTGAACGTGCTTGTATCCAATTTACGTCTCTAACCCTACGTTTTCTTGGAGATTTTACGATGCGTTGCTTTTAATGGTTACAGTACAAAGGAAAAGAAGAGAAGAGCGAATTCCGATGATTTCTTGGATCTATTTTTATTTAAAGAAAAAGGTGTGGCTTAAATTAGCAGCGAAAATTTCAAGCTCTGCTATCATTCAAGGCGAATCCTAAAGCCTTTAAAGTGTAAATAAGTCAAAAATTTGGAGTCCAAGCTGTTCAGTCAATTTTTAAACGAGTCAGCTATCTAACATGCAGTTGTCCCACTCAGCATCCGTGCAATTTCCGTACATAGCATCCTTGTTGTCATCCGAAATTCGATCCA
Organism: Necator americanus; assembly: GCF_031761385.1. Classification (NCBI taxonomy): domain Eukaryota; kingdom Metazoa; phylum Nematoda; class Chromadorea; order Rhabditida; family Ancylostomatidae; genus Necator; species Necator americanus. The sequence goes on from NC_087375.1 coordinate 18,915,699, forward strand.
TGCATTGATGATATTGTATGACTGGAATAAGCATAAACTCCCAGATATTTTTAGTAGGAATGAGATAGGTCTGGCTCATGTTACTGTTACTTACACGGAACGCTCCTGCTACAATAGAACTCTAGCAGCGAAAGTTGTCTCAGATAGAATAGAGCATCTGCGTTTGAATATGTCAGTCTCGTCAAGCAATCAAAATCGACCAGAATTTTGTATCTTCCTCCGAGACAGATATCAAGTTCTCGAAAGTTTCTTGAAATCAGAAAAAAATCGATCAAAAATACAGATCACTTCACTTATTTAACTGTACGTACTTGCAAATACTTTGACTATCGAGCATTACTCGAGTGATGAAGTGACTCTCCATCGGCGGCAATTTGTTGTCAGTCATAGTAAAATTATAGTATGATGTGAGCCAAGAGAAGCATTTGACGGTGCTCTGGAATTAAATTGTGAACATAGATCCCATGAGTGAAATTGACGTCGTAAACGTGATGTGGTTGCTTGAAAATTCAAAAACTCTGCAAATTTCAAAAAGTGGGAGGAAGAGGAAATGCAAAGCAAATCGTATGCAGTTGGTCTGAAAACTATAGTTCTTTCTTTCGATTCAGAGATTTCGCAGAAATGCAGATATCCCTGTCTTTTTGTCAACGCAGCAATAGAAATACCTATTAACGACTAATTTGTAAGCCTCATCTATGTACAAACATGAAATAGTTGACCTGGAAGCGAACAGAGTTAGCTTTTAGAAAGAAAAGACATCCACATTCAGATTATTTCACATCAAAACTATTCACTGCATTTTCTTCTTGCTCCTCAACAACCGAGCCTTCAGAGGTTTTTTCGAAACGCTAGCGAAAGTAGGATCAGATCATGGCAGGACGTCATTTCCGAAGTTACAACATACAACATGGGTGCAGCGCAAAGGGTAAGAGGTTCTTATGAGACTGCCACAGGTTCATAAACCTCAACGATTCCTGATTGCAGTCCAATGCGTTGTCGCATCCCAAGCAGATCCAGGGGTCAAAGATTCTACTCTTTTATACTTTAGAGTTTTTATAACTTGGTCAACATGGAACTACAGAAATCAGCAGAAGAACTAACAGGAAACCGATTGCGTTTTCTTAAACCGCCCTTTTCAGCATGCTTTCTCACTTTGGAAATTCCTTACACAAGCTCTACTTCCAAAAATATGTACCTTCTAGGTCACAGTTGCCAACCACTTAACGCCCTTTTTTTCTCCACATCTCCTCTACATTCGACAAAGCCAAAGCGGTAAGCGTACATTGTATTCTTGCTCCGTCGGGATGTGTTGTGTTCCAGGTTTTGAGACTGCCTGCCGAAGACGAAAATTTCCGTGTTGTTGAGCATTTGTCAGAAAGCAAAACGAAAGCAGAATAATGATGACTGTTCGGGTATCTTTAAGTGTTTCAAAAAGACAGTGCAGTTAACATGAACATCACTAGAAAGAACTCACCCAAGTGAAAGGCATGGGTCATCGCCAGCGTTCTTCTTGATTCTTGCTGAATAAGGTTAATAGCTCCGTCGACACATTTTGTTCTTATCAAGTTGATTTCCCAACATCTAAGTATATCTATCGCAGGGGCATGGGTTTCTATAACTTTTTATGCATACGATAAGGAAAAGCGTTGAAACCATTAGAGTCTCGCACATTTCTTGCCCATTACGTGCCATGACACACAACTTCTACTGTACTAGATTACTATTACTGTGTAAAGACTTCATTTAAGAGGTCATTATATGACTTAGTGTGAAACGTTCAATTCTTATTCACGTCTTGAATATCTTACTTCTTAGTCCTAGTTAAGTTTTCTTCAACATTATATAATATTTCTTTAAAGACTATCGATGAAAGTGAATACATCTTTAATCATAAACAAATTTGCAACTAAAACTTTGAAAGGATTAACGATAAGATCTCCGGCGTTAAAGGCATCACCCCACGAATCTGAGGTGGTGCAGATTTCAGGTGGAGTATTCGTATATTGGATTGGAGACTACGGAGAGGAGGGTGATTCCGTCCATTTCTTCCTAATTGCCGTAAAAAACGGCCCGGAAGATACGGCTCCATTCGTTTTGGCGCACCATTTTGTACAAGAGGTTCGATTGGAGCGTGCCAGTCTTGTGTGGCGCCGCATCTTCCGGGCCGTTTTTTTGGCAATTAGAAAGAAATGGACGGAATCACCTCCCCTCCCCATCCCGTATACGAATACTCCACCTGAAATCTGCACCACCTCAGATTCGTGGGGTGATGCCTTTAATCAATCCGCTTGGGATGCGCCAACACGTTCACTTCAACTCATAATCGTTTGAGGTCTACGAACCTGTAACTGGTCCATACAATGACCTGCGGGGGCTAGCCGATGTGTCAACTCAGTGTTTTGTATCCTCACTTTTGGTACAAATTCATCGACGCCGGAGGGATGAAGGGCTTGGTGAGCACTAGGGCGGATTCGATCGAACTCCGATCGATTTTGCAGGCAACAGGACCTCTAACCGACTGCGCTACACCCAAGATCCACCAATGGGCGTAGATTAACGTTGGGATATCGGTCTAGGAAGAACCACGACGTTGTTGACTCTTTTACCAAGTGTATTCAAAACGCACCATGAAAATGTTCTCGCTTTTGATGTCGCAAAAGAAGTTCGAGTTGCAGCTGCGAAGACAAGACAATGTACAATTCTTTATGTGGGACCTGCACCACTTGCGATGAACTGAGACGCTACAGATGCAAGATGAAGAGGTGGGCTGCCCTCAACACTACATGTAGTCGCTGTCGGCGAGGCAACCCTGCCAACTTGGAAGGGATCCTGCCAGCGCCTAGCTGAACCAACAAGCGCCATGTGCACCTGAAATCGAGCACGCTTACAAATCGACATATGCGGTTAGAGAAGAGCCACTGACTGAGGAGGTTCTGGTCTCTGTTCCAGAAAATAAAGTATGGAAAGTCGGGCGGAGACGATGAAATTAATGAAGAAATGTTGTAATCTCTGCTTCTGCTCATGCGGTGAGCTGACCGTGATCATCCTTTCAACATGGGTTGGCGAAACGATACCTGACTTGTAGGTTATCCTAATTTCTCTTCACCCCCAAGTTATCCATAACGATTACCACATAACATCCTTGCTGCGTGTGACGTATAAAGTCTTGGAAAGGATCACTCTGGACTTCTAAAATAAACCAAGAAAAAACTCGTGGGAAAGAAACGAATTTCCTCCTGATTGATTTACGATTGTCCAACTTTCATTGTCAAGGAGATAAACAAAACGCTAAAACGGTAGTCGAAGCTTGTGCATCTAACTCTTGTAAACACCGTAGCCCTTTCGATACTCCTTATCGAGAACAGATAGAAATCCGAGAAAATTCTTTCGCATCTTTGAAAACATAAGTCGAAGAACAACTGCTGTTTGAACAAGAGCCGAATGTACTCCGCCGTTCAGAGTGGAAACAGCTGCGGTACAAAAGGCCATCACGGAACCTTTGATTTTGATCTCTGACATCGGGTGATATCATGCGAAGAACAGTTGAACAGGGTCCCGATGATGTGGTTCCAGAACCATTCAGACTCCCTCATCGTCCTCGAGGTTGCAGACGATTTAGTATTATTCGCTTCTAGTAGCGCGGCGCCGCAGGGTAACGTTAGCTTTCTTCTGAGACTATCTGCAGCCTATAGTATAGCAGACTCTGCTGCGCCAAATATAAGTGGTCTTATGGCTGTGATCCAGATCCTCACTGGGAATCAGGGTAAATGCCCAATCAATCAATCTCATGAGCGAGTTCTGTTGTTCTGGATTGTAAGTTGCAGAAGGGCGGGTGTAGTGTAGCGGCTAGAGGTTTCCCTTCCTGCACGATCGAGGTTCGAAGTCCTAGTGCTCACCAAGCCCTTCTTCCCCTCGGAATCGATGAATCGGTACCAGACTTGTCTGTGAGGATAAAAACACTGACTTCACACATTGGCTAGCACACGCAACTTACAGTATAAGCCAATTACACGTGCGTGAACCTCAAACGATTCTGAATTGAAGTGAACGTGGAGGCGCATCCCAAGCGGATTGATTAACGCCAGAGACTCTATCCTTTACCCTTTAGGTTGCAGAATGACGGCAGCTGCGAGAGAGATATATTCAGGAAAGGTGCGGTAAGGCAATTTTGACAAGTCAACCATATTGCACGGAGGTCAAGCTGTGAGCCTACCTATCTGCTATTCACCCCATCATGGTGTGCCGATCGGAGGCATAGTCATCTACGGTGGCAAAGAAGCTCGATTGCATGGAGAAGAAGCTACTTAGACCACTTTTGATTTAGTCACAAAAAACCGCCTTCACTTCTTTGTTCACCTAAGGTGGAGACCATCTGATCGCTCTGGAAAAGCTGTTTTAAGGATGCTGCCAGACTCACATTGGGAAAGGCCTTTTGGTCACAGTGCAAAACCTTGGACGGAGGTGGTTAAAAGGATCTGAGGACAGTAGGGTCTGAGGATAGTTGATAGGCACAACAGATACTCTATGCGTGCTCTGGCTGAAGGTAAAACAGTGTAGGTTCGGACATGTTCAGAGAGAACACTCCACGACATCTTTTCTCGATTTCCAAATCAGTCGCAGAAAACCGTATTCGTCTTCTTTCTCCTTCCTTATTGACCACATTATAAGGGGGCCATGAGAGCGCTTTGCCCAAGATCTGCATAAATTTGGCGTCGGCAGGCACTCAAGCAAGACGTGAGGCTCCGCAGAACATTGAACAGCGATGGATGGACAAACTTTATGCGGGTATCTATGTATGCAGGTGAATCGAAGATATCGAAAATACGTTCAAGGGCGACTCCTGTCGGTGAAGATGCGGATAAGCCGCGTTAGGGCGTAATATTCGCCCAAGTAAGTCAGTCTCAACCAAAAGGATGTTATTAGGGTTAGATTGCCTTTTCCGGCTGGTCAATTGGAGTGTTCTTTGCATTTAACAGGAATGAAGGAACTTTAGAAAGATTGCTTGATTCTAAGCCAAACTGTTGCCGGTCTCTGTTGATGAGTTACGGTAATGGCAATAGCGTTACTGAATCTTCTTTAAAAGTTCCTGATCCAGTATTAGTATTGTCATTAGTATGAGAGGAATATGAATGGTTTCTTTAGGGCAAATAGGATTTAAGGATGTAGCACTATGAAGCGACTCCTGACCATGTAAAGGCTCGCAGAAATACAATACTAGTTTCCGAAGTCTGCACTGCCTGTATTTTCATTGGCACAAAACTAGAAGTGTTTTGTCGAACAAAGTACAATGGATTACTGATCCGACTATTGGGATTTCCCTTTTCTTTTCATAAATTCAACAGTTGTTTCATCGAAAGGATCCAACACAATGTACTGAACACAAACATAGACATTTGCCACTTCAAGCAGTGACTTCTGTAAAACAGAGCAATATAAAGTGCCAATCCCTACTGCTATGTAGTTAATGGGGATACATACTTGGCGAAGTCGTAGACTAAGAAACTTCGAATTTTCTTTCTTTTAGAACAACAATCACACAAATGTCCTTCTTTTGTGTCATGGCCCCTGAATTACAGCGCTTACTGCGAATGCCGCCTATGAGAACGTTTCAAGAAAACTAAATGTAAAAAAGGAACGTAATTACTAAGATTCCTGAATTTAACAACTATTCAGATACTTACCTTGAGCAGTTGTTGTTCTGTTTCAGTTCAAGTTTTAATCACCGCTACAATACGATGGAATTGAAGACTGGTTGGCCCTGCTCCACATGGAAAATTTTCTTCCATAAAATTGAGTTAATGTCAGCAGAGTGGAAAGGAGAGATAAGATATTTGGTGACCCAGACTCCGACCAGATCGGAATATCCAGGACTTTGATGAACATGTAAATCTCGAAAGGTTGGATAGGACAGCAAAATAATAGTTCTTTCCAACAACCTGTGAGGCAGTCGGTATATTTCAATCATACACAAAGTGTTGTCCTCCTAAGTCTTTCTGATACCGCTACTATTTTGTGCAGTTAGCTGTGACGAATTGCAGTATAAGTCCATTTTTTGTTGTAGAGTCATGGGCTCAAAAAATATGTATAAAATTTTGACCCCGTTCTATCACTCGTTGGTTTATTCATGCTTCCATTCCTCTTTGTTCCCCATTCTTCCTATATGCATATAGTTTTTTTTTTTATTATCAGCACTATATGGACAACTGTAAACCACTCCAACTGCCTAAATTTATTCTTTATTAAGTATTCTTTATTACGGGGAGTAAATAAGAGGACAATGAGATGAGGAAACAGCGCTACATCTCGGACGATGGAGAGAATTCTCACTTACGCAGAAATGTAAGAAGGAAAAGAATGGGAAGAAGCAAAGAGCAAAAAATACGGGATGCCCTGAAGTCAGAAATTGCACACGTATCCGTTGATGGATTGCAAAATTGAAGAAAACTCAACTGTAAAATGAACACATGAAATGAACTGATAAAGGGAATACAACCAAGACCGTCATCATATGCCTGTTGAAAGTGCAGATTCTCTGTTGTACTTGCACCAAAAACCAAAACAAAAAAAAAACCAAAAAAAAAACAAAAAAAAACCAAAGTTTGGCATTAATGGATCGAGTGCTCAAAGAAAAAGTAATAAAAGAAATAACGGCTGATCCATTCCTATTTTGCTTTGATTTTAAGCGAATCAAAGTATTCTCTTTGCGGAAATGATCTGATAGAACAAACAGACGGGGATAAACAAGCGCACCTTCCTTTTCTAATCCACAAACAGTGTTTCTCTCTCTCTCTCTCTCTCTCTCTCTCTCTCTCTCTCTCTAGGCCCAAACAGCTCAAATAGGCTAGCATTGCACGTGAGAGACGTTCACTCCTATGAATCTTTGTTTAACGAATTCCGCAGCCACCTGGAGCAACATGAACGAACGCTCCTAAGAACCAGACATATAAGTGGCGAAGGCATCCCAATCATCGCACATGAATCATCGTCACAGCATCGACGGCAATGAAATAGTATTAATATATTATATATTATTGTTAGTATTGTCTATTCCTCACTGGTTTACTTGTTAGTTTCTTAGAAGAGGTTCTAGGTGAAACTCACTTCAGCCTCCCTTCCGGAGCTGTAACTTTTTTTCGATTTTGTAGAGGGTGCGTAGTATCCCTGGTATAAAATCCATTGCTTACAGCTACCCCTTAATCCTAAAAGTACACCTAAGACAGTCGGATAGTTGCGTTATTTTGTATGATGGACGTTTCTATTGAATAATCATAACTAGGGCCAAGTTATTTGCGTGAGGTTTGGCCAACTTGAGACGACCGACTAGTCAAGGACGACGGGGATAGCTTCAATCCTGTATCTCTTTACGATCACGAGAAAAATTTAGCAATGCTTCTACTTCTGCCTTCTAACATCTCCAAATCAAAATGTGGAATGAGATGGGTTAAAAACAGAAAAAATATAAGCTATGTACTGAATATTTTATTGCTTTCACCACTTCACCTCCTCAGAAGCAACTTCACATTTAACAGCTATACATTGTAGAATAAGGTTTTAAATGACTGAATTTTTTAGCTACACAGGTTAACGAATATTCGATAAAAGTGGTATTCGAAGAGGAATTGATTGGAAAATGCCCAGAAAACATTTTCTAAACTAAACATTTTCGAACGCAGACTTTTTGCGAAAGAAACTAAGAAACTCGCGATAAGTGCGCATAAAAACGCATCGGCAGCTGATATCATTTCGTTCAGTATTATCGCAATGCTGATACAAATAACCGCAGCGGATAGGCGAGTAACCAAAGCAGGGTTTCGAGTTTCACGCATTTTAACAAGCAGCACTGGAATATTTCCATTTGTTTTGATGTGTTTGTTACTTGGATCTTAAATTGCGAATGCCACAATGTCCCTCATTGAACAATGCTTATCCGTTTTGTGAGTGCCCCCATCACATGCAGTGAACTTCCATAAAACCAACATAAGATATATACGTGAAAACAACAAAAGAAACCATGACATGAGAAAACTCTGCGTCTTTTATAACTAGAAACCATAGGAACTAGGACATTTCGTTGCACCTTAACTGCACTCGAATGAATAGTTCTAACAATTGCAACTCAGCGTTGAGTTTTATTCAAGTACTCTACACAGAAAATAAATTTACTCGTTACAATTACGAGAAATGTCGACAACTTCCATTAGGTCAATTCAGCCGAAGCAGAAGTAGCATTCACGATGTCAACAAATGTACTAAGCCATCTCAAGAGAAAAATGAAAAGTGCTCTTACAAACAGAGAAATATCGAAACGAAAGTAATGACAAGCGAAAAGGAAAACATTTCGAAGGCACATACCGCAGTCTATAATTTTGATAATGTTCCTCTAATGGCTTTCAGCCATCGTCGAAATGAGCAATATCTGCACAAACACAGCGATTTGGAGCGAAAAACATAAGTATAAACTCGTAAAAGATTCCTCGACAGAATTTGTCAAAGTAACCAAGGATTCACAATAAAACGAAGATAAGTTCAAACGCAAAGTAAAGACTCGGCGAGTTGTAGTCAGAAGTCACAGCGAACTGTTCAAGAGTGGGAAATCAAAACAGAAGAGCTGAAAAAGGACACTGATCTGTAAAATGTAGAATCTAACTAGACGTCCGTAGAAAGCATCTTTCAGATACAGAGAAAGAGAGAGAGTGGAAACAATAACCTCTGCATGATGCCAAGTGATCTACTCTTGACATGCAAAAACTCACGAGATTTGATGCAGGAAGCAGCAGGTGAGGAAAAATGCAATAAACCGGAATGAATCCGCATAACTACAAAAACAACTAAATCTTTAACTTTAAACTACTAATCTATGCATGCACCACTCGTAACTGTCAACAGGTATAACAAAAACGATGATTCCTAAGTCCTAATTCCTAATCAATAACAGAACTAGCTAGAACTAATAGCCACTATAGTATATGTGAACAGTATGTAACACTGACCACTCAAAATATTCGCTACTACAGCTACGGCTGGGAATTTCAGCAACGGAATATCATTAGAAAATAGCAAACTTTGGATCAATATCCAGCTCCTTGAGCAGTTTTTCAGCAAGGAAACGGTCAATGTTGAACGGTTTGAAATCCGGAGGTAGCTCCTTTATTCTATGATAAGTAACAATAGTTGGATCAATCTCTCCGGTTGGTGTTTCACGAAAAGACCGCCAGGCTGTAAAAACTATGATAGGATTGGAAGTTGGAAATAACAAACATAATTAATTAATATAAAGGAAAATATATCAATCGAAATATCAATGAAATCAAAGAACGAGAAACGAAGATGTGAGGTGCACGAGTGAGGCTGTACAGGCAAAGCAGAAACTTTCGTCGAGAAAGAAAAATATTCAGAATCGAAAAACATCACTATGAGTTTAAAAAAAAAACTCGAAAAGAGGATATTACCATGAGAGAATGCTAACTGTGCTCTAGAGTGACGCCTACTTGTGGAACATCCAAAAAAGAAAACATTGCGTAAACGTCTCCGATAGGTAGTGTTAAAAGCAGCGCTTGCGACGGAGAGCTCTTTTATATACTGTTATGTGCTAGACGCAGTTAACTAACAAGTATTGGCGAGAAGTAAAGACAAAGCAAAGGGATTGGGCAAGTAGATCTCCCTCTGTTGAACCTAAGTAACTTGTATTACCATCTTCTTTCCAGTAGCCGGTTGTGAAACTCTGTATATGGGACTAGACATGAGACAGAGAGAAATGTACATGTAGGACATGTAGGATTTAAACAAAATGTCAGTCAAATTCTTAATTCTAATGCAAAAAAAATCGAGCTTAGTCACACAGAGAACATAGAAAAAGTCATGCGACAGTCTCATCAGATGTTCATCTAACAACCCGTTGAAGTGCAGACTCAATGATTGTGTGACCCAATCATTCGGATTCTGGGACAAAATTTCAAGCACATCCTTGCAGAGGATAGGTACTACAGAAAGTAGGTAACCGAATAATAGATAGATAATTAGATTCATTGCAGTCTAGTCTTATGTGATACAAACAATCCCTATAAACTTTACTCTCAACGATCAAGAATGGACTTCAAAATCACTGACACTATAACACTATACTTCTGCTTCTATTATGGCCTTGAGGTCGATTCCTACATTAATAACGAATCCGTTGTTATTTACGGTATCTGCTGTTTATCATTGAAAAACCGCTTTTATTTAATATTGGTTGTAAACAACCCCAAGACGTAATTATTGATTTATGCTTTGCACCATAAGATAAGCCGTTACTAATAAAAACAGAAGTTAACAATGTACTTATTTCTTTGATGTCATTTAGACAAATAAATAAATACCTTCTTATATAATGCAATCGCACTCATCTTTTAATCTCAATCTTCGAAAATAATAAGTTCATACCGCTGATTTAACGCCACAATTACTACTACTAATTACTGGTGCCTTTTGGATTTTGGAAGGCAAAAGACAAAACAAGATGTAGGGCCAGCACCTGTGGTACACAACTGGTGAACGAAGACTCCCTGACTTCTTTTTCCCACACTGTTTCAATCATAGTCCCCATTATAGTTTCTAAATCGGAATAAAACACCGTTATCAACAAAGGAGTCACAGTGTAAATAAAGGCGTTAATGGAAAATACGATGAGATGTTTAAAAATCAGACCAAACAGTCTATGAAAAAACAAAGCCAATCGTAGGTTTTGGTTCATTGCAAAAATCCGCAGAACTGATTGCGAGCATAACCGAAAGATGAATGAGTTTAATTAACGACCAATCGGAGGGGTCACGTGCGCCACGAGGCACGGAAAGACAAGAACAAAAGTCTCTTCGCGTCTACGTACAAAAACAGTTAACATAAAATGAGAAAAGGACAGGAACTGAAGAGGCATAGTAAGGTGAAGACGATATGAAGCAGCTGCGTTAACGATTGCACCGTGCTTCATGTCGGTTTGACTCGAAGCGGCGCGGTGGAGCATAGCTGTTAGGATCTGAGGAGGACTCTTGTTAGCACCACTACTTGCAACAGTTCGCGGTGGTCAACCTCGATTGCAACGCTAGCTCATGCGCCGCTTCGAGCGAAGCCGCTTAGGCTGCCCGCAGTGTCCACAGCTTTACGTAACTGCACCGTGCTTCAGATCGTTTAGACCTTACTATATCTCTTCAGTTCCTTGCCTTCTCTTATTTTATATTAACTGTTTTTTGTGTTGTGGGTACGAAGAGACTCTTGTTTTTGTGTTTTCAATAGGTCAGACAAACAGGCGATAGAGAATGTAATAACAAAGACTTTCCGTTCGAATCCACTATAGAAGTCTTTGCACAAATGCAAGAGCTTAACCTTATGCTGAGTATTATGTTATGCAAGTCAGGCCTCGAATAGCTGTCCAATGCGAAGAAGAGAACGGAATTAAAAAAACAGCTAATTTAGTCGAAGATGAAGTACATGCTTGTTTGAAATCGCCATTGACAAAACGATAAACTTTGTATTGTATTACTTATAGATTTGACCATAATCCTTGACAATTTAGATTCGGTCATAATCTTTAACAACAGTAAACAGTTAAAGACTGTGAACACCATAAAAAATAAACAACCAACAAAATGTATGAATGATTTAGCTTCGAAGCAAACGATGAGTACAATGTAAGGTTTGCTAGTGTCCATGTGACACCTTCGGCTTGTTCACAGCGGTTGTGCTTGTCGATACGATCAAAAGGCGCAGAAGATGATGCGCGCAATGCGATATTAAAGGCATAACCCCACGAATATGGGGTGGTACCGATTTCAGGTGGAGTATTCGTATACGGGATAGTGCATTATGGAGAAAGGGGTTATTCCGTCCATTTCTTCCTAATTGCCGTAAAAAACGGCCCGGAAGATATAGCGCGTGCACAGGGCTGGCGCGCTCCAATCGAACTCATTGCAGAAAATAGCGCGCCGGAACGCTCGAAGCCGTATTTTATGTTTTTTACAGCAACTGAGAAGAAATCAACGGAATCAGCCTTATCTCCATAATCTACGATTCCGTATGGGCATAACCCACCTGAAAACCGCACCACCCCAGATTCGTGGGGTGATGCCTTTAAGGTCATTTTTTTACAACAAACCCGATAACTGCAACAGAAATTCAGTGGAGTATCCGATGGAAGAGCGCAAGTGCAGCCCAAAGCCGGTAGTTTCAGGGTTAAAGTTAAAGGATAAAGTTTCTGGTGTTAACCAATCCGCTTGGGATGCGCCCCTCGTTCACTTCAATTCAGAATCATTTGAGGCCTACGAACGTGTAACTGGCCTATACAATGACTTGGGATGACTAGCCAATGTGTTAAGTTAGTGCTTTTACTATCCCAGACAAGTCTGGTACCAATTTATCGACCCTGAAGGGACGAAGGGCTTAGTGAGCACTAGGGCGGATTCGAACCTCCGATCGATCGTGCAGGAAGCGGAACCTCTAACCGCTACACTACACCCGCCGCAGTTTCAGGGTTAAAAGAAAAATAACAATCAAAACACCTGTGGTTCAAGATCTAATAAACAAGCTGAAAAAGATGTCTTGCGCAGAGACCGCTGAAGAGAAGTTCTCGACACAAAAGAAGGAGCAGAATGCCGACGAAACCCTCCCCACTGTTCCACAATCAAAGCACAGTCCAGTTGCTTTTTTCGGAGAAAAAGTAGAGGAAAAAATAGGAAACCGACCCTACCGCCTAAATTGAATATCCTAAATTGCATCTGCTGAAATCTTCCCCAATCTCCTCTTAAAGGCATCCCCCACGAATCTGGGATGGTACGAATTTCAGGTGGGCAATGCCTATATGGGTTCGTAGATTATAGAGAGGGAGATCATTCCGTTCATTTCTTCCTAATTGCTGTAAAAAAACGGCACGAAAGATGCGGCTTCGAGCGTTCCGGGGCGCCATTTTCTACAACGAGTTCGACTGGAGCACTCCTGCATGTGCACTTGCCGCATCTTCAGAGCGGTTTTTAGGAAGAAATTAGGAAGAAATGGAAGGAACCACCCTCCTCCCCATAATCTACAAACCCGTATAGACACTGCCCACCTGAATTCGTACCACCCCAGATTTGTGGGGTGATGCCTTTAAATGAGGTCCCTTTTTGTACTATAACTCGGCAAAGGTTATTGTCGTACAAACAATCTGCAGCTGCGGCAAGGTGAAAACCTACACCAGTTTTGTATCGCATGAGACAAATGAACTTTGCGAAAGCTTGGGTTGCGAAATGCAGATAGATGAACCGCGGGTAACAACAATGACAGATGTTCGCTGATCACATGCACGTTGAACATCGCAGAAATCGTGAGCTCTCGTGGAGTACATCAAATAACCGCGAATAAAGAGTGGAACGATATTGAAGATTGGAGACAAGATGTAAAATAATAATAACAAGCAGATTCAATGAAAGTATGGAGATATGCAACCAAAATTTACATTTCTTGGAAGACGTAGTTGTTTTTTAAAATAAAAATGATGCGAACGGTGTAAAACAGGAGTAAGGTCACAAAAAAATAATTTTTCTGAAGGAGGAAAACACCTACTACAAGCCTAGGTAGAAGTGTAGAGGACCAATGGAGGAAGAGTGAAACGGAAAGTGGAAAGATGCAGGTTTCATGAGCTAAATAAACATAAAAATTTCGCGAAACCTACAGTTGTGAAGGAATTCGATTTGTTGTTCAACGAGAGGAGATGACGGGGTTGATGGAGGTGTAAGAGTCAACGGTGTTTCGTTACGTTTCACTTTAGGCTTGTTGAAAACTGGGACAGGGCTGAAAATAATAGCATAGGATGAATGTTCTAGGAATGTCAAAATATTACTGGAAATAAAGCTATGTTTTTACCTGCGCTAGCGACAGCCGAGATAATTAGCACAGTTAGATTATTAACAGAACAAATGCATTAAGGAGTGGAGGTTATACAACAAAATAACTTCCATTCTTAGCCGTCACGCTACTTACTTGATACCTCCATTATCATGTTGCTCACATAATAATTTCATATGCGATCAGAAATGAACACTGGTAAGGTAGTAGATACTTAGTTAATCCGCTCCACTTTCCTTCAAAGTTCTGTATGAAGGAAAGTTTTGTTGGAACTATGAACATACTTTTTCAACTGCTAAATACTCACTCTTGCTAAAGGGAAAAGTAAATAAGGCAAGAAAGAAACTCACATTTCCGCTTGGTGAAGAAATTGGTCACACTCTTTCTTGGAAGAAACATCTAAACAGAAACAAAAGGTCAAACAATTCTACGCAACGTGCCAACAATGCAGCAATACTTGATAACAGGTGACAATTCAATTACCTAAAGAAACTGATGGAATCTTGCAAATGCGAGTACGAATAACAGAACGTAACTCGACAGCACGAAAAATAACGTCGTACAAAATCTTTTCAGAGCAATAGCAGTTGAATAAGGTGTAACGTTAGGAGGATTTAAGCCAAGAATGAAATACTAGAGCTTGAAGACGAAAACTTACTCGAACGTTTTTCACTGCCCCTCTGAAACGCTTGTGGTCTCTGGTAGTTATATGAAGATCGTTGCTTATGTTGTATTGATGGGAGCGCAGTTCGTGAAACAGCAGAATGGCCCGCCTTGTACATCTCGATTCCTGTAAATGGGAAATTCTAATTGACGGCACAATAACAGTAGATGTTGCGTGAAAACACATCTATTCTGGGACGAAATCCCAGCTATGTCGGGGCAAATGCGCGAGAAGAGCTACAGGGTCCTCGACGTTAGCTCTCCTTGAATGCTACGCGTTTGCAAATGACGACCTCTCTGATGCCGCACGATCATGAGGGCGGTTCTGAGGAGGGCACAAATAAATCAGGTATTTGGCAGCTGTACTCTGAAGTGTCGTCAGCATTGATCCATATTTGGTTCGAAAATTTTCATCCTCTGCGACTATATACTCCCTTGAGGATGTCGACTTCCTCGGTAAAGAAGGTACTGTATGTGGTGTTTTTGTGTGACATTTAGACATTGTTCGGAGTAAATTCTCCGGTATTCTTGTTCTTGTCCATTTCTTGACAAAGTTCATATACCGGGTACTGATTAACGAGTGTGTTTCTTTTTGTTTGGTGATTTTCCCGGTTATGAACGAACGATCCATTTAGTCATCTGCGGAGGAAGAGCTGGAGAAGCAGTATCGTGACTACAAAGCTCAATTCGATCAGTGGAAAGAGAAAAACAAGTGAGTCGCTTATTAATTGCAGATTTCATCTATTACTACGTCCAGGTTATATGGGTTGGATAAAATGTAGTTAGGGGAGGAGTGGGAAGGGGATGAGACGCCAGGTGTCGCTCTTATTTCTCGAAGTTAATAATTAAATCAATCCAGGACCTAAGGCATAAGCATTAGTTTTGGAGGATCTCTGACATACACGCTAAGGTTACTGAGAGAGCAAAAAATAAGTTGGAACGTCGAGAAATAAGGGCGCCACTGAATGTTTCCCTCCTATCTACTATATTTTTCCCCGATGGGTCTGCTTTATACTAGTTCTGTTTGTTCAGATGGCATTCGGTTAACTTTCAAAAAAAGGCAACTAAAATCGCGTGCTTCTTGAGCAACTAATATTTTGGAAAGCGGAAGTTTGGTGCAGTCGCCAAAGTTTGAATACATGAATTGGTATGGTTCTTGTACATATGATCGCAAATAGATTGGATCAGTCTGCAGTGAGACTGTTGCGGAATTTTACCCTACCTTCTTTCTTTTTCGATGTGTGGGTGGTACAGCGACAACTTCCCAAAATTTCATTCACTTTAATCTTTTGGTCTCTTTTAGTTCTCTTTTTAAAAATCTGGTATTGACACCCCGCATTCATTCATTTCGAATCTGCGCCAAGTACAACTTGTGAAGCATTTGTCTCTGGGAGCTGGAAAATCTTGAATGTCCTCTTTAAGTTCGTTAAGTGAAGAGTTTCCTTAGTTACTCTCTTAGAGAGCAGTAGAATAAAACGGAGAGATCCTTAGTCTACTTTGCTTTGCAAAGTGTATGGTAAAGGAGTTATACCAAGAATCCTGCGTGAGGAAGGAATCGCGAGGAGGAAGCGAGAAAATCTTGTGTTATGGTTGTAGATTGCAGAATCACGGGTGGTTCCGTGGTGGTGGTGGTGCGGGTTTCAGGTGGGTTATGCCTATGCGGGTCGTAGATTATGAGGGCGGTGATTCCGTCCATTCCTCCTTAATTGCTGTAAAAAACGGTCCGGAAGATGCAGCACGTGCACATGCAGGCGCGCTCCAATTGAGCTCGTTGTAGAAAATAGCGCCCCGGAACGCTCGAAGCCGCATCTTCCGAGCCGTTTTTACGGCAATTAGGAAGAAATGAACAGAATCCTCCCCATAATCTCTACACAATCACCATCTCAGACTCATGGGATGGTGCTTTAATGACGCTTTCAGTTGCAACGCGCCACCTTTGTGCACGCACCGCATAAAAATGCGATCGGTCGAAGATCAGTGGTGTCCTCTCACCAGCCTATTCAAGTAAAACCAAACAATAGGCTACTAAGTGACCAGAACTTGTGAATAGAGGAGCGTTCTAACGTACCTCGTTATAACTATGGGGGTTCGGTTCCCATGCCATTTTTTTATGATGATCAGGGATCAGGGAGAGGTGAGCGGAACCACCCCTGATCCTACAATCTACAACCCCATCTCTAGCTTTTCCCGCGGATTCCCTCACCACTTCAGATTCGTGGCATGCTGCCTTTAGGTAAAAAAACGTCCGTACAAATTCCACTGACGAGGTTTTACACTGTAAACATAAATCTTAGCAAATGGACTGCAGTATTAATAAAGCACTCTAGTTTAGTACTATTCTCATAACGAGAATGAAAACTGAAGAGATGAAAACTGAATGGAGAGGCAAATTTGTTGGAAGGAAAAGGAATTTATAGAGGCGTATAGTCTGTAGTACAAACACTTCTATTAATACACACGGTTCAGAAGTTCGGTTGGCACAGAAGCATACGACGCCTATGTTAAGCAATTCCAAGAATGGGAAAAGGATGTCGAGAAACGAAGGAAGTCTTTGAGAGAAAAGGTTGGTTGTTCGATCTTCCTAGCTGCCAAATGTTTATTTGGAGTTTTGTTTTGTGTTAGGTGGTGGTGAGTCAGTATAACACTGGGTGTTTGGGACAAAGCTAGTCACGCCCCACTATCTGTTTTTTAACCAAGAATATGTTGCCATTCCCTCATAGCTTTTTCGGTAGTGTCATAAAATGAAGGATAAAGAAAAGGGTGTAGCGAAGTCGGTAGGAAGTCTCACCATAGGTGCGATAGTAAGGAGCCGAACCCTCCTCAGGTGAAGGGGGTTTAGCTCATGGGGTGCTGCTCAAGTGAAGGGATCCTTTCGCCTACCGGCCAAAAGTGAAGCGAATCAGAGCACCGGCTCCGGCTATCTAATCCACGGGTTTCACTGTGACTGTTCGGTGGATCGATGGTTCGGAACTCCTTTCATATCTCCGCGGTCGATACTAGACTTGTCCAGGAGGATAGGAACAGTGGCTTGATACATCGGCTAGCTCGCATATCACTGTACTGTTCCCGTTCGCAAGCCTCAAACGATGCTGAGTTGAAGTGAATGCACCGGCGCATCCTGAGCGGATTTATTAAAGGCATCACTCCACGAATCTGTAGTGGTACAGATTTCTTGTTATTCGTATACGGGGTCGTAGATTATGGGGAGGAGGGTGATTCCGCTTTTTTTTTCCTAATTGCCGAAGAAAACGGCCCGAAAGATACGGCTTCGAGCGTTCCAGCGCACTATTTTCACAAGAAGTTCGAATGGAGCGCGCCAGCCCTGTGCAGCGTCGCATCTTCCGGGCCGTTTTTTGCGGCAATTATTTTTTTTTTCGGGAAGAAATGGACAGAATCGCATCCCTCTCCATAATCTACTATCCCGTATACGAATACTCCGCCTGAAATCCGTACCACCTCGGATTCGTGGGGTGATGCCTTTAATGCCAGACATTTCGTCCTGTATTACAAATATTTTATTTTAAGAATGTGTGCGAGTTTCGCTTGATTTTAGGCTGAGCGTGAAGCAAATGAACTCAGGGTACAGAAGGAAGAGGAAGAGAAGGCAAAGCTTATTCAAGAAGCTAAAGAAGGTGATTCCTCCAGTGACGTAAACAACATTCTTTTCAGTCGCATCATTCGCTCATTACATTTTTTCTGCTTCAGCCGAAGCCGCAGCTGCATATGCGCAGTCGCAGCAGGCCTATATGGCTCATCATCAAGCCGCTTTGGAACAGGAACAACAACGAATTCAAGTAGTGCAGCAACTGTACTCACTCTGATTGTTTCTTTGTTAACAACTTGCTTTTCGCTTCAAGGCTCAACAGCAAGCAGCACAGCTTGTCCAAGTCGTTGCTCAACAGCAACAGCAATTCGCTCATCCACCCCCTTCCCTTGTTGCTCAAGTGCCTGCGCAAGTACCACATGGACAAGGTATTCTTTAGTTTTATGATTTTCATGCGTGCAATCTGTACAGTATTTTCTTCACTATGTAGTCATAATTAGTGGATCACAGGTGACCTTAACGCTGAAAACGTCTTTAAGGAGATGGTAAACGTAGTAATGGGTGGAGCAGCTGCAGCGCTAGGCACAAGTAAGTTTGTTTTCTTTCGATCACAGTTTCATTTTCCTGGTTTTTTTTTTGTCAATAACTTTTCTGCGATATTTTAGCTGTCACGCAGCAGCCTCCTCCAGCCATGCCTGGTGCTCCTGGCCCTGCTGGCCCACCTCCACAACTTTGGGGTAATGCCAAAACGACATATGATGTGAAGGTAATTGAAGATTTTTTGAAGATTTTGTTCCGGCAACCTAGAAGCTCTTAAGAGCTGCGAGTGTAACGATCTCTAATCCAGTTTGTGTTGGATGCTGTTCCTCTCAACGTTACATTTTTGTCATTTTATTCATTTCTTAATTTTTATTACTATTCATTTATTCACCTACTGATGATCTACTGATACTACTGATGATCCACTCTGTAGCAGAAAAACTTTTGGCTTTTGTAGTATAATAGATTTCAAAGGTTGTGCACCAAAATAAACACTGGTTTTCTCATCTTGCGTAGTTCGTTATTTTCCTACGTCAGCGGTCTATTCTTCATTGTGGATGAATTTTGCACTGCTATTTGTTCCCCATGTTTTTTTAATGTATTAAGATTGCTTGTGACTGTGATTTTTGTAACTATTCTCGCATTTTGGATCATCACAATCATAGGTGCGATAGGGAGGAGTCGGACACTCCTCAGGTGAAGGGGGGTCTAGCTCATGAGGTGCAGCGCAAACCCTTCGCCAACCATCCAAAAGTGAAGGGGTCCCTTTGTCAACCGCCTAGAAGTGAAAGGAGTCTTTTTCCCAGCCGTCCAAAAGTAAAGCGGGTTGGAGCACCGGGTCCAACTATCGCATGTGCGATTTCGATTGGATTCCGCGTTGAAATTATAGGTTAGTCCACGTGTCTGATGACCCAAAACACCTCTTTATCGTTTTGTAGAATCGAATATTCACTTGAGCTGTTTATAACACCAGTAGCGTAAGATCTGCGAATGCTCAACTAAATTAGTGGATTCTCAAGGGAAATGAGGAAGGAGAAACAAAGTGAAACTAATAATGGATCAAGAAGCAGGTGATACATTCGAATCAAAAAGGTTTTATTTTCTGCGAAAACAGTTGTCGGGCCATGTAATATGAAATATTAAGAATAAGAGATAAGTGCCCTTTAATGTATGATATGAGGATAGGAGACCAGTTAAATACGGTACAATTTTTGTCCATCAAATTGCACTCCAATGAACACGAATCGATGCATGTTTTTCTTTCTTGGCCTTGCTCTAAACACTACCTTGCTCAGCTTTTATACAATCACTTTGTCGAAGTGAGCATTTCGTCTTCCAGAATCTGATCGGAAATAACGTAGCGAATTAGTTATCAAGGTAGAGTGATGACTTTCTTCATAATATTGGTTTTATTAAAATATTTGTCACAGAGTTGAGTCCAGCTAATTTACATAAAAAGCATGATTTTTTCTGAAAGTGAGAATAGCCAAACTATCAGAAAATTCTCATGCTCATTCCATGTTTTCTTATTAGTTTGCTTTTCAGTACAGCTTTTTCTTGTTTCTAACGAATGTCTTTCAAGCATAATGAATTTTATCAAAGCTTTTTCTTTTTGAGAAATTTCAGATGTGTCTGTCTGAGATAGATTGAACCATCTTTATGTCTGAGATTGGTTTGGAGTGGTTATGAATATGCATTCTTTAGCCTATAGCGTTGTAATATGTTCTGAAAGTTGAGTTTGGTATCATTACCGAGGTCTGCTTTCAGGTTTTCATTTTATATGCTATGTAAGATGTTCTACACTTCGAAACAATTCTCCCTCACATCTCACCTGTTCTCCTGCTACTCTTCGATTGGATTGAATTGACTCCAAATGGGTGCTACTTCTCTCTCTATACGCTCTTGCAAGAGTCCTCCAGTGATTCTTATTCGTTTGAGCGACACGAAGACCGCGTTTTCTTGAAAAATGCTTTATGAAGAAATCTGACTATGTGGTCGTCGGTTATGTGCTTTTTTTCTATTTTGAAGAATTCGTTCGCGTGTCGAGTCGAACCAACTTGATGTTTTGGTTTCGCTTTATAAAATTTCCGGCTTTCTTCTCCATTTTTAGCAAAAAAAAAATCTTTCGCGTAGGTGGTGATAGTTCGATAACATGGGGAGGGGGATTTCTTTCACAACGGGGTGTTCGGGCAAGACTTCTTATAGGCGATGATGTGGTCTGTCTCATAATCCTACTCTCCACAGAATTCTCTGCAGACTTTCTCGAAGTATGTTTGCCCTTCCCTACAGAACGTCTCCATGTCTACATAGGTATAATATCGATTTCCTATTCATCTTAGCTTAATGTTGCAGCGTAAGCGATGATTAACAAGGTTGGCATCGACCTACATCTTAACAAATGTAGACGTCGGATTTGGATTTTCATCTGTTCAAAAATCCTTTGTGCTGATGTCAGGTATTACCGACGACGACGTAAGAAGTAGTTTTGAGACTGTTAGCCAGGTCGCTTATGGTGCTTGATGATTGTGTCTATAGTGACGCATAATCTGAAATCTTTCTTTATTTGTATCTCTCATCTTTTCAACTTGAAGTTGACTAAAATTGATAGTGCAGACGTCATTGGTTTATGGATGGTAGGTCTTGAATTAGTATTAACCTTGAATGGCATCCGAATAGTTCCTAAGGAGGTCATGTCAAACGACTTTCTCTTACAGTGAGGGTTTTTTTGTAAACGTTATTCTAATGCCGTACAAATTATAACATAAATATTTGTCGTAATCAATTCCAAAAAGTTTAAAAATTATACTTTGGTTATAGGTAAAATGTTTTTTGAAGTACTCTATTGCGAAGTGTGATACTCTTTTTCATAGGCTTTGAGGAGTTACATTTTATCAATGATAAATCTGAACAAAGTGGGCTGGTAAATCATTTACGGATTTCTACAAAGACAAGGAGCTAACACACTTCATTAGGTGCTCAAGTAAAGTCAGATTAAATTTTATACTTTCTTCAAAGTGTACTGAATTTCTAAATTAAGAATTCGTTCACTCGGGTCAAAAGGATTGAAGTTCGATGCAGTTGCGAAAGCGGTTGCGCTTGCAGCGGTTAGAATCGAGTAAGGACCCCTGCTACCACCATCTATTGTTGCAGTTCGCGGTGATCACACCTCGATTCCAACCGCTGCGCTCCACCGCATCGCTTCCAGCACAATCGCTTGGGCAACTACACTATACTTCATGTCGTTTTGACTCTACTATACAAAAAATATTAGGGACGCATGCGAGTTTCTCCCAGGCCTGGCCACATTAAGTACATTATTATTCTTTTAAGCTGTGAAATTAAAGTTTCCCCTTGTTTTATCAAGTGGAATAATAGTGAAATGTTTATGCAGATCCTCTAATCTTGAGAACCCACCGTTTGTCAACATTCTGGAGATCAAACTACAATCTTGATAATTCTCGTCCTGATCCTGGTAACACAAACGGATTACTGTTTTACTTTTAGATTTGGTTAATTATTCTTGAGATGCTCTGAGTTATGCAACATATGTACTCGCCTGCTGTTCACCCAATTCTTGCAGTTATTCTTGACTGTCTTCCATACTCAAAGATATTGTCAGCGTCTACTGTTTTCAATCGGCAGGGGAAAGAGGAAATGTATGCTAAAAAAAAGAACGGTCCTTTATCGTCTACCCGATTGAACCCGACTATATGTGTTACTTAAACTTTGTGGTCTTACTTAAAGGCAGTATACCACAAATCTGAGGTGGTGCGGACTTTAGGTGGAGTATCTGTGTACGGGGTCGTAGATTATGGAGACGAGGGTAGTTCCGCTCATCTCTCCCCGCATTACTGCAGACAGCCGCCTCCAGAATGCTGTTTTGTACGACGCCATCCATTGCAACGCTCCACCCCTTGCGCCGCCTCCGCCCTGTGACTCGTCGAAAATCTATTCGGACTGCTCTGATGGGTAGTAAGGGACGCTACGCGTGCAAGGGTGGCGCGTTGCAATAGAAGGCATCGTACAAAACAGCATTTCAAAACATCATTGCGATTGCTCGCAATGATTCAGAGAGAGATGAACGGGACTACCCCGGTCTCCATAATCTACGATCCAGTATGCGGATACTCCACCTGAAATCCGTACCACCCCAGATTCGCGATATGCTGCCTTTAACAAATCCAGTTCTTATGCCTGAGATCAAAAGGAATGGCAAACTTTGCCATTGTAAGTTGAGTCAGTTGCTCGGTTTATATCGCACGCGAGAGGTTTATGATGTGGTAAACCTATGTGAATCATAACTAGATCGTCGAGAAATCTCTGAATATCTTTCTCATAGGACTCTGTGCAGTCCTTTTTTACCTTGACCTTCCTTTACCAGCCCGTTTCTGTTCTGCGGCCCAAGAAAAATGCTAGTGCTGTTTCTCTTCTAATTCGAAAAGCTTTTCCGAAATTCCTAAAAAAAAACCTGGTAGTAACGCCTTAAGCGTGGGCGCTAACAACATATACTCTAATGTAACTCTTCTTCCCTTAATATTATATTGCCTATTATTCTTCTCTTAAAATTATATTTTTTACCTTGGCCAATATCTTTAAATATGGTGTGAATGAGAAGTTAGTGCGTTATCGTTAGTCTCCTTATTATTTGATTTTGTTTTTAAATTTCTTTCTCAAATATATCTTGACAGTACCAAATGTTTCTTATCATTAAGATTACGTTCTTTTTAGGATCCTCTGTTCCTTCGTTGGGGTGCGCGTGCTGCTCCGGCGCACAATCCTCCTGTGATCCGACCACCAATGGTAGGGAGATATTCTTCCGAGTTTGTTGTTGTTTTCACATACGTTCATCAGCTAACACCTTTATAGCCTGTTGGGCCGTGTTGGATGGTAGAAAATGCCCTGAAAGAGAGAAAAATGGCCATAGCACCTGCTCATCTTCCGCCTCCAATGTTCATTCAACCTCCACCTATGTTGTGATATAATGAATAGAATGTTGTTAACTTAAAGCTTTCGTAATACTAATGATGTTAGCTATTATTTTTCATTTACTTCGTTGTTACTTCTCTCTCTCTCTTGGACAGTCTCTTTTTCTGTTATTTTTCTTTGTTTCTCTTGTCGTGCTTCGAGAACATTTTTTCGCAGGAAATCACACTTTGCTCTCGTTTTTATGCTCTATATTCAAGGGTATCCCAAAGAATATTAGTAGTATTTGCTTGTTGCTGATATCACGATAACTTTTCGGTATGCAGTGTGCGGGGCTGGAACCATGTGTTTCTCAGATGACAACTACTCGGGCATTAGATCAAGGGGAATTCGCGGCCGTGCTAATCTATGGTATCATGGGGCTCTGGACACTAGAGCACCCCGTATTTGAGTATGATTGTTTTGTTAGAAGTGGCGAGTCGGTAACAACGGTTCACCGTGAATTTCGCCAGCGATTCAATATTAATCAAAACAGTTCTGTTCCTGCGCTTAACACAATCTCACGTAGGGTTAATAATCTCAGAGTAGGAGTCTCAATAAGTGAAGAAAGCGCGCATCTCACTCTGCGTGCTACAATGAACATTCATTTCCGTTTATGATTCACGATGACCCTTGTTTTTCCGTTCATGATTATTATATGCAATATTAGTATTATTATTAATATGAAATGCTATGTCCTTATATATTTTGTTCTACCAATAAATCTTGCTTAAAGCAAAAGCCAATGATTTTATTATTATTAAAAAAAACTGTTTCCGCGCGCACCTCCTACAAAACAGTTTGAATAGATGCGGGACATACATGTGAATAGTTCATAAATATGTCATTTTGGCTAACCACTCGCAGAGTTTCGAACAGTTACATGCTGCTTATTCACAAGTAGTATCAACTATGCAGTTGATACTTTCTTGCGATTAATGCGAATTATGACATAGTGGCGAGATATCGTATGTCACGACATCGATGTCGTGAGGATACATCAGCAGCCAAGTTGATGGCTAGTTAATGAGTGTCCAGCCATCTAATGAGGAAGAAGTAGCGGTACTGAAGGTATTTAGACGTTTATTTATTTGAAGATATTTATTTTTTCTAGAAGCCCCATGTAAGCAGCAGGATGTTAGTTGCGACGCAGCACGCCATCGAGAAATTGCTCTTGATTTGGTACATGATAAGAACTCTTCGGAAAAGGTTGCCTTTGCGACAGACTTTCCTTGGATCCTTTTTTTTCTTGCAAATTTTAAACACTTTTGGTAGCCGTGTTTCAGTATTACCGCATTCTTCAATTTTAAAAAAGAAAACAGTCACGACTTATTACGTAACCCTACACAACTACGTTTGTGTTAATGGTGTGGCCCAGGTTTAACCGCACTTTTTGAGGCTATTAGGTTGCAGAAATTTGCCTCATTCCGGAGTCTATGTCCAGCAGTGAGTAAACCACTGACGCGTTTGATAATAACGGTACAAACAACGGAAGTAACACGAAAGCATGCAAGGACTCTCTTCGGTAACTCATTTTCTATTCGATTTTCCAAGGAGATGGTGGATCTTAATCTCGAGTTTCCTGTATTTCCAAAAACTTTCGAAGAATTCTTAATCAAGCCCGACAAAGTTGAGGTACTGATGGAGTCCTTTTCTCAGCTACAGTCCTGATGGACAGGAGCACATGACACCGACAACTTCACTTCAGTGGAAAAAGTTATTGCCATTTTACTGTATGTACTGTTATCCTCAGAAGCATTTGAAGCTTTAAAAGGGACTGACAACGCAAAAAAGTGATTGCACGCATGTATCTAAACGAACAGCGTGACCTTAACATCCCAGAACAGTAGCACAACGCATTAGTTAGCGGAGAATATGAATAAACTTCTTTTCTCTTCCTCCTCGGGGCTGTTGCAACCATATTGGAAGCTTCTCAAATCACCTGAAAAAAGTATCCTAAAAAGAAGAAAGAAAAACGTGTTATTTTGGTCGTAATACTCTCTTTTACTATGCCTGATCTTTTCCTTCGAAAAAAAAAAAACGGTCAAGATTTACTATTGTGGCTGAGACAGTTGATGGGCTTTTACACCTTAGGCCGCTCGCCCTAACCAAAACCAGTTTCCATCATTAAGTTTGACAATCAAGAAAAGTTCTCAAACTTGGGTAATTAAACCATTACACATAGTAACTAAATTATTACAAACCAGTCTGAAGGTCCGGCTAAACCCGGACTTCATACTTTTTGTGGTGTTTGTTTCGCTCGCTTTCACTAATCAATGAAATTTAATAGTAGTGACATTTCCTGTAAAAGCAGAATTGTGATCTGCTGACAAAACAGCAATATTCTTTTTATTTATAAATTTAAGCAAAAGATTTCATAATTTTCTTTCTACAGTGCGTCAGTTCTACATTTGGAGAACATTCAAACTTCAGCTCCAAACACTCTTTCAATACCACCATAATACACACACTGTGTGTTGTGCTGAGAATCTTGGGATCTTTGCTCGAATCGTTCCAGTGAATAAATAGGTGGTTCAGTGAATGTTTATTGCCACAAATAGACGATCACTCGTGAGCAATGAAGGCGAGATATCTCCGAGGCACACCAAGCAACAGCTAGTATAAGCGGGCCCATAAACGCCCATAAACTACTTGAGTTACAGTGAGGTGACAATAACTGACCATCATCGCTAGATGACGCACACAATTTGAAAAAAGTATGAGTTTTCCTCCTGTTTTCCTCCAACAGTTATCACAGAGTGATTTTTAATGTAAAATGACGTGAACGACATCATCATACTGACAGAGATAACGTTCCATGTCACATCATGTAACCACTTGGCAGCTATTTAAGCAGCACGCACGTTTCCACTTTCTGAAGAAAACATGCTAGTAACCTGAGGTGAACTTGCGATAAAATTGCGATAAAATGAAGAACTCGGAGAGGTGAAACGCACCACACGCGGCGGCCAACACACACACACACACACACACACACACACACACACACACACACACACACACACACACACACACACACACACACACACACACACACACACACACACACACACACACACGTGACAGACTATCCTCGTTATTATATAGCATGATCATGATATAGGGCGCGAAGAAAGTTGAAGCTATACATTTAAGGTCACCTATATCATCTGTACTCCCGTTGTTCATCGATTAGCTCGAGCGGGCACCAGTAATACTCTCATTTGTCCCGATCGCAAGTGTTGCCCCGTGGCATTTATTCTTGCGAGGGCTCTCGAACAACACTTTTCTTTGAAGGTCTCCGTAAAGAGGTCTGACCATCGCGTCGGCGGTCTTCCTGTTGTGCGTTTTATGTCGCGTGGTATCCAGTCGCTTAAAGTTCTGGTCCAACGATTGTCGTTGGAACGCATCAGGTGTCCGGCCCACCTAATTTTGCTTTCTTCGGCATATGCTGCAGTGTCTCTGATCTTCAATCGGTGACGTAGGAGTGAAGTTCGAATCCCTTGATTCACTTCCGTAAAGCGGATTATTCCTAGCATCACCCTTTCAATTGAGCGTTCTACGCTGATCGCATTTTCTTCCTGCTTGAGAAACACCCACGTTTCTGAAGCGCAGGTCAAAGCAGGAAGAACGGTGATGTTGAATAGTTGAGCACGGTGTCGGATGTTCTTGGTCCTCTTGACTACATCCTCGATGCTCTTGAATGCTCCCCAAGCCGCTCATTTCCTTCTGCTCCAGCTCTGAGGTCAGGTGGTTCATCATGTTGATTTCCCTAGATATACATAGCTTGTCCAGGTTCAGCTCAAGACCGATCCTTTTGCACGCTTCATCAACTTCGGCCAGCATCCGTTCCGCCTGATTGATGCTTGATGTTATAAGAACAATGTCATCAACGAAATGAAGATGGTGTAAAGGTGGTGGTTGTCAACTTCCAGTCCCATGTCGTCCCATTCCAACTTTCGCATTGCGTTCTCGAGGGTGGCTGTGAATATTTTGGGTGAGATTTTAAGGTCACCTATATCATCTGTACTCCCGTTGTTCATCGATTAGCTCGAGCGGGCACCAGTAATACTCTCATTTGTCCCGATCGCAAGTGTTGCCCCGTGGTATTTATTCTTGCGAGGGCTCTCGAACAACACTTTTCTTTGAAGGTCTCCGTAAAGAGGTCTGACCATCGCGTCGGCGGTCTTCCTGTTGTGCGTTTTAGGTCGCGTGGTATCCAGTCGCTTACAGTTCTGGTCCAACGATTGTCGTTGGAACGCATCAGGTGTCCGGCCCACCTAATTTTGCTTTCTTTGGCATATGCTGCAGTGTCTCTGATCTTCAATCGGTGACGTAGGAATGAAGTTCGAATCCCTTGATTCACTTCCGTAAAGCGGATTATTCCTAGCATAACCCTTTCAATTGAGCGTTCTACGCTGATCGCATTTTCTTCCTGCTTGAGAAACACCCACGTTTCTGAAGCGCAGGTCAAAGCAGGAAGAACGGTGGTGTTGAATAGCTGAGCACGGTGTCGGATGTTCTTGGTCCTCTTGACTACATCCTCGATGCTCTTGAATGCTCCCCAAGCCGCTCGTTTCCTTCTGCTCAAGCTCTGAGGTCAGGTGGTTCATCATGTTGATTTCCCTAGATATTGTCCAGGTTCAGCTCAAGACCGATTCTTTTGCACGTTTCATCAACTTCGGCCAGCATCCGTTCCGCCTGATTGATGCTTGATGTTATAAGAACAATGTCATCAACGAAACGAAGATGGTGGCTGCCAACTTCCAGTCCCATGTTATCCCATTCCAATCCTCGCTTCGCGTTCTCGAGATTGGCACTGACTATTTTGGGTGAAATTGTGTCACTCTCACGAACCCCTTTCTTCACGTCGATTATGACATAATTGAAGAATGGGGAATGAGGTTCGTGAAGTTGCTATGTAACTCACGAAGTATCTTTATGTATGGAGTAGGGACGATTTGGTTATACAAGGCCTCCATGGCCGCTTCGGTCTCAACTGCATCAAAGGGTTTCTTCAGAAAAGATGAAAGTGAGACGCAGTGGCATCTTGTACTCTCGCGATACTTCTATGAGTTTTGAAACCGTGTTTATATGGTCAGTCGTACTGAACCCTCGAAGCTCTGCTTTCTCGCATGGCTGTCCTTCATCAAATGTTTTTGCTATCCTGTTCAGGATAACACTTGTGAAGATTTCGTAGGTGACAGACAGTAAGCAGATTGCACGATAGTTGCCGATGTCTTGTGGGTCTTATTTTACTACAGCACGGTCTTGCTGGTTTTCCATTGCTTAGGAACCCTGCATTCCGATAGATAACAAACTCCGCCAGTGTGTTGATGAGGACTGGAGGTAGGTACTTCAGATGTTCATGTCTCTTGGTGGTTTTGAAGCACTTCGCCTTCCCCCTCGTACTGTCGTGAAGATGTTCTAAAAGCCGTCCTTATAATCAGCTATGTAGTCCATGCTGGTATCTTTCAAAAACCTGGAAAACTAGGCGAGGAGCTCCCATTCGATGATGGTTCTGGGAGTTCGCTTTGTGAACTTCGTGGCTTATTCTCCTCTCCGAAAATCTTCTTCGAAGAAGGCGGTGGTCGGATCCCGTATAAAACTTTGGTACAACAGCCAGTACCTTTTACTGACGATGATATGGTCAATTTCACTATGGTACCCTCTATCGAGAGACTCCTACGTCCAACGTAAAGAGAGAGGCTTCTGGAATTGCGAGCTCCCATGGACGATCTTAGTCGTCATGATGAACTCGAAAAGCCTCTTCCCCTACTCATTCCATTGAAATTGAATTGAAAACATTGAAAGCTGTGAGTTCTGATATGAAGATTTTTAGGCGTTCTTCTAGGTCCAATCTTGGCGTCACAATCACCAGCAATGACCTTCGAGAAAGTGCGGTCTTCTCTGTAGAACGTGTCTAGGTCCATGTAGAAAGCTTTGACTTCTTCTTCTTCGTAGCTTGATGTTGGAGCGTAAGCGATGAAGATTATCAAAAATGGCGTTGATCCACATCTTTTCATCCGTAGACGTCCGATTCGGGATGTGAGTTGTTTGAAAGAGTCGACGATTATTACCATATTCGGTTTGACGAGGAAACCAACTCCACCAACTCCTCCATTGTCGCATGTTCCCAAGAACAATTGTTCTCCAGTATCATATACGACGTTCAGTGGGTGGCGTCGCATCATCATCGGTCAGTCCGATGAAGTCGTAAGTAAACTTTCTGGCTTGCGTCATCAGATCTTCAATGGTCGCATCCAATGCAAACTTCCGGGCGTCATAAATACAGAACGTCATCTTATCCCTTTTCCGTTTCGGTAGCCTACATGACTTCTGCAACCCCGTCCTTTCTGACGCTCC
Organism: Necator americanus; assembly: GCF_031761385.1. NCBI lineage: Eukaryota > Metazoa > Nematoda > Chromadorea > Rhabditida > Ancylostomatidae > Necator > Necator americanus. Next base: position 18,945,625 of record NC_087375.1, read on the forward strand.
CGTACCAGGCTTTCCTTTGGAAGCAGGAGGAATCTCCTTCTTAGTAAGAACACAAAAATTATGCCACTTCTAAGTATTGCCACTAAAGGTTAGAATGGGCAAGTCGGTAATGACACCCGTTGCGTTTCCGCTGTCCTCATATTCCTGGACTTGGTTACGCGAGGATTACGGTACTAGTGGCTTTCGCCATTCTCCACGACTGAGCGTACTCGACTTTGGAGAACTATTGTATAGTCCAGCGCCGGGGATTCTATTGCGCCTAATGCCTCTTACAGAATTACTGGAGATTGTTTCTCAAATCCCGGCGCCCGAGGCACTTCCGTATGCGTTAGTGTCTGAGATTTTCTCCTTTTTTCATGAAACGACTAATTAGTAAGTAGAGCAATTTTGAGTCAATAAGCGTTCATAGGAGGGAAATTAGGCAGCCATCTGTTCGTTCAATGTTCCCCATGGGTTCCCCTGTAGATAGATATGGGAGCACGATAAACGGCAGACGCCACGTGCGAAGCTGTCCTTTTATTGGTTTTTTGGCTGCTTCGTTCCAAAATTCTGTAGGACTAAAGACTGAAGTTCTCAGGGTTTGAGCAAAGCAAGGCTGCAAGGACGAATACAATCGGTTTGCTATTTTTCTTTTCCTGACTCGATTTTTAATAGCTTCGCCTATACACCGATTTTACGGGATTTTTTCAACGCATTGGGTTGCTCGCCCAAATCAAAACCGCTCTGGCCAACAAAAAGAGCCCTCAAACTTAAATAGTGAAACTCTTATATGTACTTACTAAATTGTCATCATGCTATATAATAACGAGATTATTCTATCACGTGTGTAACGGAATTTATGCGTGTGTAACAAAATTCCACAAAACAGTGAGATATGTCAAAATGCATCAAATGGCTGCGCTTGCGCAAAGAAGGTAAAATGGGGTGAGACGGGTCCCATTGTGTCCACTAGTTGTATCGGCGCCAGAATGCGGTAAAATGGGTTGGGTCGGGTGCACTGGCGTATAATTGGTGTGCTGTGGTGCACCAGCATCACGCTATTAATTCATGCGGAATTGGCAAAAAATAGATGAAACGTTATGTACGTTTCATAGCCATGACCACTGCACGTGTTGCGTTGCATCTCTGTGACGTGTTTCCCTCAGGTTGGTAACATCCTTTATTCAGAACTTTACTTAGGCAGTCATTTGCAAACGCGTTTCTACTATCTTTCAGAAAGTAGAAACACGTTTGCAAATGACTGCCTAAGTAGTAGCTAACAGTTTTCATGATCTGGCGGGGGAAGTTATCTTTATCAGTGCGTTGATGTCGTTCATTTCATATAACCACATCCCTCTGTGCTAATTGTTGGTGAAAAATAGGAAGAAAACCCATACTTTGGACAATGTTTTCAAATTGTGATGATATCAAAGGAGTGTAAGGGCAAAGTCAGCTTTGAATGTTCTCGATATGTAGCACAACACACAAATCTGTTATTATTTAGCATGATATACACAAACACACGTGGAAGAATAATCCCATTATTATATACCATGATATTATACAGGGCAATTAAAAGTGTGTAGATTAATTACGGTATAATTATGAGCAATTGCGAGATTAATTACTAGCATATACGGAAAATCGAGACCAGAACATATTCTGAGTTGAATTACATGTCCTTTCTGTTGCCTCCAAAAACACATATTCATAAGTAACAGTGTTCCTTCGAAACCTAACAATATAGTAAAGAGTTAATAGTCTCTTTGAAAAGTTTCAAAGGTTAGCCAAGTTCCTCATTTTCAATGTGCAGATTTCTCTGGAATTTTGACGGACCTAGGTGGGATCTCATGATGTCTTTAACTGACTGGGAAGAGAAACCATAATTGTTTGCGATCCATTCATCTCCTTTCCACTTACGAGCAAAAAGTTCTCAAACAATTTCTGACTGTTTCTTTTATTTTCTGATCGAGTACCATTTCAACTTCTTTTTTTGATGTACACCACATATCCGTTGGCTCAAATAGACAGAAAAAAATGTTAAAGCAAATCTTTTCAAACGTTATAATCATTAAGTAATATCATTTTCGAGATTCAGGTTAATGGTGAAACCTGGGAATCTGCTTTAACTCTGCAGAACACATGCCAATGTGGAGTACTGTTCAAGGTAATCCCCAAAACCTAGTCAACTTCTTTCTTTACGGTTTAAAAGCTCTTGATTTCGGCGATCTGAAAAACGCATGTGTTACTTCACCCAAACCGCGAAGTTGGGTAGTTTGACTACTCTATATAGAAGATCTCAATTTAACACAACGGAAGACACGAATGCACGCTTGCAAACAAAAACACGAAAACATATATTTAGTCGTAGGAGTAAATAGAATAGAATAGTTTCTAGAGGTAATATATCTTGACGTAATGAAGTATCAGTAATGCGAACTCGTTTTATGTTCCCCACCTGGAATGATCAAAGACATGTTTCTCAGAAGAGCACTCCGTCTCCCGAGAATCCGTGGACCGTTTTAAGAAGGCAAATGCAGAAAGAATCACCCGTACTTCAGAACCTGATGAACAAACCGAAAAAGACGTTTTAGTCTGCTGGGGAAAATTCTTTAAGTAAAAGTGAAATATGTTATCATTATTGAATCTTGTGGTATGAGACATACACTTTTCGGATGCTTTTTTCACTAAATCAAGCGACCTCGATGAATACGCTAACTTGGAAACTAGGTGGTTTGAAGGAAGAAATAATGATCTAATTTCTAGAAATTGTCTACTCTTAGATTTGGTACACCGACAACATCTTTTTCTAACTTTTGTCGAATACACTCATTTTTCTTCTTCCTTTCCCTACTTTTTCTTCTTTTTCCTTTTTTTCTTCTTCATCCTTCACCTTCTTCCTCTTTCTTTTTCTTCTTCTTTCTTTCTTCTCCTTCTTTTTCTTCAATTTCCCCTTTTCTTTCTTCTTTTTTCTTTTTTCCTTCTTCGTATCCTCCTTTCTTCGTATTTTTCCTCTTCTTTCTTTTTCTTTCTTCCGTTTTAAAACAAATTCATGTTTTGTACAGCACCAAAAGAACTCTTTAAACTTTGGTTTTCATCCCCAAACTTGAGCCTCTTCCAATTTCTAACCAGCTTATTGGTCCTTTATCTGACTTCGACATGAACTATGTAATTCTGCTAACTAATTCTTCGATTTCGCCTTCTTATTAACCTTGGTTTTCTTGTTCTTCTCTTTTGTCTCAAGCAAGGGTTGGTTTTTCAGGTGGTTGAACACTAAAGAATAATGGAAATTTATGAGCTGTTCGTCCCACTTGAAGTACCTTCGTTCTGCTCTCTATTATTGAATTTGTACTGGATTAAGCCGGTCATTGAACTCCCTCTGGAAGTGTTCTTTTTAAAAGTGTTCTGGATTCGGGAAGAGAACTTCGTGCAGAGCAATTCCATGTTCCATAGTAAGAGAAGCACCCTTCAAATAACTACTGCAGAAGTGAGGACAGCATCACGTTAATTTTTGTGCGTGCCCGCATCTCTGAACCTCATCAACCGTTATGTTTGTGCACAATGAAGACCATATGCAGACAGCAGTCATCATCGTCGAGTTTAATGCTCACAACGACTGTGCACCGCTGCAGCGGAATAGTTCATCCGCGCAAGCAGCTAGATTCTGGTGTCTGAATGAGAAGTTGTGTTTTTCTTCATCTCAGCTGATGCTAGCAGATTCCACACCGACTGCTACCGCGACTGATTTTCCTTTCTGTACTGATGAAAACGCTAGAGATTTTACAACTGTTAAGTAGATTTGAACTTTCCACTCCCCTCTCCCCCCGCCCCTCCTCCCTCGTTTTACAGCTTCCTCAGCTTTGGAATTGGAACCTTGCAACAATTGATACGAGTAAACAAACAAACAACAATGCTGTGAAAGTCTTGTCTTTAGTTGTTTATACTTCGTCTACTTATCAAACGTTTCCTAGATTTTTTTATTTCAGGTGAAGTGCACATCTAATGCACGGATAGAGATAGACGATTGCGCTGATATTCTTCTACCGGGAAACGAGGTACAGGTATGTCACACAAAGAATCAATGCAAAAAGCAAAGGTGCTTTCATCCTTCTATTTATAAAGTGGGACTTCTATGTTTTTATTTGTTGGAGCAAATTTCAAAAAAAAAACAACAATGGAACTCAGATCTGCTCTCTGAGCACTTTGCTTCACAGGTGGCGTGTTCCTCGATAGCGTGCATGCTATGACATCTTTACAGTAGAGCATTAAAAATTATATCTAGGAGTTTCTTTTTGCTCAATAGACAACTGTGGAAGGTGGCACTATCGAATGCTGCAAATTAGCAGCATTGCGAGCTGATGCCTGTAATTTGGTTTTCGAGCTTTTGCAGGTGCCATTCAGAAAGAAATGTGCTGCCAGTGGGCAAGACCAGCTGATGGTGTTGTACTGTCTTGTGGGGAAACAGTGGATGAGTGAAGGATCTAGCGCGTTCAGGTAGCTGGCTCAGCTTTGTTACATTGCAGCAACTCCGATAATGAGGGAAACGCTATCACTTTTGCAAAATTCGAATTTGAAGGGTTTACTCGTGTTTTTATCATCTCAAAATTCCCTCGAACAACAATGTTCCTCCAGATCGATGCCCGTACTATTAGTTTGTTTGTCTACAGTGTTACAATGGGTTGACTGCAAAGTTTGTAACAATGGAAGAAATGCGTTGTCTGAGCATACTGCATGAAACTGTATAGATTTAACATTGTTTTGTTATTACCACCACTCGTTCTTTGCCACTATAGTGGGATGGGATCAATTTATGTACTTATCGCTTCAGTTCAAGATGTAGATTTTCCCGTAGGTGTTCCCTAGTAATCTGAATATGCAATATGTTCCTTGTCATTGTAATCGTACTGGTTATCTCTATGAACTAAAACTTTTCGTTTGAGTATATTTGAGTAATGATATAATCGCATAATAATAATAATATTTGAAGAGCGATCGGAACAAATATGTACTCTCAACTCCACAGTTTTTTCTATTGATGGTCGATATCTGTCGAAAGCTTTAGCACTGTTTTGATCTCTACCGTAGTCAAATGTTTTCTTAGCATACATATTTATACTACTACTTACTGTTAACGCATCCAAATTTTTGGAAACGAATGTAGGTGATTTCCGAGCGCTACATCTACCACTTTTGTCGATATCTTTTCCATACTGCTTCTTGATAGTTGTGGACTTTTCCGAATCCTCAGTGCGCTCAAACTAGCATTTTATATGCAATCACCATTTTTTACAGATGTTGGGAAAGAGCGAAGAAACAAGATGTTATCACAAGAAGAAAGATCATTAACATCATCGAAAAGTGATCAAAAACGCGGGAAAACCGTTTATTAACGGACTTATCTTAAGCACAAAATGTGATCCGACATATGGACATCTCACTAGTAATCAAATAAATATAACGAGATCAACGAGCTTTAGAGATAATGACAAGATGCACGTAGTAGAGCGGTGGATTGCAGGCCGATGAAGTGCTGACGTAGTACTTCATCTTCGTCGTCGCCCAAATGGCATGATGTTTCGGTCGAAGTCTTCCCTTTTACCGAATGACATCATTTCTCGATTGAAGTCACTCAGGTCTCGTTTCCCAAATGGCAGAAATTCACGTTCGTACTGAAAAAACCTGTTTATGTTCAGGGACGGGTTGCGGTACTTTTGAAAAGCTATGAGATTGGCGGATAGGAAAAGTCGCACGAAGTTGAGTTTGTCGGCTACGATACTTGCAATTCGTGTATTGATTCAAGTGTGCACTTGGGTTGAATAGCGCAAGGTAGGGGAAAGAACCGAAGGTTTACTTTATTCAATAGGCTCTAGGCTCGAGCTTTCTTTTATAATATTTTTGTATCGTATCGGCGCAGAATGGATCAACCAGTTGAACGGGTTGGACTTTTGATTGAGGAAGAGTAGAAAGAAGAGTTCGTGTGTGTTTTAGGTAAGGAGCGTTCGACGGAACACTGCCTTTCGTTATTGACACATTTAGCGCCTACTATATGTCTGCCATCGAGGAAGCTTTGGTGAAACTCTTTCGGAGTCAACCTATTTGAGACTGAATGCAGATGAGCGTACGTCACCAAGTTTGCTCGGCTTGTTTTATTACAGCTAACATGATCGTCTACATTGAAAACTGTCACGCATAGAAATATAAATTAAAACAAATCCACTCAAGGAGTTTCACGTCTTACCGGGGTTCTTTTACGACCCGGTCGCGAATTGGGGGGTATGGGACGTTTTAGTGGGGAAGGGTACGTTGAAAATGCTTTTCTGCAATAGCTGCCACAATCGTATCGTAGAATCACGGAATTATGACTCGCAGAACTTTAAAAAAGTTTTGCATAAACGCTAGAAGTTAAAAAATATATAAGAAGCAAGTGTGTAGCGGCGACCAACGATCTTGCTTTATGTGAAGACTTTGCGGTTTTGATCTACAAGGTCATAGGCGGGTCACATCGTAATTAGTATTAGCGAAGTGGTTCCATCATGGGATGGTCCGCTAATATCACTACGGATTACGGTGAGGCGGTTCTGTGTGTTCACTTCCTTCCCAATTTGTTATGTTGACTTCTGTTTTGTTTTTCATACATTTCTCCAAATGGCGGCAAACAGTTGATTGTGACATGTTGAGCTTCTGCACTAACTCTCGTTATAGACGTGGATTTCGTTCCAACATTGACTTCAAAGTATCGTCACCAAAATCTGAAGGGCGCCACTCGTGGCCCCTCTTTGTTCGTCTTGTCAGTCTATTAAGTTGGGTCATAAATCGCGTACGTTTTCTTTTTTGAATATATATTTCTCTCCACAGAACTCCACGGAAGCGAATTTGACAAAGCAATTTGTGACCGGCCCCTCTATCACTCCTTACACATAACATATTTCTTGAACCGTGATCGCAGCACTAGCTCCTTTAAGCTCTCAAATCATCACGTGGCGTAAGTGTATCTTTTGATTTTCCCTTTTCAAGGGGAACGTCAAGATTATACATTGCACAACACTAGACTAGTGTCTGAGGACTAGCCGAAGTTCTTCCTTCGTGGCGATGACGAAAATCCCTTGTTTTGGTAACTCATTGCATACTTAAACAATAACAATAGGTATCATGTACCTATTGAGTTATTTATGACCCAATCTCATACAAAAAGTGCTCGCGCAGAATCCATCCATTCATCACTGATCCATAGACTGCGACACTGGGTGGCTTTCGTGACGAAGAGTTGTTACCAAAGATTCCGTGCTCCCTCTAGGCATTCCATCTATTTGGGTTGTGTTTCTGCGTGATGTGAGGTGATGTGAGGTGATGTGGGTGTGATGGATGTCATCATCTTTTTGGAATACTTGCACTACATAAGAAGTTCGGTCAAAATAAGAAGCAACATATCCGACATCTCAACAGTAAAAGTAGTAAACAGTCAAGATAGTACTAGAAAAAGGTGAACTTATAAAGCTAGATTGTTGCTTTGCGGAGGAAGGTAAAAATTTGTGTGGAATTAGGATAGATTGAGACAAGGACAACTAAAAACCGGCAAATCTCCTACATGAGGAACTCACTTTATGTACGCTTGCATCATCCTTTTTGAAATCAATGCAGTTTTGTGTATAAAACAATAATTTGCTTCAAAAGATCGAGAGTATTAAATTCCTTTATTTCTAATAGTGCCTCATGTTGGAGAAGGAAGCAGGGAGTTGGCTTTATGATTCACCTGTAAATTTTCGTTTCGATTGAAGAACGATTTGAGAGCATTCCAAGAAATGAGAAATGTCTGAAAGGATTGTCTCTCCAGGAACTGCGTTGCGAATTGCCTTCTTAATACTAGGGTGACTCAAAAGCAGTATGAATAGTTGGAATCATCGATCTATTTCAATTTCAAACAAATCGTATGTGCTAAGTAAAGAAGTTCTGCATCACATAGAAGAATCCTGGTGGTGTATCCGGTATTATGATTTTCGTCATACTTTCTATTGTATTTACCATTACTTACTTTTGGCTCTTAGAATGAAGTTTGAAAAATCGTTATCAAAGTTCCTGCTCATTATTGTTTACCCGACTGAACGTCAGGCTGATTCCGGACATCAGACCTCTTGTTGTACACGCTTTGCTCCGTCTTCACTAATGAATAAAAATTAAATATGAATAGAAATAGTACTGGCATTTTCGGTAAAATAAAAACGGTATTTCTTCTAAGGAGGCATCTTTAGTTTTTTTTGCTTTACAATTTGGAGGATTTATGAAATGATGATAAATTGGAATGATGACTTCATGGTTCTCTTCATAATGCGTCAATGCTACATTTGGAGACGACTCGAACTTGATTTTACACCTACATATATTCCTCTGATACCGTAATAATTTGGATGCGTAATTCGGAGCATGAGTTTTTCTTCTTTTTCCTTCAACAATTAGCGCAGAATAACAAGAAACAACATGAAACGACATGAACTTCATCATCGTACTGACAAAGATAAGGATCATCACGTCAGAACGTTTCGCTTACTTCTTGGCATATTTATTTGTACCTATTGCGCGGTACAACTGTACCCCAGCGTATCAATTTGACGGCATTCGGCAGACCTAGTCAGCACCGTGGGATCCGTCGTACCTTATTTTATACCCATCTGCCGCCGATACACCGATTCGGCGGCACGGAATCCGTTCCACCCCCTCATCACTTCTTGGCGTTGGCGCACCAATTTGACGCCAAAGACCGAGACCCGCTCAACCTATTTCTCCGTTTTGCGACATCGGCTCACCAATTCGAGTGTGACCCGCTCACCCCCTTTTAGGGTGCCAGCAGAGTTCAGACCCGCGCGGGCGGCGCGGTTTGGCGGCTCTGCGGGCAGCCTTACCGATCCGCAGCGCATCCGCACCAAAGCCGTCCTGGGAACCGTATCACTCCGTTTTCTCTCTTTGCAGTGCGAACACACCTATCCATCGCCATTGGACTCGTTCCCCTTCATTCTGGAATTTCGTTTCACACACCCAAGACACATATATACACATGACAGAATATTATATAGCATGATTGTTTTATTAAGAAGTCGGGAAAATAGCGAAAGCTACAGAAAAAATGTGTGAGTTTGCATGTATGTCATATTCTGTTTTGTCTAAGACCCGGGTTTCGGTGCCGAAGTCCTTCCTAACGCTACTTCAAACGTTTCTAACAAAGGGAGGCATCATCTTGAAGGATGAACCTACTTCCTGTTACCCCTCCATTAACTCTGGCTTTTCGTCAACCTTAGGCTTGTGAACCCCGCAACCAACAGTTGCACATTGTAAAGTTTAGTAAATCACAATCGGCCTTTCTTTTTGGTGAGGTCAACAAGAGACATGGCGTGTTGCCTTATGAATCGGCACAAGCGCGGCGTGCGTCAGCATTTGTTTTGGGGAGGCACATGGACCAGTCAAGTTTCTCATCAAAAAATTTAGTTCTTGAAGAAAAATGCATAAGAAAGGCGAAACTAATGGGTGGAATTATCATGATCATGATCATGCTATGTAATAACGGGCTTAGTCTAGTGTGTGTGTGTGTGTGTGTGTGTGTGTGTGTGTGTGTGTGTGTGTGTGTGTGTGTGTGTGTGTGTGTGTGTGTGTGTGTGTGTGTGTGTGTGTGTGTGTGTGTGTGTGTGTGTGTGTGTGTGTGTGTGTGTGTGTGTGTGTGTGTGTGTGTGTGTGTGTGTGTGTGTGTGTGTGTGTGTGTGTGTGTGTGTGTGTGTGTGTGTGTGTGTGTGTGTGTGTGTGTGTGTGTGTGTGTGTGTGTGTGTGTGTGTGTGTGTGTGTGTGTGTGTGTGTGTGTGTGTGTGTGTGTGTGTGTGTGTGTGTGTGTGTGTGTGTGTGTGTGTGTGTGTGTGTGTGTGTGTGTGTGTGTGTGTGTGTGTGTGTGTGTGTGTGTGTGTGTGTGTGTGTGTGTGTGTGTGTGTGTGTGTGTGTGTGTGTGTGTGTGTGTGTGTGTGTGTGTGTGTGTGTGTGTGTGTGTGTGTGTGTGTGTGTGTGTGTGTGTGTGTGTGTGTGTGTGTGTGTGTGTGTGTGTGTGTGTGTGTGTGTGTGTGTGTGTGTGTGTGTGTGTGTGTGTGTGTGTGTGTGTGTGTGTGTGTGTGTGTGTGTGTGTGTGTGTGTGTGTGTGTGTGTGTGTGTGTGGTGTGTGTGTGTGTGTGTGTGTGTGTGTGTGTGTGTGTGTGTGTGTGTGTGTGTGTGTGTGTGTGTGTGTGTGTGTGTGTGTGTGTGTGTGTGTGTGTGTGTGTGTGTGTGTGTGTGTGTGTGTGTGACGAAAAGGGGGGTGCGATGGGTCTCGCAGTGTTGGATTGGTGCGCTGGCGCCAGATAGCTTCAAAGTGGAGTGGGACGTCGAAATGGTGCGCAATCAATTCGTATGCATGTCGCAAAAGGTAAATGGGACGTTGCAGCTGTTTCATAGTCGTGGCCACTGGGCGCGTTGCTTTTCACCTTCGTGACTCCTTCGCCTGCCTATTTCCCTGCACGTTCGCCACAAGTTTTTCCTGTTGCTTCCTCAGAAAGTGGAGACACGCATGCAAACGGCTGCTTAAATAGTAGCGGACAGTTTACAAGATCTGACGTTATCTTTATCAGTAGGATGATGTCTTTCACGTCATTTTGTGCCAAAACATCATTTTTTGATACATCTTGGGGGTAACAGGGGGAAAACTCATATTTTGAGTAATACTTTCAAATTGCCTCCACACTATATTTGTATCGAAGGAGTGTTTGAAGCTGAGGTTTAAATATTCTCCATATGTGGAACTGACGCGTTTGAAAAGGGAATTATGAAATCTTTCGCCTTTATTCATAATAAAAAAAGATGAAGAAAGATTGTTAGAGGTACACAAGTCCAATTTCACACAAAAGGGTACTAATGTTGATTTTCGTTGGTCAGTGGAGGGGAACGAAGCGAACACCACAGAAAGTCTGAAGTCCGGCTCTAGCCTGACATTCAGACTGGTGGGTTTGTAAACACCTAGTCCACAATAGAAGAAAGATGTTACACCAACAAGACAGCGTTTTGCTGCAACAAAATTGACTTCCCGGGATCTCTGTGGGACATAATAGAGTTCAGGATTCAGATTACGAGCGTGTCCGTGGCCACGCTCAATCCTCTCTGATCGTCCTGAAAAATGATAGGAGACGGCCTTTGTTCCTACGACGTATTTCATGTCGTGACTATGTATTTACATGTGCTGTTAGTTGCGAAGTGGGTAATCCAGGAAAGCTATGTTAACTTCTCATATAATGCGTGCTCTTCTGTCAACAGAAACTTCCTTTTCCCTTGCAACCGTTGTGTCACGAGAGCAGCAAATAAAAAATTGCGATATTTCCGTTCAATGATAATTGTGATAGCGGCATCTCAACATCAGCTAAGAGCTGATGCTGCAAGAGTAATTTCAAACACTGAAATAACTCATCATAGACTGTTACTCACATGTATTGATCCGTGCCGGACCCTTAAGCCGGTGTACGTAGGGACACACAACATCCTTCGGTGCAAAAAATAGTTTACTCTAGCATTTAGAAAAAGAAAGATTCAGATGTGATAAAAGAGCAATGAAGAAAACTAAGGGAAACTACTGAGAAGGTTTTTTCTAGTTCCGATGTCGTACAACCATTAAGATATGTATAGGCAATGAATGCAGTAAGGGTGGTGACGTCAATGTCAATAATGGTTGTAAGAGTTCATGCAAGACTAAGCAGCGCTGTTGGTTCAGGAAAGATAATAGAAATAGACGAAAACTAGAATTATCAAAAAGAAGAGTTAGAAAATAGAAGATAAAAGGTACTAGAATAACAGAAATCGCATTAGTAGTAGTACATGTAGAGTACATATGGCTACTAAGTTGATCACGCGCTTCAAATATTTCTGGCAAGCGTCGAGTAACGAGGCAACTAAGTAGATATCGACCTGTAAAACCTTTCTCCCAGTTGGTTAGTGGGCTGTTTATGATGTGGGAGGCAGCAACTCGAAAAGGTTTGCAAAAATAGTCTTATCTAAAGCAGCAACTGATGGCGGCTCGTCGTTCTTTTTGGGACGCATAAATCTCAGCTAATGGTTGTACTGCAACTTGTTCACATATGACTCGACTAATTGTCACGGCTAAAGCGAATACGTAGTTTTTAATTGATTTTCTTGAGCTGTAGCCAAGATTGGTATGGACGTCTTTATTAAAGAACAGCTAACGTTTGGGTGCCTTCGTCAGAGCCTGGAAAATTCAGAGCCATTAGTGATTTATCCTCTCAAGTGCCTCATCACCCTACAGAAAGCATCCAAACGCTAAGCAAACTCAAACAGCAACACATTGGGTAGTGCTTACGTCATTAGCTAGACTTGGTACCGCAACAAACCACGACCACCACGTACCACAACGATGAGTCACAAGGGTTTTATATAGGGACCTCACGGCCCGCCCCGTAGATCAAAACCCGCATAGGTCTTGATATGGGAATAACTCGTTTATGATAGCAATGCACTCATCCTTTTTGTTAATTTTTGGACTTTTGGCGGTTATCCAAAAAGCCTCTAGTGTTCTGCGTGCTGTGATCTCGGATTCGTAGGATAATATACTGACTTCTACGTCTACTTCAGACTTTGGACGACATATTCTAGGGTTTGCCCCGAGTGGGGTGAAGATTTTAGATTTTGCAAGTCCATCTAGATGCTCCTTGACCCTAATACACAGTGGACGTCCCGTTCTCCCTATATAATCGTCTCCGCACAACCTGCACGTGAGACGATAAACTACTCCCGATACCATGCAATCACCCTTTCTGCCATACGGGCAAACCACGCGGCTGAAAGTTGTACAGAGTCGATCATACGTGATCATACACGATTACGTACCAGCTGACCCTTGAGGTTCGCTTGAGGTATTTCCACAACCCTCACGTCATTCTCTAGACCCGCTTTTCGTAAACAGCTCCGTACCGCTCTGCTCATAACATCAGATATATAAAGTAAACAGAAAGGGATTTTTTCTGGGCCATCCACTACGTTGGATCTTCGAGAGTAATGTCGTGCTTGTCAGGTAACACCATTTCTGGTTGGGTACCCATTGGATATCGCCACTTTATTTGCCAGATTTACAGACAGCTCAAGAAAATCATTTAAAAACTACGTTTCAACATGCCAAGAATCAAAGAAAGTGAACATGGACAATAAAGCGAATATGTACCAGGTAGAGAAGAGACCTACTCTTTTTTTGCGCTTTTACTCGCTACTTCACCGAAAATTTAGTCAGATGATTGGATTGCACTACCTTGGACTGACTCGAACAAAACCACTTGAAGCCAACTAAAGAGACAATATCGCAGTCTTAAAGGCAGCGTATGATGAAAAATTTGATGTTTGGGTCTCTCGTGGACAATATAGGCTTTACGAGTAATAGCGAACCCAAGCTCAATCTACCCGAATCATTCTGAAAAACGGCGTGGTTTGTACTAGGTACGCGATATTTGTGCCCTTGAGTACGCACTGCATCTACGAGCGTGTACAAGGGGTGCGTTCTGAAGAACTTCGTAGGAATTTTCAGCGTCATTTCCACGCCGTTTTTCAAGACGATTGGGGAAAGTTGAGTGAGACTATGCTCATATTCGTAATCTGCACCGTAAACTCTGTACTGCCTGATATAAACATCTGAAATTTATGACGTTTATACCTACTATGCGGGCTATGTCCGACTAAACACTTATAGCAGTTAGCAGCATAATAATTCATTGAAAAGTTACACCTATAATTTCTCTAATTATGTGTCAGGGTTTTCTCTTTAAAAAATGCTTATTCATGGCTCAGAGCTGCAGAAACATGACACAGTGAACTCTAACTTTTGCATCAGTTATGTCTGCAAAATTAGCAGTGAATGTAGAGGCGAGTAAGGAACTGTCACTCAATATTTGTGTTAGAGCAACATCCGTGTTGTTCTCAATTTCGAGTTTCTCAAATTGTTGTCATGATTTGAAAAGTATGTTTGGAACTCTTACGGAGATAGGGGACACAATTAAAAAATTAGAGATGGATTGGGGCTTTGGAAAACCAAATTGATCCTTTTGTACTACGAAGCAACTCTATACATCCGTACAAGTGATAGGATCAATTATTTCGGGTGTTACAATCAGGTGTTACAATCTCTTTCCATCACTTTATTGCTTGTTTCTGCTAGTTCAGTGGTTCTTTCTAATTCCAGGCCGTCTCCTCAAAGATGTCAATTTTCAAGAACTAGATTTCTGTATCACTTTCTGTGTAATCGTGCATATATGGTTTTTTTCCAGGGCTGACTTTAGGATCCTATGACTCCAATTTTAAAAAATCAAGTCAGACTAATTTACACTGAAAATGAGACAAAAACTGAATCTCTACAAGATAAAACCAGCAAAATAAAATTGAGCAAAATAAGCGATACAACTTATGGAATGGGGTTTTCTTAAGATTACGTAAGCCCACTCAGACACTGTTGTCAAAAAAATAGTGAAAGTATAGAGAGGAAAAGGAAAAAAAAGGTCTGGTGTTTTTCCGCATATCGTAGAGGGAGCTCAGAGCTCGCCTTCACCGAGTATTCGTGTTAGCATCCGTTTTGCGTGGCAAGCGAAGTTCTGCACGGGCAAACGTGAAGAGGACACTCAGGTGTCGTGTCCTAATAGCGACATTTTCTGACACCATGCTCAGGTCCAATTCAACTCATAACCCGCCAAGTCAATCCGAATTCACGTTAGACACTTTATTCACTTTTATCCTTTATGCTCAATTCCGGAATTCATTTAGCCAGGTGCAATATTGAGGAAAAACCTTCCACTAAAAAATAATAAACCACTAACCGGTGATCTTTTTCCGAAACTCATAAATTCCCTCTCCAGTCCTGTTCGTTTACCGAATGACATCATATCTCGATCGAACTAAAATTGATTCTGATGAACGAAAATAACCTCTAGTTGATCTCGCTTCTAGTCGCGTATGCATTGCGACAGCGTAGCATGTGGGAGTCACACGGATGATTATTAATTGTGGAAAAAAATAGTCACAATGGCATCTTTTCGTTGGACGATTTGCTTTAGCGTTTGTCGTTAGGGTCGGTTCGAAAAACTGCACAGACATGTATGCGCATAATTTTGTTCAGTTAACCTTTCTGGAAGTTGCTGGACTTTCTTGTGGAATATTGGATGTAACTATCCACTGTAGTTGAGTAATATTTCTATTATTTTCTTAATATTTGCAATAAAATCATAATTGAACTACATTGACATGTGCGTTTACAATTATTATTCAACTTCGCACGTGGAATGAATAAAACTAACAAAAACTCATTGACGGACATGACATAAATATTTAATGCTATGTTCATGGATGTTGTGAGAGCGACTTTTTTGGCTGTAAGCTACTTTAAAAAGTAACGAAAAGCAATAGAAGGATGTTTCTCGAGATTTTTTCGAAACCATCACCTACGAATAAAAGAAGAAGATTCTATACATTCTCGCTTAAAGGCAGCATACCGCGAATCTGGGGTGGTACTTTTCAGGTGCAGAGTTCCTACACGGGGTCGTAAATTGTGAAAAAGACGGTGATTCCGTATATTTGTTCCTAATCGCCGTAAAAAAAACCGCCCAGAAGATGCGGCGCATGCATGAGGCTGGCGCCCTCCAATACAACTCCTGGTAGACAACAGAACGCTGGAAGCCTCATTTTCCGGGCCATTCTTCTACGGCAAATTGGGAAGAAATGGACGGAGGAATCACCATAGTTTACGATCCATTCATAGGCATAACCCAACTCAAACTCGCACCACCTTAGATTCGTGGGGGATGCCTTTAAGAGCTTTCTCTTCGAAATTAATTAATGAAGGCTACAGCTACGTGAACTTTATTTTGTAAGTGGTCACCTAATGCGCTGTGCACTAGATTTTATGTAGACTATTTACAAATTTCTAACTTTTGACTAGAGCTCTGAGAACAATGTCACAAACACGAAAAATATGATGGATTTCACTGAAAAATAGCGGGCAGGTGGAAGACAGGGCTAATAATGCTAAGGATCAACTACTTGAATTGTTTTTTTGTTCTCCTGTGATGGGTAAGAAGGCATAAGTTACTTTTATAGAAGAACTTAAAACTACTTTTATAGAAGAACTTGAACCTTCATCTATAAGTGGAATCTGACTGATCGACTTTTGATGCCAGTTGTACATAATTTTGCATTAAAAGATTTTCCATTGTCGTTCCAGAGATTGGACCCAAACTTACATCGGGATTAGAATTTCCAAGCGCCGATAAGCCGAGTACCGATCGTTTGCCGAAATGCATAATGTCCCGTGAGAAGTCGTTTCGTTTCTCGTTGTCTCCAGTAGCGAGTACTAATGTGAATCCGTGTATGTCATTATGACATCATTTGCAAGTACACTAACAATTACTCACTATACTGTGAAGAGACGGCAGTAATTGTCACCGCGAGACAAACAAGGGACCAAGGAGGCGTCATTATTCGCTACCTGGAAATCGTTTTTTCAGTAACTGTTATTTCAGTAGCACTGGACAAGTAACTAGACATACGAAGGAATTGCTAGCATGATATGAATACGATATGGAGTTCGATGTGGAACATTCTCGTACTTCAACTTTAGCATCGGAATTGAAGGAGCACTTTAAGAAAATGAGTGTTCCAGCGAGGCCTATTAAATTTTAAAAGTTCTTTCGGAATTTCCAAGTAATGGAAATTCACGGAAAAGATGTGGCAAGACGCACCATAATCGAAAATCAGAAAAACGTGGTGTTCACAAATGGGGTCTTGAAAATAAATTTCTTGATTCAATGTTAGAGGAAGGTTTTGTATTGAAACGTTGCCACGTAATCACATAACACAGAGGAAGTGGATTTTCTTTTGTCAAAAACGGTTCTCAGACCTTAGATGAAGAAGTACGGTTTAGGATTTCTTCACCTTTTTCCCCTTTTCTTTCGAACGGGATAACTCTTTTTAGGATCTGATCACGAGATGACAAGTACACGATTAGAAGTGAGAACAGTTAATTATTGACTTAATTAACGACTACGACTGTAACAAAAGATAGCAAAAAGCTGAGAGAAGTATGAACTGTGTAGATGACGGGAAAAATAAAAATAAGTGTTTTAGCAGAGATAATTTTGTAGACCACAACCAAGCATCTATGTAATACGTTGCTTTAATAGTATACACTTAAGAAGGAAAGAGCCTAGGTCAATCAAGTAGTTCTCCACTGTATCAGGATCACTACAGTAGAAATGCGGTGGGAAAGGTGGGTGAAATTAGAAAGAAGAACAACCGATGCATTGTGTCTCACAGAAATCAGATGAAGCGATCTAAAACATTCTGATGTTGCAAGTAATTACCTCTACTACAATAAATAAACGAGTAGAAAGGTAAAAGATTAAAGGAACAAATAAATACAAAGTTGGACATTGCTCCGTAGATTAAAACTTAGGATCTAAAGATGCTTGTGAATTCAGGCGAGTACATTCAACCCAACGCGTATGTATGTAGAGAAAGTGTGAGAAACACCCCGGACGCTGAAAAACGCTTAAAATGATGAAAGAGCCAGCATGTGGATATCCATATGGATATGGATAAGGAACTGCGATGTTGGATTTCCCGTCACTGCCACTATTTATTCGTGGTTCAGACGGATTCAGCCAAGATTAAACAACTCTTTCTTGGGGTGGGGGCTATTACAAATATATGATGTGCTCTTCTATTGCCCGGGTTTGAAGAAAGAATTTGTTAATTGCATCATGTCTTTTTTCTCAGCAACAGTGGTGCTGATAAGCGAGAATACGCAGCGCCACGTCCGCGCAGAGCCTTCACCACTATGGTGGAGGAGTAGTTTTCTGCAGAAATAAACATGTACCATCACATCAACATATCGCTTATTGTCTCAGTCTAAGTCACTCTTGATAAAACAAACCGAAACCGGTAATTGAATTAATTTCTTCTCCACTATTTTAGTTCCCAAATCATATACTTAAAATCAGTTGAAACTAAGTTTGGTTCTTTGCAACGGCGCTGATGCTGTGAGATGCGTGCTGATATCTTGTTGCAAATCAAATTATGGTTGAGAAAAGTTTTGCATCCGTAGTGAAGCAGCGCTAGTAGTCTGACTGTAGCAGTTTTTTCTTTCAAAATTATTCACGAAATAGACGAAACTATGTGTATGTAGCCAATAACTCATCAAGCTTTTAATTCCTTCATTGGCTGATAATAGAACCATTGCATCACATCTCTAATGAACAACAACGGAGGCGTCTTGCTCTCTGTGACGCATATGTTATAATGGGGTAAATACTAACGAAATAACCAATTTAATTTTTATTTCTTTTATTGCAGTTAACTCAATTTGAAATGAAGAAGGTCCAAAACTGGGTGTTGGTCGTTGTGGAGTAAGAGCATTCGACGAAAGTTGTGTTCAATGAATAACACTCATTTGTGACATCCTTCAGACTTCAGATGTATACGTAATCCGCATTTCAAACAAA
This sequence comes from Necator americanus, assembly GCF_031761385.1. Classification (NCBI taxonomy): domain Eukaryota; kingdom Metazoa; phylum Nematoda; class Chromadorea; order Rhabditida; family Ancylostomatidae; genus Necator; species Necator americanus. The sequence continues at coordinate 18,964,140 of NC_087375.1, forward strand.
GAAAAAGAGTAGAAAATGCAGTCAGTCTAAACAGGTACACATATGGAGGTTCCCTTCGGTTTGCTTTAACGTATGCAATTATTAGAAAAAAAAAACTCGCTAAGCGTCACGCGTTAGTTTATTCATTAGCAATCTAACGAATTCCAATTTTCCACAATTATCGGTCTCATTTCGAGAGTACTTGTTCAAGCCTAAAGAGCATAATTGTGAACATTTTTTAAGAAAGAACATGGAAGGTTGCGTTGGTTTTTTGAACTTAAATGAATGAAAACACTGCCACTTCGCTCGACATGAGAGGAGAGCCTTCGTTTCAAGATCCTCAATAAAACAAAGCGTTATGCTTATATGACGTTACGGTAACAATGCAGAAAAATGAGCTCATTCGTTTCTTATGACAACTAATCACTGCGGGAATTGTTTGCACTTCAACTGCTTATTTCAAAACGTTCCGTAACTGTCGATTTCCCATAGCATTTTATCTGCTTGCGAGGTAGATGGTAGTTTAAAGCCGACATTCGATATATTTTTCTTTAGGGACAGATTGGAGACAACGGTTAGGTCTGGCTATGCAATATTATTTGTTTGGTTCCGGCAAACCCGATACAATGATAATTCGTTGCGGTATCTAACCATACGTAAACACATCCAGTGCTAAACATTTGGACATACGTCTCCACTGACAAATTTCTGCCAGATGGCAGCATATCCAACTCATGCATTCTTATCCGCGGCGTGCGTTTGTTCAATTAAAAAAATCATATTGGATGCAGATCCAGGATAACGCGTTCGGAGTGAATCCAAATCTAATGTTTCGACATGTCTCGCAACCACACTAGTGAAATGGTTGTCGAATTTACAGTATTGATTTTGAGGATCTTTCTTCCCATTCTTTAGACGTATGGGATGAAGAGAGAAATTCTAAAAAACCGGAGGTGGGATGTAATGATAGAGCGCTGTGTTTAACCTATAGATAGCCAATTTTTGCAAACCATGAAAAGACGAGGGATTTTGTTTTAAATGAGCAAATTTGGCGCGATTATTTCTGTCCATGTAACGCTGCGGACGAAATTAAATATCAAGGAATATTAGTACGATTGTTTGAATCCTGGATCCCTTCACGAACATAGGGGTTTACAAATTCATTTTTTTTTGTTTACACGCATTCGGTTACTTTTATAGGCACTGCAGGAATGAAATATCAGATTACTGACAAACCAACTGCTTCAATTGTGCACTGTGAGAAATAAATAATTTTTGCTTTCGCTTCTTGATTTTACGTAGAAAAATAACTTTGGGGTGAAAGCGAAATCGAGATAAACAGTTTAACAGATAAACATAAAAGTTGTTCCTATGAGATCAAAGAGTAGTTTAGAACAAATGAACACGCTGTTCTCTTCGCAGTGGGCGACTGCATAAAAATGTTAAGCTGCGTAGAGCACATTCTAATAAATCCGATTGCTAGCTGTGCTTATAGTTCTCCAAGTTCTCCGTCCAGTTATCCATTTCAGAAGTAAAAACACTGAAATGGGTGCTTATCCCATTCCTGAGCTCTATAACTTCGAAACAGAGGAGTACTCGATCAAAAACATCACTACGGACTCATTCATCTCCCTCCGCTGACTTCCCTGGCTGAGTGTATGGGTGAAAAATGAAATTCTTTTTTATTATATCCATAAAAAGAAAATATGGATGTGCAGGGAGCTGGAAAAGTGTGGAACGAATGCAAAAGTTGTTTGCTAAGGTTTGAGTATGTATTGTTAGAGCTAGGCAATTCCCATCCTCCAGCGGATGGATCTCCGTGTGTGTTCATGTTATTTATTTACCGAAATGATAAGCCATTGCGTTATAAAAAAAAGTGGTCGGGAGCCACGAGGGAAAGGAAAAGTGCATGTAGTGGCAGCCGAATGTTGTTCAACCGGGTATCACCGAATCGCCTTCGACTAAATACGTCAAGAGAGAGAGAGAGGAAGTAGAACGTTTCAAGAAGGAAAAAGCGTACGTTACGACTAACTCTACTAGATCGGGCTCACCTTTCTGAACAGATTTAGGTCTGGTTTGTCTAATTTGTAAATTTTTGTAACTTGTAATTTTTGTTACACATTTGAGTTGTATCTGTTTCAGTGAATAGGTCAGAAATTGCTTTCTTTAAGGAAATTCCTTTGTTCACTTACCGATACATGCCGCACATGGTATTACAAACGTTTGCCTTTTTGCTTTTATCAAAGTGGTGTTCTAGACCAGGTCTGAAAAACTTCTCAAGTTCGTAAGCTAATCCAGATAATTAAGGAGAGTTGGTTGGATTTGACGAGAGTGTGAGCAATATTCTAATTTCTCCACCGTAGATCCACCTCGAATTTGTTCCCATTTATTTCAACTTTTAGTTTATTTTAATAGCCGGATGTTTCTTTTGTTATATTGCATAATTTAATAGACTTTTCTAAAAGAAGATAGTAGACCACTAAATGAGCTTTTATTATTTTATTTATTGCGAAGGGCGGCGTATGCGAGTTTGGCTGCTAACTGCCCGTGGTGGCTCTGATTATACCTAATACAAGGCATAAGGAATTTGAGTATATGCTCAGGGCACACACACACACACATAAGTTACGCAGTTATAATTCGGAAGCCAATCAAATGTTGCAAAAGGGTGCTTCTGATCTGCACACTGCTAAAGGCCAATCCGAATAGATCAAGTATCTTAAGGGAGTGTAGAACCTTCTGGAACAACTTTCTGTTTTTTAACGTGGTACTGCCGGACATTGTCGACCTGAGGTATTCGGGTCTCGCGTTGTCGATAGGCAGTTCGCGTGAGTTTTGCAGGATATAGAAGAGTGAAGAGTGGATGGATTTCCGCTCGTGCTGATCGAGGAGGTTGGAAGCAGAGCTGTGCTCAACTGGACGCACCGCAGCGATGATGAACTCAACCGTGTCTGGTAATGACAAAAGCCCGCCGGTTAAAGGCAGCATACAACGAATCTGAGGTGGTGCAGATTTCAGGTGTCGTCAATTGTGTACTGCTTATCAGGGCAGTCTGAACTGATGATCTGCAGGCGGCTGTTTGCAGTGATGCAGGAAGACATAAGCGGAACCACCCCGTCTCCATAATCTACGAACCCGTATACGGACACTCCACCTGAAATCCGGACCACCTCAGATTCCTGGTATGCTGCCTTTAACGGAATAGTTAGAAATTAAAAACAAAAGTTAGAAATTTGTAAGTAGTCTAGACAAATTCTACTGCACAGCACATTAAGTGACCGCTTGGAAATTAAAGTGCACGTAACTGTAGCCCCGATTAATTAATTTCAAAGGGAAAGCTTTTAAAGGCATCACCTTTAAAGGCAGCATACCACGAATCTGGAGTGGTGCGAGTCTGACTTGGTTTATGCCTATACTAGGTCGTAGATTATGGTGATTCTTCCGTCCATTTCTTCCCAATTTGCCGTAAAAAAATGGCCCGGAAGGTGAGGCTTCCAGCGTTCCGGAGCGTTGTTGTCTACGAGTTGTATTGGAGGGCGCCAACCGTAAAAAACGGCCTGGAAGATGCGTTGCATCTTCCAGGCCGTTTTTTACGGCGATTAGGGAGAAATATACGGAATCACCGTCTTTTTCACAATTTACGACCTCGTGTAGGGACTCTCCACCTGAAATCAGTTCCAGATTCGTGATATGCTGCCTTTAAAGGCATCACCCCGCGAATCTGAGGTGGTGCAGATCTCAGGTGGAGTATTCGTATACGGGATGGGAGACTATGGAGATGAGGGTGATTCCGTCCATTTCTTCCTAATTGCCGTAAAAAACGGCCCGGAAGATACGGCGCCGCACAAGGCTGGCGCGCTCCACTCGAACCCCTTGTAGAAAATGGTGCGCTAGAACGCCTGAAGCCGTATCTTCCGGACCTTTTTTACGGCAATTAGGAAGAAATGGACGGAATCACCCTCCTCTTCATAGCCTCCCATCCCGTATAGGCATAACCCACCTGAAACCCGCACCGCCCCAGATTCGAGGGGTGATGCCTTTAAGTCAAGTAAGACACTTGTTGTAGTATATTATCAGAGTAAGTGACTGCATTGCGCAAGTTTTCTGTCTGGATTGTTCAACAAGAGCTTCGAACCTTGCCAACCTTGGCAAACTCACAAGGTTGTATTTCAGGACTGTCTCATTGAAATTACCCCGTTTCACCTGTTGTTGCGAAACGAAAACAATCGTAGAATTTTGAGATCTCAGTGTGCAGAATATCCTTGTAATAGCTACCAAAATAATGTTTCTCCTTATATTTTTTGGGTGATGAGTAGCGAACACGAAGAGAAGCAGCACGAACCAACTGAATAATATTTACTAATGAAAAACTGTATTGCTTGCTAAAAATGCAGAATATGTCTTCAGAAGTATGTAGAAACCACATAGATACGAGATTAAAAATTTGCAACGCATTAGATATGAGTAAAACCTATACCCTATAGAAGCTGTATGGTCAGATTGTTACTCACATCATTACCGTCCCGGCAATGCTTGTCGTACCTTTCCAGGTTCCAACAAGATGCTTGGCAGGGCTAAACCAAGCGTGGAAACTAAATACCTATCGTCGAAATTTCTGTACGGAAGTTTTGGAAAAAAGAAAAATTCTCGCGCATCTTGAAGGAAGGGAATCTTCCAGCCACGACGGTCGCTGGAAAGAGCGTTCAGCAATTTAGCTAAGATGAACGCGTTGAGTTGTTACTATCACCGTTGAGGACGAGTGCGAACCTTAGCAAACTTTCAGATATCAATCAATTTCCTATGAACATACCTCATTAGTCCCCTTCTCATGCATAAAATGCAACCTTCTCTGAAGTAAAAGTGAGGCAGTGGTTATGGTCTTATTGGACAGATGAGGAATAGACAGAAAAGCTCAAAACTGAGACAGATTCCGAGACCAAATATGTGCGGATGTCTTAGCTTTTTGCGTGGTGTTCAAATCGAATCATTTGGCCAATCCTAAGGGAAACACATCTGCATCCAAGAAAAACTACCAAAGGAAGACTAGGACTACAAGCTCATTTACATCGAAATGTTGGAAACAACGTCAAATTTAGCGTTTTCGCGAAAATAAACGTTCACTGGTTCAGCGAAATGAATCAGGCAAGTCATCCGCTGTAAGAAAACAAGCCACGATCAAAAGTTCCATTCAGAATAGACTTCTGATTATTTCCTAGTGTAGCCGTAACCGTTGAAGGGGTGCAGGACCCACTGAGATCAACGGTTTCGTTGGAGGAAGCGGAGGATTAGAAAGGATAGAAGTCTTAGTTGCACTGGAAGGTATTCGGTTACTATGCACACGAAACGAACGTTATGCAATCCGGTCAAAGGAAAATGGAGATCTTTGACTACGACGATCGCCGAGACAAATGTAAATGGAGCATATTTGGCGTACTTTCCCACCTATATTTAGAGAATGTAATTCAACAAGAAGAAGAAGATTCTGTGATCTCTAATGATGTTATGGGAAGCTCTGATGACATCATTATGGAACTCTCTGTTTATATTCCAGGAGTTGTTCATCAACAAAAAGAGATACGGCGTAATACCCTGATGAAGCGATTTAAACGAGCATACAGTTTACAAATACGACCTTGTCGAAGCCATATCTTGTTTAAACATAATGTTTTTTTCATGATGAAGAAGTTTCTTCATGGATCTAGGATCAGTTTGCCTTCGTATATCTTCTCTTTCGTGGAAAAAGTGTATCCAATTCTACGAATTTTCTTCAATTTTGATCAGGCACTAAAGCATGATACCTGTGTGGAATTAGGACACATAGTTGAGGTGAAAGATTGGGGGAATGTACGGGAAAAAAGATGGATGTGATGACATGATATCATGAATAATTGAATGAATTTATCAGTTAATTTATAAGTGAGCAAATGATCTGGTGAATGAGCGAATGAATAGATGAATGACTGAGTGAATGCGCGAGCGACTGAATGAACAATTTGAGATGTTTTACGGGAATTTAAAGAAGTCCACCTTGTGTTTTTGGCGTAAAAAGGCTGGACACCAACGACAAGATTAAGGCGAATAGCATGAAATGACGCGACATGAGCTGATTTATTCTTTCCTGGTGGTGCCGGAAATGTCGGAGCCTGTGGTTATCTTTTCTCAGAAGATTAATCCATACACTGCTAAACATAGTGCAGCAGTAGAACTCAAAGGGCGCAAGAGGAGCCGTGTTACTCGAGGAATGTAACAACCAGTTTTCAGAGATAGCCATTCTGTTGCGGGGAAACGCAAGCTTCATTGAAAGTTGTGACGTTGTCTACTAGATTGAAGATTCCTTGTGGAATGAAGCAAATCTTCACACCCTCATCACTGATAGAATACAGGCACGTAGAGAAAAGTTGCAACCTGAAAGTACCGCTCCCCTGCCCTATGAGTGACGAGGTCCAGGTTGCGCGCTTTCATCCCATCGTTTCAATAACTGCAATCAGCAATCTTTGGAATGACTTAAGCCTCTGATTTCTGGACAGTCAGAGTGTGTTTTGCATTTTCGTTACACTTTTGAAAAGTACGTTTCTATCCATGTGGTGAAAAGAACCTAAGGTTAAATTTTTCTTAAAGGAAAAATGTGCGCTGCCTATAACTGAATACAGTTCTGGGAATTCACACAGCTTCGTTTCCACGGCAAAATGCCAAGATTTTATTGGAAAGTCAACTTGGGCAAGTGCTTTGGGAATATTTATCAATGCGAACCAAGATTTCGCACGTTCAGGATACTGTTGTATTCGAATCGTGCTAATATTATTGATATTGTCCTAACGTTTATTTATGATATGTACTTCATATACGATTTTTTCCGTTACAAAATCTATGTATTATGTTACATACAACGATTTCATCAAAGAAAAACGTTTACCTTCTTTCAAACACAGAACAACTTGCCTTATTAGCACAGTAATGATACGTAATCTGGAATATTCCTACACTCTTCAAAAGAGTTCCTTTACTCGTGCTTTTCATCTAGACATTTTGTCTTTTGTGTGCGAGAAGCTGTAAAGGGATTTTCGTTAATCGCCCGGAACTACAATCATCGGTCGTAAACCTCCAGTTCATCCAACTTTGAGAGGCAAATGGAACAACATGCTTTGAATAAGCGAATCAGGAGACAGAATCCAACTGCTGAGCACACTGCTTATGCAGCAGTGCTTGCGACTGTACCAGGATAGGTTTCTATGCCACTCCTGCAGGATCTGCTAGGAGCGAAAGAAACGCGTATGATTCTGTGAAAGAAGGTATTGAGGAGTAAGCTTCACTCTGCGTGGAAGGAAACGCTGTCCTCACTGAACACCCATGGTTATTTAGCAGCTGCTGAGAACTGAATAATGTAATTGTTCCACAAAATCACCACTTTTCCATGTTTTGAGACGGCGAAGGTTTCAATCAGTCACGTTCAACAGCGGACACTTTTCCAGAAAATGATAGTGCTACGATTTTAAATTGAGAGGTTACACTTGCATTTAAGCTCTCCGTGACATTATGTACAGGAGTGCATATTTTCAGCCAAAAAAAGAAGATAACAAGAATAAGGGTGGGTGGCAAAGATAATATCACTACAAAAAAACGAGAACACTCGGGATAGGAGTGAACCGAAAAAAGAGCATAAGAAGGGATCTGACCAGTAGTTTTTCAACTAGTATTCGAGAACTGCCACCAGTTTGCTGTTCGGTGAAACCCTGGTTGAACCATGGTGCAATATTGCGCGAAAGTTGCGTGTAGTTTTCCACCTTTGGTAGGTGACTGCGATGGTTTCGTTACCGCGCAGCAAATGGTTGTGTTCCAACCCCAACTCCCAATTCCGAAAAAAAGCACAGGGTCCCACTCATAAAAGTCTACTGCACGTTTGTTGGCAACACAACGGAAGCTCAACAGAGATCGCGAATTTTTGACCGAAAAGTAGATGTGAGATTACTACATGATGACCGTTGTTTACATGTTCCGGTACACCAAGGAGTGCCACTCGCATCCGTTAGCTTCGGGATGAATTCACGAGGAATATATTGTATTCTCAGGCATACTGTAACTGAATATTGATGCTGTGAAGTTTGACTTACGGAGGACGGGAACATCAAAGCATGCGAGAGGAGCGCTTGATTAATACTTTTTGTGAGTAGAAAAGTGATTTTTGCATCCAAACCTAGAAACGGCAAGACTGCACGCCTCCTCAAGATCACAACGAGGATGGATACACGAAACACCATCGATGCTCACTAATCCTTCTTGATTGATATATTAGATGCTTCACTGGCATTTAGTATCCATAAGATGATACTAAATGTCTTTTATTCTTCCGATATTTTAATTTTTTTCACTTTAACTTTTCAATCATTGTTTTGCATCTGCTGCTGTTTTTCAAAACGGAACAGAATTGTTGCGTTGTCTTACACACATGAAATAAAGGATAAAGGATAAGGTGTCTGCCGTCAATCAATCTTCTTGGGATGCGCCCCCACGTTCACTTCAATTCAGAATCGTTTGAGGTTCACGAACGTGTAACTGGCCTGTACAGTTACTTGCGGTGGCTGGTCGATGTGTGAAGTCAGTGTTTTTATCCTCCTACCAAGTTGTCGAGGGGATGATGGGCTTGGTGGGCACTAGGGCGGATTCGAACCTGCGATCGGTCGTGCAGGAAGCAGAGATTACACTACACCCACCCCACACGTGATAACAATCATGTAATAAATATACATATGCATACTGGATCATTGCATTGAACAACAGGGTATTCTAAACTTCATTTAGTTCCTAAGGTCGGGATGACAAGAACTTATCTAATCTGAAATATACCCTCCTTCATTTCCCACAATTTTCTACCCCCTTCTGGTAGTCTTTCAATGCATGTAGCCCTTTGGGCACTGGCTCATATGATACAGTTGGAAAAACTGCTTCGTTTGTAGGATGACTCAGTAAAATACCACTTTTTCCCTCTGCGCCTATGTATATAATAAGATGGTATGTTTATCTACTTTTATTTGCTGGAAATGTGCATAGTAGGCCAACTGAAGACAAGGGAACAAAGTTTACAAGAAAGATTATGACATATAACAAATGTTGTCCAAAATGTCCGAAGACATTCTGCGGAAAGAGCAATTTCTGAAAAACAACTCTGGCAATGATGTTATTGGAAGCCTGCTGCTAACATGGTTCAAGTTATTGTTTATTGCTGTGGAAGCAGCTGAATTTGGGTAAAGTCATTACTGAGGAGTCTCAAAACTAGTGAAAAAATATCCCAGTAATATTTTATTTGCATGGATTCCAACCTTGCTTCATTTGTTTACCTACGAACATCAGCTGCTTTCAAAAAAAAATGACGATTCGTATCAGTTTTAAGAATGAGCATCCCTCAGCTTACTTCCTTCGCGTAACAACACACGGTAGGCGATCATGCGAGTTTGAAGAGGACCACGTCAAGGCTTTTGAACAGGACATCTTTTGAATCGTCCCTGCACACGCATCAAACAGAGCGGTACATTTTGACCACTATTAAAACCGAGCAGTAGCTAATGTCTAAAATTCTATTTTTCGTCGACCATATTCCACCTCTTAGCTCTAAACTTGGAACCAAAATATCTGATTTGAAAAACGATAACTAAGGCTCTGTTAAGCGAAGATTTTCTAATTTTTTTTTTGTGAACTAGAAACAGGGCTTTCAATGTACATGCATAATTTTCAGAAAAACTACAAAAAGGCGCAGTGAAATAAAGATATGAAAAAAATGGATAATTACGGAATATCGTAATAGCACCGAAAGTGGCTTGTAGTCCAGATCGAATCATTCTTTCTCAAATTGGATTCAACTAAAATGATGAGAAGTTTTGTGAGAGAAAAGACTCTCTGAATCAGCTGAATGACCAGTTGGCGCTGCTGTTGGCATATTGTGGGAAGCACGACACGAGCGGAGTGGAAGGCAAGGTTCCTCTCGCGGCAAAGATCAGGAAGTGGGCGGAGACATAGATACTTATACGTTTCCAAACTGTTCTACAACATGAAATAAACAACTATTTGTGAATGTTCACAAACAGTCTGGTAGAAAGGTTTGAACAAATCTTGAGCTCTATGCGTTTTGATATTTTTTCGGTAAGATGAATATTTGGAGAAAACGTTTACTACAATGGTCAGACACTCGGTTTTTTTCCTCTAAACAAACCGAGAGAGGAGGCTCATACCGCTCCAGTCTCATTATCGTTTTGAGAGGGTTTCAGCAATCGTTAATTTCAGGGTTCAGTTAATTAATTTCAATTTCAGAACAACAACATCAGCAGAAAATGCTCAGGATTTTGCGTTGGAAAATTTCTATATGAAATACTTGGAAAAGGGTTCGCATTCAAAAAAACATTTTTTTCCAAAAGACGAAAACAAAAACACAGCTTTTTAAGATCAATACAGATTTCGCTTCGTTTGCTCCCTGTACTAGCGGAGAGGAGAGATTGGATCCTTGACTAACACTCGGTGAGCTTTCGTTTACGAATATGCAGAAATTGCGCTTGAGGTTCCCCTCAAGGAGGTTTCAAGATGATTGCTAGTAGCGTCGTTCAGGATTTCAATGGTTCACGCGTCCTCGATAGGTCCGCTGACCTATGTTCACTTATCTTTCAAAGAAAACTAAACTCAAAGGTCTTTAGGAACCTTTCGCCTTATTCTGTGACCTGAAGAAAGTTATGTTTGGAAGTTCTTTTTTTTCCTCCTAGCCAGAAGCAACAGTACGTATTAACAGGCGCTGCTGTGCTTGTCAGAAAACTTTTTCTTTACAAAAAAAAAGTTTCACATAGTTGAGTCTTGTGAAGGGAAGATTTAAGTTAGGTTTCGCGTTTTGATCGGGAATGGATCTGTGAAAATCGAGAGGAAATAGCGTCGGCACTTCAACAAGTATCAAAGAGGCCTAGTCGAACAAACACACAGACAAGGCCCTCTAATCTTCTGAATTTGGTTGAATTTTCTGGTTTTGCTGTGTCTGTGGTTGTGCACAGCCTGGATTTTTTGATGAGGGCATTGGCCAGTTTCAATGGTCTTCTATATGTTATATAATATGTTCTAGTTGAATACACTGAAATGATGACACTTAAAGACATCACCCCACGAATCTGGGATGGTGCGGGTTTCAGGTGGGTTATGCCTATACAGGGTCGTCGATTATGGGGAGCAGGTTGAATCCGTCAATTTCCTCTTTATTGTCGTAAAAAACGGCCCGGAAGATGCGGCTTCGAGCGTTCCGGGGCGCTATCTTCTACAACGAGTCCGATTGGAGCTCGCCACGAGTCCGATTTTGCACGCGACGCATCTTCTGGGCGGTTTTTTACGGCAATTAGGAAAAAATAGACGAAATCACCCTCCTCCTCATAATCTTCGACACCGTATAGGCGTAACCCACTTGAAACCCACACCACCCCAGATTCATCCGGTGATGTCTTTAAATAAGAAGCACTCCTCTCTTTAGGAGCAAAATGTTACTAAGTTAGGTACCTTCGTTTCTGTTCTATCGTATCACAGAAAAACCCATAGGGTTGGTTTTAACAAGGCTTTTAACATCGTTTTCGCACACGTTAGTCACGCTATTTGCTGCGATGACGAGGAGCGGCCCCTCTCGAATTTTTTGCTTTACCAAAAGTAAGTTCACAAGTTAGCAATGTAGTTGTGAGCGTACGTACGTAAATCACTGTGATAAGGATGACCTCAGTCACTCCCAGTTTTCTTCATGTAAAGAACTAGAAAGAAATCTTAATGTAGAATGTTGTTCCTAACTGCAAAAAATTAGTAGTACACATTAGACTGAAGAATTCCTCTTGGCCAAAGACTATATGCATGTAGTCGTTCGGTCCCATCACGATGCTTTTGCAATTTTGACTTTCGAATATTTGCAGCTGCCTTTTCTGTTTTCGTCGATAGATGCTTTATTTTAAAAAAAAGTCTACTTTGATTAACTGCAACAAATCCCTTTATTGAGCGTTTCATTGGACGGCGGGACTCTGTGGGGCTCTAGTGTTTGTTGACAAACGGCTGAGTGTGCTTGATGGACACATTTGGCGGATTTGCACATACGAAGATTTTGATTGAATATTGGGATAGTAGTGGGTAAATAAACTTCAACCAAGCAACTGGGTGGGTGCGATTAACAAGAGGATCTTTGAAAATTGCTTATTTAAAGCTAAGAGGAAAGAGCTAAAACGAATTTTAATCGTTCTATTCTCTTTAATTCGATGACTTACACCCGCTGATGATGTGTCCGGGACCGCGGTCTCAAGGAATGAGCGCACATCACAATCAACATTCGATAATTTTGTCGAATTTGATGCCACTATAAGAGCCAAAATATGCTATCCGAGACAAGAGCCACACACCTGACTTTTCCGAATTAAACGCAGCTTAGAACGAAACTGATGATGTTAGGGTCTCTGTAAACCGGCAATATAGAGTTCGGTTTATAGATTACGAGTACGGGTATGGTCCGTTCTTATTTCCCCAATCGTTCCTAAAACGACGTAGGAAGTGACATTCATCCCTACGAAGTTAGAACGCTCCGCATCCCAAGAGCAAACATTCATTCATAAGCATTCATATTCATAATCGTAATCTACACCCCGAACATTTTTTCTCCTCACAGGTTTCCCAACATTCCTTCCTTAACACATTTACAACCAAGCGAATTCTGCGCATCTGTCGCATGGGACCGCGCTTTTTTTGCATCTCGAATGTCCGACTACATCGTCGGACTATGTCTGAGAAAACGGGTTTTTCTCCAGCTTTTTAAAAAATTGTAATGTTTTAAACAAAAATTGACAATACTGAAATGAGAACTTAGTTGAAGGTATTAAGACGTTTTTGGCAGTTTAGAAAGACATAGCAACTTGAAAGTTGTTAGCATCCATGGAATGTTCGACATTATTCAAGATCCCACAGTTTGATAACTATAAATAGCCACTCAGTTTTCCAGTCAATAATGAATGTCGCTGACGACGACGTTGTTGAAGTGAAAAGGAGTTTCGAAGAGTTACTGAAATAAAAAAGTAGAAGGAGAACCTTTCGCCGATTCGCGATGAAGCTGCTGCTCAATGCTGTTAATTCGCAACAGAATATAGGTCCGCCTCTGCCTGATCCCAAACTGATAACCAATACTAATATAACAGAGGGCAATAATATAACAAGCTAATATTCCCCTTTCTGACAAAGAAGGTAACTGCGTGGTTTCGGGTAGTTTCTTGCCAAACATATGAGAAATACTACATTGACGAAACACGGAGACCGGCGACCTTGGTGTTGTATAAAGGAACACTTCAGTGGGATTAAACACTCGAACACTGCAACCGCTCCCGGAGCTCACCGCGCTGAGGCAATGCCACGAGAATGCTCGGTTCTGCATAGCTGCCACGATTCTTATTCGTACGAACCCAAACTGTGGCTCGCAGAACTCAGGAGGGGTTACGGGCAATGGCTGAAGGTCCAAGATGAACGGAAAGGAAGAGTGCATAGCCGTTACCAAAGAACTGGTACAGTATAAAAATTATTGTGGGTTTTGGGGTCTACGGGTGATACGCGGGTCGCATCCTATCGGAACACCACGGCAACACAACCACCTAAAGGCAGCATGTCACAAATCTGGGGTGGTACGGATTTCAGGTGGAGTATCCGTATGCGTGGTCGTAGATTATGGAGACCGGTGTAGTTCCGCTCGTCTCTCACTGAATCACTGCAAACAGCCGGCCCCTGAATCTTTTTTTACGATGCCTTCTATTGCCCCCTTGCACGCGTAGCGTACCTTACTGTCTATCGAGGCAGTCCGAAATGATTTTCGACGAATCGCAGGGCGGAGGCGGCGCAAGGAGCGGAGCGTTGCAATAGATGGCGTCGTACAAAACAGCATTCTGGAGGCGGCTGTTTGCAGTGATGCAGGGGGAGGTGAGCGGAACCGCACGGTCTCCATAAACTACGACCCCGTATACGGATACTCCACCTGAAATCCGCACCACTTCAGATTCGTGGTATGCTGCCTTTAAAGAAAGAAGGAAAACGTGGTGCGGAAACCACAGCGGGAGCCCAGATTAGGGAAAAACCAGCGTGGTTCTACTCATCATTGCCTAATCGTCGTGAAAAAAGGCATGATACGTTGCCTTTCTCTCGAAAATACAGTGTCATCTGATCGGTTGTTGAAATTTGTCAACCCACTGTCATACAGAAGTTGTTCAAGTGCTTCTGACATTGTGAACAAGGGAAACCAGAACTTCAGCAATCCACGAATTCCCCATGAGTATTTATCTGCCTGAGGAGTCTCCAGGATCATTTTCTAACATACAGAAGAAGAGAAACTGATGTGGTGAAAAAGTAAAGCTTATAGCAGAGAATCGAATGCGTCCGAAAACCTCAACGATTACGAATTGCAGTGAAACGCGTTGCAGTATTCCAAGTAGATTGATACGCTAGCGACTTTATCCCTTATCCTTCATAGCAGAGAATTAACACTTGCAAAACGATGACAATGGGAGCATGATTCGCATAGAAAAGGATACCTGCAAAGCATTCAACAAAAATTTACGCAGAGGCATGTAACAGTGACTCTGTAATTTTTTTTCTCGTCAAAACTACAGCATGGCACATCCACGTTTCATTCTTGCAGTGAATATGTTCAAGAGAAGGTGTTTCAAATGAGAGTCTTTTCCTCACTTGGACTACAACAGTAAGTTTTGATTTTAAAAAAATATCCTCTTTTGGTTTTTCGAGTGCTTTCCAGATCAAGTGATTACACTGAATAAACACTATGGAAGATGAAACAAAGATCACACTTGTTATCACTTATATATGGGTTTGTTATTACTTTTTTTACTTTTTTTTTCGACGACAGGGAGAAAAGGGGATGATTAAGAATATCAGAAGAGATATAATCCCTGCAACTTTTCTCTTATATTTGGTCCATTTTTTACTTGATCCTAGTATCCTGACGTGTGATGTGGAGAGCCAAATTCGCATCGGAAGTAAGAAATCATCTTCAACATATTAACCACTCGCGTAATTTCCTTTGAGATCGTCAGCACGTGTTATCAAAAGTCACAGTGCTTAGTAAAAGACGCAGAGGTAGAACTTAACTAGTTAGTAAGAATGTGGAATAGTAAACAGAAGTAAGAATGGGAGAATACTATATCCATACAAATTTATTTTTCTCGTTCAATCCACTCCTGGTCTTCCCACCCATAGACGTGAAGTTACAAGAGCCAGGATGAGAGAGCTATCCATTTCTTAATTTTCGTTCGTACAACTAGCATCAAATCTGTTTTGAGTAAAACAACAAATGCTTCGTTGGAGGTGTTAAAAGTCCCACTTTGCTAGAGAAACTACGCTTTTTTCTCAAAGGAGAGGCGCCTCTAGAGAGCAAAACACTTGTTGTCCGACGCTGCTGATGTATGCAAGTGAGCAGCTTATTTATAATGTATTTGTAGATTACAAAATTATTTTTTACGACTCAGTCCCCAAGTAGCCGTACAATAATCAGATGGTAAAATTAAGAGGAGTAAAACTTGAGGATGATAAACCCTCTTATATCTGCCGTACCAGTTAGTTAGTTAGTTGTGGCAGTTTTAGTTCTCTAATCAACATAAGGGTATATGCGATCAGACTAACATTCTACTCGGACTTCATTTTTCATCCCAAAATTTCCGTACACGTTGAATCGGCATATCAGTGCGATTCCAATAGTTTGCATGAAATTGTGGAAACACGTCAGGAACAGCGCTTCACAGTCGGACCCTTGGTGGCACCATTCCTCCCTGCAGTTCGCGATGGTCCCGATGGTCCCACTTCGATTTTAACCGCCATCTCCACCGCGCTGTTTCAAGCTCAGCCGCCTACGCAACTGCACCGTGCTTCATGCCGCTTTGACCGTACTCTATGTGTGTAGCCTTGCAAGCATTCCATCTCCTCTCAAACTCATAACGGCTCAAGGTAAAAAGTGCCGAAAAGTATTTCTAGGGATCATTTTACCGAACAAGGGGGAAAAAAAGTGGAACATTTTCTGACCCTTATCATAGGATGGTGGACTTCCTGAAGTTAGCACTCTAGTACAAGCGTTTACTTCAGATTTCAGTTGTGTATTTCTTGCATGATTTCACATCAATGCAAGAAACAATACTGATAGAAACAATCAACAAAGAAACAACAAAAAACATCAGGCGACATGTATAGAGTCTTGCTGATAGCTCTTCTGTACTCATACAGAGTGAGAGAAAAAATACCGAACTGATCAATTTTTCACAATGTAGGGAAAGAGCTCAACACATATGTGCTGATACATTGAAAAGCTATCTTAACAAGAATTAAAGTAAGGAGATATAAAAAAGGAAGTGACTTACCTGCAATAATCGACGAAGAAACATTTATTTTCTTTAGCTTTATTTAATGCCATAAGTGGAACAGCATATTTATATATCTCATAACGATTTTTTTATCTTGACTTTGTTTCTTATTTAAGGAACAGTCAAGCGGGAGCGAAAAAAACTCCGTTATTGTTGAGAAGAGAGAGTCAAGAAAGTTGCTTAGTGCTTTGTTTTGGAGAGTGATTTGGTTTCGCCGATTTTCAAGAGTAGAGGGTTTTTGAAAATAAATTCTGAATGACAAGAATTCGTATCACAAAGATGTTGGATGTTAGAAGAGCAGCAGAATAAGAGATCCGGAGCGATCTGCCACTCGGTTCATCAAAAACAGCCCTTCACACTGTCAATTCCGCTGACCCTACATAACAACGAGCGTATTAAGCTTAAAGGAAAAATGGGATTTCTTCGAATAGTTCTAGAACCAGTCACAAGTGAAATCAACAAATGCCATCCCTTGTAAATCCATTGCTTTCCCTTTAAAGGCAGCATACCACAAATCTGAGGTGGTGCAGATCTCAGGTGGAGTATTCGTATACGGGGTGGGAGACTATGGAGAGGCGGGTGATTCCGTCCATTTCTTCCTAATTGCCGTAAAAAACGGCCCGGAAGATGCGAGCGTGCACAAGGCTGGCACGCTCCAATCGAACTCCTTGTGGAAAATAGTGCGCAGCAACGTTCGAAGCCGTATCTTCCGGGCCGTTTTCTACGGCAATTAGGAAGAAATGGACGGAATCACCCTTCCCTCAATAATCTACGATCCCGTATACGAATACTCCACCGGAAAAACGTACCATTCCAGATTCGTGGGGTGATGCCATTTAAGACTGAATTTTCAAAGGTCCCCTTCTCGAAAATGAAACTAGGCATGTTGCAGTAGTGAATATTCTTGGAATTTGATTCTGTTCGTGCAAGCCTCTAGTCTACTGTTTTTTGAAAATGAAAATCCAGAAACGATACGGATCATAGTCATTCGAAGAATATCGGCGTTGAGGGTCAGGATAAGAAGTGCAGATGATCTGAGTCCAAGCTACTATAAAACAATAACAATATAACATATAATGATAATGTAACAAACAAATATGGTAATATAGCATAACAATAAGAATAAATAAAAGAGGAAACACTTCAAAAAATACGGAAGCGTCCGCTTAGAACTGTGTCGACTATTAGATGAACTATGTACTAAAGGCAAGCCTCGAGTGGAATTGGAAAGGAATGAATGACACTGCTGAAATCCCACAACTAACAGAGCAGACCTGAACTCTTTGAGATAAGTATTTGAGAGTGCAGTCTTCTTCGCAGTTGTTTTCCAACTATGGAGCCTATCCCGCAGACAATAGAATCGTGCATGAACATCGATGAAAACTTCAATGGGTGAAAGCATGAATGAATGATGCATGATGTTTAGCTCAAAACGCTATCTTTCGGACCTTTCCAGATGAATGCGCCTGTGGTGAACCAGCATGAGATGAACGGCTTAGAAAGAAATCAAAAACCTGTAGAGAAGTGCAGCGAGGGACACATTCGGTTTTCATAAAAGATTTAGGAGTAAAATTAGTCGTTCTTCTCTTTTCGTTTTCGCCAACATTGAACATGATTCACTCAACTGAGAACTGAAAAGCCTCGAGAAAGAAAGACTGAATAATGAGGAAGGAATTGGAATAGCGAGACAACAATTCTTCATCTGTGCGCTCGAGTGCACCTCGTACGGCGGATCAACTGAATTGCATCGCCATCGCTGGAGAGAAATATTCCCAAATCGTTCTGGGGCATTAGAAGACAAATGTGAGCCGACGCTGACCATTCCCGAAACGGGTTGACCAGAGATGAATTGCGGCGATTGTCCAGACACACTACAAGTGTAGAGAAGGAGCAGAGGGTAAGTGCTGCTCGGACATGCTGCGTAGGTGTTCGAAAAGCTCAGACACTAAATACAACCACCGCTCCGCCACCGTGTTCCACCCATTCATCAAGAATTCTACGCTAGTCACCGCTTATTAGGTTAGCCGCTCCTATTATACTCCTAGCTGGACACATGGAATTATGAGGGTTCTTGCCTTTTAAAATGCATTTATCTCCCCGCTCTGTTGTGCTTAGTTCGGGACCTTAAAGCTTCAAAAACAATCTCCTTCTCTTCTCTTGAAATACGTCTGTAATACGATTATCCTTGCTGTAAAATACTTCAAGCTACCCAGCCTGACAGAATGTTTTCGTTTCAACTTCTGGTCTAATTTCTTCTTCTAGGCTGGAAAATCAAGGCAAATTATCTTACCATTACCGCTTACGTAATTTGAGAAATTCCTACTTGGAAAGTTTTCTTACCAAAGCTAGTTTGATTTAGGTTCCCACTTCTTCATTTTTTTCGCATTGGTCTGAAAATTTTGATATTCTTCTCTGTTTCTGCGCCATTGGTTTACTTTAAAGTGCCGCAGGACAGATTTTTGCTGTTCCGTCACTGTAAAGGTTGTAGAGCGAACATGGTTGGTCAATCACCTTGATCACCTTGACTCCCGTTGATCTTCGAACTGGTCGAGCGGGCGCCAATAATTCTTCCATTTGTCCCGATCGCGTGCCAGAGTAGCCCAGTGGTTCCTCCTTTCGCGTGGGACATGAAGAGCACCATATTTTTCTTTGAAGGACTTCGTGAAGAAATCTGACCATGGGGTCGGCGGTCTTCCTGTAGTGCGCTTAATATCGTGGGGAACCCAGTCTCTCACGGCTCTGGTCCAACGGTTGTCATTAAAGCGCGTCACGTGTCCGGCCCACCTTACTTTACTTTCCTTGGCAAACGCGGCGACGTCTCTAATCTTCGATCGTTGACGTAGGAGAGAACTTCGAATCCCGTCCCTCACTTGTGTGAAACGGGATACTCCTAGCATCACTCTCTCAATTGCGCGTTCAATGACGCTCACCGCGTTTTCTTCCTGCTTGCGAAATGCCCAGGTTTCCGAAGCATAGGTGAAAGCAGGAAGTACGGTGGTGTTGGAGAGGTGAGCACGGAGCCGGGTATTCCTGGTCTTCTTCACTACATCCTCGATGCTCTTATACGCTCCCCAAGCTGCTCGTCTCCTCCTGCCCAGCTCGGGGGTCAGGTTGTTCATCA